>NC_140477.1:17020000-17646666 GCF_051167445.1 Perissodus microlepis | reverse complement strand
CTACTTTGGTTAGTTTTTTTAACAACCATTTAAAAAACATATTTTGCTTTTGTTTTATTTTTTACTGCAATTCCTGTAGAGTAGCTTTTATAGTGTTAATTCAGTATGTGCTACAAAATAAAAGCCTTTCCTTTACATTAGGTTTGTGGGCATTTTATTTTGAATTGTTCCAATCATGGCACTTCAAAGGAACATCACATGACAGGAACAGCCTGTGATGTCACTGTGCACATTCTACTGGAAAAACCTATAAATAGGGGAGACATTCAACCGACTTTAGTGGATCTCGGATGGCAGAAACACAAAGCAACCTGGTTGTTAAAACAAAGACAAGGCAGACGCAGAGAAACGCAGACGCAAACGCTGACGCATCTACAATGGCAGAAGCAAAAATAGAAATGGTCATCACACCAAAACCTGAGGTTGATAAAGCCGCACAACCAAATACTGAAAAGTCTCCTGTGGCACAACCACCAAAGGAAACGGTTGTGAAACCAAAGAAACAAAAAAAGCAAAAACAGGAAAGAGTGGCTGAAGAACCAAGAAGACCAATTACTCGGGCATATGCCCGGGCTCTTCTTGAAGCTCAAAACAGCACGGGTGATGGAGCAAACCCGAAAAATGAAGAAATGCAAAAAAACACTGAAGCCACTTCTGAAAGACAAAAGGTTGAATCCCTCCCCATTTCAAATGCAAAGGAGGACATGGAGAGAGAGAGAAATGGGAAGAACCCCAGCAGACCAGACCCTGTGCCTAATGGAGGGACTTGGCAATATCAACCCATTCCCACATTTAGACCCCCGTTTGATCCCTGGCACGAGATTGGTGCTCTCAGACACCAACTGGAAGCCTCCCAATACCATCAGAACAACCTTTACTGTAAAATGGTAGGTGCAAACAAGAGGGCCTCTTATCACCAGTTTCAGGTGAACAAACTCCATGAAGAAATTCATGAGAACAAGCAAAATCACGAGGAAACGATTAAAGACCTCATAGAGCAGCTGGAAAAGGCTTCTAGTAATAAGCCCAATGACATCAGTGAGACAGACACTCTCGCAAATGACAATGAAGCTATTGTCATATTGGATGAGGTGATAGCTACCCTGCAGGACCAAATCAGCCACCCTACCACAGAGCAGTGTGTGGAGTCTGCCACTCCAACCACAGAGGCTTCACACACTGACTCTGTAGGACTGAAGTCCTCTAAGGAGGCTGAATTTGAGCTCAAATGTAGGATTCAGCAAGAGCAGATTGAGATGCTCCAGAAACAGCTCCTAGCAGCTCAAAATCAGCTTGAAGAGCAGGCCGTTAAACATAGGCAGGAGCAGGAGACACTCAACCTGGAAATCAGTGACCTGAAATCCCAGCTCTGCCCCAACAAGGCCCTTCATGATTTGAAGGTAGAGTCTGTTGAGCGAGAGCTGAAAGGGGCCAAAGCTTCCTCACTGAAAATCCCACAGCAGCACAAAGAACAAAATTCCACTGCTGCAAATGAAATGCATAAATGTGAGCCTCTGAAAGAAAACGAGACTGGAGAACAGGAGAAGATGGAGAAAGAGGACTCACTGCCATCCACTGCAATGTCTCTGCAAGAGCCTCAGAAAGAAAAAGACACCACAGAACAACAGAAGATAAAAAAAGAAGAGTCAGCTGCATTTTCTGTACAGGAATCTTTGCAAAGTCAACGAGACAAACAGAAAATGCTCAATGTCAAGGTGGCTGAACTCGAGAATGAAGTTAAGAGCCTGCCAGAGATTCCGCCAAGTAAGAAGAAGAACAAGAAGAAGCGGAACTGTGCGCGTCCCCAATTTCACATAATTGGTCTCAACATCAAGTCCTAAAAATCATATTTATATACAACTAAATTGTCAGTGAACATTTGAACCCCTCTCGGTCGAGACAGAAGGCCACCCCTTCCTGAGCCCGGTTCTGTCAGAGGTTTCTCCTCATTAAGAGGGAGTTTTTCCTCTCCACTGTCGCCAAGTGCTTGCTCATAGGGGATTTGGGGGCTTTTTTTTTTAACACCAACCACTGATAAGTTCACTGACATCAAATTTAAGACTCAGCAAATATGGAAATGGATCATTCGTCATCAAGTGAGGAATCATCCATTTAAAACATGTTTGCTGAGTCATATTTAGTTGTATATAAATATGATTTCTGTCACACTAAGGCCAATCACAGACTAATTTGGACAATTGGTAAAAAATAAATAAATTGAAAAAATTGAAAAAAAGTAGTTGTGTCATTGTTTCGTGTAGATTTCAAATAACATGCCATTTTATGTCAACATATTTCTGTTACATTTGTAGTGCTCGTGGTTTTGTATTATGAACACATGTTTTTGCTGGCTGGTTAGAGTTGCATGGATCGCAGATTTATCCGTTTTTTGTGAATATAAGCTGCTGACTGGTGAGCAGAATTTTCAGCTTGGTACGTTAGTGTTCATCAGTTAATCAGAAAACATATTTAGTGCTTATAACAAATATATTATGCTAAATAAAGACAGATTTTTCCACAATGTATATGATAGTAAGAGTTAGTAAACCTCTATTAAAGTCTCCCTCTGCAGTCTGTTGTTTCTTAGATTCAGCATTGAAACTGAATTTAAAACAAAACATAGATGACATTCTGTCGCTTCGGCAACCACCAAGATCTCACTGCCTACAGACATTCAGTAACTCTCATTGGATAATGTTAATAAATATCTTTCACTAAATATGAACGTTTTCTACCTGTCCTTGTTTAAATTATGAAAGAAGTTATTATGCCTGAGAATCTCTAGAATGTCGAATACTTTCCACTAAACAGTTGTCTTCTACTTTGGTTAGTTTTTTTAACAACCATTTAAAAAACATATTTTGCTTTTGTTTTATTTTTTACTGCAATTCCTGTAGAGTAGCTTTTATAGTGTTAATTCAGTATGTGCTACAAAATAAAAGCCTTTCCTTTACATTAGGTTTGTGGGCATTTTATTTTGAATTGTTCCAATCATGGCACTTCAAAGGAACATCACATGACAGGAACAGCCTGTGATGTCACTGTGCACATTCTACTGGAAAAACCTATAAATAGGGGAGACATTCAACCGACTTTAGTGGATCTCGGATGGCAGAAACACAAAGCAACCTGGTTGTTAAAACAAAGACAAGGCAGACGCAGAGAAACGCAGACGCAAACGCTGACGCATCTACAATGGCAGAAGCAAAAATAGAAATGGTCATCACACCAAAACCTGAGGTTGATAAAGCCGCACAACCAAATACTGAAAAGTCTCCTGTGGCACAACCACCAAAGGAAACGGTTGTGAAACCAAAGAAACAAAAAAAGCAAAAACAGGAAAGAGTGGCTGAAGAACCAAGAAGACCAATTACTCGGGCATATGCCCGGGCTCTTCTTGAAGCTCAAAACAGCACGGGTGATGGAGCAAACCCGAAAAATGAAGAAATGCAAAAAAACACTGAAGCCACTTCTGAAAGACAAAAGGTTGAATCCCTCCCCATTTCAAATGCAAAGGAGGACATGGAGAGAGAGACAAATGGGAAGAACCCCAGCAGACCAGACCCTGTGCCTAATGGAGGGACTTGGCAATATCAACCCATTCCCACATTTAGACCCCCGTTTGATCCCTGGCACGAGATTGGTGCTCTCAGACACCAACTGGAAGCCTCCCAATACCATCAGAACAACCTTTACTGTAAAATGGTAGGTGCAAACAAGAGGGCCTCTTATCACCAGTTTCAGGTGAACAAACTCCATGAAGAAATTCATGAGAACAAGCAAAATCACGAGGAAACGATTAAAGACCTCATAGAGCAGCTGGAAAAGGCTTCTAGTAATAAGCCCAATGACATCAGTGAGACAGACACTCTCGCAAATGACAATGAAGCTATTGTCATATTGGATGAGGTGATAGCTACCCTGCAGGACCAAATCAGCCACCCTACCACAGAGCAGTGTGTGGAGTCTGCCACTCCAACCACAGAGGCTTCACACACTGACTCTGTAGGACTGAAGTCCTCTAAGGAGGCTGAATTTGAGCTCAAATGTAGGATTCAGCAAGAGCAGATTGAGATGCTCCAGAAACAGCTCCTAGCAGCTCAAAATCAGCTTGAAGAGCAGGCCGTTAAACATAGGCAGGAGCAGGAGACACTCAACCTGGAAATCAGTGACCTGAAATCCCAGCTCTGCCCCAACAAGGCCCTTCATGATTTGAAGGTAGAGTCTGTTGAGCGAGAGCTGAAAGGGGCCAAAGCTTCCTCACTGAAAATCCCACAGCAGCACAAAGAACAAAATTCCACTGCTGCAAATGAAATGCATAAATGTGAGCCTCTGAAAGAAAACGAGACTGGAGAACAGGAGAAGATGGAGAAAGAGGACTCACTGCCATCCACTGCAATGTCTCTGCAAGAGCCTCAGAAAGAAAAAGACACCACAGAACAACAGAAGATAAAAAAAGAAGAGTCAGCTGCATTTTCTGTACAGGAATCTTTGCAAAGTCAACGAGACAAACAGAAAATGCTCAATGTCAAGGTGGCTGAACTCGAGAATGAAGTTAAGAGCCTGCCAGAGATTCCGCCAAGTAAGAAGAAGAACAAGAAGAAGCGGAACTGTGCGCGTCCCCAATTTCACATAATTGGTCTCAACATCAAGTCCTAAAAATCATATTTATATACAACTAAATTGTCAGTGAACATTTGAACCCCTCTCGGTCGAGACAGAAGGCCACCCCTTCCTGAGCCCGGTTCTGTCAGAGGTTTCTCCTCATTAAGAGGGAGTTTTTCCTCTCCACTGTCGCCAAGTGCTTGCTCATAGGGGATTTGGGGGCTTTTTTTTAACACCAACCACTGATAAGTTCACTGACATCAAATTTAAGACTCAGCAAATATGGAAATGGATCATTCGTCATCAAGTGAGGAATCATCCATTTAAAACATGTTTGCTGAGTCATATTTAGTTGTATATAAATATGATTTCTGTCACACTAAGGCCAATCACAGACTAATTTGGACAATTGGTAAAAAATAAATAAATTGAAAAAATGTAGTTGTGTCATTGTTTCGTGTAGATTTCAAATAACATGCCATTTTATATCAACATATTTCTGTTACATTTGTAGTGCTCGTGGTTTTGTATTATGAACACATGTTTTTGCTGGCTGGTTAGAGTTGCATGGATCGCAGATTTATCCGTTTTTTGTGAATATAAGCTGCTGACTGGTGAGCAGAATTTTCAGCTTGGTACGTTAGTGTTCATCAGTTAATCAGAAAACATATTTAGTGCTTATAACAAATATATTATGCTAAATAAAGACAGATTTTTCCACAATGTATATGATAGTAAGAGTTAGTAAACCTCTATTAAAGTCTCCCTCTGCAGTCTGTTGTTTCTTAGATTCAGCATTGAAACTGAATTTAAAACAAAACATAGATGACATTCTGTCGCTTCGGCAACCACCAAGATCTCACTGCCTACAGACATTCAGTAACTCTCATTGGATAATGTTAATAAATATCTTTCACTAAATATGAACGTTTTCTACCTGTCCTTGTTTAAATTATGAAAGAAGTTATTATGCCTGAGAATCTCTAGAATGTCGAATACTTTCCACTAAACAGTTGTCTTCTACTTTGGTTAGTTTTTTTAACAACCATTTAAAAAACATATTTTGCTTTTGTTTTATTTTTTACTGCAATTCCTGTAGAGTAGCTTTTATAGTGTTAATTCAGTATGTGCTACAAAATAAAAGCCTTTCCTTTACATTAGGTTTGTGGGCATTTTATTTTGAATTGTTCCAATCATGGCACTTCAAAGGAACATCACATGACAGGAACAGCCTGTGATGTCACTGTGCACATTCTACTGGAAAAACCTATAAATAGGGGAGACATTCAACAGACTTTAGTGAATCTCGGATGGCAGAAACACAAAGCAACCTGGTTGTTAAAACAAAGACAAGGCAGACGCAGAGAAACACAGACGCAAACGCTGACGCATCTACAATGGCAGAAGCAAAAATAGAAATGGTCATCACACCAAAACCTGAGGTTGATAAAGCCGCACAACCAAATACTGAAAAGTCTCCTGTGGCACAACCACCAAAGGAAACGGTTGTGAAACCAAAGAAACAAAAAAAGCAAAAACAGGAAAGAGTGGCTGAAGAACCAAGAAGACCAATTACTCGGGCATATGCCCGGGCTCTTCTTGAAGCTCAAAACAGCACGGGTGATGGAGCAAACCCGAAAAATGAAGAAATGCAAAAAAACACTGAAGCCACTTCTGAAAGACAAAAGGTTGAATCCCTCCCCATTTCAAATGCAAAGGAGGACATGGAGAGAGAGAGAAATGGGAAGAACCCCAGCAGACCAGACCCTGTGCCTAATGGAGGGACTTGGCAATATCAACCCATTCCCACATTTAGACCCCCGTTTGATCCCTGGCACGAGATTGGTGCTCTCAGACACCAACTGGAAGCCTCCCAATACCATCAGAACAACCTTTACTGTAAAATGGTAGGTGCAAACAAGAGGGCCTCTTATCACCAGTTTCAGGTGAACAAACTCCATGAAGAAATTCATGAGAACAAGCAAAATCACGAGGAAACGATTAAAGACCTCATAGAGCAGCTGGAAAAGGCTTCTAGTAATAAGCCCAATGACATCAGTGAGACAGACACTCTCGCAAATGACAATGAAGCTATTGTCATATTGGATGAGGTGATAGCTACCCTGCAGGACCAAATCAGCCACCCTACCACAGAGCAGTGTGTGGAGTCTGCCACTCCAACCACAGAGGCTTCACACACTGACTCTGTAGGACTGAAGTCCTCTAAGGAGGCTGAATTTGAGCTCAAATGTAGGATTCAGCAAGAGCAGATTGAGATGCTCCAGAAACAGCTCCTAGCAGCTCAAAATCAGCTTGAAGAGCAGGCCGTTAAACATAGGCAGGAGCAGGAGACACTCAACCTGGAAATCAGTGACCTGAAATCCCAGCTCTGCCCCAACAAGGCCCTTCATGATTTGAAGGTAGAGTCTGTTGAGCGAGAGCTGAAAGGGGCCAAAGCTTCCTCACTGAAAATCCCACAGCAGCACAAAGAACAAAATTCCACTGCTGCAAATGAAATGCATAAATGTGAGCCTCTGAAAGAAAACGAGACTGGAGAACAGGAGAAGATGGAAAAAGAGGACTCACTGCCATCCACTGCAATGTCTCTGCAAGAGCCTCAGAAAGATAAAGACACCACAGAACAACAGAAGATAAAAAAAGAAGAGTCAGCTGCATTTTCTGTACAGGAATCTTTGCAAAGTCAACGAGACAAACAGAAAATGCTCAATGTCAAGGTGGCTGAACTCGAGAATGAAGTTAAGAGCCTGCCAGAGATTCCGCCAAGTAAGAAGAAGAACAAGAAGAAGCGGAACTGTGCGCGTCCCCAATTTCACATAATTGGTCTCAACATCAAGTCCTAAAAATCATATTTATATACAACTAAATTGTCAGTGAACATTTGAACCCCTCTCGGTCGAGACAGAAGGCCACCCCTTCCTGAGCCCGGTTCTGTCAGAGGTTTCTCCTCATTAAGAGGGAGTTTTTCCTCTCCACTGTCGCCAAGTGCTTGCTCATAGGGGATTTGGGGGCTTTTTTTTAACACCAACCACTGATAAGTTCACTGACATCAAATTTAAGACTCAGCAAATATGGAAATGGATCATTCGTCATCAAGTGAGGAATCATCCATTTAAAACATGTTTGCTGAGTCATATTTAGTTGTATATAAATATGATTTCTGTCACACTAAGGCCAATCACAGACTAATTTGGACAATTGGTAAAAAATAAATAAATTGAAAAAATTGAAAAAAAGTAGTTGTGTCATTGTTTCGTGTAGATTTCAAATAACATGCCATTTTATATCAACATATTTCTGTTACATTTGTAGTGCTCGTGGTTTTGTATTATGAACACATGTTTTTGCTGGCTGGTTAGAGTTGCATGGATCGCAGATTTATCCGTTTTTTGTGAATATAAGCTGCTGACTGGTGAGCAGAATTTTCAGCTTGGTACGTTAGTGTTCATCAGTTAATCAGAAAACATATTTAGTGCTTATAACAAATATATTATGCTAAATAAAGACAGATTTTTCCACAATGTATATGATAGTAAGAGTTAGTAAACCTCTATTAAAGTCTCCCTCTGCAGTCTGTTGTTTCTTAGATTCAGCATTGAAACTGAATTTAAAACAAAACATAGATGACATTCTGTCGCTTCGGCAACCACCAAGATCTCACTGCCTACAGACATTCAGTAACTCTCATTGGATAATGTTAATAAATATCTTTCACTAAATATGAACGTTTTCTACCTGTCCTTGTTTAAATTATGAAAGAAGTTATTATGCCTGAGAATCTCTAGAATGTCGAATACTTTCCACTAAACAGTTGTCTTCTACTTTGGTTAGTTTTTTTAACAACCATTTAAAAAACATATTTTGCTTTTGTTTTATTTTTTACTGCAATTCCTGTAGAGTAGCTTTTATAGTGTTAATTCAGTATGTGCTACAAAATAAAAGCCTTTCCTTTACATTAGGTTTGTGGGCATTTTATTTTGAATTGTTCCAATCATGGCACTTCAAAGGAACATCACATGACAGGAACAGCCTGTGATGTCACTGTGCACATTCTACTGGAAAAACCTATAAATAGGGGAGACATTCAACCGACTTTAGTGAATCTCGGATGGCAGAAACACAAAGCAACCTGGTTGTTAAAACAAAGACAAGGCAGACGCAGAGAAACGCAGACGCAAACGCTGACGCATCTACAATGGCAGAAGCAAAAATAGAAATGGTCATCACACCAAAACCTGAGGTTGATAAAGCCGCACAACCAAATACTGAAAAGTCTCCTGTGGCACAACCACCAAAGGAAACGGTTGTGAAACCAAAGAAACAAAAAAAGCAAAAACAGGAAAGAGTGGCTGAAGAACCAAGAAGACCAATTACTCGGGCATATGCCCGGGCTCTTCTTGAAGCTCAAAACAGCACGGGTGATGGAGCAAACCCGAAAAATGAAGAAATGCAAAAAAACACTGAAGCCACTTCTGAAAGACAAAAGGTTGAATCCCTCCCCATTTCAAATGCAAAGGAGGACATGGAGAGAGAGACAAATGGGAAGAACCCCAGCAGACCAGACCCTGTGCCTAATGGAGGGACTTGGCAATATCAACCCATTCCCACATTTAGACCCCCGTTTGATCCCTGGCACGAGATTGGTGCTCTCAGACACCAACTGGAAGCCTCCCAATACCATCAGAACAACCTTTACTGTAAAATGGTAGGTGCAAACAAGAGGGCCTCTTATCACCAGTTTCAGGTGAACAAACTCCATGAAGAAATTCATGAGAACAAGCAAAATCACGAGGAAACGATTAAAGACCTCATAGAGCAGCTGGAAAAGGCTTCTAGTAATAAGCCCAATGACATCAGTGAGACAGACACTCTCGCAAATGACAATGAAGCTATTGTCATATTGGATGAGGTGATAGCTACCCTGCAGGACCAAATCAGCCACCCTACCACAGAGCAGTGTGTGGAGTCTGCCACTCCAACCACAGAGGCTTCACACACTGACTCTGTAGGACTGAAGTCCTCTAAGGAGGCTGAATTTGAGCTCAAATGTAGGATTCAGCAAGAGCAGATTGAGATGCTCCAGAAACAGCTCCTAGCAGCTCAAAATCAGCTTGAAGAGCAGGCCGTTAAACATAGGCAGGAGCAGGAGACACTCAACCTGGAAATCAGTGACCTGAAATCCCAGCTCTGCCCCAACAAGGCCCTTCATGATTTGAAGGTAGAGTCTGTTGAGCGAGAGCTGAAAGGGGCCAAAGCTTCCTCACTGAAAATCCCACAGCAGCACAAAGAACAAAATTCCACTGCTGCAAATGAAATGCATAAATGTGAGCCTCTGAAAGAAAACGAGACTGGAGAACAGGAGAAGATGGAAAAAGAGGACTCACTGCCATCCACTGCAATGTCTCTGCAAGAGCCTCAGAAAGATAAAGACACCACAGAACAACAGAAGATAAAAAAAGAAGAGTCAGCTGCATTTTCTGTACAGGAATCTTTGCAAAGTCAACGAGACAAACAGAAAATGCTCAATGTCAAGGTGGCTGAACTCGAGAATGAAGTTAAGAGCCTGCCAGAGATTCCGCCAAGTAAGAAGAAGAACAAGAAGAAGCGGAACTGTGCGCGTCCCCAATTTCACATAATTGGTCTCAACATCAAGTCCTAAAAATCATATTTATATACAACTAAATTGTCAGTGAACATTTGAACCCCTCTCGGTCGAGACAGAAGGCCACCCCTTCCTGAGCCCGGTTCTGTCAGAGGTTTCTCCTCATTAAGAGGGAGTTTTTCCTCTCCACTGTCGCCAAGTGCTTGCTCATAGGGGATTTGGGGGCTTTTTTTTAACACCAACCACTGATAAGTTCACTGACATCAAATTTAAGACTCAGCAAATATGGAAATGGATCATTCGTCATCAAGTGAGGAATCATCCATTTAAAACATGTTTGCTGAGTCATATTTAGTTGTATATAAATATGATTTCTGTCACACTAAGGCCAATCACAGACTAATTTGGACAATTGGTAAAAAATAAATAAATTGAAAAAATTGAAAAAAAGTAGTTGTGTCATTGTTTCGTGTAGATTTCAAATAACATGCCATTTTATATCAACATATTTCTGTTACATTTGTAGTGCTCGTGGTTTTGTATTATGAACACATGTTTTTGCTGGCTGGTTAGAGTTGCATGGATCGCAGATTTATCCGTTTTTTGTGAATATAAGCTGCTGACTGGTGAGCAGAATTTTCAGCTTGGTACGTTAGTGTTCATCAGTTAATCAGAAAACATATTTAGTGCTTATAACAAATATATTATGCTAAATAAAGACAGATTTTTCCACAATGTATATGATAGTAAGAGTTAGTAAACCTCTATTAAAGTCTCCCTCTGCAGTCTGTTGTTTCTTAGATTCAGCATTGAAACTGAATTTAAAACAAAACATAGATGACATTCTGTCGCTTCGGCAACCACCAAGATCTCACTGCCTACAGACATTCAGTAACTCTCATTGGATAATGTTAATAAATATCTTTCACTAAATATGAACGTTTTCTACCTGTCCTTGTTTAAATTATGAAAGAAGTTATTATGCCTGAGAATCTCTAGAATGTCGAATACTTTCCACTAAACAGTTGTCTTCTACTTTGGTTAGTTTTTTTAACAACCATTTAAAAAACATATTTTGCTTTTGTTTTATTTTTTACTGCAATTCCTGTAGAGTAGCTTTTATAGTGTTAATTCAGTATGTGCTACAAAATAAAAGCCTTTCCTTTACATTAGGTTTGTGGGCATTTTATTTTGAATTGTTCCAATCATGGCACTTCAAAGGAACATCACATGACAGGAACAGCCTGTGATGTCACTGTGCACATTCTACTGGAAAAACCTATAAATAGGGGAGACATTCAACCGACTTTAGTGAATCTCGGATGGCAGAAACACAAAGCAACCTGGTTGTTAAAACAAAGACAAGGCAGACGCAGAGAAACGCAAACGCTGACGCATCTACAATGGCAGAAGCAAAAATAGAAATGGTCATCACACCAAAACCTGAGGTTGATAAAGCCGCACAACCAAATACTGAAAAGTCTCCTGTGGCACAACCACCAAAGGAAACGGTTGTGAAACCAAAGAAACAAAAAAAGCAAAAACAGGAAAGAGTGGCTGAAGAACCAAGAAGACCAATTACTCGGGCATATGCCCGGGCTCTTCTTGAAGCTCAAAACAGCACGGGTGATGGAGCAAACCCGAAAAATGAAGAAATGCAAAAAAACACTGAAGCCACTTCTGAAAGACAAAAGGTTGAATCCCTCCCCATTTCAAATGCAAAGGAGGACATGGAGAGAGAGAGAAATGGGAAGAACCCCAGCAGACCAGACCCTGTGCCTAATGGAGGGACTTGGCAATATCAACCCATTCCCACATTTAGACCCCCGTTTGATCCCTGGCACGAGATTGGTGCTCTCAGACACCAACTGGAAGCCTCCCAATACCATCAGAACAACCTTTACTGTAAAATGGTAGGTGCAAACAAGAGGGCCTCTTATCACCAGTTTCAGGTGAACAAACTCCATGAAGAAATTCATGAGAACAAGCAAAATCACGAGGAAACGATTAAAGACCTCATAGAGCAGCTGGAAAAGGCTTCTAGTAATAAGCCCAATGACATCAGTGAGACAGACACTCTCGCAAATGACAATGAAGCTATTGTCATATTGGATGAGGTGATAGCTACCCTGCAGGACCAAATCAGCCACCCTACCACAGAGCAGTGTGTGGAGTCTGCCACTCCAACCACAGAGGCTTCACACACTGACTCTGTAGGACTGAAGTCCTCTAAGGAGGCTGAATTTGAGCTCAAATGTAGGATTCAGCAAGAGCAGATTGAGATGCTCCAGAAACAGCTCCTAGCAGCTCAAAATCAGCTTGAAGAGCAGGCCGTTAAACATAGGCAGGAGCAGGAGACACTCAACCTGGAAATCAGTGACCTGAAATCCCAGCTCTGCCCCAACAAGGCCCTTCATGATTTGAAGGTAGAGTCTGTTGAGCGAGAGCTGAAAGGGGCCAAAGCTTCCTCACTGAAAATCCCACAGCAGCACAAAGAACAAAATTCCACTGCTGCAAATGAAATGCATAAATGTGAGCCTCTGAAAGAAAACGAGACTGGAGAACAGGAGAAGATGGAAAAAGAGGACTCACTGCCATCCACTGCAATGTCTCTGCAAGAGCCTCAGAAAGAAAAAGACACCACAGAACAACAGAAGATAAAAAAAGAAGAGTCAGCTGCATTTTCTGTACAGGAATCTTTGCAAAGTCAACGAGACAAACAGAAAATGCTCAATGTCAAGGTGGCTGAACTCGAGAATGAAGTTAAGAGCCTGCCAGAGATTCCGCCAAGTAAGAAGAAGAACAAGAAGAAGCGGAACTGTGCGCGTCCCCAATTTCACATAATTGGTCTCAACATCAAGTCCTAAAAATCATATTTATATACAACTAAATTGTCAGTGAACATTTGAACCCCTCTCGGTCGAGACAGAAGGCCACCCCTTCCTGAGCCCGGTTCTGTCAGAGGTTTCTCCTCATTAAGAGGGAGTTTTTCCTCTCCACTGTCGCCAAGTGCTTGCTCATAGGGGATTTGGGGGCTTTTTTTTAACACCAACCACTGATAAGTTCACTGACATCAAATTTAAGACTCAGCAAATATGGAAATGGATCATTCGTCATCAAGTGAGGAATCATCCATTTAAAACATGTTTGCTGAGTCATATTTAGTTGTATATAAATATGATTTCTGTCACACTAAGGCCAATCACAGACTAATTTGGACAATTGGTAAAAAATAAATAAATTGAAAAAATTGAAAAAAAGTAGTTGTGTCATTGTTTCGTGTAGATTTCAAATAACATGCCATTTTATGTCAACATATTTCTGTTACATTTGTAGTGCTCGTGGTTTTGTATTATGAACACGTGTTTTTGCTGGCTGGTTAGAGTTGCATGGATCGCAGATTTATCCGTTTTTTGTGAATATAAGCTGCTGACTGGTGAGCAGAATTTTCAGCTTGGTACGTTAGTGTTCATCAGTTAATCAGAAAACATATTTAGTGCTTATAACAAATATATTATGCTAAATAAAGACAGATTTTTCCACAATGTATATGATAGTAAGAGTTAGTAAACCTCTATTAAAGTCTCCCTCTGCAGTCTGTTGTTTCTTAGATTCAGCATTGAAACTGAATTTAAAACAAAACATAGATGACATTCTGTCGCTTCGGCAACCACCAAGATCTCACTGCCTACAGACATTCAGTAACTCTCATTGGATAATGTTAATAAATATCTTTCACTAAATATGAACGTTTTCTACCTGTCCTTGTTTAAATTATGAAAGAAGTTATTATGCCTGAGAATCTCTAGAATGTCGAATACTTTCCACTAAACAGTTGTCTTCTACTTTGGTTAGTCAAAGGAGCTTGCAAAGAAAAGCGTCTGGACTTCTTTAAGTCACTTGAAGACGTTTCACCTCTCATCCGAGAAGCTTCTTCAGTTCTAAGGTCAAATGGTGGAGAGTCCCAGATATAAACCTAGTGGGAGTATCCCCCCACAGAGGGACAAAAGGACCCCCTGATGATCCTCTAATCGCCTGAGCCAAGGTGTGAAACTGGGTGTGGGTCCCAATCAGCCAGAGTTTCGGGTGTGTTCATTGTGAAACCTGGCCCCACCTTATCATGCGAATTCCTGAGGTCAGATGGCCCAGGATGTGAGTGGGCGTTAAGGCGTCTGGGAAGGGATCTCAAAACTGGATTATAGATGGCAGAGAGTTGGTGTCGTAAACCCCCGCCTCTGTTCAAAGATGGTCGCTCACAGTGGACATAGATGGCTTCTTTCACTCCTCTTTCAAACCATCTGTCCTCTCTGTCCAAAATGTGAACATTGGCATCCTCGAAAGAGTGTCCTTTATCCTTAAGATGCAGATGGACTGCTGAGTCTTGTCCTGTGGAGGTGGCTCTTCTGTGTTGTGCCATGCGCTTGTGAAGTGGCTGTTTGGTCTCTCCAATGTAGAGGTCTGGGCATTCCTCGCTATATGTCAACATATTTCTGTTACATTTGTAGTGCTCGTGGTTTTATATTCTTATGATCCTGTTTGTTTGATGAGTATATCCTTCTGCCTTACTTCACATATTTGCTGCTGCTTGGCTAGCTTTAGTCATGCTAGCATCAGCACGGGTAGAAACAGATACACATCAGAGACATCACATGTAGCTTGTGTTTATGTTCAGAGTGACATCTGATTTAAAAGCAGGCAGCAAAGCACTGAGCAGCATATCAGTCAGCACAGAAAACAAATGCCATAAATGTCATCAATTAGGCTGGAATAATTTGTTGTTTGTCTTTTATTGTAAGTGCTTTACATTTCAGCATGACATCCTGTATGTGTCCTACACTGAGGACACTTGAAACTGGTCATTTTCTTAGAATGGAGCTAAAGATAAAACCAAAACAAAACAAAACTTTCATAAGAAATCTTTATTCTGCAGTAAGGGACATTAAAAACCTAATAATGTTATCATTAAAAATATTAAAATGTGAAGTAAATGGTAAATGGCCTGTATTTAGGGCTGCCACAAACGATTATTTTGATAGTCGACTAGTCACCGATTATTTTTGCGATTAGCCGACTAATCAGATCATGCATCCATTGGACATAAAACGTACAGCTTATTGCACCAGCAGCATCTGCTCTTAATACAACTATCATTAGCTTACAGCTTTAAGTGTTTAAGGTGCTAACTAAAAATAAAGACAAGATTAAAATTTATTAAATTTTAATGAAATTTGCAGATTGTTTCAGTGAAGTTTAATAAACTCAGCCGTCTGCCCCTTGCTATCTAAAATATAACAGGACACCTGAGTATATTCTCGAGCATCTCACACTTCTGATAATCAGTTGTCTGCTTGACGTTTATTCAGCTGTGTAAAAACTATAACTTTAATCTCAGCTAAACCGATTTACTCAGGAACAAATAAAATACTAAAAAAAGGCAAACAATTAAATTTTTAAGTTATCTAAGTGACTCATATATCATGTTTACCCTGAGTAGCGAAAGACGGCGGTGGGTTTGAAAACGATTTGCCGGGAGTCCGGTGTTCTCACGGCTCTAGTGAGCCTTGCCCCTGGCTAGCTATCGAGCTGGTAGGTAACAGACGTCTCCGAAAACATCGGAGCGCTTTTGAAAATATGTCTTGATAAACTGAGCAGATATTTGAGGTTTACACAGCAACATTCTCGCCTGAGAATATCTTAAATGTTTATTTTGTGACCCAGAAAGAATAATAAGAGTAATATTAAAACTAACTAGCTGCCGCCATTGTTGAAAACTGAGCAGAGCCGCCCTATGAACTCTGGGACACAGCTTCTTCTTCTTCGGGGTTTAACAGCAGCTGGCATCCTTGTACATGCAGTGCTGCCATCTTCTGTTTCAGTCCGTTATTACACTCTTAAATACTACTACTTATTCCTGCCTCTTTTGGGATCTTACAAAGCTTCAAACGACGTGTCGACTATTAAATCAGTCGTCGACAATTTTGATAGTCGACGTAATCGTGACTAGTCGACTAATCGTGGCAGCCCTACCTGTATTTATATAGCGCTTTACTAGTCCCTAAGGACCCCAAAGCGCTTTACACATCCAGTCATCCACACATTCACACACTGGTGATGGCAAGCTACATTGTAGCCACAGCCACCCTGGGGCGCACTGACAGAGAAGTAATCATAATTTTTGCACAAAATCAAAATAATCTGTTTATGACCCAGCAGTCTTAGCTAATTATAGGCCAATCTCCAACCTTACTTTCATATCAAAAATCCTTGAAAGAGTAGTTGTCACACAGCTAACAGATCATCTGCAGAGGAATGGCTTATTTGAAGAGTTTCAGTCAGGTTTCAGAGCTCATCACAGCACAGAAACAGCTTTAGTGAAGGTTACAAATGATCTTCTTATGGCCTCTGACAGTGGACTCATCTCTGTGCTTGTCCTGCTAGACCTCAGTGCAGCATTCGATACTGTCGACCATAATAGCCTATTAGATCGATTAGAACATGCTGTAGGTATTACAGGTACTGTGCTGCAGTGGTTTGAATCATATCTATCTAATAGACTCCAATTTGTACATGTAAATGGAGAGTCCTCTTCACACACTGAGGTTAATTATGGAGTTCCACAGGGTTCAGTGCTAGGACCAATTCTGTTTACATTATACATGCTTCCCCTAGGCAGTATCGTTAGAAGACATAGCATACATTTTCACTGCTATGCAGATGACACCCAGCTCTATCTGTCCATGAAGCCAGATAACACACACCAATTAGTTAAACTGCAGGAATGTCTTAAAGACATAAAGACCTGGATGGCCGCTAACTTTCTGCTTCTTAATTCAGATAAAACTGAGGTTATTGTACTCGGCCCTGAAAATCTTAGAAATATGGTATCTAACCAGATTCTTACTCTGGATGGCATTACCTTGGCCTCCAGTAACGCTGTGAGGAACCTTGGAGTCATTTTTGACCAGGATATGTCCTTCAACGCACATATTAAACAAATATGTAAGACTGCGTTCTTCCATTTGCGCAACATCTCTAAAATTAGAAATATCCTGTCTCAGAGTGACGCTGAAAAACTAGTTCATGCATTTATTACTTCCAGGCTGGACTACTGTAATTCATTATTATCAGGATGTCCAAAAAACTCGCTGAAAAGCCTTCAGCTAATCCAAAATGCTGCAGCAAGAGTACTGACAGGGACTAGAAAGAGAGAGCAGATTTCTCCTGTTTTGGCTTCCCTTCATTGGCTTCCTGTAAAATCCAGAATTGAATTCAAAATCCTGCTCCTCACATACAAGGTCTTAAATAATCAGGCCCCATCTTATCTTAATGACCTTGTAGTACCATATCACCCTATTAGAGCACTTCGCTCTCGCTCTGCAGGCCTACTTGTTGTTCCTAGAGCAGGGCTCGCAAAATCACTAGCCCGACGTCCCGGGGCTAGCGATTTTTCCAGTCGGGCTACCAAAATCTATCTCAGCCCTGCCCGTCGGGCTATCATAGGAAGGAAAAATATATGTCAATGCTTTTGCATTCTTTCGGAAATGTAGTTGGGTAATTATGTCATTGGCATCGGTGAGCCACTGTCAATATGTGACATATTGAAATCGCGTTTGAATTTGCGCTTGTTTTTTGCTTCACTTTGCAATCGCGCAAACTGTGTATAGAGAGCGACAGTACTGATTGGTGAGTGACGATAATTTGCGCACCAATTCCTCTGACATCGTCTTATCAATCGTCAGCTTACTATGCAAACATGACAAGTGAAATCTCCCGCAGCAAGCTTAAACACGTGAGAGGTTGATCGCGCAGAGAATCGCTGACAACGTGAGTGCGTGTGTAAAAGCAGCAGGATATATATTTTAGTTCAGCCAAATAAGACAGGTCAGGGTGAAGAAGTGACAGCCAAAGAAAAGCTTACCACAAAACGGAAAAGAACAAAAAGAAAGTGCAGCTTTATGGTTTCATGGACAAAAGAATTTCTGTGGCTGCAATATGACGAGCTAAATAACCAGGGGTGCACATAAGTGGTCCGCAGGTGCGCATTCGCTGTCAAAATAAAAAAACGCGCACAAGATAAGAAGTTGCAACGTGTGTTTGCGTACATAAGATTTTCTGGAGAAGGACAGACATTTCTTTAGAACTCTTAAAGATGTCGAAGAAGCAAGCTCCTTTAAGCAATTACTGTGATGTTCCTCCACCTCCAAAGAAATGTCAGAAGGAGTCCGAACCACAAAAGAAGCGCGTATTCTCGGAAAAGTGGTTGCAGGAGGTGAGCTGGCTTCAAACAAATGTTGAACGCACAGAGATGTGGTGCAGAATGTGCCGTGAAAAATCCCACTCTAGCGGACAAAAACAGTGCCTTTTATATGGATGCAAACGCGTGTTGCAACTTCTTATCTGGTGCGCGTCTTTTATTTTGACAGCGAATGCGCACCTGTGGACCACTTATGTGCACCCGTGTAAATAACATAATGTTCTGCCGGGTGTGTGGTTGGTTTTCCCTCGATTTCTGAGTCGACAAGCGCCTTTGTTACTGGGACCAGTAATTTTAAGAAAGGCCCCCATTAGAACCCATGAGAAATGCAAGAAATGCATTATTGCTCAGTCTGCAATATCTTTCCCAGAACAAACACCAATTGCAAATAACATACTAAAAATAAACCTGAAAAATCTGTTTAGAACAGCTTACTATGTTGCAAAGAGTGAACTACCACTGGCACAATTTAGCAGTCTTTGCAAACTTCAAAAAGCAAATGGCCTCGATCTTGGTTCCACTTGCCTGTTACCCGTGACTTCAGTGGAAATTTCAAATTCAGGATCTGACACAGACTGATTCATGTCCTACACAGTTCTTACAAGTTCATAGAAATTTCTGTTCAATTAGAACCAAGTATTTGAGTTGATGATTGTAATTTTTATACAATGTTGTAATTTGTTTTTCAACAATTTTTTGATTAATGTTTTGTTTCCGTTACAATATTATACTTTAACGTATAATATTGTAAAGGAAACAAAACAGGAAACAAAACATCAATCAAAAAATTGCTCTCTTTTTTATTCGGGCTACTTAAATTTATTTTGGGCTACCAAAAACTGAAGAGTCCCTGCCCGAAGGGCTACCAGGGATTTTGAAATTTTGCGAGCCCTGAGATATATATTTTTTTTTTTATTACTTTTTTGTTTCAGCAACATTAAATTTAAAAACTGTACCTTTGAGTTAAAATATATATTTATAATTTTAATAAATGACAAATTAAAAAGGCATGAACATTTTTTTTTTGTATCGAAAAAATATCAAACCGTGACACCAAAGTATCGAACCGAACCGTGAATTTTGTGTATCGTTGCACCCCTACTAGATGTATATGAAAATGTCTAGTCTGGTTAACCTGACAAGATCGAAAAGGTATTCAGATTCAAACTACATTGTGATTCTTCTAGGATGAGATCACAGCTTGGTCGGTTGTATTGGATTAAGTACAGTATAAGACTGGCTAAACCTCGCTGAAGTCTTGGCTGTGCCATGATGTAAAAAGTGGAAATCGTTTCCTCTGCCTAAATGTATTATAATGTCAAAGGAGTAGCGCACAATGAGCTGTAAAATCTTCTTACTTTGGACCATCCGGGGACAAGCAGCACCAGGCTGATGACACCTTTCTCTAGCACCATAATGAGCATGTAGACACCACACTGGCCCAGCCATGCTGCTGCCTGGGGGGGGTCACCTGGAGGAACAAGGAGGGGGGAAAATTAATGAGACTTCATTTGCACTTCATCTGTTAACGTCACAGGCTTAAAGTTCCACGTTTTTATTCCTGAACCCTAATAAATGTCCATCCTGAGTTCCAACATCCGACTTTTGCGGTATCTGGAAGGCAGCATGTGTGCCTGAGATGACCACTTTATGACATCATCCAGAGCCAAAAGTGGGGGAAAAAAACTGTAAGAAACAGGGTGTTTAGAAAAGTCTGAAACCTAAGCTCTTTGCTCACCACTGATTACTTCACTGCTAAAATCTGGCTGTTTCATTTTCATTTTACTACCATTGCTTTGAACCAGTTACTATACAGAATTATGGATTTGATTATAATATTGAAGGTGATGAATTTCTTCCCCTGGTCTCAACCTTTCAATAAAATATCTGTTACACAGGTGCCTCACCACAGCAAACACAAACGAGGACAGGTCTGTCATTAAGGCAGGAAGGAAGAAGGAAGACTACAAGCTACAATTGTGCCCTTGACCAAAGCACAACTGTAGCCCAGAAGTAAGATGGATTTAATCGGGCATGTTTAAGTAAAATTTTCCATCACACAAGGACGGACGTAAAGGAAAAAAACAACAGGAGGTAGAGTGAGGGGGTGCAGTAACTGTATTAAGCCAATAGGAATGTTTTCAGCTGCAGCTGGAGATGCTGGCTATGCTCCCGGTGTACCTCTGGTGGGTCTACAGCGCCCTCTGCTGGCAGAAATTAACACTGCACCTTCTTCATTAATGCGCCTCAGTGTTCATTTTGTGTGTAAATAGATGAGAAGAAAATGAAAAACCATAAAGAGAAGCAAATTATTCGGTTTCACTCACCATATTCTCCAAATATGAGCAGAGTCCACTGCTTGTACTCCACCAACTTGGACACCAACTTGACAGCCAGCCAGATGACCAACATTCCCAGAGTGGCATCCAGCAGGAAGTTCATCAGATAACTTTGGTGAAAAATTTAATTACATTATTGAAGCGACATCCCTGTAGGGCACATCCTAGAATGACTGATGTGCTTCTAAAGAACTTACAGAGAGCAGGGGTCCTCTTTGGTGAGAGTGGACAGGAAGACATTGGCAAAGTGGATGAAGAGAGCACCTATGGCTTGTTTGGACGTATCAAAAAACCTGGAAAAGGCACGATGGACTCGGTTTTTATTTTCTGGTTCTGACTGACTTGAAAAGTGAGATTTTTTTTTTTTTAATGTTATGATTTTTTGTGTTCTTTTGAATAATTCAAGAGGAATTATTTTGTAGCTGGAATAGAAAACGTTAGGATATAGGACAGGGCAGGGTAGATATGTCTAAAGAGAAAATGAAAAATGTCTGACCAGATCCGCCATGGTCGTCTGATCCCTACAGGCTCCCGGAACCTCTTCACTGCAAACAAAGAAAATCAATTGATTGATTGTCTTGCAAAACAACAACATAAAGCACAGTTTCTTACCACTGTTTTCACCAATCTGTGAGCAGGCAGAGGGGAGAAAGGTTGAAGATAAAATACAGATGAATCATCTTAATCTCACACAGCCCAGTGGGCTCAGTAAACAGGCACCGACTGTTCCTATAAATCCACCAGGGTCGAAAATGGGAGAGAGCATGTGGAAACAGAATTAAGGTCTCCTTCAAATGGAAATCGCATACTTCACACAGGGTAATGTGTGAAGTATTGTGAAGTATTATATATAAACTGTATGCAGACCAACTGGGCCTTTCTCAAAGGTCCATCACATTGAGAAAAAAATATTGGTACATAAGGCACAATGATTGATATTGTCTAGATTCCTCAATCAGCAGCTTAACTCGAAACTGAACATCTCAGTTTCTGACAAGAAGAAACTGACAGAAGTCACAATAACATGAACAGACCACAAAAACTAATAAAGCTAAAAGCCTGTAGCATCATCTTTACTGAAGACGTTTTCAAGGATGATGTTTTTATGTCTTTCGAACGAATGACGTCCAAGTACGAACTCCCTAAAAGAAACCTTTGGAAAAGGCCCATCAATATCTCAGCAATACAGGAAGTGTTACAGAGTAATCCGATGGCTATGGCTATGTGCTGGCGATGTGACAAGAGTACAGGCATATTTACATCATTTATTTATATTTGCTATAGGAATGCCAAATGACATGGAATTTATGGAAAAATATAATAATGTTTATAATAGTGATGCTGTGAAAGTTTGATTTGAGATGGAATGACCCCAGCTTTGTCACTAATCTATACTTGTTGACTTAAAACTTAAAGGATCCTGGACACAAAATAAATAGTAATAAGCATGAAAGAAGGGTGTCGATTTACTTTCAAGACAGCAACGGAACAACAAGGCGGGGCAGACTGACGTACTAAATCTCCAGCCTTTATCTGAGTACCATGAGTGCAGGCAGAACAGTGAGTCAGTGGAAGGAAACTCCCAAAAATAGCTTTGAGGAAGACAGATGAGCGGAGGGATGTACGGTGCAGGTCCGCCTGCAACTCTGGCCATAACTTAAGATCTAATGATGCTAATAATGCTTCACTGCACACAAATAATTTGTAACTATTAACACATACATGTGGCCCGAATGACCAAGAATGACACTCAGAGAACCAAAGGGGGGAGAATAAGAGCGAGAGGAGGGATATTGATTCTTTTGCTAATAAGTAACTAAGTGGAGGTTAGAGCTCATTGATCGCTCCCCCTTAAGGCCTGACCTGATTCTGCTGAACTTCACTGCTCAGGTTTCAGCATGCTAATTAGCTGATGAAATCACCATGACTGCACTGACCTTTTAAAGTACTGATTATTAGATTATATGCCAGCACTCTAGAGAAATAAGTTCATATTGCGCTGGATCAGCATCAATTTGTACTGTTTTTTGTGTGGCATTTAGGAATACTTACAAAAAACAAAGAAAAAAAAAAAAGGAAACTGTCCTAATGTTTTCCCTGAACACATATGTGCAGACAGTTGTGTAACAATATCCCTGGCAGCTGACTGAAGTCACTATAATCCAAGGAAACAGCTGAGAACAAATTAAAACCAAAAATTAAATATGATCCAGAAAGTCATACAGGTAACAAACATTAACACAAACTATATACGGTTTCTGAGAGGCATCGAGTTTAGCTTTTATTACAGCTACTTGTAACAGTCACACCTTTCAGCTGCCAAAAAAATAATAATTAAAAATAAAAAACAGAGCCAAGGGTGCCAAAAGTGGTTAGATGCTTGGCATTCCCCAAGTCAGCTGCCCCAGAATCACAAGTTTCTTAGTAAGTCAACAGCCATTGTTAGGGTTGAGCAAGTAAACACTCCAGTTTACAAGGAGCATCTTGTTGAGCTGTTAAAACGGCATTGTTTTGTAAGGCTTTCGGCGGAAGTTGGGCACTTTTTATCCCCAGAGGAAGCTGAAAGACTCGACTGTGCTTACAACTGGACAAGTGCTGGACAACTGAACACACAAGAAAACTGAAGGGAACAAAACAGCTTAATTAACTTCAGTTAGCACACTGAGCGTACTATACTGAGGCCAAACATTTGCTTTGTTTGTTTTAGAGGCGATTTTAAAATTTTGGCACGGTCTGAAAACCTTCCTCATAAGCTCAAAGAGTCGTGCAGACAACTTCTTTAATTTAATGCGGCAACATTCCTTAATTATTGATTGATTGATTGATCATACTTTATTCATCCTGAGGGAAATTGGGTTAAGGCTGCCAGCCGTGCCAGCGCCGTCTTACCCTTCCGACCATACATACATTACACAAACATCACATGGGGAAGACAGGTCAGAGGGATATAACATGGAAAAAGCACAACATGAGGAAAGATAAGGAGAAAAAAATAACTCCCCCCAGACTGAGCTCCAACAGGGAGATCAGTTTGAGAGAGAAAAAACACCTCTGCACATAGCACATGAAAAAACTCTTAATACACCAAAGAAACACATGACAAGCAACAGGGGTGGGTAAAGGGTGAGAGACAGCCAATGTAGACAGTGCATCCGGGCCTGCAGCATAAGCGCTGGTCTCCTTGATCCACCGTCAGCATCGGAGGGGAATAAGCGTCGAAGGCGTTTGGAGGGGGAGGGGGGATGAGTGTACATCTGCATGTGTATATATATTTCTGTGTGCCTGTATGTGTCCAGAGTTCAGCTGAGACAGTGTCCTTCGCCCTGTCAGGCTAAGTAAACAGTCTTCCAGCCAACCCAGGTGGCCTTGCATAGAATGAGAAGAACAGTCTAAACACAGTCGTTATCAGGGTGTTGTTGTTCAGCTCCAGCCTTGAGACCGCGGCTGGTGCCGAAGGGGTATCCACATGGAGTGATGGTAGGGCTGCCACAAACGATTATTTTGATAGTCGACTAGTCACCGATTATTTTTGCGATTAGTCGACTAATCAGATCATGCATCCATTGGACGTACAGCTACAGCTTATTGCACCAGCAGCATCTGCTCTTATATAACTATCATTAGCTTACAGCTTTAAGTGTTTAAGGTATGTGCTAACTAAAAATAAAGACAAGATGATAGTTTATTAAATTTGAATGAAATCTGCAGATTGTTTCGGTGAAGTTGAATAAACTCCTTGCTATCTAAAATATAACAGGACACCGGAGTAAATTCTGGAGCATCTCACACTTCTGATAATCAGCTGTCTGCTTGATGTTTATTCAGCTGTGTAAAAACTATAACTTTAATCTCAGCCAAACCGATTTACTCAGGAACAAATAAAATACTAAAAAAAGCCAAACAATAACATTTTTAAGTTCTCTAAGTGACTCATATATCATGTTTAACCTGAGTAGCGAAAGACGGCGGTGGGTTTGAAAACGATTTGCCGGGAGTCCGGTGTTCTCACGGCTCTAGTTAGCCTTGCCCCCGGCTAGCTATCGCGCTAGTGGGTAACAGACGTCTCCGAAAACGTCGGAGCGCTTTTGAAAATATGTGGTGTCTTGATAAACTGAGCAGATATTTGAGGTTTACACAGCTACATTCTCGCCTGAAAATATGTTAAACGTTTATTTTGTGACCCAGAAAGAATAATAAGAGTAATATTAAAACTAACTAGCTGCCGCCATTGTTGGAAACTGAGCTGGGCTGCGCTAGAAATTCTAGGACAGAGCTGCTTCTTCTTCTTCAGGGATTAACGGCAGCTGGCATCCTTGTACATGCAGTGCTGCCATCTTCTGTTTCAGTCCGTTATTACACTCTTAAATCCTACTACTTATTCCTGCGTCTTTTGGGATCTTACAAAGCTTCAAACGACGCGTTGACTATTAAATTAGTCGTCGACGATTTTGATAGTCGACGTAATCGTGACTAGTCGACTAATCGTGGCAGCCCTAAGTGATGGTGGTTTTTACTTTAGTGCAAACAACTCATATGAATTTCAAAGCTGTTCTAACAGTCCGACACTGGTCTCTCAATCTCCCGTTGGAGAGCCGTGAGCTTCTCCATGATGTTATCAAACTTATGCTCTGTGATGTTGTCATTCTTGTGCTCAAAGAGCCGATTCTGAGAACTCACGACCGCAGTGAGCTTCTCCAAGATGTGATCCAATTTGCGCTCAATTATGTAGAAAAACAAGGAGACACATGGTTGAAACTGCACTTCTTTTTCTTATATTAAGGGAATAGAGGGATTAGATGTGTAGTTAAACGTCTTTACAGTGACAGAAAAGAGAGTTTCACTGGCCCAGCCCACTTAAGATCAAAGTGGGCTTTATGAGTTTGACATCCCTGCTTTAAATAGTCCAATTCCTACTCTTAATTATCATTATATTGTTTTATTGATTTGACTATTACTTCATTTTATGTAAGTTACTTTCAGTTAATTGGTTTTATTTACAATTTTTTCCATTTTTGCTGCTCTAGTTTTGGTTTAAATTATGGTTTTATTCACTTTTATTGATTTTATGGATGCAACATGTAGGTTTTGTCATTTCGTACTCTATCCCAGTTGTCACAGGACAAGAGGCCACAGATGGAGAGGTCACAGATATGCTGCAGGGCTAACACAGAGAGACAGACAATTTAGAATCACCATTTAACCTAATCCGAACTTATTCTTGTTACCAGTCGTCTTTGGACAGGGGGAGAAAACTACAGTACGCGGAAGGCATGTGAAGAACATTTAAACTCCAGCCAGCTGGGACATCCTTGCTGTGAGGCCAACGTGCCAGCCACTGCACCACCAACTTTTTTTTTTTTTTTTAATTAAAGTTAAAAATAATAAAAACACTGCAGAATACGCGGAAATCCTGCATACATCTTAAATTTCACTGGATGCACAAAGATTTTAAGTAACTATTCTGATGGAAGTCAATTTTGATTTCTAAGAGAAACAAAATGAGGTCCTGGATCTAAAATCTGCTATTATGTGACACTGGCTCTGCTTAAGAGCACCTCAGTTATGCTGCTTTGGCAAAGGGCACATATATAAGTGCGGTATAACAAGCCCTACATATTTAATTAAGTGCATATACCGTGAACAACTCATTTGATTAATTACAGTTTGAAAATAAGGGTCCGCCCAACTCTCCCCCGGTTAAAGAGCTAAAATTCCGTTCAAACCTGCTATGTTTACAACATCTGACATACGCCGAAAGGAAAAGCAAAGCGCTATTAGTTAGGTACTGTTTTTAGAAGCTTGCTGTCTGCTTTAGATTCTTGCCGAAACCCGTGGGAAAAACAAATTAGCATATTTATCAATACAGTTTGGTGCGGAGCTGCTGAGGCTGGAAAACAAACGTCAACAAACAAAACGCCACGTGGACTGGTGCAGCTTTCTAAAAAAAACACTTCGTGCATTTTGCTTTTCCTCAATTCTCCAACTGAATTAGCACAAAAAGAAAACAAGTTATCAGGGATGTGTCTCCCGATGGTAAAGGAATCGATACTCACACATTAGAGTGCTGAAAGCCACGATAGCCAGCAGTCCCTGGATCAGGACGCCGAACCTGTCCGTCAGAGCTCCGTTGTCGCAGCCGTGGGGATTCGCCTTACTAATGTCGGACATGTTTGTCACTTCAAACGGGGCATTATTCAAGAACCTTTTCACTAGCATGACCCCGCTATACCCGTACATGTCCATGGTAACACCGAAAAAAAACTAAACGGCACAGCCGTAGGAGACAAAAGGAGCGCTTCCTCGGTGGGAAAAATAAGTCTTTAGCCCTTTTTTCTCTTACTCGGTAAGAACAAACGACCGGATTTTTAACTTCCGGCGAACAACTCTCGGTGAAGTTTCCCTTCACCGTCTCCAGCGGCTGATGCTGCCTGTCATGATGCTAACGCCAACATATGGAAATCGATTATCTGAGTCGCGTCCATGTTTTGACAACAAAAACACGCACCGTGAAGCGGACCAACGCAGGGAGCCCCGCTTCCGGTAGTTCCATTACAAAATAATAGCCTTCCGCTGTTCTTCAGAACAACTTTAGAACAGGATAGATCGATGGAGGGGCTGAATAAATCTGAGGGAGAATGAGCTCTGCTGCCTCTGTGATAATTACTCAAAAATCATTTAAACAGAAAAAAGAACTTAATGAGTAAAAAAACAAAACAATAAATTAGCTCTACAAATTAAACTAACTCAATAAATTCCTTAAATCAAATAAAGGTAGACTAAAATGGTTTAATAAATGTATATTTAAAAATATTGTAGTAGGAAGTGCAATCAAATTACCTAGTCTGCACAGAGTGTAGATTGTGTACAATAATAAGAAGTATTAGTGAAATAGGCAATTAGAAGTTCATGAAAGTTATCAAGGACTAAAATATAATTCACTTCATATGTTTTGAAATTACACTGAACATTATAGTTGTATGAGTTCACTATCCTATTTAAAATCCCACTTGTTTTGCATTAAAATATGTTACCCAGTTCCATAAACAGGCATCAGCATAACATTTGCTTCTCTTCTTCTGGCTGCTCCCTTTAGGGCTCACCACAGTGGATCATCTGCCTCCACTCTATCTCTCCTCTACATGCTCCATTCTCTCACTACAGACCACAGTTTCATCACCATACATTATCCATGGAAGCTCGTGCCTGACCTCATCTTGAATCCATGGAATCCAGTCTGTACAGCCACACACAAAATATAAATAATAATATCCACCTTTTTGTGTTTTAAAACTATATATAGTGTGTGTGCGTGTGTGTGTGAGAGAGAGAGAGAGAGAGAGAGAGAGGTGTGTATATATATATATATATATATATATATATATATATATATATATATATATATATATATAAAATATACGAAATAATATAGCTTTTCTGAAACCACTGTCAACTGTACCCTTTTAATGATCCTATATGGAAAGCTATTTAGAAGTAATAGTGTTTTTTATCTTATTAATGCGAATAAGATTTTTTTTTTTTTTTTTTTTTTGATTTGCAACTGGCTTTTGTTCCGTCTGTTTTTTTTTCAGCATGTTTATTTATCTTGAGACGATTCCTGGCCTTTTATTTTGAAGTGAAATTCGTTTAACTTCCTGTTATTCTTGGGTGGAATCGACGCAGCTTTCTCACAGCAGAAATTAGTTAATGTGATCCTATATGTGTGTGTGCGCGTGTGTGTCAGAACGGTACTCGGTGATGCGCACGGGCCCCACGAGGCAAATTGCTGGCTCACGTGATGATGTAACAAAGGAAATATTTAGGTTTGCCAGCTGGCTTCCAATAAAACAAAAAAACTTAAGTATATTATATGTTATATAATATAATTTTATTACATCACACATAGATAGATAGATAGATAGATAGATAGATAGATAGATAGATAGATAGATAGATAGATAGATAGATAGATAGATAGATAGATGGACTTTCTATGCTTTGTTGCTTTTACTCCACTGATACAAAAAATATTGTCAATATTGTATGATTTTGCAGACTTTCAAATACAGAAAACAATCCAGTACATACAGATAAAGTCATCTATATAATTCCGACAAGAGCCATTCTGCATAACATTACTGTTATTTACATTAAGTATATTTTCATGACAAGCACAGTCTGTACAGTAACATAAGTTCAGAACTGCACGTTTTAATTGAGCAGAGGGTGTGGGTCCTGTGGGTTCCCTACTTGTATTTGGTTAGCCCCTGTGGCAACCCGTTAAAAAACATCCTGGTAACAGCCCTGATCTATTCTTAGAAGACACATAGATTATTGTACAAACAGTCACATTTCAACCCATGACTTCCATATAAACTGTAATGTTTCCACAGGGATGAAAAGACGCATAAAAAACAGAGAAGAGTAAAAGTGACCTTAGCCTTTAGCAGAGTAATACAATAACTTCCTTCTGATTTTCTTTCAATAACAGACTTTTTATTCTATCCCTCAGGTTGTAGCTAATTGGAAGCAACTACAACTTAGCTCCCCCCTACAATAGAGCACTGCTATTGTGGCAATGATAGATGACAGCACAGATAGGACCGGATGGAAAGTAACTTACAGTTCCTTGGTAATTTACTTTTTCTTCTTCTTCTTCTTCTTTTTTTTTTTTGCAGTATGCTACTTTCTGCTTTTTATCTATTTTGGATGCAAACATTGTACTTTGTACTCCATACTGTTAATATTAAAATGTGAGTTTCTTATGATTTTGCTGATAGGCTACTTTCACTGCTCCCGAAGGACTCACAGATTTTTACCCTAAATGCCTTTCCTGACCCACCCCCCTAAATCAAGCGGCCCAGCAATGTGTGTGTCATAAGTTGCAGGTAAAGGGAATCGAATGCAGACTTACAGACAGGGAGATGTAAGGAAAACCTTTATTTAGACCCTTTTCTGAATCCAGAATCCCAAAGTCCATGAAAAATAGAAGCAAACTGAATCCACGACCCTGATAAGGATAATAGTGATGGGATTTCCGGCTCTTTTTAGAGATCCGGCTCTTTCGGTTCGGCTCACTAAAACGAGCCGGCTCTTTCGGCTCTGAACCGGCTCTTCAGGTTGTTTTGTTGCTTTAATTAATTTATTATTAACAATAATATAAAATTATGCACAAAAGGAATTACTAACGTAAAAAAAAAGTGGTTTTATTTATATATGTTTATATATAAATATATGCGGTGGCCCCTAGAGACAAAACACGTACAAACTCCAAAACACATTTCTAGCATGAACTGAACTTCCAAAGCAGAGCTACTAGATCACTTAAATTACACAATTGAAAGCATGTGTGTATTGTTTGTGTATTTATACACAGGCACTCATATATATTCAAATAATTTTAAAAAAAAGTTCATTTACCTGTTACTACCACACACCAAATCCGGTCGTTGGTACTTGCTGGCTTGTGTAGCCACTAGGTAACAAAAGCTCAACACTGTGCCCAGCATCCTGGAGCACTTCTGTTGTCTTTTGTACGTGCTTCGGAGTTTTTATGTGCTTCTGAGTTTTTATGTGCTTCTGAGTTTTTACGTGCTTCGAAGTTTGTACGTGTTTTTACGTGTTTTGGAGTTTTTACGTGTTTTGGAGTTTGTACGTGTTTTGGAGTTTTTACGTGTTTTGGAGTTTGTACGTGCTTCAGAGTTCGTACGTGATTTGAAGTTTTTATATGTGCTTTGTCTGTAGGGGCCACCGTAAATATACTTTTATTTATTCACTCCACATAAAATGTAATAAATAAATCATATAATACAAAAATCAACTATTCACATTTCAACTTTTAACTATTTAAATTTTCAGCTTTTTCCTTTTAAACAAATTTAAAATGAAACAACACAAAATGCTGCAAACCAAAACACAATTAAATATAAATTAAAATATGAAAACAAACAGAAGATGCATATTCTCTGTCATATGGGCCCGCATGAATAAACTTTCTGAATCCTTTATCATCAGCAACTGAAAATAGTTGTGGATGATTACTATACCTTTCTAATGTGACGTTGTTGTCCCTGGCTCTCTTTCTCTCTCTCTCCCTCTGGCTCTGTTCCTGTGCTACTGAGTGTAACTACCGCCCTAAAGCACAAGGCTCGCGTGCAGAGTGAAGCGGAAAAAAAGTGCGAGAGAGAGAGGGTGAGAGAAAGAAAAAAAAACCCACGTGACGGCTTGCGATAAGGAGCCGGCTCGCGTCGTTCACGTCAAAGAGCCGGCTCTAAGAGCCATTTCGTTAGCGAACGACCCATCACTAAAGGATAAGCAGAAGAGGGTTGATGGATGAATGGACGGATGTTTATAAGCAGGCAGATAACACATGAGCACAGCATCAGGAAAGAAAGGCAATCAAACAACAACTACGATGAAGACTGGACTTTTATACACACGAGGGTAATCAAGGAATTGGGCACAGAAGGATAAAAAAGACCCAGGTGTAGATAATAATGACAGACAGGAGAAGATCAAGTTAAACACAAAACACCAGAGACATGTGATCACCAAAGCAAAGCAGAAAATAAATAATAGCTGAAACAGTGAAACCAGAACTATCATAACAGATGGAAACTCTGAGTGGACTCACAGACTTTAATTCCAAACAGTAGAACAATAAGACAACCAGGACTGAGACACAAGACCTAAACTCAAGCACCACACTCCACAGAACTAACTAGAACTCAAATATTACATCATAATGAGTGTGGAAGTTTTTTCTTTACATGTTTTAAATATAATTTAATTATAAAACATGTGTGCTGTTAGGATAATTAAGTAGGTTTAGAAGGTTTACTTGAATAAATGTTGCTTTTTAAATGTATTTCCCACTTTACACAACAGTTATCCAGCACCAAGTAATCTATGTTTAAACGTGTGTGCAGCACTTCTTTACATCTAATAAATCGGTGACAGGATGCACAGAAACACACGAGGCCGAGTGTGTTTAGATTTATGATAAACGCTCTGGTTTCCCGTGCGCCTTGTTCCCGGTCCCACCTGTGCCACCCCATTTTAAAAAGTCCTGGAAACGCCCCTGCGGCGAGCAGAAAAACCGCGTGTACGTGATGCAGCAGTAGCACGTGCCATCCGTGTGTGTGTATGTTTGTGTGTACTGTAAATGGAGCCATAATCCTTTCTCCCGCGCGCTTGGAAAAGCTTCTTCTCTGGCAGATTAATGGCGCACGGCGCACGCTTCAACCATCTGTTCCACGAGTGGCATCCCACCAGCACAAGCGCCTCTCCTCCTGTCTTTTAAAGGACTCCTTTGTGCTTCCATGAGGCAGATCTACCGTAAACACAACACCAAACTTCCCATTACACATTTCAAAACAAAACCCTTAATTAACGCAATCTACGTAGCGAGCGCGTTTTCGCTTGTACAGTGAGACATTCATCTGGTTTTCCTGGAGGTTGCAGTCGGGTTTTACAGATTTCTCCTTAAAATGAGGCAACTCCACGTTTCGACAATCATTGCTGAATGAAACACTATTTGATTCCTAAATATAAATGTGTGAAACTGCGCATATTTTTCAAACTTTCCATTCCTTGCCCCATATCGGTTTAATCAGAAATACCCTGATTAACAGGTTTTAACTGTCGTGTTACATATTTCCAGCTTTTCCGGGAGCACACAGAAGGTTTTGGTTTCTCTTGTGCATATCAAACGACATCTACACAACTGTGTAAACACAGGTTATGTCATGGTTCTCAAGATCTGGAGAGGTCGTGGTGTGTGTATTTTTTGTCTTAGCCTCTCCCACCAGGGCGGAACTGGACCTTGATTCCCCGCCTCTGAACCCGCCCTGAACACGCACCTGTGGCTCATTCACACTGATCCTGGCAGACTACTTAAGATGGCAAGAGAGGCTGCTTCCTCGCTGGATCGTCACACTAACTAGCGTCAGTGTAGCCTAGCCTATGAAAGTGTTCCTTTGATCTCCTAGAGTTTCCTCCTGACATTGTTTTTTTCTCTGTGTTCAGGCCTTCTAGACTCCCTGCCCGTCTTCCCTGCCGTCTGGATTTCTGTGGATGTGTGTGAGTGAGCGTGGGCTTTTTGGTGTGGACATTTGGAGTGAGTTACGGATCAAGTGGAAGAAGAGCGTGTGTGTACCCCCGTCTTGGACCTTCCCTTCGGACCCCGCCCTACTCCCTGGAGCCCCGTGTTATCTTTTCCACTGTATATATGTATATATTCTCACTTGGTGTCACATTGCAAATAAACCCTCACCTTCTCTCTAAACTTCAGAGTCCTGCGAGTGAGTCCTCTGCCTACTAATCTGTGACAGGTTATACTTGCAATTTGTGCAGACATGATTGCACAACAGAGTTTTAGGTTACTCACATATGCATCACATGAACTTTTCCAGAAATCATGCACTTCCCATTTTAAGATAGCTATACTTTGTCAACAGTCTCGGTGTTTTTATTAACTCTGTTAATCTCCGTTGAGAAATGTTAGATTCTTTCATCCTTCAAATAGTTTCCATCTTTAGTCAGGCCAATCAAGGCAAACATGTCACCGTGACTTACAGCTTTTTATTTATTCATTCTAAGAATGAATACATTACCTATTTATATTTGCTCATGGAAAAACTTTATTGCATTTTCTTTTTATGAGTATGATCAGTTCAACGAGAGACAATAAATGTTGAGCAAAGAGTTTGGTTTGGTGAGGCACTGCGCGTTACTAAAGCTGAGCGATAGCTTGCAGGTAAAGATTTGGCATCGATCATATCAAAGTAAAAATTTACTTTATTCAATTTAAAAGCAATTTTCTAAACATAACGAAAGCTCGTTTGTTTTTATGTAGCTGCCATCTGAGTAAAAAAGTGATTGCTTACGTTTCTGTGTTTTTTATGCGTAATATCTTTGCTTATACTGGTAAATAGGCTGTAGTGGACATGATGTGGGAGAGAAATGGTTACATAGAAAATTAAAGAAATGACCAGTATAGCATGCATTATTGTTCCCACTCTGTGTCCTGTTACAATCAATCCAGTTTCTTTGATCACATGTAAAATATCTTTATAGAACTGCTTTGTTATATTTGTGGCAATTTCTGCTGCCCTCTTGAAAAGATCTCCTCTTGGAAAAGACATTTTAATATTTGTGAGACGTTTTACTCCAATAAATACAAGACATACAAGTGACTTTGTCAAAAACCGATTGCATCTTCTACCTTGTGACAAGGTGACTTGATATCATTAATGAAGGACATGTTTGAGATGTGTTTGAAACACTGAAGGCCAACAAACCATTTACAACACTTTAAATACGATCGATCACTTTTTGCATCCACGGATCCACGGACATGTTTTTGTGGCTGACATGCGTAAATACCAGTTAATAAAACCGTGGGACATGTCTCGTGGGATCGGGGGGGAGGACAAATGATAAAAAAAAAGAAAAAAAGTGGGACACACAGTCACCCTATTATTCATCGTGTGATTGGAGTAAGTCCCCAAAATATCATCAAAGAGTCAGAACTCGGGCACAAGGTCAGGAGTGAAGTTTCAGGTTCAAAGAGGAACCTGCTTTAATTTCACTGAAACTTCTTTTAGAAATTGCCCACCTTAAAAAAAAACAGAAGAAGAAGACGAAAAAAAAAAAACGTCATATGGGGCGGTATAGAGCTGCGTAGCTCTCACTTTCCGGGCAAAAAGCCAGGCTGAAAGTTCAGTTTATTTCCACCCCATAAAACTTTCACTATGCGCTGCCTTCCACTGGGATTAACTTACCATCACAGTTTGTTAATATCTGACTCTTTCTAGATCTTTCTGAAAATACATGCCAACCTTTGAGGTCTACGCATGAGCGCCTCGCCTCGTTAACTGATGCAATACACTCCTACCGCTAGAGGATAGTGTTGACTTTGATAAGATTTAGCCCTGGATTATTTAAATAAATAAATAAATAAATAAATATATATATATATATATATATATATATATATAATCTCAAGGTTATTTCTCAAGAACTTGTTTGGGGAGGGAAGGGTGGTGCTTAGACATCCCCAAAACAAAGAAGAAGAAGAAAAAAGTCTGAACTGAGAAAAGTAGCTAACAACGACTAAATGGTGCCAAGAAGCCATAAATTATTGACTTCACTCTTTTTTTCACGCACATATGTAGCTGCTTATGATGAGACATGCTCTACTGCTGCTGCTGTTACAGTTAACTATTTTACATATACTTCCTTAAAAGGATCACCACGTTTATTGTAGTTTACGTGTGATTATACGGGGTCATAGTTTATCTTCCTGTTAATAATAAAACTGTAACTATACAGTTAAAGAAAAATGTGTCCTGGGGGTGGGTGAAATGGCTGTTTTTACACACACAAAAAAAAGTTTTATTTTATTTTATACACCAGGTATAAATTAGGCATTAGATATTGTCTTCATTGTATCTGCTCGGCTGAGTAGAATACAGCTTTCAGCTTTGGGGGCTGTGGGTGTCTCACTTAACCTCGGCTCCATATTTACAAAAGCCTGTAGAAATATGTTTTTGCTACTGTGCTGAAAGGTCAATGAAAGAGTTGGCTTGAAAGTATTTGTAGATGTTTTTTGGACATGCGCAGATGGGGGATGCCATATTGGAACAGGAGGGGGGGCAGCAGCAGCTGAAAGACGTCGCTTGCGTAGCTCACGGGAACGAGAGAGAGAGAGAGAGAGAAAAGGCAGAGGGGGGTCACGAGAAGGAGAGGCAACAAAAAAAAAACTTGGACAGGTAAGACAGGTGACGGCTCCGGCGGTCCTGAGCAGGGGGAGGTTTTATGGGGGGACGGGGTTTGAGGGGGGACGGGGGGGAGGTTGTATCGGCGAAATAAACACAGGCAGAGTTATTTTTTTCCTCCTCCTCCGCTTTGAAACAGCGAAGTGCTCCAGAGACGGTTTCTGTAGAAACGAGATAATATAGTCGCGAGCTTTCGTTCACGAGCCCAAGTTGCTCAAAGTGTCTCGCACGCGCTGTAATTAACAGCTGAAACCGGCGGAGAGGACGTTGTCTCGTGGCACTCTCGGTAATATCGTTTATTGCCTTGTTATTTTTTTTATTTATTTTTTTGCCTGTTAGCATGTGTTCTGCCATTTACTGCTTTGAAAACAACACAATTTATAACAATTCGTGGGGAAAATAGGAGTGAGTGGCGGCTCGTGTGTTATTTGATGTGTTTCTTTAATGCTGTGTTTTATATGGCCGCGACGCAATTTTGTTTGGCGTGAGCACGAAGTTGATTTTAAAGATTAACGCCAGAAATGACTTATTGCCGTCATTCTCATATAGATGAGTCATGTGGGATTTTTTTCCCGTCACCTTTAGATGCGTAAAAGCCTTCGGAAAATACCGGACACTGCCAAAATGTCAAACCACTTTCAACATGGCGGGTTATGGTGATCGTAGGGGGAAAACTGCGCCTTAAAATCTTTGAACGAGGAAAAAATAAAACGACGGCAGATAAAGCGTCCGGTTCGGTTTCTTTTGGTGGACATGGACGAGGTTTAATCAATTAAATTCAAAGTGTGCATTTGGCAACTCCGTGGGAGTTTTTTTCCGCTGCAGTTTTGAGTGTGCAAAGTACATGACCGGAGTGCCAGCCAGCCTGCTGGTCGGCTACACCCCTCACAGCCTCATCTTCCTTATGTGCACTTAACGTTTCCTCTTTCACTTTTATCAAAAATGCTGTGGCTCATTCGATGCTTCTAGATCGCCGTGTGTCAGATTAATACTGTTTTTCCTTATAAAACCAACAGGGTGATTTTGATCCCCCCTGCAATCTAAGATTAATATGTTGATGATGGCACAGTCGGGCGAGAAAAAATTCTTTCGCTGTGTTGTTTTCTCTGCGGGGATTTCTTTTTTTTTTCCTGAGTGATTAAGCAGATAATTGGGTAAAACCACATGCGTATTTATTTAATTATTTCTCTTTTTCTTTGCGAGGTGCTTCGCAAAAATCAATTTCTTTCTTTTTTTTAGTGGCTTTGCAATATTCCAGAGGATTCCACCTCCTGATTAAATTCGTCACCATAATGAGCAGAAACAATAAAGACTGCGCGTAACGGAGCCCCAGATAGAGGTTCGGCATGAATAAATCATGCTTTTAGACTTCTTGTGGCTCCAAAGATTTTTTCCACGACGCTGCGAGTGGGAATGCGTGAGCGCAGGCGTGCGGATAAAGGGAAAACGCCTAAAATGAGCACTTTTAAAGGAGAAAATGCGAAGATGGTCATAATGTTAAACATACATAATCCATTTTCTCCACGGGAAAGACCAATACGAGTCCAGCTGATTATCATTTTTGGTGGTTTGGCTTTTTATTTATTCATTTATTTTAAAAGTGTCATCCAACAGCCATTTATCACGTGGGTGTTTTTTTTGATCAGGCATTGTATGCTAATCCACTGGTGAGTGTTTCAGGAGAAGAGGCAATCACATATTCTGCACAGATAAGAGAAGCAAAGATAGAAAGAGTCCAGTTCTTTCTGTTCTTCTTTCTTTCTTTCTTTCTTTCTTTCTGCTGGCATCACACTTACTCTCCCCCCTTATTTGAATAAGGGGAGGAGGTAGGCAAATATCAGCTTCTCCTCCTGCTTTCCAAAAGCCTTGGATTTGCAGGCTGTCCATGTTATGCAAGTGTGTTTTGTGGAAGTTGTAAGAACACTCTGGGATGTGGGAGTTTCACCCCTTGTTTCCTCTCTCTTTTATTTATTTATTTATTTATTTGTGGTCCTGAGGGGCAGATGCTTGTTTGCCCGTCGTCATTTCATGCTTATGTTTTCAGTGAGTGATCACAGGCAGTTCTAATTGTGGAATAAAGCACATTGGGTGCATTGTGTGCACATCTATGTTAAAAACAGCAGGAATTAAGAGTTAGAAACAGAGGACAAATTGTTATATGATGACATCCTGTTGCCAAGAGGAAACAACTCTTGGATAGCTCTAAAAGAAGAGAACCTAATACGGAGTAATGCAATAAAACCCAAGCCCATGCAGTGGTAGTTAATCTCCTAAATCCCCTATTAAATCTTTGGCATGGATGGGTTTAGAGAAAGGCAAGAAGACAGCACGTGGATGCCCTAGCGCCCCATCAGGGGCTAATCAATTTAAAAAAAAACTCTTCTCAATCCGAGACAATTGGGGCACAAATGTCCTGCGTCTGAGATTAAACACTCTCAGAGCAGTTTAATCCCCTGGTGACCAATCTGGGCTGTTTCCTCCAGGAGGCTGCAGGTCAGCAGGCTTCATCAAGTACAAACGCGAAACTCCCAGAAAAAAACAGCTTCAAAAATTTGGCTTGTTTTTTGGATGAACGCTGAGGGGAACTGTTGACACTGAGTCAGAACAAACAAACGTCCCTCAGGGTTTGGAAAACTTGTTTATCCAGTGAGGGATCAATTTAAGGAAAAGCTCAGCTTGCGCTGGTATGGAGTTGTCAGTGTAGAAAATATTGTTGTTTAAGCCGACTTCCAGTGGTTCATTGCAATATTTAATTTTATGTAGGAGGATAGGGGAAGTTTAGTTCTCCTGTTTCCAAACTTTACACGCATAGAAATTAATTTTAAAGCCTGTGTCTTGTGAAAACTAATTGTAAAGCACCTTTAAGCACATAGATGTGAGCTTTCTTTCCTCAAGACCCCAAAGTACTTCATTAATTTGATAAAATGAGCATATGTGACCTTTTATTCCAGAGACTATTCAAGGAGTTTACAAGTATAATAAATATGTGCAGTGACTTCTAGGGAAATGAGCAATGCTAGCCAAAAGTATTTGAACAATGACACATTTCCTGGTTTTTTTTGTCTTTTTTTTTTTTTTTGACTTCCAGCATACTGGAAATAAAACCTTCAGCTTAAATGTTTCGAGGGTGTTCTCATCATGTATTGAGCTAATTAGTGTGGGGAATGGTTGGTGCGTTTTTAAAAAAACAACATTCTGCCTCCAGTTGCTGGGAAGTGCAGGTGGACAATGATAGGACTGCAGTCGCTGCACTTTTCATCTCGTGTGGTTGTTAAAGCCCTCAAATTAAAGCTCAAAGTCACTTTAACCACAGGGCTTACTCTCTTTCTTTCAGTTCAGAGAAAACGGGCTACAGTGTAGCACCAAAACAGCTCAGAAAGGTGCATTGTTCCTCGCCCTATTGAGGGCTGTGCATACATGGTGCAATTTTTCAAAGGTTTGAGGCAACCTAGTGCTACAGTGACTCAGATGGATGTAGGATTTGTTGTGCTTCATTTCTGTTAAAACAAATTAGATGGAGTTGAAGCTGAGAGTATTGAGAACAAATTCAATAACACCAGTGTTACTGACTCATCGTTTCATGGCTGTAACTTCTCTTCCTCTCATTTTTCGGTGGAAGTAAAGACTGGAGGAAAAAAAAACATTTCACATATGTGTTTCTTATGATGGGTGAACAGGCGAAGAAGTGTGTTTGAAATTCTGGATTAGGCAGAACTAAAACTGGTAAAAAAAATCTGATATTTTAAAGTTCAAACAGGAGGTTATGACTTTGGGAGTCAATTGTCATGCATTGCAAACTCACATCAGCTCAAAAATCTTAGAGCTATCCAATATACGATGATATAAAATCGACAAAAGCTGCAAAGTGTGGATCGTTGTTTCTGTTTTTAAAATAAAAAAACATAAAAAGTAGTTAAAAGATGTCAATCAGGCTCTAAATTGCTTTGCTGAGGTGTTGAAATAAGCAGATGTAGAGTGAATGTGAAACTGCAAGTTATTAAAGAGAATTTTAAGGAAAAGAAACAAGAGCTGCTCATCCTCCTACTGTTTGATAGCAGTGTTTGAGCACTCTGATGAGTTTAATGAGTGCTGTGGAAGGCTGCTGACGACAGTGATGTATCAGTGCTGAAGATTGTAGTGCACTTAGGCAGAGAGTGGGGGATAAGGGCAGCAAACAGCAGCGTCATGTGAGCCAAATTAGCTCAGCGTGTTGTTTACGCAATGGATGCACGCCGGAGCCACTGTGGGACGCAAGGGGGTGTGTGTTCTGTGGTGGGGGATGGCACACACACACACACACAGTTAGTTGTTGAGGCTGTCACAGCCTTTGTGCTGCAGCCTCACAGTTCGACATACACTCGCAGCTCCAACAGGCGTGCGAGGACGAGGAGAAGTGTTTTCCTTTCCTGTGGATTTTAAGGCTCTTTCTTTTGTTCTCTTTTTTGGAAGCAGGACTTCAGTGTGTTTTCATCAGAGGATTGCTGGATGCGCATCACAGTTTTGTTTTATTTCTTCTTTTTTTCCCCATGTGGGTGCACATCAGGTTGGGTACTTAATCACAGAGTATTTTTTGCTCTTTTGGATATTGATTTTCAAAGTTGAGAGCAACAACCCCATGAGCTTGGAGTTGTTTTCTTCTTGATTGAGGATCGCTGTGTGACAGCAACATGCCTCAGCTCTAATTGCCAGGTTGATGAAAATGGGTGTAAGTCGGTGAGTGATTCATTGGTGATGTGACTGCATGACCAAGAACAACCACCAGGCAAGTGACAAACATAGCCTGTTGTTGTGAATATAATGAACTGATGATTGTTTTGATTGTTTTTCTTTGTTTTATTCATGGAATAATGCCAGCGTTGGATAGACTTTTGGTTTTTATTCCTTTAGGATTTACTTTATTGCTTAAAATTCCTTTTACTGCACAAGTCTCACGGTTTCTACGTGCTGTCCTGGCATTTTTAAGTGTATTTATACAGCCTTAATGATCCACTGCAAGGAGTGATCATCAGTGAATTGTATTTTTTAGGTTGGAGGATTTGCTTGTTTTCTCCGCTTTGTATTAGAGGGTAAGACACCCTTTATTGATTCCTGTAGGAAACAAGTCTTTGCAGTTCACCTATCTTAGTTATGATCGGCAGTAGGCAGCAGCTGTGCAGCAGCTCCGGATGTGTACAGGTTCCTTGGTTAAAGCCACATTAATGGGAAAATTAACTTGCCATGTTTTTGATGCTGTGAAGATCATTGCAGACATGGGAGAACTGCTCAGAGAAGGGACCTGCTGTGAGGGTTGTGGACTAATGAGACATTTAAGGAGTTGAGGGAGGACTCAGTGAAAATGTTCACTATATTTTTGCATGATTTAGTAATAATTATAACCTAAACCAAGGACGTCAAACTCATTTTGCATTGCAGGTCATATACAGCCTTATGTTACGTTAAAACTTCCATTTCTGCCTATGTGTAAAGAAATGTAACTACACATGTAATCAATGTGATATCTAAATATAAGATAAAAGGTGCAATTTAAGCAGTTTGTCTCAGTTTTTGCACATGATAATGGGCCGCTGTAGTAAATGAAAGAAATCTGTCAGTAACGCCTGGCCTAAACAGTTAATCAGTCAATGTGGAAATGGTGAAATAGTTGAACTGATTAGCTAAATACAGAGAAACAGAATTAAAAAGAAAAACAATACCACATAAAACAGGTTGGGAAAGGTAAAAACAAACAACCCAGTCACATTTACAGTTGAGTTTTGTAGTTTTGTGAGGAGGGGAAGAAACTAACCTTTGATCCGGAGGGTGAAGCTGGTTTGCTAATCAACACCTGGAAGCATGTTTTACCTGTTAGGATTTGCATTAGGTTGAAGGTTATTAGCAGGATTCCAAACCAAAAAGACAAAAGAAGTATAGTAAGTTGCAGGTATTTCTGTATAATAACAGAAAGCCACAAGGAAAAGGTTAAAACTTAATATCAAGACTTGGTTACCTGTTTTCTTTTTTTATTATTTTTTTATTACAGTTCTCTCCAACAATATTCAGTTAACACATTAGCTTAGCTAATGATATAAAGGATCAAAAGAAACGTGTTTATGGTTGTTAGCGTTACACAGTTACGCTTCCTTCAGTATGTGCCAGAAATACATATTTACGGTCAGACAGTATTTCCTCTTTAGTCTTCCATATTTAGTTACAGTGACATGATTCTGCTCTTCTGTATTATTCTCTTGCCTCAGGTGCCTGGATGCATATTTTCTGGTCACACTTATTTGCAGACTTGTTTGCTTAGTCATGTTATTCCAGTTTTTCTACTTTGTTTGACTCTGACTGGTTATCTGATGCAGTTTTGCTGTTGTATGAAAATGAACACAGCATGCAAGATATTGGAAAAGCACACAGGCAGAGGAGGGAGAGGATGATTTTAATGATGCAGAAAACTGCTGTGCTTTTTACTGCTTTGAAAATATCAGCTGACTTGTGTTAAGTTTCTGAAGATGGCTTTCTTTTCTTTTTAGCACATTAAGACAAACTGGCTGTTGCTGGTTGTGGTAATCACCCACTTCTTCTTTTGTTTATTCTCAAGAAAATGGAAATACAGTGTGCACAATTTCCAAGGAAATTCTCATCAAATACTGGCTGTTTATGTGTGCAAACCTCAAGGTTTTGTGAACTGTGTCAATTTGTTCGTGTTATTGTAAGTGAAGAGCAGTAAAATCATCTGTTTCCTGGAAGGATCTTGGACTATTCTGGACAGAGGGCAGATTGAACATTATCTGATTAAATTAGAGCTTTGATTGAATTTATCTTTTCTGGTGCAGGGCTGTCAAGGAAGGCGAGAGATGCTGTGAAGAAGAATTGAAAGATCTCAGGTTTAAAGGTTAATGCTCAACAGGAAGTCAAACGGGCAGCATGCAGTCTCACACTCAGGAGCAGCCACTGGCCCTCACTACAGTGAAGCCACACTATCCAACCAATGGGAAAGAAGAAGAGGTGAACACAGGTAAGACCCTGCACTGCTTTTTTTTAACCATAATGTGGCCAGGGTGGTTTCATGTTGCAGCCCTCATCAGATCAACAGATTGGTGCGGTTGACATAGATGAAAATGCGTCTGAGGAATCTCACTAACAAGATGGGAAACAGAGAATGCCACTTGTGTCACAAAGACATGCTCTAATTCTCTCTGTAGATTTCTCCTTTAGGTCAGCAGTAAGGGTATGTCCCTGGCTGTTTATTGCTTGAACTGAATTCTCCTGTCCTCATGGCTTAGTCACGAGAAGCATGTATTTTTTCCTGTGTATTCAAAGATGGCTGTTATAACACCTATGCCCATACCGTTACGTGGAAGCCCACTTTACAGGATGTTTTGTCATTGCACATGAACATGTCAGGATACATTACTGGCCTGTATCCCAGTCACATTCTGGACTTGCAGTTGTTGTGCTACTTTCTCTTTCTGAAGAAAACATAAAATGTGAGCTAAATGCCAGTTTGATGTGTTTGCAATCCTGAGCGAAGGTGCAAATTTAAGTTTTTGTTCATGATGGGACATTTTTAACACTTCTTATACCTGAAACTGAACCAGTGGAGTATAAGTTGTAAAATAATTTTGATTTATCATTTAACTAAGAGAAGCTGAGGCGACATGCACTGACATATCGTGTAACTTAATGTTGGTGTTAAATTGCTTATTTTTGTGTTTCTTGTGTAAGGTGTCCCAAAAACACAGTACAAGGCGCACATGTGTTCATATCTGCAGAAAATAGCCTGTTTGTCATCTGAAGTGTTGTCAGTTCCTCTTTTGATTGTATTTTCAGATGCAGGCACTTTTAATAGCATAACCATTTCAGTTAGCAGTTGTGTGTTGCACATAGGAAAGTTATCTCTCTTACCTCACCCATCTTACTGTCGGACTCTTTAAACTAATATCATGAATTTAAATTTGCACTAATAATGTTAAGTTGACACAAATACCCAAGGTACACCTGGACTAACCTCGAGGTGCTCTGTTGGGCCACAGGACACAGCTTGGAAACCACTGCGGTGGATTATGACAGATCTCATATGTACAGAATGAATTTACTATGCAGTGTGAATCTAGAACATATGTGGAGGGAGCTCCATGGCAACATGTTCCAAGCAGTTTATTCTGCATTGTCAGGCAGTCTCTATGTAATATGAAATTGTCTGAATTTTGGCTGATGATCAGAAACAAGAAAAAACATGTACTAATTTAATAATATACAAAGTGAAAAATGACCACTAAGGGGAGGAAGCCACGTATGTCCATTCATGGGAAAAATGAGAGCAGACACTTCAGTCTATTAAAAACAAACTCCATCAAAATAGCAGCTTGCTACCTTCTCCTCTCATTACACAGAACAGGTTCAGTCCCTCAGTTTTCACTCTGAGGAGTCTCCAGAGATTCGGCACACACTGAAACACACACACAGACACACACACACAGCCTTCACATACTTCACTCACACAGAAACATACTGATGAGAAAAAAACCCTGACGCATGCCTCGACTGCATCAGCTTCAATCACCTTCAGGAGAAACATTAATGACATTATGTAAGACAACCTGCAGCACGCTGTGCACGCAAACTGCCTCCAGATAGTTTACTGTGGATTTTGTGCTTAGGCAAAATTAGCTACATTTACAAGAAATTACAGCTCTGTGTTTAATTGCTACCTGCATTAGGGATGCACTGAGATATGGGCCAACAGCTGCTTAGGCCTGTTAATAAATAAGATGACATTTTCCAGTGGCAGTGCCTGGTGTTCTTGTTGTGTAATAACAATTTTAAACTGTCTAAATATTCAAAGGGAGTGTGATGAAGAGCTGAAAGCCTCCGTTCTTATTAGGTATATTTCCTTGTTTCCTGGGCACGAATGAGGCAATAAGTAACAGTAAAAACAAAAATCAGCTGGAAGCTAAATTGTTGTTTTAAGTATCTGTATTATTGTTGGTTAATGTACAGTTGACTTTTGTTCATTTAGATGCAGATTCGATGGAGGAAGAGGTGGAGTTTAACTGGGAGGAGTACCTGGAGGAGAATGGGGCCGACGCTGCCCCTCACACCAACTTCAAGCATGTGAGTGACTGTCTACAAACTTCACCTGACACGTTAATCCTTTAAATACAGCCTCATAGATAAGTGCCATATGCAGAGATCCTTTAACAACACATGGGAGAGAACCAAAACAGGGCAGTGCTGTGTTCAAGCCTCAACAGAGGATTCAGTGTCTTTGTTTCCTTGTGACGCACGCGTTGTTGGGCGACCTTTGGCATTTCTTTTTCTTTTTTTTAAATACCATTTTAGGTACCTAATTAGGTACCAAAGAAAACATGACAATAGATGCAAATAAATAACATAATAAGGACCAGCTGTTCATTCACTTCTCCTGAGACTATATTTGAATGTTATCATCATACCCAGTCTTTCCTGTTTTCTTGCCCTGAAGTAGGTGTGGCAAATGAAAGCAGTCATTATAATGATATTAGGACATTATCTAAGTATCACCAGTGTAGCATTTTTCTCCTTTCAACAATGTGTTCATATGTCTTTCTTGATAGTCTTGGACTACCACATTTCTGGCCGAGTGAATTTTTTGAGGACTGTTTTCTGTTGGGCAAAGCAAGACAGCATGATTTTTAGTCACAACAAACAGCACTGTTTGTGTTTGTCATAATGAATACAGTCAGTGCCACCAGTGCAACAGTGTTGCTTTTTGTTGTGTTTTTGTGATAGTTTTTGGACAAAAGTGGAGCTCTGTATCGCAGGATTAGGATTTACAGTATGAGACTTCAGAGCCACACACAATAGCGTCTTAGTAGGATTTAATTCATTGTTGCTTTCGGCCTTTTTGTGGAATTTACAAATTTGTATTTGTCAGATCCTGATGAAGACTTGGAGTCAATTTGGTCTATTATGCTTGCTGAACTGCTGCAAGAATAAATTTATTACATGATTTTATCCTAAACAGAGCACCTTTTTTTTACTATCGACCTTGTTTATGCTCTACTTTTGGATAAGCTTTCAGAGCCATGTAGCACTTATAAATGAATAAATAAATAAAAGAGTATTTCTAAACATGGAATATATATGTATATTGATTATGTATTTGCATGGAGTTTGCTCACAAATCCTGTGCTTTGTGTGGTGTCCAGACATGTCATCTTTTTGAGACGCATGACGTATGGCAGACCAGTCGTTCCTACTTGCAGCAAAACACTCAGATAAACATGTGCAGTCTGTGTGAAATCTTCAGCGTGACATTAACAAGGTTATTCTGTTGTTAAAGTAATATCAGAACATGAAACTTGAAAGTATAAAGCTCAAGCTCAGTGACTCAGGTTTCACTGTGTTATATTTTATGGGGTAAACTCTCAGTTGGTGCAGCAAGTTACTCAGCTAGCCTGCAGACGTTTAAAGAAGACAATAAAACAGTTTCGAGTAGGCACTAAAACATCTGCATGTTAAAAATCAGCACTTTTTGTGCAAAACTCGCACCAGAGGCTGTGTGGCAAAGTGGCAAAATACTGAGCATGCTAGATATGACTGCGCTGCACTATGCCCAGATCATTATCTTTGTGTGAACTAGAACTGGGTTGCAGTTTTAGTTCTCTAGAAAGCTGCATTATCAGATATCAAAACAATGTACCACAGCCTAGAGCTTGTTTAAAAGTGAAATCTATATAATCACTACTGATGCTACTCAGACCACAGATTTTTGGAGAGCTAAGAGGTGAAAGAGAAAGGTACTTTTCTTGGTAGTGAGTCCATAGGCCAACTATGCTCTGCTTTGCTCTGATTTGCTAGGCTGAAGTTGGTTCGGGCTGTCCTGGTCAGGGCCAGCTGAGGGGTAAACCGGGCCTTGAGTCGACCATCGCCGACTATGTTGCCTGCTTAACATGTCGAATTCACCTGCTGTCGCTGATGTTTAGTGTCCATCTCACAGCTCTCCTTCCAGCTGAAGTAGCTTAAATATGTTTATTAGAAGGTGGAAATTGTTTCTGTCTGCTCACAGAAACCACAGAAGAAAGACTAGTAGGGAAGTGGTTTCTCTTTGTGGGCCAGCTGAATGTTCAAGCCGCTGAAACCGAAAACTGTGTTTAATGTTATTTATTTTACATTCAAACCGTTTGGCTTGGTGTCTTTTATGGCATTTTAGTATTTAATTCTGTGAGCCACCCCAAAGGAAGTTGCTCAGGGGTCACCAACTAGTTCACCACTTGTCCAGTTTCCTCAAATTTGTTTTAGGGACACACCATACGGAATATATGCCAGGTTTTTAATGTATTCCTCTTTAGGATGCACCTTGGTGGTGGATAATTACTATTTTATTCCTGTCAGACTGTATCATATTTGGCTTTTTTGGATTTAGTTAAAGAAACTGAAACAATTTGTGTTTTTGTGACAGGCTATAGTAACAAAGTGCCTTAAGATATCATTTAAAATAAGTTTCCTGTGTGTAGATGGGTCCACTGGGTCATTCTTAGAGTTAGATGTTGCTTTTTATGCTTCAATAATTCACAGGTCTGTGCTCAGCGGTTTAACAAACAAAAAACGCATTTCTCCAAAAGTGGTCAGGTACAAGGACTGGACTGAATATCTGTGAAAAAGTAGCAAAGGTCCAAATAAAAGTCCGGCTGCTTGAAAGCAAAATATAAAGGTGGGGGTGGCTCAGGATTTTTGCACAGTACTGTATCTCAGTTGTAAGTTAGTGCTCTTCTGCTGGTGTCTGTATGTACATAGTTTACTTTCTCATCATGCAGTAAGTGGGAACAAAGTCCCCCGGGTCTCCCTCCTCCTGTGTGCAGCACACACGCAGATCCACTGCTCTGCCTGTGCTGCTGCCCAAATTAGAGATTAGTGTTATTGCAGATGGCACTACATGAATAGAGGACAACATTAAATTGTAACAAACCACCCCCCACTCTCTCCACGCCCCATATCCTAGTTACAATAGCTGGCTCTAACAGCTTTCCTAGTTACTTTAGATCAGCATCCAAAAATGTAACACTAATAATTTTATCAAGGAGTCTTTGTTTTTCTTCTTAAACAGAGGGTTAGTTTCAGACTTAAATTTCACTACTGATTAATTACAGGGTTAATAATAATCATATAACGAACAAAAAACGCATGTGGTTTTACATATCTATCTATCTATCTATCTATCTATCTATCTATCTATCTATCTATCTATTATTATTATTATTTTTTATTTATTTATTTTTTTATTTTATTTTATTTTTTATTTTTTTACTAGCAGTCCTCCAGAAAAAACACCCTATAAGTAATAGTTACTCAGCTTTGCCTCCATTAATACATTACATCACAGGAGAGGGCCAGATGGGCGAATAGAGCTGATCCTGGATGCGAAGTCTTTATCCACCTCAGATGACCGTGTGTTTGTCCAGCGGAGCAGCTGTCTGCTCTTATGAGACTCACAGCGCTCAGCTGCCGGGAGGACGGGCTTCAGAGGTGTAAAATATGTGTGTCAGTGTCTCACTTTCTTACGTCACTGAGTGTTGAGTGTAATAAAACCAAGATTAAAATATGTGAGTTTTACAAGTGCGCCTCAATGTTGGACAAACTGTCTGTGGTGATTTGAGGGGACGAGGTTTCTTGGGAGCCTAAATTGCCCTGTTGGTAAGTGGATTGAGTCACTGGGAAACAGACCATGAATTCCCCAGAAAAATGTGATTCAGTAAAGTGCAGCCCTCATTTCTCTCTCTGCCTGGACAAATTGAAACAGTGATTTCTCTTGGGCTTGTGCACACACATCCCTGCACACAAACACACACACACACAAACACACAGTCAGTGTTTGCTGCTGAGGCTGCCCGTAGCTCTCTTACATAAGCCAGCCAGAGTGATACAGCACGTTTGCATTGTTGTAGCAGGAAGTCACAGGGCCATTTGTATTGTGTTTATTTCTAAGATGTTGGCTTTTCCATTCACTTCTGAGTGTGTTTGTGTGTGTGTGGTGTTTTTTCTTTTTTTCTAGTGTTGAATGTGAACATCCTGCTGGGCTTGTAATGTTCTCTAGAATTGTACAGCAGCTTGTGGCTATGGTGGAAATGCATTATTCTGTGCTGCTTTTATATACAGATTTATCGCTTTTTCTGCACAAGGACAAACTGAGAGGCTTTTGTTTAACCTGAGGGATTGTTTTAGTCTTTTTCTGAAAGTAATTTGGCTTGGTGAATATTAAAATCTCACCTACACCCGTCTTACATGCTGTTAGTAGCACTGTAAAGCAGTTCTTAGGCACTGTCAGCACTTGATCCTGTCAGTAAATATGTAATATCAGGTGATACGCTATTGATAAAATACATGTGAGATTAGATATCACACTGTTGTTCAATTACTTCCTTTAAGGAGGTGATGTGATTGGTTTGTTAGCAGGAGTACTCAAAGTGTCATGAATAGATTTGCTCTAAATGTTTTCCAGAGGTGAGGCTCAGTTAAACGTAAATGATTAACTTTTAGAGTCAATCCAGATCTGGATGTGGATCAAAAAATTCATATCATAATTTAACAAATACATAGCAAAGTGAAATAGGCTGAAATGGGGTGGAATTGGCTGTAGCTTCACAAGAAAATGTCACATTTTCACATGAACCCAGGAGTAAGTAAGGTTGATTTATATAGTGCTCTCAAAAAATAACAATACAGAATAAGGTCCAAAAATTAAAATAGTATACATTTATAAAACTAAATAGAAGTCTGAACAGAAGGGTCCTAAGTTTCTTTTTAAAGATATTAACAGTGTCCACAGATCTTACGTCCAACGGAAGCGCCCAGTCACCTTTTGTCTTTGTTTTTGTCTTTAGCCTGGATCTAGGTACAGCATTGATCAGTAGACTCCCGAGAGCTAGATGTCATGTATGGTTTTAGTAGCTCACTGATATATGGAGTCTGGAGTCTCACACTGTTATTGTTGGTTATTTAGTCAAATGTCAGAAAATTCCCATCATCATTTTGCATGAGGACATCTCCGCCAACAAACTGAAAAAAATTCCAGTTACAAGACAGAAAGTGCCTGGAAATGTCATCTTTAAAAAAATGCATGGGTGGAAATATCCTGACCTTTAATATCTGATGTAGGTTAAATTCCAGAAACACCAGATTGCACATAACGAATATTCCTGCACTACAACTTCCTGCATGCTCTTGTCTTTGAATCTTCATGCTTTCTGTTTGTAACACTTTTCTTTCATTAGTCTGACTAGTCTGAAGCTCGAGCCATGACGGTCCTAATGAAATTCTCAAGGGTTGTTTTCTTTGGCCTCCTGCAAAGCAAGGAAAGACACTAAGCAACTGTTTTCACAGGCTGTGAAGCACTTCCCATAAGCTGACCTTTGTGTGTAAAATGAGTGGAGTTCCCTTTAATGCTCGTTTTGCTACTGTGAATACTGAGTTTTGAAACAGCACCAGAACTCATCCCCCACACAGTGTTATTAATATTATTTTGGTTATGTCATACACCCCTACTGTCACTACTTTAGTTCCACAAAAAAAGACGGTTCCTCTTTTTTTTTTTTTGTTCATTTGTCAAATTTACCTAGTTTATTCCTTTTTATTCTTTTTTTATAGCTTATTATGGATGTAGTACCAACCTACAGTGTAAAGATCAGGGGGGTCAAGCAGGATGTAAACAAACTTCATGCTTATCACCCTTATTTTAAAGCCAAAGTATCCAAAGGGGCCACAAACCTGCACACTGAAGTGTGGTTCATGGTTGACCTGTAATATTTCAGCTGTCAGACAGTTTATTTGTACAACCAGAGTTTATAAATGGACATTGAGTTCTGATTCTCTGATTGTGTTCATGCCCTGTTGGTCTCCCAAATTTCAGTGTTAACTTCAATTTTTAAGGAAAAACAGTAAGACAAACGTCTTAAAAAAAAACAAACAAAAAAAAAAGATTATAACTTGAAAGTCCTTTTGTTTTCCTCTATAGGTGGAGATCAGCCTTCAGAGCAGCTTCCAGCCTGGCATGAAGCTCGAAGTGGCCAATAAGAGCAACCCAGACACTTATTGGGTGGCCACCATCATCACTACATGTGGCCAGCTGCTGCTCCTGCGCTTCAGTGGCTACGGCGAGGACCGCAAGGCTGACTTCTGGTGTGATGTCATGACAGCTGAGCTGCACCCAGTTGGCTGGTGTGCACAAAACAACAAGACCCTCATGCCCCCTGAAGGTAGGAAGGATTACTTTGATGCACCCGTGCACCACGCACACATTTAGATCTCTGTATCATAAAGGGTCCTCTTGAACCACTGTGAAGATAAACAAAATCCTGGTCAAAGGTCACTGAAATATGCAGCATTTATGAGTTTTACTCACTTCTGTTAGAAAATCATCTTATAATACTTACATCTCTGGTACCATGACAGATTATGCTGTTTTGTAAGAATAAAAATCAGTTCATTTCTAATTCAAAACTAGCTTTTGAAAACAAACTTAAATGTAGTCTAAAAGGTTTGTAGTGTTTCACCTTTGAAAAACTGAAAGCACATTCCCATTAAAAATCCAGTGCGTTGTGCACCCTCCCCTCCAAAACAAACTGTACAAGGAATAAAACTGATCTGGGTTGAGTATTTGAAGAGGTAGGCTAGTGTCAGCTAACAGCAGCTAGTAGAAAGGCAGTTTTATCTTGTGAAGTCAGTTTGTCTAGCCAGTACTTTGGGGGGAAACTATTAGTGACAGAGCGATGTGAGCTAGGAGCAGATAAGCCACAAATTAATGTTGATGCTTTAGTCATTGCTCATGGAAACTGATCAAAAAACCTTCTTCTGATCAAAAGGTGTCAAAATCAGCGCTGGTATAGGAGTGGAAATGGAAATTTGGTTCAAAGTTTTCTCCAGAACGTGTCATCTTTTCCAACCGTTGAAACGATGTCCCTCTGTGTTATCTGGGAATCTCTGAGCGCCTACAACTTTCTATCACTGAAATGCCAGCAAAGAAAACCTGCTCATACACTTGTCTCTAACAGGCAGTGCCACATGGCCCGTGTTACAGGGTAACAAACAATGGCGAGCAAAAAGTACTGTGGCTTATTAACTGTAATTACTATAAACAAGGGTTAACCACATGTTGGTTGTCAAATCTGTATATACCGTATACAACGTTAATGTAAACTAATTTGCTCTTTTAAAATAATAGTTTTATTCAAATTATTACCTTTTGCTTCAATGCAGTGAGTTTGTTTTCTTTCTGTCCTGAGAAGAGGATGCTATATTTGGTGCGACAATTGACAGTTGTAGTTGTGACGTTAATGCACCCACACACACAGACACACACACACATACATACACACATACATACACACACACACACACACACACACACACACACACACACACACACACACACACACACACACACCTCCCATATTTACTTTTCAAAGAATGCTTTAAGTAAACTGAGTGGAAAGACAGGTCTCCTGAAAGATTTTTTTTTTGTAATGGCTACTCAACTGCCATTTATCTAACTGAAGCATCACACCCATCACATCACATCCATCCCATTCACCTCAGCCAGGTGTTAAACGAAGGCAGGTTACCTGTTGTACAAAAGGAGCTTTTTTTTTAGTCTCCACTTTTGCACTTCCATTCAGCCTTACCCAAACAATACATCCTTAACTTCTTAGGAAATCTTGTCCCTTTCACCACAACTTTGTCAAAGCTTTCACAGCTGAGATATTTTTCCACATGCAGCTCCCCCTCAGATAGATGACTCATCCTCCCAGGCTTGTTCAGACCATTTATTTTTTCTCGACACTTTCCCTCCTGATGGATAGATGCGCCACAGTCATTGTGGAGATGACCTGGATACATGTTCACTTGACTCTAGTGTCCTTGCCCTCACATTGACTCCATGTGTCCTTTTCAGTCAGAAACTGTTCTTGTGGAAAGTGATTATACAATGTCTGTTTCCACAAGGTGATGATTCACATTCGCATCTCAGGGGATAATCATTCAAAAAGAAAACAGATCAAATCTGCGTTTTGTGTGGTTCAAGTTGCAAAATGACGTAGGTGAAAGCATCTGCAAGTACTGATTGTTCCGCTATCAATCAGTGACGTGGTTTCCCCAGGTATTTGACAGCAATGTTTAAAAAACAAAACAAAACAGCCATCACAAGTTCCCAAAATCCAACCTGACATATAAATATAATTTTTTTTCCCAAAGTTTACATAAAAGATTACAAATTTTTTAATGAAAAATAAAATAAGCAAAATATCAGAAGATTTGGAAAAACTTTTCTGTCGTTCGGTTAAAACTTTTCAGTCTTAAGAATTCAATCTGATGTGAAGCTGTGTTGTAAATTTACAGTCTTTGCTTCCTTTCTTTTGAATTGCAAATGATTTGAAGGAATTGTGAGCCATGGTTGTGCCATTTTATGATTGTTTTAAAATCACGACTTATATTTGCATTAGCTGCAGGAACAAGTCAAAGAAATGGTTTTACTGAACAGTTTTGCAACATTTTTTACTTTCAGGTTGTTGTTTTTTGTTGTTGTTACAGCATTCATTGGGCAAAAGAAAAAATATTGTGTTTTTAAATACTTTTTGGCTAAATTCATAATCATTGTGTCATTTGCTTAAGGAACCATGTCAAACTCTGGTCTCTAAATCAGATTGTCTGATCTGTGTGTTCCCAACCATCCACCCTGACCTCCTTCCAGAATACATAAATAAATAAATAAATAAATAAATAAATAGATAATGCGTAAAGCAGGATGAAAAGATTAGAGCAACAGACTAGTCTAAAAGTAGGTAAACAATCGAAACTGAGCACAGTGTCATATTTCAGATTAGATACTGCTCATACAAGTAATGTGCGCGGCTCTTAGATGTCGCTGAAGTGTGTCCAACTTTGCCCCACATGTCACACACAAAATATCAGATTAGTTTGCTTGGTGTGGCTAACAATTAGCAGTTGCACAATTCTTCAGTCATGTGATTATATGTCACACAAAGCCAGAATTCAACTGCTCATTTTCTACATCAATGGAGTAGTGCATTAATAAGATGAAAAGAAGATGAACCTGTTTAACCAGCTGATATTTCAGCTAATGGCAGCAATGTTTGATGGTGTAGTCTGCTAGCTGTGGACGTCCTTCCTATACACAGGCAGGTTATTATGAATAACCACGTGTGGCACAGATTTCCAGAGGGAGATACATGCACATCCCAAAAGCCAGCACCTTGCTGGAGGCAGACCTTAAATGCATAAGAGACACAAAAAAAGTGAGGTCAGTATCAGCAAAGAAAGAAAGAGAGCCATGCAGACATCTATAACTGAGCAGGGTTACCTTTTAAATTCTGTGGGTTTAAAATAATTTCACAATTTCTATCCATCATGTTTGCTTTATCATAAATTGATGAAAGTATTTGCAGGTGTTAATAAAAAAATGTGTTTTGCACTAAAAAGTCAGTTCCAATTATAATATAACTAACCACTAATATTAACTAGCTCTCTGTCTGCCTGTCAGAAAGCTTATACATGTATAATTATGTGTGTGTGTGTGTATATATTCTAATAATGATGGATGGCTGACACCACTGCATGTTAAATGATGCAAACTGAGTCGTATATCATGTAATGGAGTCAGTGTTATATTCCCCAAAGAATCTTCTGCAACATAGTGTCAATGTGTGACCCCTACGAGTTCTTTGTCGCTTCATTTCAAGGATTTGCATCATAGTATGCACATTTTGTGTGTGTGAGTGTGTGTGAGTAAGTGTATGTATTCTTAGTAAGCTGGAGTATGAGAGCCAAGTGTGTATTTTTGACTGCTTTCACCTGTGTTACAGTTACCTGTTTTATTTGTTTCCTTTTTTGTTTGTTTTTATTTCTCAGATAACATTTACCTAAGAAAAGGTAAGCAGCTCTAATAGAGCCTCTGACTAACTCACCTGCCTGGCTCACTAGTGGCTAACATGAAATCAACACTGGGTCAGGCTTAGGCCTCAGAGCTGCATGTACAGTGTGCCCCCCCCCCTTCCTCCCCCTCTTCCTCTTTTCACCTCTGTACAGGGCGTGACCTCACAGCCCTGTTGTCATGTCTTGCCTCTTCTTGCATGTGACTCCTTTCTAGCTGAATGTTGAGTGAGTGTGTCTTAGCAGAGTGATAGCAATCACACACACACACGCACACACACTGCTGTTTGTGCCTGTGCTCTTATGATAACTAGTGCAGAAACGAAGCTGCTCAGTGAGAAGTGTGATGCTATGATAAAGAGGCCGTCTCCACCAGCGAGCTACAAACAAACAATGATTTAGAAGAAGGTCACTAGTGCATGTTTGAAGAGAGATCAGAGGTTAAAGGACTGCTGTGTCTGCCAGATATGATCAATACGTGTCACCAGTTCTATGGGAACTTTTTGAGGCAATAGTTTGAAGTGCTGATGTTATGTTTTTTTTTCTTATGATGAGCAAGTTTGATCAAAAAAGAACACAATGCAGTTTAAAAGGTATCTTTAGTTGCTCTCGTTGCATGTTGAGACTTTCCAGATAGTCTGCATATACAGCATATAGCCTTGGAAGTAAAACGTAAAAAAAAAATAATCAGATGCACTGGATAATTTCAGAACTTGGATTTAGGCGTGGTGTAGTACTGCTTCCCCACCTTTTTCTTTGTTTTCTCAGTGTTTACTTTTTTCTTTTTATGGATGCAAGTGCGTGGGCTCGAGTAAGGCTGTGAGGATGAAGCCTTTTTCTCTGCTTGTGATTTGGTTGGAAGTTGTTATAAAATATATATCAAGTCTTATATATCAAGTGCTTTTTATGCATCAGGTCTTTATTTGTACATGTTACAGGATGACTGCTAAAAGGATCAAGCCGTGTGTGTGTATATTGACCCAGGAACAGTAGTTTTTAAAATAAAGACAGTAGGCCTCATAAAAGAGAGAAAAAAGCTCTTAGGTTGCTCAGTGAAGTGTAGCTTTTTTTAATTTTAGGGTATTTTTTGTTTTGTTTTTAACTGTCGAGTGATGCTGTGTTGTATCGTTGAGTCTAGCATGGCTCTGTTTCAAATTGATAAGCAAGTTGTTTTTATCCTTGGTGTAACTTTTGGCTTTTGAGCTTCTTTTAATCTTTGCTCTCTTGCTTGTGAATTGCATTTTGTTGTGTGTATTATCCATTTTCTAAACTGCTTGCACTGATGCAAGGTGCTCACTTTGGTTTGCTGTCATAGTTCAGATAGTTTGAAGTCAGTTGGCTTATTATGCCACATACATTAATTAGGGCTCAGTGGAGGACCGCTCTTTGAAAATTTTTAAGCAATATTTTTATTCTTTACAGATTTCAAAGTGTGTTTTTTTTAAACGTGTTTGCTCTTCGATGCAGATAGGCTGCAGGCTGTGGTTTAAGTAATGAGTAATGCATTTCTTGTGCATTAACCTCTCAGGTTAACTGCAGGTTTTATATTTAGAAACGGCAAGCTTGTGTTCATGTCTTTCTGAAAAGACAAACAAATGCTCAGTGTGCACTCAGACTCATGATTCTTCTTAAAACTGTGCATATTGAAGCATGGAGCAGAACGGTCTCTCTGCAGGATCTGTAATAGTAGTTTGGAAGCTTTTCATGGTTTTGCACGCTCTTCTTAAGTAACACTGTAGTGGCTTAGTGCTGCCCTTTAAATACAGGGTTTTTTTTTTTCAGGTTTTCCAGGAATCACCTCATAATCCTGAAACAGGTTAAGCATATGCTTACATGCTATGTGTACTTGTAGATGCCACTGGAACTGTATGTATTTTATACCTTTTCAGCTTATATACTCATGTGACATGATGTGTCACAGTCATATCAGAGCTTCTGTTTGCACACAGATAAAGTGGGTGGGAGTAAAGCACACAATAATGTGGCTTTGTTTGCAGGCATTGGTAGATATGTATGATATGGACTCTTTTAATATCACAGCACATTTGCAGATTATTTGGTTTATTTGCCCTTGGCTATGTGTTACAGACCTCATTTGGAAACCCCCTGCCTTAAAGGGTTAGTTTGTCCGTTTAAATAAATAAAACTAGAAATAAAATGTTTCCATTCATCTTCAGAGGTGCCAGAATGCGTGGATAATGCTTGTATTTAGAATGAAGAGTGTGTAAAGGCTCATTTATGTTATCGATTAACCTTTATAACACAGATCTTGTGTTATGTCTGAATAGTATGACACAGGCAGATATCTGGCATAGTTTGGGTGAAACAGTCCTTACGGAAGCAGGAATTTTACTTCAGATCTCTGAACCAGTGATGGCTCCAGGAAACGCAGCATCTCAGGAGACTGTTAAATTTGTACATTTTGAAGGTTTCATTATTACAGAGAACAGTTCAAGCACAGGGAAAGGCTTTTACGTAAAAAGCTTTAAGATGAGATTTAAAATGTGGCTGTGATTTTCCTTTTTCTGCTCTGCTCTCTTCAGAGTTTCACAATGACTCCTCCTGATTGCCTGACTGGTGCTGCTGGCCTACATTAAGCAGGAGCACAGTCGTTTGTAAAATCTCCCACATGAGGCTCACTTCTACAATTCAGGACTCCCTCAGAAAACTGTTTCACCTTAGTTTGTTTCCAGGTTGTGAAAAACCTGAATACCAGTTCATTTACATATTTGATTTGCTTGGACAAACCACATCTAACAAACACACCTTAATCCCTTGTCAAACTTGCTTATTCAGTCATGAAACTTGCACACATACACAGTCCTTCACTTGAAATGCTCCTTTGCTAACTAATGTGCTCCTAAAATCAGCAGCTATTTTAATCAGCATCTTCTTTTCTTCTTTTTTTTTTTTTGAAAGAACAGCGAACGAGCGTGCAGCGCTGCGAGCACTTCTCTCCCATAATTTGCTTATTTCTAGAAATAAAAAAGTCATCTCAAAGACAGTGTAAGAGGGGTGAACTGTTTCTTTCCACTTCGCCTGTAATGTCCTACTTCCGCTCCCGCTGTTGGAAAATCAGCTTATAATTAGCTGCGTCGTGCTAAATTACAAACAAACACATTTCATTTGGAAATTTTGCTCCAATTAAAAGGCTCATGCTAGTTTTAAAGGCAGGATATCGCAAGAGGAGCAGAAGCAAAGTCTTGACAGGTAAATGTAGAACTTTTTTTCTGTCACGTCTGCAGGTGAGCCGACAAATTAGTGCATGAAGACAGTGAGAGTATAATTGAGACCACAATAGACACATGTGAAAGTTTCACTCTTTTTGAAGCTTTGGGGTCAGAGTGAGAAAACGAGGCCTGTTCAGGCAGTCGAGCTGCTCCTGTGAACTCATTGTCTCATGTGCATGTATGTAATTCTGTGTGAGTGCATGTGCATGTTCGTGTGTCCGCATGTGTTATGTGAGTATACATTTATCCATTCACATAAAAAGCCTTGTACATAACAAGTTTAGTTATGTGGGAAGGTAGCTGCTTGCTGAACAAATCCTGATGGAGATCATTTGCATATTGAATTCACCACACTGCTTCCTGCCTGAGCCGGCTGGAGATGACGCTCTGAGATAGACCTGTTTTCCTCGCTGTGTGTGTGTCTTTGTGTCAGTTGTATTGTCGTGTTGTAAGAGGCTGCATTCAGGCTTACAATTGCATTGTGGGGAGAAAAATGCAAAGGACAGCTGACTGATTGGGTTTGCTTTGCTTTGCTACCACTCAAAAATACTTTGCTTTCATTAAAGATCCCAAAATAGTTTATTGTACCGATTAAGAAAACAGATCCTTTTTAAGTTTTTGAATCATCAGTTTGTCTATACAACCTTACAAAATGGTAACAAATAGTACATTTCAGTTTCTGAAAGTTGAAGATGATGGTTTACAGTTGGTTGTTTTGCTTCACTGTGAGCTCAACACCTAAAAATTTACTTTTTACAACTGAATGTTTTTATTTTTGTTTATTTATTTTTTGACTTTAAAGAACAGATTCACAAGGAAAACAGTTACTGAGCTTTTCTTTCCACTAACTCTTTTATCCAGATAGGTAAAAACGAGATTAGAAGAGCTGTACAAAGTGCCCTAGATACGGATGTGATTTGATGTAAGCTTTCCCCTTAAACAATCAAAAAGGAAAATTAAAAGCGAAGCAGAAGGGAGGAAAAGTGCAGGAGGAGCAGACAAAAAGCAACAAATACAAATTCTGTGCATTAAATCACAAATACTCAAAACAGCTTGAAGTTCTGCAGGTTATCCTACAGTTATAGAAATGATAATAAAATATGAAACAATGTTTGTTTTTTGTTTTGTTTTTTCCCCACATTGAAACGGATGTGGAGGCAGTGATTTTTAACGGGCTGGGCTTGGCAGGGGAAAAAAAGCGCTATCATTTGATGTCATACGACTGGAAAGAATTTATAAAACGCACCAGTAAAACATCTCTCACGGTTCATGTTAACTCGAAATAAATGACTAATCTTGTGATGTCTGACAAACTCCGGCCTTATACTGAAATCCAGCAGGAGTAAAATTCCTGTAAAACAAGGTGGCTGAAGTCAGATAGATACTTCACCACGGCTCCCTGCTGTAACCTCCAGATTTGCATAAGCTTACAACAGTTGCGCGCGTGTGTGTGTCTGTGTGTGTTTCTCTTATAAATTATAGAAAAGCTAATTTGTGTTTATTTGCTTTCTGCATGATTAGACTGCATTTCCATAAGCACTCTGAGACTAGGTGGTTTTTCATGAATTAGAGCACAGTGTTAAAAGCAGTTTACAGCAAAACTGAAGCACACAGTTACAAACACACACGCGCGCGCACGGACATATCTTTACTGTATGTGTCCGGCTCCTGTGGGGCTCTTACTGCTTACCGCTAAGGTAATCATATTTACACAAATTGCTTTAATATCCCCTCCGCTGCCATGAATAGGTCAATAAAAATGTTAATAATATGGCGCCTGAAACTGGCCGGCCAAGCACGACAGCAATACGTCTCTCGATAAACACTCAAATTACGCTGCGTGCCACTTCACGTGTGCCCGTTCGCTGTGGTCATTATGGCCTGTTTGGAGAGCCCGTCGGTTACACTGGAAGTTGAATTGTCGTGTGCTTTGAGGGCTGCACATCTCCATGCCAGTGCATAATGAGTGGATAGGACAGGAGGGGGGAATCGCGTGTAATTTGCTCCCATTAACTCTGATTAGAATCTGTTGCACTGCTGCGATTGCAGCTGAAAATGCAGAAACCGTCTCTCTTCCTTAAATATAACATTGATTAGCCAAAGTAAAGCTTTTAAATGAGCCCTGTGCACAGAGGCTGGTTTGTTTACAGAGATGAGCGGATGCAAATATCACATTTCATATTCATATTTGTTTTTGCTTCTTCTTTTTTTTTTAAAGCTAGATAGTTGCTTGGAGACTTCAGCCAGCTAGGCCTCTAAGGGAGAGAAAGAGAGAGGGTAGGAGGGGGTTGGTGCTGAGATATGTAGTGGCATGAGGGAGGAGGAGGGGTGTGTTTTGAGGATCTCCTCCCGCAAGGTTAATTATGCACTTATTGTTGTGTGAAACTCGGGCTTTCACCTCTCTGTGTCTGCTGCCTTTGGGATGGAAAGCAAGCAAAAATAAATAATTATTTGTATACAAAGCGTTAGAGTATAATGAAACTGCAAGCTGGGTGTGGAAGGGGGGAGGTGAGAGAGGACTAAGGGCGAAGGAGGGTGAAGTTTGCGCCTTTCAGCTTCTGCAGCTCCGGCTGAGCTTTAAATGGCTTCATGACTAATCTCAGTAGGATCTGTAAAAATAGTTTATCTATTTCTGCACCACCTGAGATCAACAGAGGAGTGCATTCAGCCGCTGTGTGTGTTTATGTTTGTCATTGCAAACCTCCAGCAGCAGCAAGAGAAGAAAACACTATTATTAGGCAGGTAAGGAGAGAGGCTGCACACATGTTCACTGTTCACGCACAGGGAAGCTGCTCCTCCTGACCCATTGATTCATTTGTCAGAAAGTTCCAGGGTTGTTGATTTGATTCAGGCCGGACCTCTGGAGTGCAAAACCAGGAGAGGATTTATTGACTTGGGCTCACAAGTCAATTATCTATTTAAAATTCAGAGCCCTCATGGAGCTAACCTCTGTTGTTCGAAGCACGTTTCCAAACAGTAGCGAGGGCTGAACGAGGGCTTTTTCTAAAGAACTACACAATGTTCAATGAGAGGAAAGTGAAGAAAGATTTAGACTTTAGTTAATGAGAGATTGACAGTCCTCTCCCATATTGAGAAGGTCTGTGGGAACATTTCGATCTATGTGTGCAATGGGTGAACATATTTTTTTCTTGTCTTAAAAGCCACAACGTCTCACTCTGTTGATTACATCAACAACACTACCGTTGTAGTAAACATCTGCAGAGCAAAACAGTGAAGGGTAAAAGAAAAGTTGCACCTAAAAAAACAAAAAGCACACATTAAAAATTAAAAGAAGAAATATGAGAATATCAGGCCTGCAAGAGCTGAAAACAGACTCTCTGCTGTTTCACTCGTTTACGGGAAATTTTAGCTGTTTAAACTGTGAACAAGTTGTTTTAATAAAATCTTTGCATGTAAAACACAAAAAGAGAGGAAACGCTCTCCTGTCCCTCTACGGGACATGATGAGATTAATCAGATTCCAAAGAATACTACAGAAGTGCTTTCAACAAGCAAACATTAAAAATGGAGGCATGTGTTATTTTAAGACTCAGAACTTAACACAAAATGACGACAGAAAAAACACTAGAAGGCACAAACTCAGAGAATGACGCTCCACAGGTCCAGAAGCTGGACATCATTCATGACTGCATGAATGATCCCAGTCAGGATGCAGATTGTGTCCTTCAGATAAGGAACATCTTGTTTGCCCAAATGATCTTTTTTTTTTTTTACATAATGGCACCTTAATGTTCCCACTAGATGCTCTGTGTGCTGCTGAGCCCAAAGTTAAGTAGACTTACAAGGTTGCCGGGCACCCGAGGTAGCATTTATAATTGACTTAAAGATTAGCAAATGTAATAAAATGATCAAATCTTAGTATATTTAATTTCCTAAGAACATGGCAGTCGTGTGATCATATCAATTTCCTATCAGAAACTTTAATTGCTCCATTTTTAATCCTTCATAAGAGGCTTCTGACCAGAAACTTATACCTGCGGGGGGGGGGGGGGGGGGGGAATATCCTCACATGAATTTGACTCGACTAATAGGTGTGAAAAAGATGAAAGTTGAGACTTTAAAAGAAGACATGAGGTCTGAAACAGAAAAACAAAAACTGAGTTACTTGAACAAACTCATGACAGAACAAATACAAACACATTCTTTTTACTTGATCTTCAAATAATGCTGTGGCAAAATTTAGTCTCGGTTTAACTAAATTACACGCAGAAGCAAACATTACCGCTTGGCAGCCGTCTGAATTGGATATCTAGAAATACTTGTAGCGCCCTTCTCACTGAACACTTGAAAACAATATAACTTTGTGGTCACCTGAGCACAAACGCTGTATATAAAGAGTTAACACTCAAATCTGATGAATACGCTCTGAAAGAAGATTTAGAAAGCTTATCCTCAAATTATACCTCTACTAAACATGCACAATGTTTTACAGTATTATGATTTCACTTGTTAGTTGAAATTGCTGTGACAATCAACAACTCTGACTCATCCCTCTGGAGCACCGAGCAGTGGATGGAGTGGTAGAAGAAAAACAATAAGGACACTCACCTACCTGTTTACGATATCCACCACCACATCGCTGTAACTGTTTTGAATCTGATGTAATTGGCCCTTTTTTTTTTCTGATTTACCTGTGTGCAGGAAATGATTGGCTATTTGGGGGAAAGAGTGTGAAAAGAGTGTAGCATGTCTCTGTTTTTGTTTTTGTAATGTTTCTGGATGCTTAGCAGGTCTTAAAACTAGGTAGGTACAATCTTAGCTGAACTACAAAACATGATATTTTACACTGTGTAATTATTTATTTAACAGAAATTTAACTGAAATGCAGAAGCAGTATGTGAAAAACCCAGTCCACCTTTACTGCTTCCATTGAAATTAAGAGGGTAGGAATCAGCTATGCTCTGCTAATCAAACTTGATTGACTTGATTAATGGATCATCAGCAGATGTGAGCATCTCTATTAGCCGAAGTTTTGCTGGTCTGGAGCTTTCAGATTTGTGTTAACATATCGCCAAGAAGGAAAGACAGCAGCAATAATCTCAGTGAAGCAACTGCCCATCAGCCTGGGAACAGATGTAAGGCTATTTCTAAACAATTTGAATTCCATCATTCTGCAGTCAGAAAGATTATTCACAAGTGGAAAACATTCAAGAGGGTTCCCAAGCTTCCCAGGACTGGTCATCTCAGCAAATTCACCCCAAGGTCAGGCCGTGCAATGCTCAGAGAAAACACTAATAAACCTAAGAGCAACATCTCAAGCTCTAGAGGCCTACGCCATCATGTTAAATGTTAAAGTTCAGAAAAATGTATGTATGGCTTGTTTGCAAGGGCTGTCAGGAGAAAGTGTCTTCTCTCTAAAACTAAACAAAACAAGAAGTCTAGTTAGATCTCGACAAAACCATAACAGATGAGACCAAAGTAAAGACGTAAAATGTTCAGGGTTACGTTTGGTGGAAACAAAGTATAGCACATCAGTGAAATCTCCTCATAGCAGCTGTCAGCACGGTGGTGGAAGGGTGATGATTTTGGCTTGTTGTGCAGCCACAGGACGTTGGCACCTCGCAGTCACTGAATCAACCACGAAAACCTCTGTTTAGCAAAGTATTAGAGACCACCTGTCTGACCGGTAAGAATTGGGTTGTGCGGCAGGACGATGGCTCTCTAGAAACACAAGCCTAAATCATGCATCCAAATGTTTCAAATGCAAATCAGTGATTTTCATACGTAAATTTATTCGTACTTTATAAACAAATGTAGAAGTCCCTCTGGCTATATGTACAAATAAAGGAAGGGCTGGCTATGCTAGAAAACACTTTTCCAAAATGAATGCTACCACTACTACTGCTACTCATAATAGTGTTAATAATATTAGTAGTAGGAGCAGTAGTAGTAATAATAACAATAATAATAACAACAATAATATCAACAATAATAACATGGACGGAAGCAAATTGCAAGTAAATAAAACAATATGTAGATGTAGACTTTACCCTTTTAATTTAAATATATTCCAGTGTTTGTTATCTCGTCTCACCTTATCACAAAAGATTTATTTATAAATTGCACATAAAACTGTTGGAGGTCATCACTTAAACTCTCATTTCTATCCAACAGATGCTGAAAATTTTTACTTTTAAATAAATGTGTGTAGGTCCCCCACCTGTTTGCTTCTTTTTGTTGAAGACTCAGGGGTAATTATATTGTATAGAGAATCGGGGGGTTGGTGGTATGCAGATCACACATGCCTGTTGTCTCAGAATGACTCTGATTTACTAGCATAGATACAGTGGTGAAAATAAAATAGAGCAGTGTGTACGCTTCATGATTCTGATGGTAATTTTGTGTTTGCACTTCTTGATCACTGATCCAATGATCCCCAGCACAGCAGTGAATTTAGAACAGAATGACTGAAAATGAGAAGAAGCAGAGTGCTGAAATGACCAAATCAAAGTCCAGACCTCAACCTGATTGAAATGTAGTGGCGGGATCAAAAGAGAGCTGTGCACAAACAAATGCCTGCAAACCTGAAACAGTGTTTTAAAGAAGAGTTGGTCAAAAGTCCTGAACAAAGATGCGAGAGATCGATAGTCATACAGAAAGCAGTTACTTCAAGTAACTGCTGCTTAAAGTCTCTCTACAAACTGCTAAATCATGGGGTGCAGCGAGTTTTCACACATTGCTTCTGCATTTTGGCTTTATTTTTGAGAAATAAAGAACAGCACTGTAATATGTCATGTTTGGTTTCATTCTTACAGGTCATAGCTTGTATTTACCTCATTTTAGGACGCAGATTTTGTTTTTATTGTGTCCTAATAAGTAAAACCTTTGACCTGACAGAGAGTGTACTTTATTTTTACCATGACTCCAAGTTTTTCTTTGCTGGAAAAAAGCCCCCAACAAACTTTAACTACTGTGTCTAAAACTCTCCTGCTGATGTTGACTTAGGAATAACAAGACAGAGGTGATACAAAACCTGGATATAACAGAAACAAAAATGATTCAGCAACAATGCTTTCACTGAACTGCCACAGAAGCTAACTTCACAACCCATTTTCCTTCATGCGCAGTGGCATGTTTCAGTGTATGGACCAATTTTTTCTTCTTTCACTTCAGCTTGATGCTAATCAGTGCTGCAAGGAATGTCAGTTCTCACAGCACATTGCAGTCATTCTGCAACTATGACTCATTTGGTATGTTTCAGTAACTCCAACAAGTGTCTGCGTTTTTTCTTTTATTTCTGTAAGTGACTAACGGGAAAAACATTAAAAATGTATCCATAAAATTCATTTGAATGGAAGCTCTGTGTTTTGGGAAAAGGAAGGGTTTTTTTTAGGTTGTTTTTTTTTTTTAATCAAGACTCAAAAACAAATGAAAAGCAAAGCAGGCATTATATAACACTGTTCCACTATGGGAAGCAGGAAGCATACGAAAGCCACAAGTTCCCATGCAAATTCATTTTAACTTGGCATGTTAGCATGGTTTTGAAGCTCTGGTCAGTGTGGTGTATTCATCTATCAGTGTATGCATTTGTGTGTGCTGATAGAAGACATGCTGTGCAGGCACAGATCTATTTTTATTGCGGAAACGTTGTGGGGATTCACCTCTAATGTGTTAACCATTGTTTTAAAGCAAGCACACCTACTTTCAGGTCGACGTTAAAGAAGCAGTTCTTAAGCTGGCAGTGCAAAAATAACAAACTTGTGCTTTTTAATAACTTGAGTAAACATAGTGTGCATCAAGGTTTTTAAAAAAAAATACAAATAAGCCATTTTGCGTGTATAATAAACAAAAATCTATTTAAATATATACTAATTTGCATGTTTTTCAAGAGCAAACATCAGAACATTGTAAAAAGCCCAGTTTAAAATTGTTATTTTGTTGAGATTGGAGTCAAAGAATGTTACAAAGGGAAATCTTTGAACGGTCTTTGAATGGATGCCACCATGAAACCTCTAGGGAGGATTACTTACATTAAGACAAATAGTTTTAATGTCAAAAAATGCAAGTGAATAGTATCTAATTAAACACAACCTACTTTGCATTAATAAAAACTTGCAAAATAAATATTTAGTTACATATTTTTGAACATTTTATTGAAGGAAAACAGTCTTTATTGTCTCCTCTTAGATCTGACATAAGTCAGTCTTTGGTTGAAGGTGGACATGATTACACAAAACTGGCATCCATATTTGAAATTGACCTCATTTGTGTTTTACATGTTTCAGGCTCATCCTTTCCTTCTAATTAGCCAAACAGTTAATTTAATCTTTCAGTTGCTATTTAGGTCCTCTGCATTTTTGAAAGAAAAGTTTTTTCTCTTTAGGAAAAGGCAAGAAAGAACTGTTGTTCACAGATATGGGGTCATCTTTTGAGAGGATAGTTACACATAATGATTCCAGTAGAAAGTAAGGAGATGGATAGAAAGGAAATGCGACCCAGAAGGCAAATTAATCCTTTAATTACTCAATTACAGAGAACTAAATACGACAAACAACCTTGGATATAACTATCAGCTTAGGGCAGTCAATAATCAACAGTCATACACATGCTGCCCAGTGTCATTTCAACTGACATTTGATAAACAAATCAGTTCAGTGGTAAAAGGTTGTTTCTTTTTTCCCGGTACATCCTCTTTCCTGAGGGTATAGACGCTGGTATTACTGCATTAAAATCTTCTGGACTAGATGACTGCAACTGACTATACTCAGGTTTTCTGAAATCCTTTGTATATTTCCTGCAGTTGCTGCAAGGTACTAATGGACGCAAGCAAAACAGGGAAAAAGGTTATAAGAACTTTTTATTATGTCTGTGAAGCCAGGCAGTGGTTGTCCTCTGAATGCGTACAGTACAGAACTACTCTTCTGTTACTGTGACACAGGTTTTCCTAGAAATCAACAGCGTATACTGTACCTCAATTGAGGTCAGTGGGTAAGCTGCATTGGGGCTTTTGTTCCATAGCACTGGAATAAAAACACCTTTTTTCACCAGTGTTTTCATTCCAGCTACACATTTATGAACTACCTTAAAACATTTATTTTTTTTTACATTTTTTTGTTTGCATTTGAGAGTTTTATTATTTTAATTAAATGGTTTTAATTATATAATCAATCTTGCATGTTTTTTTAAAAGTCAGCTTTGTTAGCTTAGTCAAAAAAATCTAGGCAACGATTTAAATCTGCTCTGTAGGTACATTTGATTTGATTTGCCATACCCATGAAAGTCTTTTCAAGACTGTGTATGACTGACATTACCTGTATTATTCTCTTGCTATGCTTAGCCAATTTATTCGGTGCACACAGTTAAAGTTAATTCAGTCTAACACAGCAGCCTAGCTTTACATCCAAAACCTTGTTAAAGGTTGTGATATTGAGCTTGAATTTATGTCACAATTTTAAACAAATAATCATGTGACAGCAGAATCAAAACCTTCCCAAATCAGTTTCTATATCCAGATAGTCTTTGTTGCAAGGTTTTGTGTTGGATTGCTTTAGTTTTTTTTTCCACGATTAAATGGAAACTATCCACATTTTTGCACCCAGACAGTTCAAAACAGTACCATGCTAGTTATGTGCATAACACAGACTAATGACAGTTGTATTCATCACCACTTTGAGTTAAGTAACATGTAGTTCCCCTATCTGATTTTGATGGTTCAAGTCTAATTTCAGTTTGACTCATCAAAACCAGAACTTTAAATGCTAACTAATACTACAACTGACATTTTTGTTGTTTTTGTTTTTTTGTTTTTTTTCCAGGGTTTTAGTGTATTTGTGCTCCTTTTTTTTTTTTCAAAGACACTCTGAATCTTGCACTTAGAGATCTGATTTGTCCCACTTTTATTTGTGGTATTAAACCTGAAACAAACTTGTGGCAGCAGGACCTCAGTCTTTACAGTCATTTTGACTTCGTGCATCATTCTGCTGCTCACAGAGGAAGCTACAAGCATCCAGGTCAAGAACTTTAATCCCAAAACCAGTTTGGGTTTTTTTTTTTTTTTTGGGGGGGGGGTTGTTCCCATTTGTCTCTAGAGAAATACTCATTTAGCACCATGAAGAGCCAGAACTAAAAGATTTATATTTATTCTGCTCAGATTTGCAGCTCTTGTTTTGCACATTATTACAGAAACGACACCACTGAGTATGCCATTAGTCAGTGTCTTTCATTTTTATGCGCTTATTTTTGCAAATGCTTATGAAATATGGTGTCTTCTTTACTTCTCTTTTGCACATGACAGACTTAAGAAACATTGAGGCTATTGAAGTTTTTGAGACATTTCCAGGCAGAAAAACATATTCTTGTCACTCGTTTTGCATAACTATTGAAATCAGTCAAACACACAAACATCCTAGTGACATATTGCACATCTGCTTTATGCCTTGAAACACCTGAATTAGCAGAAACATTTGCATTTGCAAGTGTATGCATGCACTTCCTCTGCATGCTGTTCTCTGGTGGCTACATCTAACGGTGCTCTGCACACATTTAATAATTAAACACTATACAAGAACACACCTTGTGCTCACTTTCCACTGCACAGTTGTGTGCATGTTTCCTCAGTGTCGGCTTTTTGTTTGTGTTTCTTTGCAGCCATCAAGGAGAAACACAGTGACTGGACAGAGTTCCTTATTCAGGACCTGACGGGTGCCAGAACGGCACCGGCCAACCTACTGGAAGGGGTGTGTGTTTACACAGACAATGACACACAAGAGAAGCACAATGACACACTAACCCTAACCCTATACTTTCTACAATTTTAATTTTTTTTCCAAATTTAAGAAAAAATGTAATGATCCCTAATATGGTTATTTCAGGCCCTACCCACCTTTCTGTACAAATCTTTAGTTTAAAAGTCAAACTCAGATGAAAGAACAGGCTTAAAGGCAGGTGGAGATTGGAGATAGAATAGAGATACAGAGATAGTTAAATAATTATTTTGCTCTCTGAATCATAAGAAGCAACTGGTGGAGTCCAAGAGTAAAAATATGAAGTTTAAAATGAAAATAACGGGCCTCTTTTGATTATGTTTTGTGACAGAATAGAAATCAGCTGTGAGAGTGTGGAGCATGTTTGCATTCTGCACCTGCAAGACTGATATAAAGCAGAGGCCAAACATAAGAACATAAGTTCAGATCCTGCTAGCCAAACTCCAGATGGTCCAGTCAGGTCCGCTGGATAGCTTTGCAAGTGTAACAGATTGGGGAGAAGTCATTAATAATTCAAGATGTTCAATAAAATTTGCAGGTATTTCTGGAGTGATGGCAGCATTACTGCAGACGAGAGAAAATTGAAGCTCTTTCTACATATGAGGGTTTTCTTTCTTTATGTGCACATGTACACGGACATTTAGTTAAACTCATCGAAAGTCGGCTACTTAATTAGCTGATTGTGTTTATTTGTTTAGCTCCATCAAGTTAAAAAAAAACCCTAAAACCTCCCCACCCACCACGTTTTCCAAGACATGATCTGACATATTAATCAGCATACATCATTTTTATGTGAGGTCTAAATAGATTTCTCAAAATCTCAAATTATTGTCTTGAGCTGAAGAAAGCAAAGTGAATGCACCTCCCAGCAATATAAAAGCAAAGCAATTCATTCCATTCAATTCAACAGAAACACTTAAAAAAAAACTTGCACCATCTCTAACACTTTGTCAAAGCAGGTAAATTAAAGTGTTTTGGCAAGTTTTGAGATTTGTATCCTAATTAACACTCAATAACAAGTTCTTGTTGTACTTCTTGACATCTGTGAGAGCAGGATAATTAGCAGGTCTGGATGCCGGTGTGATCATCTAAACCTAAAACTGTTTCGTTTTCAAGCTCAACATCCTGTTTAGATACCTCTCTCCTTTTTTCTCATCTTAATATAAGGATAACACACAAACTCCTTCCACTGAGGTTTAATTTGATCATTAAGCTAGCCTTTATAGCATCTCTGTGACCAGTGTGTTTTATTTTCATTTTATTTAATAAGTGAAAACTCTTCTCTGTCCATCCCCTTTAGCCTCTACGAGGCAAGAACACGGTTGATCTGATTGTCGACGGATCGGTGTTGGAGCTTCAGGACCTTTTAGACCCTTACCTTTACTGGCCTGTACGAGTCATCCAGAACGTTGGAGGGAGGCTCCGCCTGCGGTATGCTGGCCTCTCTGAAGAGTACCACGATCATGACACATGGCTGTTCTATCTGGACGTCAGGCTCCGGCCCCTCGGCTGGGCCCAGGAAAACTGCCTGACCTTAGAACCGCCAACAGGTGAGAGTCTAATAAGTTTGCACTTTTTCACCTTTTACATTTTTATCTACAAGTAAATTATAACTTCCAGATACCAATTAATTATACTCATTGTTTTTATTTTGTTTTTTGTTTTTGGGCATTTTTTCTCATCACAAATTATTATATTATCTATGCTGTGTGTCCTTGTTATTGTCTTGGTTAATACTTTGCTTCATAAAATGTCTTTAGAAAATGGGCTTGAACTACCTAAAGCTCTATAAAACATAAGATGTAAAGGTTCATGCTGACAAGGCGGTATGCTGGGTTTAAATGTTCAACCACCTGCTCGGAAATTAGGAGACAAGTTAATCCTTAAACGTTTAATATTTAAATCATCAAACAGTTTATACGTTTTTTGTAAAGACAAAGTCATAAAGACTAATTATGATCTATAACTGTTGTCAAACAGTTGACTTTGTGTGTCTGTGTTTTTAAATTGAAGAAAAAAGTTGTTGAATTGAGAAAAAAAGAATCTCATGTCTGTCGCGCAGAGCTCAGGTCTACGAAGAGCACCTCCGACTGGCAGCAGGCTCTAGAGGATGCTCAGCTCGATGGACAGAAGAATCCATTACCTCTGGAGGTGTTCAAGGTGAGTCTCCGTGACCTGCAGGAAGATCAGGTCCAGGTAAACTATGGCTAATTTATGATATAAGGAAAGAATAGGAACTCTTCATTTTACATCTCCAGGAAGTTTTCTTACTTGGTACCAATTACAGGAAAAAAGAAATGCCCTTGAAAGCCAATTAAATCTCAATAATTGTGTATTCAGTCATCCATTTATTCAACTGTTATTAAAAATCTGTGGAACTTTAACATTTTCATGTTCAGCCGACCCCCCCTGCACCGAATAAAGCATTTAGTAGGAGGACGGGTGGATTAATTGGAACTGCAGCAGCTGAACTCTCTTCTTTCCACCACATCATTTGAATATTTTCCATCTCCATTCACAAAAATATTTAAGGAATAATTTACTTTCGAGATGAAGAGCCAGAACAAATTATGATCAAACCAATCCAACTTATTCAAGGTCAAGAACTTTAGTGTTAAACTGTGCTTTTAATATGAGTCAATGCAGAAATGAAGTGTAATTTATTAACAGGGAAGATTCTTTGCATTCCTCTGTTTATGAGTGTAGCTGGAATGATTTTGTGTTGGATGACGTCCTCCTAATGCTGTGCTTGAGCACCTGCTGCATAGACACAGATGCCTGCAGCTAATGTTAGGTTTTGATAGAGCTCTGCACAAGTAAGAGGGTGCAGAAACTGAAATGAATCCAGTACGGACATAACAGATGAGTAAAAGTGTGAAAGAAAAATCTTAGAAATAAGAGATTTAAATGACCAAAGCAGCCCACATGACACGGTCCTACCAACCGGAAAGGCTGGAATAAATAGAAGCCTGCTCACATTCAGTGAATAAGCGTAGTAAAGGCAAAAAGTCACAGCATTACCTAAAACCTTCTTACATAATACAGTTTATTGTGTGTCATCACATACAATAGAAAACACACCCTTCAAAGAAGGTCTGAGTGTGTTTTCTTGTGAAACCAAGAAAGTACCGTGTGATACAGGATGTACTGATTACACTTTGAGTCAGTTGGAATAGAGAAGGTAAAAAAAACAAAGAAATACAGGAAACACAACCTTATCAACACCAAATTGAATGTAAAAAAGGTGTCATGGTGCTAGAAAAACAATGTGCGAGGCAAAAAATTATATTTAATTCATCATGATGATCGCCAGCAGCATGAATTAAGCCTCGCAGAGTGCTTCATTCATTATAGGGCCACCCAGCTGGGTCTGAATGACCTACATGGACTTGTGTGTGCATGTGTGTGTGTGATCAAAAGTGGAGCACATTTGTCTAAAAATCTTGACTTTACTGTGTCAGGACCATGTAGACCTGCCCAAGCACTCCTTCAAGATGGGTATGAAGCTGGAGATGGTTTCTCCATGGGAGCAGCTCCAGATCTGCCCTGTTTCTGTCACAAAGGTGAGTCGCGCAGAAAGGCTCTGAGAACAATGGCTTATCTAAAAAAAACAAAACGGAGCATTCGTCAGCTTCTGTTATTAGTGAAGCATTGGATTTTTTAAATGTTTTTCCATGGACGAGGCCTTCCTCTGCACCACTGGAATCAACTGGAACGTTTCTTAGACATGAATTTGGGTTTTTTCTTCCGTTTTACACATTAATTAAAAATATTAATTGATTTTTGAGCAGTAAAACTACCAATCATTTGCACGTTATTCTAACTATATAATACCGTTTTTTTAATGGATTTTATTAAATTGTTCCATGATGAACACATTTCTTCCTAATTTACTAAACACAAAGAAAAGCATCGTGCAGGGGGAAAGGATAAAGCAGCTTAGATAGGACATACTGTGCTCAATGTTATGATTTTAAATTTTATAATTAGTTGGCCTTTATTGTTTCACAGGGTAGATCCAGCGGCTTAAAACACTGGCAGACTAGTGTGGCACAAGAATAATTGTACATTACCAAGGATGCTTTCATACTTGAAATCTTTTTTCTTTTAATTTGCTCTGTCTAAGCATTTAAAAGATGGAGAGTAAATTTGTCGTCTATAATCTCTTTTACACGTGTGTTGAAATCATTGTGTTAGGAAGAGATTAAATGTTCTCCCTCTGTTTACTCTTCAGGTCTACAATGAGTTCTACTTCAAGGTGATGTTGGATGACCTCTCTGCTGAAGCCAAGCCACACTTTGTGGTGTGTCATGCCAACTCGCCTGGCATCCTGCCTGTCCAGTGGTGTATGAAGAACGGCGTGGGTCTGGAGAGGCCTCGGGCCTACGAGGGCCAGGACTTTGACTGGGCTGATTACCTGAAGCAGAGCGGGACAGAAGCAGCTCCTGACGCCTGCTTTCCTGATGTAAGTATGGGGTGAAGAGATGTAAACTGGGACACTGCTTTTCAGTAGGGTTCCTGCAAACATTTTAAAACCAAATTGAAGACTGAAACAACACAACACTTCAGGATAGCATAGTAGCAGCAGAGACAGAAGACACAATTGGTGCTGCTTTATGGTTTTATTCAAATGTCATCTGCTTTAAATCCCACTGTCCCAACGAGCTCAGAGGTTTTTAACACTTCTTTTAAGTTGCGATCTGAAGTGCAAAGCCATTGCCTGCACTTTCACTGCTGTAATTGTCTTTACCCCCACTATGTCCCACTGTCCCAATCACACGACAATGTGCACCAGGCAGAAAATGCATGAAATGATCGAGAGCAGTGTCTGCCACTTTATTCTGTTCTGGTGAAGTTTAAAAAGCAAAAACGACACCAGCAACACAGACAAAACTATATTTGCATTTGGATGATGCATGCAAAACATTCTGTACTTTCAATTCTTTCCCATTTATATCGTTTTTAAAACTTGTTTTTAAATATTTATTTATGTTAGTACACTGTGAAAACAGCAGAAACACTCAAAGAATGAACTGCATTTTATCAGTGTTTTATTCTTTTTCAGGTTTACATAACAGTTGACACTCTACAGTGAGACACATATTGTAAACAGGAACTTATTAGACCCATCTGACACTGTGTTACATGCAATGAGCCTACAAAACCCCTGTTACAGCACCTTGTTTGAAGTCCTTCAAGTGGAAAATAAGGGTTAAATCAGTTTGAAGGTCTTGTAATCTGAACCTGGCTTCAGGTTACCTCAGGTTAGATCCCTGCTCTGAATGTAAAATAAGCCCTCTCTCTCCTACCCTCGTGTGTGTGCGTTCAGACATGGCAGAGCAGAGACTTTGCCAAGGACATGTGGCTGGAGGCAGTGAACCCTCACCGACCGGCTGAGGTGTGTGTGGCTCAGGTCACACAGGTCAGAGGACGCCTGCTGTGGCTCCGACTGGAAGGTACATACGTTTGTGTGTGAGTGTGTGCGTGCAGTGAGGATTAAGTGTCAGGGACTCCTGCTGTGTCCCAGAGTGAAGATGGGGTAGAGAAAAAAAACAGCAGTTTGTATATGTGCGACAGTTCCCTCACCCCTGCTTTCCCTCCGCTGTCTGCCCATCTCCAGGTGTGCCGAAGCCTCTGTCAGAGTGCATCGTGGATGTCGAGTCCATGGACATCTTCCCTGTCGGCTGGTGCGAGGCCAACGCTTACCCTCTGACCCCTCCAATCAAACCTGTCTGTACGTACACACACAAATATACACAAATGTAAATTTGCCATGCAGTGACAGCTTAACACAAAGTCTCATTGGTTCGTTCTGCAGGCCAGAAGCAGAAGAAGATAGCAGTGGTCCAGCCAGAGAAACAGTAAGAAGCACAACATTAAACAAACTGAAAGTAAAACTGACTTTAGACTTTGTCTCAAAGACAGGCGCAGTATCCGCGTTTTACATTCTTTTAATGGGTGACTCATCTGTTTGCACGGAAGTTTCCAAGAAAATGACCCTATTTCTTAGTTGATCTATCACCCTCTACGACTACTTTCAAATAGAAATACCACATGGAGTTACATTTTTATGTTTTAGTCCAGATTAGGGTGCAGAAGTATGGTGAAGCAGGGTGTGATTTATTTTTGGGGAGGGGGGGCTTTGCACACTCATGATGTCTGGTTCAAAAGGTGGGACAACTAGACAATCAATCACTATGATATCAGTAGCCGTGCCCATCTTTGATATACAGTCTATGTTTTGAAGACGTGTGCTAGTATTTTTGGGGGACATTTTATGCTAATATTAGATGGCTGAGAGTCCTCCTTCCCCCTAATAGTTAACTAATAGATACAGTGTCTATTGTAGGAATTATGCACAACCTATATTTAAAAAAAGACAAGACTTGGTTACCTTTTGCTGTATTTCAAAGTGCTCCAAAAGGAAACTATGAAGGTTTTCCTAGCCTCATTTATCAAACTGATCTGGTGGCCTCCATTTTCTCCTTGTATGCCTATTCCTCACTCATTAAACCTGCTCCTGAACATGGTTTTCAAGTGTTGGAAAACAGTTCAATTGCAGCTAAAAGTGAAACACTGGCTGCATGTCTCTGTAACCCGAAGACCGCTGTTATTGGTTTAATTTCAGTGTGGTCAGAAAAATGGTATCATTTGTGGGTTTTTGGTTTCTGTCCTTTACCTGAAAGCCAAAGAAGATAAAAAAAAAAATCAGTACATGTTTCTTCAGAGAAACCCTGAAGGTTTTTCTTTCTCTGTGTCACTCAAACCCATTAATTGAAACTGTGGCTTTTTTAGAACAGAAATTGCTTTCCTGGGGCGCTGATTGATTTTGTAGACGAATGGCATGTTATACTGTTTACTTGCGGGAGCAAGAGTGAGGGCGGCGGTCAGAGAGCAGGAGAAGTATGAGGTCTTCAGCAGCACTTTGTCAGCTCTCTCATCTAACCACTAATCCCATTTCATACCTTTAGGAGAATCCTTTCATCGGTATCACTACATACACCCACCTTCCAACACTCCTGTTTCTAATTCTGAAGCTGAAAGCAGTCGCTGTTGTGCCGATTGATTGAGTGAATTGACTTCTGTTTGCCGTTTGATTAGATCCCTTGGATAATTTTATTGATCAGCCTGACTGGATTGATTGCGTTTTTCCACAGGTTGGCTCGTTCCCAGCCTGTCGAGGCGAGTCCTGTCAACCACTGCCAGCCTGCCGCCTTGGATCCAGGTAATCAAAAGCCACGTTACACATGATATATCTGTGGTGATTAATGCTAATGAGCCGCTGTGGCGAGGATTAAAGGAAATCCCCGCTCTTTCTCCACTCTTAAGTCAGTCTGGATTTACACACTGATATACCTACTGCGCTCTGATGTGCTTTCCTCTGTTTCACTCAGTTCCACTTCAACACTTTAGTAAATTTTATTTACAAGTTGCTGAGTTTGAAAACAATGTGATGGAAGATGTGTGTCCTGTCACAGGTTCAGTCAGAGATGTTACTAAAGGAAGTTGAATTAATTTTCTCCATCATCTCTATATTTCATGCCATAAAGTTACATATGGACTGTTTGATCTAAGCAGTTCTACCTTCTATATATACTTCATGTTAAAAGCTATCAGTGGCTCCAACTAGCAAAATTATATTACAACCTGTTGGCACTGTAAGGGATTTCCCCACTAGTTTGACTTATGAGAGTCCCTTCATGGCTGCTTTCCAGTGAAACGCATTACAGTTAAATTTAAGTTGTCACACTTAGAGTGAAGAAGAAGAGGAAGGAGAAACTCATAAGACAAAACTGAGGTTATATTTGTATTTGTTTCTAAAATGTTTAACCAGATACCAACTCTGGATGGTATTACCTGACCTGCACTAACACTGTGAGGAGCCTTTTTTTTAACCAGGATATGTCCTTCAGTGCACACATTAACCAAATGTGTTTGACTGCTTTCTTTCAGTATTGCTTAATAGAAACATCCTGTCTCAGAATCACGCTGAAAAAACAGTTCACGCATTTGTTACTTTCAGGCAGGAATATTGTAATTAATTATCACCTAAAAGCTCCCTGAAAAGCCTTCAGAAGAACTGAAATGCCGCAGCGAGAGTACTGACAGGAACTACAAAGAGGGCTCGTATTTCTTCCATGTTAGCTTGTCTTCATCGGCTCCCTGATAAATACAGAATTGAATTTAGAATCTCGATTACTCGATAGTTATAGCTGTCACCAAATGCTGCTCACAGGGGATCGTCTGGTACTCTAATATTGTAGGTCTTTACCTTACAATATAAAGCTCTTTGAAACTTGAGATTATGCTTCTTTAAGGTGTTTTTTCTTTCCTCGGTTGGATGATAAAAACTGTTCCATACTCAGAGTTGGTGACATCACTGCTGTACTTGGTGATGCTGCATTTGTTTTATAGGATTAAAACAAAAATAAATTATTTAATTTAAATAATTTAATAAGTTTGTTTTTATTTTTAATAGAGCTTCAATGTATTTTGAAACACGTCTACCCAACGAGCGGGGTCGAAAATTCACTCCGGAGGAGCGCTTTCAGTCTAGCTCAGTTCGCAGGAAAACTAGTAACCCTGAGGACACAAGCAGGGAATTTATCCAGATGTTGTTATTGGCTCTAGTTAAAATCTGTGTTTTAACATGCATGGTGTTAATGAGTTACTGGAAACAGTAAACTACTTGAGACGTCAGTCAGCAATGACAGAAATGCATCCTGAAGTAACCACTAAATTATGCATGTACTCCATAAATCATCATGCTTGTTCTCAGCTACATGACTGTCCATTATCAGCTGGTAATGATTAACAAGCATTGGCATCAATATGCTCATTTGTTCTCATTTACTGTATGAGAGCCACATTTTTACTTTATCAACTACTCCTAGTTGTTATCGTTGGTTGGAGCTACATGAATTTCCTTTTATTGTTTGTCTTCCGTTTTCCCCGAAGTCAAAAGGGGAAAAATATTTTTTATAAAAAGATCTTCCTTCTCACACTAATACGGTTTTTACATGTTAAGTAAATCAGTTTGTCTCTTTGATAAATTAATTACAGTAATCCCACAAAGAGAGATGCATTTTTAGCCTCTTCTGTTGTGGTTTTAACTGAATCAGTAATGTTAAAGAAATGTTTAACTCTACTTGAGAAAGCAAAAAGCAGCACAAGATGCAACTTGCGCCTATGTTTTACACTCAATAAGTTTCATTTCCTCCTCAGTAAACATCTTTCTCTCTCTCTCTCTCTCTCTCTCTCTTATAAAACCATATTCTAGATATGCACATGTAAAGAATGCTGTTACACAGGAAATCCCTATTTATCTCTAATGCATTAGAGAGCCGGAGCGTTTCTGTTCTACCCGCTGTTATTGTAGCTGCCCTGGGAGTACTATGTGTATGTTTGGCTTTTTATCAGCTGGAGCGAGAAGGTTACACCCACAAACAAAATCTTAGAGCCAGAACACAGCATTCTTTTGTGACCACATAAACTTTAATGTGCTTATAAAGCGAATCCTTAAAAATTACCTTTTCCTTTTTACAAATTGTCCTGTGACTCTAGTTTTCTTTTGCCTAACTTAAAGGGAATCTGCTCATTCCAGTTTCATGTTCTTTAATAAGAGTATCTGCGATTTTAAGTAATTTTTTAAATATCCTTATTTATACCTCCATTCATCCACCGTCTCAAACAAGCTGTTTTCTCTCCATTGAAGTATTTTTTCCTGATTGGCTGCCCCTCATAAACTGCACCTGTGCACCTGAGATGACCATATTAGGGATATCATCTCTTTATGACATCACAGCAATTTAGAGCAGTCTGAACGCTGTGCTGTTAAGATATATATCAGCTTTACATAACTAAACATAACACATAACAAAGCTCAGGATAAACTGTTTATTTAGGAATGAAAACTAAAGCATAGGCGGATATTTTCGGCCACATGTTCAACATCTCTAAAAAACTTAAAGCAGGTAATTTTTGTGAATTCAGATCTACCGTGCAATTGACAAATAAATGTGGGTGTGTTATTTTTCGTTTTCACTCGCCTCAGTGTCTGAAATAACTGAACTGAACTGGGGGTTTCCTCAACGCCATTGCGCCCTAAGGGAAATTCACCATGAAGCTGCGTCATTTCCAAATTTCAGTAAATGTGAAATATATCACCACGGCCAGCAGGATTGGAGCCAAAATTTAGAAAACAGTCAGGTGAAGTAGCTTTTTTTAAGAATGCCACTTAGCAATCTTTGTTGTATTTCTGGGTGCATTTCTGAAACCAAATAAACAGACATATCAGTAAATCTGAGAATAGATTTCACCAAAACACCACATCCTTCTCTCACATCCTCATTGTGTGGTTGGTTTTCTTTGGGAGCAGACACGTCTGTAAGCAACATGTATGTTCAAGCACAAAAAGAGCAAAGGGGTGGGGGTGGGCTGAACTGGGCATTGTTTCGAGGAGAACCTCGTCCCTGGTTTAAAACCACCCACTTGCTCATGCATATTCATCGCCATATCTAATTACTATTCGCCCCTGGCAGTGCACCTCCAGGTGCAGACAGTTTTCAGGTGCTCCAGTAAGGCCAGAGTGCAGCATCGTTCATACGACTTCTTAGTTTGTTTCTTGGAGGCGGTGGAGGGTGGTGGAGTAGGGGGGGTCACATGAACAGGATGTACTCATGGCCCAGTTTGACTCTGCTCTCACCTATGTGCTGAAATGGTTAGTCACACACTAATGATATACCGGAAAGTAGTAAGTAAGTAAAGAGCACCACAACCATTCATTTACTTTCATTTACAAAGGAGCTTTCTGTTTTCTTCCTTTGTCTTTTTTCTGGTTCAGAGTGGAAGAAAAGCATTGAGAAACAAAACCAGTAAAAAGTTGTTGGGTCATTTCCTTATACTGCCAATGCTCAATCAAACCACAAGGAAGTGTTTTGAGAGAGGTTCAACATTTAGTTTAAATGTCGTTTCATTATACAACTATAATATTGAAAAAAATCATCATCTGTTATTATAATACTTACATAATCCAAACATACATGCAGGTAATTTCCTTCACGAAAAAAATGAAGAATCACCAAGTCTGTCATTAAACATATTTTAACTAGTTTGTTTAAAGTGAGGTTTTCTGTCTATCAAATGGTCAGAAATAACAAGAAAATGCAGAACTGACAAACCTGTGGACAAATCATGCTTAAGGGCCTATTCCCGTCGTATTGAGCCAGGAAAAACCATGACATCAATGTTAGCTTCTAAAATTGTATTTAAAGAGAAACTGAAGCCGTTAATATGACTAACACCCTTGAATGGAAGTGACACACCAATTATTCAGTCAAACATCAAATGAGGTTTTGTATTTTAAGGAAACAAAACATGGGTTTGAAAGGAAGTTTGTAAACTCCGGTTCGGTGGACAGGGAAGACATTGGTTCACAGGAGTATCAAATATGAGCCGCTGTGTTTGGCCTGTTGAGTTTTGCCCATAATCCCGGTACAGGTGAGGAAGTACTACTTCATACCAACTTATCGCAAAGATTGCAGTACTAACTGGCAAACAAAGACATGAACATATTTCCTCTGTCTTTGCGTCATTGCACTGGTTACTGTAGAGTTTAGGATTAATCTAAAAATCCTTTTGTACACTTGCAGCTGCTTGCATGAGCTTGCCCGCCCCCCCGCCCCCCCCACCACCAAGTATCTAACATGTTATAGTGTTTAATACCCCACGCAGAATGCTTTAAGTAAGCTGTCTGCCAGCTGGTAGTAGAGCCTCACTTAACAGTCTTTCATATGTCAACAAAAAAAAAGCACCTCTTCTCTTGAGCCTTTTACGTCTGCCTTTCTGTGAACATTGTAGGTTAGTTTACATTATTTTACAGCTGTATTTTAATTTCCATCGTGCTCCCTTACTGTCCCATAGTTCTGTTTTTTTTCCTAATTCTTTATTGATTGCTGTGCAGCACTTTGGTCAACATCTGTTGTGCTTAAATGTGCTATATAATTAACTTAACTTGATTATATAAGTGGCTTTAGTGCGCCTAGGCTTGCTGCTGACTCTGCAAGTTGATTTGCAACCATGGCCACACATACAGAGAAACGTTTGTTCCTTTTGGAGAATAATTTTCTTTCCACCTGACATTTTCCACCAGGAATAATGAGATGTTGTGACCCATGGCTACTTAAAAAAAAATCCGAAAACTAAGTGTAATCTGTTTACTCTGAAAGCTTCCTTGTACGCTTGTGCACTCTCTTCTGTTTCTCTTTGATTTTCCAAATGCGATGTTGGTTTCAGTTTTGTCCAGAATATTTGTTTCAATGTTTTATTTATGGTTTCAAAATTTGTAAGAGATATTATTTGGACTATGCCAGTATTACATGTAGCATATTTATTTCCCACAGTGGTGAACATCCATTTTTCCTTCTTTTCTGTCCTAGGTTCAGCTAATGGAAGATACTGCTGCTCCAAGATTTTTGTCAACCACCGCTGTTTCTCAGGACCCTACCTCAACAAGGGACGCATCGCAGAGCTGCCGCAGGCTGTCGGACCTGGAAAATGCACACTGGTCCTCAAAGAGGTGGGCTGATGTCAAAAACAGGTGGGGGGGAGGTTATAGAGAGGAGCAGGTTTAATCAAAGGGTTGCACACTTTCAAAGGGAGAGGTGGGCCAGCAGAAATTGACAGAGGGAGGAGGTAAGAGACGGAGGCCGAGACAGCGATGTCTTGTTAACCACCTGCCGTTTCCCAGCAGCACCTTCATTTTAATGTGAGGAGCTGTCAGTCAGCAGTGTTTACTGTTATACACCGCCACCACCATTTGGGAAAACAGCCTTTTAATTTCTCTAGAGACTGTGTGCGCTCGTGCACTTTGTGCAGGTGTGAGAATGTAGCTTTCTCCACAGTTTTTTGTGATCTGTATCTTTTCTTTCACTTTCGCTTGGATCCTCATTCGTGTTTGTTCACATTTGTCTTGAGTTGTTCACATCAAGCAGGAGTTTATTTGTCTTTTTCTTTGTTCTGTTTTTGCTTCCAGCTGCTGAGCATGCTGATCAACGCTGCCTACAAGCCTGGACGAGTCTTGAAGGAGCTGCAGGAGCTGGAGGATCAGAGCTGGGACTGCCAAGAGGAGACCCTCAAAGCCAAGTGAGGGGAAAGGAAAATACAAAACAAAAAATGGCAGGGGAGCAACAATGAACATGTTCTTTTCTCATTTCATTTGCTCCACTCCTGTTTTGGTCATGGGCCATTGAATTTCATAATAAATCATCACTATCTTTTCTAAAAGGGCCCTGTGTCCCTCCCCCCTCCTCTCGTTTCCTGCGAGGCCATTTTCCCTGCCCCTCTTTGAATTTTTTATGTTGTTTTTTGTTGCTGTAATGTTTGTGTAAGGTCTGCATTTTCATCCACTGCTGGCTGCACAGAGCCAAATTATTCCACAGCTTCAGGCTGCGTGCTCGGTGTTTTCTAATCGAAAACGGCCCCATTTTTTCCGTCCGAAACGAGAAAGAATCAGGCAGTCATGAGTCTGAGTGAGTCACCTGTGGTGGCCCGCAGAGCACAGTGATCACATTCACGCACGAGTGTTTTAACAACACGCCAGAGGATTTACTTTTAATTTTCTGGGGCATCTACCACCCAGAGAGCCAATTTATTTCTGACTCCAAAGTGGAGGAGGTTCAGTACACAATTGAGTTCAATTAAGCAAGAGCAAAAACAAGTTGACAGAGAGTACATATTTCTCATTAATTAATGGATCTTGTTCCTGTTTGGTTGTAATTTTCTTCAGATTGTTACTTAAAATTGAGGTCCTGATGGAGCACATCTCAGGGTCACTGTGTGAATTAACTCACATGGCGTGTCATAATCATTACAGGGCTTTTTTAAATAACTTGGCATGATTTCATAGATTATATTAGTGTTTAAAAACATAAGAAAATACATTGTTAAGCAAAGTTTATATCACAAATGTTGCAGAATATCTGCAGCTTTTAAGCTATTGCAGATTTGCAGCTTTTATAGTGTTTATTTTTATTTTTCAGTTTTCAGTTGATAATCAGTAAAAATCAGACATTTTAAAGTGTTAATGTGGAGAATAGTTCCTTGTGGGCAGCAGTCTGTTCATTCCTATAAGTTCTAAGAGCAGAGTTAATGCTGATCCATAAAAATAAATTAGTAAGATAAACATAGTTAATAATTAAAAGTAACTGAATAAATTGAATTGACTGACTTAATATTAACTGATTTGACCGTAGTTGCTGACTGCTGGTGCGTTATGTTAGTTTGAGACCTCTAAAAGCAGAAGAAAGAGAAAATCAATATTTTGTGTTTTTGTTTCATTTCGTTTGCTTCTTCTGCTCCTTGACTACCACAAGCCGCGTTCTCCTTTCATTAGGACTGCCTCATCTAAGTGAAAATTGTATCTATGAAAATTATTATGAGTTACACGCACTGCTCTGGAATTCCCCTCATCTAACCTCCCCTCAGAGCCAACAATGGGCTATAGTACCAGATAAACACATGTGTCTCATTTAATGATTAATGATTAAACAAAGAGATCAGATAAAGTCTGCTGCATGTTTAGAAACCTTTAAGTCATCCTGTCCTGTCAGAATTAACATATCAGCATTGCATTTTTAAGGGTATAATACTTAATTTAACTATTTTATTTTCTATTAGGGCTTTAACTTGATTTTGATTTTCCTTAACAGTTGCAAATTAAATGATTAGTCATTCAGTCTATGACATGAAAAATTCCTTTTCTGATTTCTGTAAGCACGTTTATGTTACACAACAGAATGTATTGAAAGAAATTTATTGATACAACTAATTGAAATGTGACTTTGTTGATGTGTTTTGGTTTAAAATCAAACTAAACTACTGTTTCACTAATGATTTATTATTGGATTTTAACCTATTAACCTCCAAAAAAAAGAAAGTAGCACAGACCAACATTAGTTTGCAGGTCATTATATTTTTTTCTTGCCAGCAGCTCCGCTCTCTTTGCCTGACCTTAGCCATTATGTGGGATATTGCCAAATTGACCCTTCATCTCACTCCGTTCTCCTGAATCGGCCTAATCAACCGAACAGTCTGAATTCATGTGGGCTGTCCTAAAACTGCCCGTTTTTCACATCCTTGCTGTGCAAGCAATCATCATTCACCTATGAGTGCTTTGATGGATCACAGATGGTTTAATTAGCCATTGTCCTCATAAATAAAAGTAATTATTCACTGACAATGTCCCTCTGTCTTTCCTTTCCTTCCTCCCACACCCAGATATAAAGGAAAAACGTATCGCTCCACCATACGGATTGTCCGCCTAGCAGACCAGATCCCAGATTTCTGCCGTAAAGTGTGTGTGAAACTACAGTGCTGCCCGAACCTCTTCAGCCCCATCCTCGTTACTGACAAGTGCCCAGAGAACTGCTCCATCCAAACAAAAACCAAATACAGTGAGTCTCTGTAATTATACGCATCACTTCCTGCGCCACAGCTATGAAGGAGACCCAAATCAAAGCTTGTGATGCTGCAGAGTGTATAATTGCCCTGGATGAGTGGCTAAGTTTTGTTTTAGGTGCATTGTTTTCAACATCTGCTCTGCGTCCACAGCCTATTACTATGGGAAGAAGAGGAAGCTATCCAAGCCCACTGCAGGAGAGGAGACAGCAGAGGGAGAGCTGGCCAAGCCGACGCGCCGCAGGAAGAAGAGGAAAGCTATCTTTGTGCAGAAGAAAAGACGCTCCTCTGCTGTGGACTACACTCCCGCTGGCTCCCCGCAGGTTAGAAAACACCTCACTTCTTCCTTTTATTTCGTCTCTCATAACAAGTGTCCTGTGCACTCCTGCTCATGTGACAAGCAGCAGGTACACTCACAACAAAGTGCACAGTGTATAAATTATAAACAAAATCACGTGTGAATATAGAAAATGCGGGGTAAAAGAGGAGCTGCTCATGCAGGTGCCTTATGCAGATATATCCACTGCTGGGCACTGAGTTATTTATTGTAGCTAAAAATAGCCACACATCTGGCACAGAAAGGTTGCAGTCAATCACGTTATAGTTGTTAATTTAATATGCAGATGCCACAGAAGTACCGTCTTCAGGCATCAAGTCTGCATTTGTGTGAGTTTTAAAGCTTATTATATGACTACCTCACAGGTTACGGCCTCAGTTAGCTTTAGCATATTAACACAGGGATACGGTCAGTTTTCAGTGAAAGCGGGGCATGAGTTCATTCTCTAGTTTTAACAGCCTACACAGGCGTTGCATTCAGTGCATTATATAGTGGACCGCTGAACCATGAGGTCTGGGCTCCTCCTGGAATATTTTTATATGAAACTGTGCATTAAAGTATGGGAGTCTAGCTAGACTGCCTCAAGTGGCCATAAGAGGAGCTACAGGTTTTTGTTTTGGTTTGGTTCAAGCCATCTTGAAATTTTTCAAGATGGCTGCAAAGTGGTGAGATTTGCTTCTAGAAAGGCTTTGGTTGTACTACAACATGGCGCCGTGGCAACAAGGAGCTTTTGAGTCACCATAGCAATGAAAGAAAACAAGCACAAAAAGAAACATTCCACCTGAGACTGCTAACATCATCAGTTTCAACAAGACTGGTGCCTGCTGGATTAAGTGCAGAGTCGCAGAACTCTGACTTAAACAGACTCTCATCATGCCCGTCCTCGCTCTGGGTTTCATCTTGGGTTTTGTCATCACAAAATCTGTAAGAAAACTCATGCAGCGGTTCCTCAAAGAAGAAGACGAGGCAAGCAGAGATGAGGAAATCACTCCAGGACCTTCTGGTGCTGTTATCCAGCAACATCCTCCTGATCCAACAACAATCAACAACCACGTCCAGCAGAGAAATCAGAGCAGCTTTACGTTCAGCCTGAATATTGGGTTGAGCACAAATACTGGTCAGCCAATCACATTGGACTAAATAAACATGTGATGACTGTTATGCTCAATATTGTGTGATATATTTATCAATAACATCAGTAATTTGCAAAACTACTTTTCTGTTTTTAAAAGCTTTTCACAATTGTCTGAGACATTTCTGTTGAATATTACTCCTCATGGCTTTTGCATGATGAAGTGAGACAATACCATCGTTACATTTGTCACAGCAGAATGAAATGGCTGATTTAGATCATTTTTTGTCCTGGTTAAACAGATTTAGAGTAAACAAAGAAAGGGGGTCTGACAAATATACATTCACTACGAACAGCACTTATTTCGAAGCCACTTATAATAAAGAGAGTGCCATAACTTTAATTTCAGAGGTTATGTGGACACCTATATGAGCCTCACAACATTTTGCACGTAGGCCGGGGCGTAACTCCCCGTCACTGGAGTCCTTCAAGAAACTTCTCAGAACTCGCGTATTAAGCAAAGCCTTTGACCTCTAGCCTTTTTTTGTTTATTTATAGTCTTTTGTAAAGCGTCCTTGGGTTTCTTGAAAGGCGTTACACAAATCTAAGTTATTAAGTATAACACAATACTACACACTCACAGTTTCAGAGCGTTACGGCTTTATTAAGTGCTTAATCCAGAGCACTGTACAAATGCCATAGTAATCTTATGTTATCGGTACAGGAAGAGTATAAACTGGCATGACTTTTTTACTACAATCATGAGTGGAAAGGTAAAATATAATGTCCACAGCACAGCTGAAAGGTTCCTGCACCTCTGCTATGGGTAAGCATCAACACAGCTGAAAGAGTATTTGCTTACATGCTTCCTGTTTCGGGTTTTAATGGGCTCTTTCGGGGCAAGGATCTTTAGCATTTCTGAAAACTCGCATGGATTTCTATTCTGGATTCCTTGAGTGCCATACCTCCTCCTCACGTAATGTCTGTTGCCATTTAAATGTAAATATGATTATCTGGAGGCCACAGCCTAGAACAATGCTAAGCATGCAGCGCCTCAGCAGAGAGAGAGACAACCTTTGGATTTGCATCGATCAGGCGGCAATGGAGCAGCATTCTGACAGCCTTTGAGTCCTGAATTAATAGAAATTCCTATGTCCTGTCAACAAAAGACAGTTTTATTATTCATTATGTCATTTGTCACAAAGGATTTAAGACACATTTCTAACCATATTTGTTTTATGACTAAATGATCAGTGGTTATCACTCATATTAGAGGCCAGTCCAGCTGATATTTAGAGAAATGGGAAAATCTACTTTTATTAAAAGTGTATATAAGCACTTAATCTGCCTTTTAATACGCCCACTGTGCAGTCTGGATGAATGAAACAATAGAACACACGCAGAACCTTTCACACCATAGAAAGCAAGTCAGGATTTGAATAAACTGTAATTATTTTAAAAGGCTCTGTTAATTTCAGTGTGCATGAATTTCAGGTCAGGAGGAGCATTTTCTGCACTTGTCTCTCTTCTTGCGCTCCTGCTCTGTTTATGAAAAACAAACTGTCACTCTGTGGCTAGAAAACATGAAGCAGAGTGGGGATAACATAATAATAAAAATTCATGAGGGTGAGATGTCCTTGTCACTGCTGCTGTGGTTAAAAAAAACAAAAACAAACATTTCAGAAAACTTTTAGTCACATTTTGTTTGTGTTACACCTTTTTGTGCAGGTTGAGTTATTTACAGGTGAATAAAGAGGTGGTATTACGAATAAATAGATTTTAGATTAAATAGATTTTTAAAGGTGATCACTTAAAATATTAACACATACTGTAGAATAGAAAGTAACATGTGAATATGCTGCAGACCACTACATGACAGGGATAAAAAGACAAAATCTGACCATTCATCTTCCGGTTAAATAAGGGGAGAATAGTTGATAAGATTATAATAAATAAATGATTATGACTGTTAAAGATGACCAAAAACAACAGATTTAACATTAACAGTTCTGATGACGATAGAAAATTAAATATAAAATAAATACTGACCTGAAAGTCAGGCTGAAAGATAGATTAGTCTGGAAAAGTATTAGACTTGTGCAACAACATAAATACATTTCAAGACACGTAACAACAGACTTTTGTACTAACACCGACAGTGATTACAGGAAATTATCACATTCTTAAATTTTGGTCCTCTGCACTTGGGCAGTGTTGCTGAATGAGTTGTTAGCAGGAGGACAGTACAACCTGGCATGTTGGATAATAAAAGGCTGCATTAGTGTAGCTGTGGTGTTCACACAATAAAATTTTGTGGCAAGCGTACCCCACTGTGCCTTTGAACCTGCAACTAAAATTAAATCTGTTTCTTTTGTTCTTCAGCTAACAGCAGGAGAAGTTTCCATTTCTTGCATCATAAATACGTCTCCCAGATTGCTGTCTGTGTCACTTTTAAACCACAGGAATATGTTTTTAACACCAGTGAATGAGCAGGTAGCATCTTCTATGTGACTGTATTATGATCAATTGACCTCAGCACTCTTTATTACAAGAAGACTTTTTAAATGTTGCAGATTCCTCCTTAAAATCACTCACAGTGTCCACAGTGAAACTCAACAAGCCAGTTTAGCAGGGAGTTAAGGTCTGCTTTACATCAGAGAAAGCCCAGATGGACAGATAATCCAGAATAAGTGGGAGTATTCTGGCAATAAAGTCAATAAATTCAACATATCCAACTAACATTACATGAAACCTGCTGTGGTAATTACTTAGGTTCAAATGTGGCCCAAACAGGTTTTGGAGCACCTAACCTCAGAAAATATTACCAGTGTATTACCAGGCAACAAGCATAACCCTGAAAAAACCGAAACAACAACAAAAAAGAATGAGCTTCATTGCTCACAAGTCATGAAGTAAAAAGTGCAATTTTTAGCTTTTTAACCCCAAAATCGTATCCTCCAGCACTCCTACAATACTCCAAGTGTTTATACCAGAAGTTTGGAACACTGCATTGCTTGTCAACAAACAACATAACAGTAGTGTAAATATACCTGCATAATATTCTAAATTTCTGGTTTACTAATAATAAAGAATTCACGTGGCAGCATTTTATTGCAGTGGCTGGCTGAGGTTAATCTAGTCTTACCTGTTTTATGTACTTGTGTCTATAGGAAAGCATGATAACCCAAACCCCAAATTTACCAAGTTACCTTCCTCATTACATTAAAAAAAAAACCACACATTCATGTGGCCTCAACAAGGGTGGTGGTTGCTGGGAGGGAGGGAATCGTTAGGCTGAAAGTATAGTTTATGCATGAGGTGGTTCAGCAACATTGTGGAGTTTTACTGGCCGGACTGGTTGGAAGATTGTTTCAGTCCTAAAGAGAAACACAAAGTGATTGAATAGATAACCCGCTCATGTTAATGATCGTTTCTGTGCTCTGGCATCTGTGAGGAGTGGCTTCTTTTCTCTGTGTTATATCACTGCAGACTGACATGTAACCAATTACATGTAACCAGATTGGCAGATCTTTCAAATCATTTATACTATTAACTAATTTTTTGCATGAAAAACTGTTTTTATCTCAGTCAGCTACAGTCATAATATTTAATAGATATTTCTGTCTGCATTTAAATTGACGTAGCAGCTTCTGGTTAACGTAAAATCCTCTGCTTTGTCTGTGTAAACAAGAAACTCTGAGTACATGAGTTTTGGCTAATGTCATTAAAAGAAACTTCAGACTTCAGTCCAGCTCAAATGTTTCCTCTACTGTTACACCAGTGCGTTTCGGCCTTTTCTAACAACATTTTACCAAAATGATCCCAACAAAATGCTGTGAAAACATTTACGAGGCATAAATATTCAAGTTTGGCTTTTGTAAGCAGCTTTTGTGCTGATGTTCAAATTAAAAACTTCTGTTTATCCACAGCTTTTTTACAATTCTTTTGCTTTTAATTATTCCGAAACTCTCATTTGACTGGTAAATTGAATAAATTGCTAAACTTGGTGAATAAACATTGAGACAAACATTTCTGCATGATATGCATGATTTCCGGGACAACTGTGAACAACTGAGTGCCTCTCTAACTCCCTTCTTTCTCCCCTCTCCAGGATAGTGATGAGGGAGAGGAGGACGAAGAGATGGCGTTGCAGTCGGGCAGCGAGGGCACCAGCTCGGAACCTCGCGAGGACCACACAGACACCTCATCGGTGGAGGTGACCAGCAGCCGTCCTCGCCGGGCCACGGCGCTGCGCAGGGCCGTCAGCGCGGGAAACCCGGCACTCAGCCCGGCACTCAGCCCGGCACTCAGCCCGGAGGCTCCCGCAGGTCGCAGGAGGTCAACTCGCTCGCTGTCTGCGTACAACCAGAACAGCAAGTACCAGCCTGCCAAAGGACAAGACATGCAGGTAAAGCAGAGAGGCTACAAAACAGGTTCCCCATACTCTTTATGACAAGCATGTCTCCTGTTTACTGATATTAATGCATCATATTTTTGGTACACTTAATTATATGTAAAAGTAATAGTGTCGAGAGGAGAGTAAAACAGCTCCATCACGAGCTTCTACACCAGAATAAATCAACGATGGGGGGATTTATCACATCAGGATTTATCCTATCAACACTGAAATAGTTGAGTGATTAACAGAACCCAGAGCAGTGTGTGCTACCCTCTAGTTCACAGTGTGCCTTTTATGTGCAACTGTTCAGGTGGAGGAGGAGGAAGGTCAGTTGGTTTTGGACAGAAACCCTCTGGAGTGGAGCGTAGATGAAGTCGTCCAGTTCATTAACTCTACCGACTGCGCATCTCTGGCTGGCATTTTCCAGGAGCAGGTAAACAAAAAACAAAAACACAATTACTGTTAGGTATACATGTCAATAAAAGTGTTGCTTGTTTGATAAATAGGGGCTGAAGGTGCAGAATAAAGTAACTAAATTTCAGGGGTTGAGCAAAAATGTAGCATTAGAGAAATCATAGATATTTTTAGACAGAGCCCCTGTTTTCAACTGTCTGTGTACAAACTCTTCTATAAATTGTTTTAATATTTTTTTCTTGATGGCCCAGTGTTTGGTTAGATACAGTGTTTGCCTCACTGATTGGTTTAGGTGGCAACAATGTGGGTTTTTTTATTAGTTTATTTTAGAGTGATTAACTCGACTGACTTCAGCTTGTGTGTCTCTCCTTGGACCGTGTGTGTAGAAGGAGGGGAGGGGCTGTCTTTACACACAGAGTAGATAAACACACACAGAGAAACACCTCAGTGTAACCAAGACAAGAAATACAGTAAAAGCCAGCAGAGACCCTCACATATTACACTGAACACAAACGTGATAAATAACATGTTTGGATATTATATTTTTAACCCTATTCTATATTTTTAGAATGGCAGTGTTATTAAATGTGTCGAGTGCTTTCATTATCGTACTTTATTAGAGCTTTGTTTTGAACTTTTCAACTTAGAATCTGACAAATACTTTATATAAATACACTAAAAATAAAAAAAAAACTAGACTGTTTGAAACTAAACTGAAGCTCTAATTTTGTATAAAAACGCCCTCTGCAAGCAGCTTTTTTTGAGGTGAAGTACATTATAGGAGTTTAATCTGAAAGCTTCAAACCCTGAATATTTCTGTTTAACTTGTGTGCAGGACATCGATGGTCAGGCCCTGCTGCTGCTGACTTTGCCCACAGTCCAGGAGTGTATGGACTTGAAGCTCGGGCCTGCCATCAAGCTGTGTCACCAGATCGAGCGTGTCAAAGTTGCCTTCTACAAACAGTACGCCAACTGATGGAGGAGCAGCGACAGGAGCAAGCCTGGAAATGTTGGATTACGTGGATTTCCAAATTATTTTGGCAGTCGGTTACTTTGGATAAGCACACACCGAGGGACAGCAGGAGGATGTTTCCAGATGAGAAGCTGAAGGATTAATTTCTGGGATACTATCTGTGTGAAAATGATATGCAGTACCCACGAAAAACAAAAAAACTTCCTTACTGTCGACTCCGGCAGAACTGAACACACTGAGCTGATCTGTGTGCTCTACTGATCTGTGAAGAAGCTGAGGACTTGTTTTTTTTTCTCTTACTTTTCATTTCCATTTGATTTGTCATAGAGGAGCATCATAGCAATTAAGTTTTAAAAATTATAATCATGAAGAGTTTTCCCTTTTTTTCTGTGTGGCATAATCGGTTCAGAAAATATAATCGGAAAGTATTTAACAAACCAAGAATTAATATATTTGGAATATTTATTGTTACCCTTATTTATAAGGAGTGATTATCCATTTGGATTTTTGAGGAAAAAAATTGGAGATGTATATCACAATGTACGTATTAGCTAATCTTTATTGAAAACGGGAAACTATGGTATGAATTTATTCAGTTCAAATAAGCATCCCGTGTGTTTGAGAGAAGAACACACTGGAATAGTCTTACTCTCTTCTCATTGTTACAGTCACATGAATCAATCATGGAAGCTATTTTGTGTCCATCTATGCAATTCTGTTGCAGATATTTTTGATAAGTAAGAAAATAAATTTCTATTGATTTTTATCTGTTTTTCTTGTGCTTCGCTTTTCAGTTCAAACACTAATAAACATAAACTGAAGGTTCCTGACAGCATGACATATTCACCTGGTATAAATGTATTTCACTCCACTTTTGCCTTCAGAACTTGATTGTATTTTTTATGGAACAAATTCACAGAGGTGCTGGAAATTTTGGTCCATGTTGATAAGATAGCATGACCTAGCTGCTGCACATCCATGATGGGAATCTCCTGACCCACAACATCCCTAAGGAGCTCTATTCGAGATCTGATGACTGTGGAGGCCATTAGAGCAGAGGTCCCAAAGCTTTTTTCCGCCACGGTCCGGTTTATGTCCGACAATATTTTCCTGGACCGGCCTTTAAGGTGTCGCGGATAAATACAACAAAATAAAACCAGTGCCGGTACCTAAAAAAAGAAGATTTATTCATAACACACGGGAAAAGACCCAGGGAAACAACGTTAACGATAAAAACGATTAAAAAAAATACGGCTAAAAACCGATAAAAACCCTGAAATCCATAAATTTCACACCTGATCCTCAGCTCTCGTGGCCCGGTACCAAACGACTCACGGACCGGTACCGGTCCGTGGCCCGGGGGTTTGGTACCGCTGCATTAGAGTACAGTGAACTCACTGTCATGTTCAGGAGAACAGTTTAAGATGATTTGAGCTTTGTGACATGGTGCACAAGTACACTGTGGTAATAAACGAATAGACATAGTCAAATTCTGAACCTGCCTGAATGTAGCAGCAGAAATCAGGAGTCGCTATTGGATGGTCTTGTTTTTGTGGGTGTGTGCACATTTTAGGCTGAGCAGCACTTGGTGTGTCTTCTGCTGCAACGTTCGTTGTGTTGTGCATTTAGAGATACTCTTCTGCATACTTTGGTTGTAAAAAGTGGTTATTTGCAGTCTGACATCAACAAGGCATTTTTACCCAGAGAACTGCAGCTCACTGGAAGGGTTAGTATATAAACTGTTACAATGAATAAATAAATAAATAAATAGAAAGCCAAAGTTTAAAATAGTGCAGTGAGCATATATTCATATAACCCCTGGGAGCAAGAAACTCGGGTGGCACATTCATGTGTGGGGCATTTGTGGCAGAGCAGTCTACCAACTGAAAGGTCAGTGGTTCAATCCCTGACTCCTCTAACCTGGAGCATTATGAGGGGCAGCCAGTGAGAAGAAAGTCAGTTTAATGGATGCAGAGTAGAAATGAAATACATCTGCTTTGTCTGGAATCACACATCCTGGACTCCTCGTCTTATATTATACTGATGTGTGGTACAACTACATCATATACATAGTTTTGTTTATAGCTGTGTTTCATGATCTCGGGTGAAACGGTTGTCATGGCATTTTTATATTCAGGGCTATTTTTAAAGCCTGGTGCAACATGACAAAATATATTTTTATCACACACCCACAAACAATGAAGAACAACCAGTTGTTTTACACACTGAGTGCAAAACTTTTTTCCGAAGGACACACCTGGGCATCCTTGGTTATAGCTCCTCCATGCTGTCCTCAACAAACTGAGACGTCCTCCAGCATGGTGCACTGAGATTGATTTCCATGTTATAGACCGAAGGACAAATGAGACGAGGAGGCACAAATCAGAGAAATGAGAAAAGCCTCCTGTCTCAGAGGATAAAGTAAGGTGCTACAACAAAGCCCTGTATAATGTAAATGAGGATTATTTTGAACTTTGAATAAATAAAGCGACGCAAAAGTGACTCTAGTAGAGTCCAAGAATAGAAACTATGGAGCTGGAAATAAACACAATAGCCTCTTTAAAAAAAAACAAAAAAAAGAAGAAGAAGTAGTTTTAACACATGATAGTTTACATGTAAAATGTTTGTTACTAGGTGCTGTCTGAGTGGAGTACAGGAGGCAGGACACATGGTTGGTTATCCACTTCCCACATGGGCACAGTTGGACTTTATACAGATTTTGTACTAGGCAGCTGGGAGGTTGAAGACTGCCTATATCCAAACCACACTCGGCTCAGCTGCTTAGAAACAATTTCCAGATTGTAACTCAAGGTCACTTGCTAGTTTTATGAGAAGCCTCTTTAAAGATGACTTAAACTATGATGAATTTACAATACATTTGTGTGCAGTATTTGTATTTGTAGTTATCAGCTCACAGCGTGTTAGCAAGACATTTCAAAGTCCAACTTTAATGTAATCAGTCATCATTCACTTTATCTAACTATTGGTGAGCAGTTTGACCAAGTTTAGCAAAACATGAGCTCTTGGTTAAATTTTTTATTGTTAGTTTTCACTAATACTCATTCATAGCCATTAAATATACATTTAAGTTAGAGCTTTTCATATAAGAAGCTATCTGTAGCTGTTTTGTAGAAGGTGAAGGGTTAGCATATAGGCCCTCATGCATGGTGAGACATAGGAAGCCAGACGTCTCTGTGGTTAACAAAACACACATCAGCACTACTCCAGGTCACAGTTTAAAGAGGAACCGCACTCTGTCGTTGCTGCTTTGGGGAAACATTTAACGCTCTGCTGCTGGTTTTACTTTCATATAAAATTACAAATGAATTATTTGTCATGTTTCCACTGATAAGAATGAGTGAAGAAATTTTAATTAAACGCCACAGCAGTTAAGAAAATGTAAAACTGGTGCTTCCTAAGAGTGGTTGTATTAAGGAGTAATTAATGAGGTTAATGGTGGAGTATATCACGAATTGACACGCCAGGATCCTTTTGCAATTGCTTGACATAGTAAAAAGAAGAAGAAAATGAGATATATTAAAATACTATTAAAGTAGAAATAACAATATGTTTAAAAAAACAACAACAGATTAGCTCAAAGTAATGTATAAATAGCTGGAAAGTAAAGTAGCAGCAATGGAAAAAGCTTGAAAAAGCAAAACATAAGGTAAAAGCGTAAAAATTTAAGCTAATATTAGTGGGAAGTATAAATCTTTAGCTAAATGTGAGGTGTAAAAACAACTAAATCTGTGGGATGTACTGAAAAGTGGTGTGCACGTGGTTTAAAGTGTGAGCTAAAAGAAGTGGACAGTGATATCATGATCATGGGACTAAAGCTCCTCTGTGCAATTTTAAGCTATTTGTGTGTCAAAGGTTGGGGTTGTATTTAGTCAGATTTACAGCGTTGTTCATGAAATAAAGCAAAAAGTAAAAGATGCATTGTGCAAACATGGTACCAATAGGAGATAAAAAAGAATAAAACAAAAACTAACATGAGGTTGGAAATATTAGCCAAGTATAAGGGAGAAACAGGCTGATTGTGGAGGGGAAAAACTGTGGATAAATGGTTAAAACAACTGAAAGTAATGGATCAGTGATAAAGAAAATGAAAAATAATGTACATAGAAAAAAATAAAGCAGTAGTATTCAGACAAATAGGTTGCTGTGGATCTGGTTATTAGAGACAGACACTAATGTACTTCACAAAACACAAATCAGTTACAAAGGAATTACTCAGGCAATAAAAAAAACATTTTCAAAATTGAACAAAGGAAAATGCCACTAAGTTATTTAAAACTGAACAATGAAAAAAAAAAAAGGAGAAGAAGAAGAAGTAAAAACGGGCAATTTATCCCTTTTTCTTAATACATAATGTGTTTTTATACAAAGTGTATCCATGCAAGCTCTCAGACAGCGATCACTTCATTACACACAATTACAATCCTTCATTCAAAACCCACTTCCAATTCTGTTCAGCAGGCCACCTGGTCAGGAACATCCAGCTAGTCCAGTTCTATGCTGTGTTTTATTATCACGAGGTCCTAAAAGTTCAGGGAAAAGGTCTTGGTTCTTCCATAACAGGGATTATAAAGATTCCTCCCATATTAGCTTTTCTTTATCACCTCGTTGTTAAAACCACAGCTGGATTTAAACTGATGGCTCAGAGGTCTCTCCCTGTTAAAAGAATGATGCTTCTGTTGCCAAGTGCTTGCTCACAGGGGCTTGTTGAGTTTCTGTCTATATGGTCATTTATCTTAAAGCACAAAGTGCATTAAGATTGTGATCAAGGGCTTTGTTTTAGCACTGGGAGACATATTAAGTGGTGGGTGTAGGAGTTCACCAATGGTGCTATAAGGTGTGACATCACACTGTTTTTGTGTCTTTTGTTTGGTAATCTGTTTAAATGTGACACCTGTACGCACCTGTACCTGTTCATCACTTTAATATAAATTTATGTGTTTTTATTTCTGATCACCTGGACTTCATCAACTCAGAAGTGGTCTGGCAAAATTACTGCTTTGGTCAAGATATTTATTTCTGTCGTGGGATTGTTTTTAAATGACAATTTAATTTATTAATGGAAAAAAGTGATGTAAAACTACCTGGCCCTGCTTGAAAAAGTACTTAGTCTCTAAACTTAACAACTGGTTGTGCCACCCTGGACTTGAATCAGATTGAGATGCTGTGTCATGACCTTAAACTGGCCGTTCAAGCTGAAAACCCTCCAATGTGGCTGAATTACAAGGGCCAAAATTTCTCGACACTGACGTGAAAGACTGTCGTCAATCATCACAAACACTTTATTGCAGCTCTTGGTGCCAAGGGTGGCACAACCAGTTTTTAGGTTTAGGGGGGGTTGACTTTTTCGCACAGGGCCAGGTAGGTTGAGATGCCTTTCTACGTTTAATAAATGAAATCGCAATTTAAAAACTGCAATTTGTATTTACTGAAACATTTAATTGTTGCAAATATGCAAAAATCTAAGAAATCAGGACAAGGGCAAACACTTTGTCACAGCACAGTATACAGTCCCAGAATAGTATTGACGGGTGTTGCCGCTATGACTCTTTTGGAAGCTTCAGCATTAGTGTTTTGGCATCACCATGGTGGTTTTTTAGAGCCAAAACTGACCATATTTGTGGTTAAGGATGTCATTAGAGTTATCAGCTCATGCTATCAAGCTTGGCAAGCAAGTTACATCTATAAACTAACTGATAAACAGATACAGCAGGATTAAACTAGCGCAATTTGACCAGAATGAGTTGCACCACACGAGTTATTTAATTTCATTTTATCAAAAGGGGGTTCAGTTCATCGAAGGTAAGGACTAGCAGACACCCATCAGCTGGAGCTGCCTGTCTCAGGATGCCTGCCAATCAGTGCGCCCACACACTGTGTTCAGATTGATGAGTTATAAAAGATTACACGCCACTCTGAGATGTTATAAAGCAGGATGTTTATCGTGAGCCAGCCTTCAGTGGCCATTAGAGAAACTGCTGTTTTGTGCACCTGAAGCTTACACTTGTAAATTCTGAGATTCCTTGTGATGTTATGCTAAATAAGTGAAGATACGTTTAACTGAAATTCAGGGTACAGCCGCTCTCCTGCCTTTACTCTTAGCACAGACTTGGAGAGGTTGACATGGAACGGATTGAACTTGGTCGCCACTCTGTCTCTCTCGCTGGGCATCCTTTCGCTTCCTCTCACTCTCACTGAGTTGTTAGTTCACTACATTTATAATCATCCTTGCAGGTCTTGCATTACTGAAGCCTTACACTTCCATGCTTCACCACATTTTTGAGAAACAAACTGTCCATGTGATTCGTCTGTGTGTGTGTGTGTGTGTGTGTGTGTGTGTGTGTGTGTGTGTGTGTGTGTGTGTTGTGGACGCCATCTTTCAGACACACCGTGCTAATCTTTTTTTTAACAGAATAAGAAATGATAATAGAAAATGACCTGCTGGCTTCAGTTTATCAAACGAGTCACTATGTAAGATGACGGAGAGGCGTTTTATTGGTAGAACAGTTCATGGTGGCGAAATAAAGGCAATTACCCTGTGCGTGGCGATGATGATGGCTGTTTCATGTAGCAACATCAGTGGAGGTAACGCTGTGTTAGTCATGCATGCAGCACATGACCTGATGGGCTGATTAGTTTACACCGCTCTCTGTCAAACAGAGAAATTCATAAAAGCAGTGATTCACATTCAGAGTGTATTCTGATGTGTCGTGCCTCGCTGCCTCTCTCTATGGCTGCAACTGAATTAATTTAATAGCTTTCTCTCTCTCCTCTCTCGCTCTCTCTCTCACACACACACACACACACACACACACACACACACACACACACACACACACACACAAGTACACACAGTGCTCACCCAACTCTGACACTTTGTATTGAGTCACTCTGAAAAAGCTGCTACCTTATATTCTGTTGCCTGGCAACCTCATATCAAACGTCCGCTTTGCATGGTTTTCCACTCCGTTGTGTGTGAATACAAACTAAGTCATGACAGCAGAGGAGTAAACAGACGTTTGAGTTAAAGGGAGGCCCTGAGTAAGAGCAGACACGGAGTTTATGTTTCACATTCAGCTGCTGTGGTTTTAATAGTTTCAGTTAGAGGTGGTGACACATGTAACGGTTTAACAGGGCTGACAGGAGATCAAATAATTGTCAGTCACGCTGCCTGACTAACTCATCAAAGCTCGTGTTTGTCTTTGATACGAGACAGTTTATCAATGAAACACAATTCAAAATATTTTCTTTTGTTCACGCAGGAGACTGCTCAGTTAGACAACTTAATATCAAGTGCTTCAAATATCTGAAAATGTATTTATATTTGGCAAAGTTGCTAGTGCTAGCTGATAGTAATCTCAAAATGTCAACACAATTATCCAGGTCTGCCACACTTTAAGACATGGTTATATATGTTATGTTAAATTCTAGCCATGTAGACATCATATATGTGAATTGAAGTTCATAAAAGCCTAAAAAAAAGTGCAAAAACTTCAGTTTTCCTACCAGCAGCTTGAGGTGGGCCATAAAAATGAGCATGTTGCTTTTGTGGCCCACAAAATCCTCGAGCCACCCATCATTTCTTTATATGTTGGTAGGAAAATGGAAAACAAGAGTGGCGAGTACATAAGACAAAAACAGTTCCTACAGTTATAATGAGCCAGAAAAATCAATATTATTTAGGATGACTTAGGCTAAGCTCTGAAGTCTTTAAGTAGTCTTCAGGAATAGTTCTCCAGGCTTCTTCAAGCACATTTAGCTGAGGTCCGGGTCTGGGGAGGCCAATCCATGACTGATAGTTTCCAGTGTGTGTTTTTCTATATGCTTTCACTACACTAGTGTAACTGTCCCTGAGACAGTTAAAATAAAGTTCTTTATTTGATATGTTTCTGTGATAGATTCATGCGTAATTTAGTTCATTTATTTGTTGGAAAGAATTACAAATTTATTGGATAAATGATAAAAGTGTAGCATTGATTAAAAAACGTCTAAAATATGTGGTTAGAAAATATGTGGTTTGTTAAAGATGTAAAGTGCTGTAAAGTTTGTATTAGGTAGAGTTTGTAATGGTCACATGACCAGAGTTTGGCTGAGAGCACAACCATGGCATTGTGGGTCAGAACTAGCATGGAGACAGAGCTACAGATGCAGCTACAGCCACAACATTAATGTTATTCTGCATGTGGTCCAAGAGGCGCACACATGTTCTACATTGGTAATAAGAGGACATTTTTTAGTAATATCCATTATTATGCATTTTTTCTGTTCCGCTTGCTCAAGACTGTTTACGGACACTAACATGAGAGACTCTGATAAGATCAAAGACATTTATGTTGTAAACTTTGTGTTTCTTCAGTTTTCATGGTGTCTGAAGACAATAAGAGAGAGAGAGAGACATCAGTATGATGCGTGGCCATTCTTTGTTGGACCCCTGTAGTTACAACTAGTGTGTTTGGTATCATTTTTAGGATGAAAAAATTAAGTAGTCATCAAATTGTTCATAATTTTATGAATTTTGAAAAGGTCTCCAGCACCACTGGCTAAAATGCAAGCCCATAACATGACACGGCTTCTGTCATGCTGTGCTTTACAGATACCTGTAGAGTGTCACTGTTGTACCTCTGTTGAACTAAATAGTTCACATTTGTATTCATCTTTCTACTTTAATTTAGGTCTTGTATGATTTGGCATACCTCTGCCTTTAATCCCATTCCCCTTCCTTAAGAATGGGCAGAGTACAAAGAAAAACACTGGAAGAACTTCAAAAAGCCAGAAGAACTTTGACTTTTAAGTTACTTACATTTTTTTCAGTTAGTTTTTTAATCTATTTTCGTTTTTTGTTTATTTTTTAGCTGGAGTGACCATATTTGGATGGCATAATAAGTCGTCAGTTAATGTTAGCAAGCACCCTCTGTGTTTACTGACAGGTGCCGTCACAGGCATTTATTACTACCAGCCTGGCTGTAACCAGCTGTTCTACTCTGACAGTAAAACTGCTGCTTAATTGCTTTCCATTTGAAAAGACTTCTATAAGGTTATGGCTGTCCTACAGAGCCTCTCGCTGGGTTGTGTTTCGGTGAGGCAAACGTGACTCATGAGGAATGATAATTGGTTTAGGCCCGAGGAAGAACTGGGCCAGAGGCATCGTGTAGGTGACCTTTGTGCTGTTTTAGTGTAGTGAAGGAAGTATTCTGTTTTGTTACAGTTACTGTAAGTTTCTCCTGCAAAAGCAGAAGGAAGTCTTTTACCATTTTCACATATTTTCTGAAGGCTCTTCACGGGTGTCATTTTAAAATTAAAATTAAAGTAATTAATTATTGTTTTATTCCCCAAACATGACACATCATAAGAAAGATTTTGCACCTCACTAATACCTAAACACTGGTTATGAACCTTCCACTACGCGTCCACTCGTCTTTAACTCATAATCTGAGTCACTGACCCAGAGCTCTTTAGTGTTTATGCCTTATTAAACATTTTTAATATAAAACCTCAGTCAGTCTGGCTTGAAGTGCAGTTAATTAACTAAGAAACCATCCAAAAGTCTGTGCTCCAGTTTTAATGGCTGAAATTAAATTCCCGAAGAAACTCCAGGCATCTGCTTTTTAGCAGAGTAAAATGCTAGTATCGTATTTGTAAATTACTTAATAAATAATTTTTTAAAAGATTGTAATTTTTTAAAATAAGATATTTATTATTTCCTTTATACTCACATAAGAGATCAATAATGTCCTGAATATGAATACGATTTCTAAGACGAATGACAGCAAGAGGGGAAGGTGTGTTTTGAAACTTACATTTAAAAAGGATTTTAAGGCTTTAACAGTACATTTGTCCTTCCTTGTTTGAAAGTAAAGTTTCTTGACCTGGTGAATACATGAATACTTGTGTGTTTCTTGCTATTTTATCACCTTTAACCACAGCCAGCACACTCTCACTCACATTCTTCAAACATTGACTAGTTCAGTGTTTTGCAGACCCGAATGACCAGGAGGCAGCGTCGCGTGGAGCCTGCTCTGTAGTGCGTGATGTTTTTGGTCTTTACTGGAAAAGTATTTCTCTGGTTCCCTCCTCCCACGTATTAAACCCACAGCTGAATGGAACAAGCGTGTGCCCCCTCTCTCTCTGTGGGTAACGTAGGAAATCACAGATCATATCTAAATGATTGTGGGGCTGCTCAACAGATAACCACCAGCACACCGAGCCACAGTGTTTGCCATGTTGAAAACATTCTTTAAAATCAAATGATTTCTTTCCCCCCGTTTTCCTGCCCGTCTCTGCAGGAATCCTCTTCTGTTTTTTAAAGTCACAATCACTCGGTGAAAGCGATTCTTCTTTCTGCATAGCAGAGCTGCCAGCGGGTCATTATCCTGAAGCAGCTCTGTGAAGAGCTTCAAGGACTCTGCTGTGGATGATTCTGAGAGGAAAAAGGTGCAAGACTGAGGTTCAAGGAGAGGAGGAGTGCACCGGAGGACGAGTGAGGGGGAGGGGAAACAAGCAAGCCGAGGCCTGGTGGTTGGAAAGGAGAGCGATACAGAAGATGTTTGAACTGGTATCAGAAGGTAGACGCCGAATGTGAGACTGAGCTTTTGTGTAAAAAATTAAACCTGACTCTGGAAAACATATCTGCTTTGCACAAAGCAGTCAAGTGCAAATGTTTTCAGTCACATTAGGAAGCCCTCTCTACAGTATTTAAACGTAAAAACATTATATCTGTTATTATATTAAAAAAGTATAAAAATAATGACAAAAATATAGAAATTAGCAGCCACGTGTGGTTAAAATATAATAAAATGAGGTTACTCTATATTATTACATATATTACATAAGTGTCAGTAGTATAAGCATCATGTTGTACCTGCAGGAGGAAGTAGTTAGTTTTAAAATAGTAGAAAATTCAAAGTGAAATTGTCAGTGAGACGCATGACAAAAAATCCTGACCACAACCGCCAGTATCTGATCTTTCAGTTTCTGGATCATTTTTGGTCCTTGTAAATTTTCCATAGTATTATCAAACACTCTGTACATCATGCAGCTATCCTTTATCCAATAATCAGTGCACAAAGAGGCATAGATCAGAGTCAAGATGAAAAATGTGCCACAGGCTTATTTAATGTGAAAAAATGACAAACGTAAAGCTCGCTAGCAAACCGAAAGGCACATTTGCGTTCGTTTCATTTGTTATGGATGATGCATATTAATCAACATTAAGACACAAGTGCGCTACAGTCGTCCCACTGAGTACAAAGATGAAGAGCCCCACATAATAATCACCACTTATCTGCTCTAATGACCACTAAATGCACTGAAAACAATTAAACTGTGGCCACAGAAAACTGTCAGAGAAACAGGTATACAAGGACCCGTCAAACATCCTCATCAGCTCTCTTTGCATGTCATATTAAACTGTGGATAACCGCAGCAACAGGATATGCACAGTATCACCCAGAGACACACTTTTATCCTGTAAGTGCAGGATAAAAGCAGTGTAGTGCTGACTTTTACTTATAACAAGAGTGAAAACAGAAAAAAAAAAGGCAACATGCAGCAGATTTTAATCTGGTGACACAGAAAGGTAAGATGATTGCAAATATATATGAAGAATATCAACCCTGGAGAAAACTTCTCTTCTGACCTCTTCCATGATGAGTATTAACCCTGTGAACTTTACATCAGTGGACTCTGTGACTTAAAGTAAGACTGACACACATCAAAATACATCATTATAGTTTTTGGTTTTGTTGTTGTTATTGTTATGATTTGCATCCATTAACATGCCAACTTCTCAAATCTGAAGGTTTACTGGTTTTTCCTGTAAGTCACTGCAAATTTAGAGTAAGTTTAATATTTGTAGGTTTATGCATGTTGACTTTTAAAAAACTGAGTTGAAGACACTGACCTAAGATTTTTGCCTTTTCGTGACACTTCAGCCAATCAGAGCTCTCCGAGGACTACAGGAGCGCTGGAAAGCTGCACATTGAGACATTTGGGATTGTTAGCTTGGGTTTTGTGCTGGTTTTTTTAATGTTACTTCACTGTTAGTGAACACGTTCATTTTTAGCTGACAGTTTTCTCAGACCCTCCCTTTTCTCATCTTTTACTTGAGTTGCCCGGTAATTGCAATTTTCCTTTTTATTTAGTTGAAAGTGATTTTGTTTCATGGACAGGCATTTGATATAATGCTTTCTTTTGGTCCTACTGACCATTCAAAGCACTTTAGACTGCTGGCCACATTTAACCAGACACTTATGCAGCGCTTTACGCTTTAAGCACTTTATCTGTCTCTAACCCACGGCTAATTTTAGAATCAGCAGTTAACATAACCGAGCCGAAGCACTCTGAAAGATGACTGTATCCCTAATCCCTGCAGGCACGGGGGGAGAGCAAACTCCACCTTTTTTCACTTTGAGCTGAGGGTGCAAACCACTGCACCACTGTGCCGCAAATGCCATTTTAGTTCAGGGTTATTAAAGTCCTTCAACGCTTTCTTTAAAACAGGAAGCAATATTCAGTAATAATCATTTTCTGATTTTCCGTGTTTGCATCTAGCATCTAAGGCCTGCCTGGGGACAAAACACAGTGAACTGAAAACCTGATGCAAGTTAATGAGTGAAAAGAAATATTGTCAGATGCAGCTGCAGCAATGCATCAAAAAAAAGGCACGAAGTAAAGGAAACACTGTCATGGCAGCTGCTGACCTGAACTGAACATCAGAATTCGGGGTCAGGTCGATCCACTGGCACTACGAGGGTGGCTCTGCTTCTCATCGCTCCCTCTCTGTCTTTGTGGGATTTGTCTCTTTTTCCCGTGATTGTAAATGTGTGTTGGGACGCAGTGAGAAGCTTCTCTTGCTCGAATGAAGAGGGAAGAGAAAAAATCCATCAGGACATGCTGCACAGCTGGATCGTCTGTCACACCGGATGGCTGTTCACGCTTTTACATCTCTTATATACAGTCTTTACAAGGGGTATTTTTTACTGTTGTGGATTTTAATCATTTAATATTTGATCTCTGTTTGTTTTTTATGCACAGATGAGTATTTGAGTATTTATTAGCCCACTTATTTACTTGGATTATTGTTATTTGCATGATAATACACCACATTGTGTAGGAGTGTGTGTCAATGCTAAATTAAAAAAACAAACCTAAAAACAAAGTGTGGTTTGTTTGACATTTTGCAGAAATACACAGTATACTCTAATGTGTGTCATATATCACAAAAACCAGAGGCATGTTATATGACAGCAGCAGGTCGCTCTTATGATCTTTATCCACAACAGTACAGCAGCAAGTTAGAGCCAGTATCTAAAGGATAAGGTGTTGACAAAAGTTAATGAATAATCACATATTTCGTACAGATAAACTACCAAAGTTTGTGAATAATATAACAAAACAAAACAGAAATCAGTAGACGGGAGGTTGTCTTGCTGAAAACAATAATAATAAAACATTGGTCACATGTGAAAGCAGCTTACTTCAATATAACTGTGTGTGTGTGTGTGTGTGACCTCAGTAATCATGTCAGGACCAAGAGAGGTCATTATTGCAACTGAGAGCAGTTTGCCTTCAGGGTTTTCTGCCACAAAGGCTTACTGGCAGAAAGGGTCATTTTATTTTTATACTGTTTTCAGCTTGGTTAGGTTTAGAAAAAGATCCAGGTTTGGGTCAAAACAGACTCTTTCAACAAAGCCTTAAAGACAAACTTCCCCTGTACGTGCCACAGAGGCACAAACACCACTGAGGGAGGAGGTCTGGGTGGACGTCAGTAGTTACTTGCTTCTTTCATTTTTGTTAATTAAAAAAAAAAAAAAATCAAAGACATTTTAGTTATTATAGGTTATTATTGAATAATAATAATCCCGGTAGCAGACATCCAGATTTCAACTAACAGGTTTAATTTGACTTTTTTATGTTTTTTTCCTTAATTTGACACCAAATATTGAAAATGTTTTGCACCTACTCTGTTTTTTTTTTTTATTGCCATCAATCCTCAAATCATCAGTTGTCAATCATCATCACATTTATTATAAATAAAAGTACACACACACACACAGAGAGACACGGTTGTGGCAAAAAAAAGAGCATGTATTCAACCCTTGGAAAAAAAAACAACTATTGAGGACATGTGAAAACATAAATTCCACCCAGAGAGTGTCACAAACCACTGCTGTCGGAAGGTAATTTCATTATGCGTGTGTGTGTGTGAGTGTGGGTATGCATGGATGTGGGGGAAGGAGAGGTGTATGGTTAACCATAGACTGAGCTCTTTGTCTCTTTCACACACAAACCATCACTGTGCATCGCAGTGCACACTTGAAATCTAGGTCATGTTAACACACACACGCACAGAGTATTTTTAAAGGCACGGCAAAAAGAGAACAATCAGATGTGATGAAGATGAGGCTCGATCTGTCAGCTCACCACTGAGCTACTTCAGACTGCTCACCAAATCCCCCCCCTCGCTAACAACTCTGTTCGATTTCATCAGTGTTTCAGCACTCGCAGGCTCTCAGAGGCTCTTTTGTCTGATGAGCTGCTGTGTTTTGGGGTTTTGTTTCCCCCTCTCTGTTGTAACCAGCGTCTCAACCTACCTAGTGTCAGGTGGGACTCGATTCCTTGTAACACCAGACAGAAAATGTGTGAACTTGTTGCAGTGAGCTGTGGGTTAGAGGTGCAAGCAAGTTTTTCCAGCTGTGAAAAAGGCAGTTGCGTCTTAAGGTCGGGGGCTCAAATATAGTCATTTTTTTATGCTGATGATTCAGCTTTTGATTTGCAATTTTTAAAAATACACACACACACACACACACACACACACACACACACACACAGATACAGTTTAAATTGGATTGAGATGAAATAATCTTGTATAAGTATTGAACTTTGACCCCTAGAGTGAGGGGATTAGGTTGCTCTTTTATCCTGCACAAATGACTTTTATTTTTTTAATTTATCTGGCTCTCTCATTCCCTTAGAGGGAAACGGTCACTGCAAATAAATACAAGTATTAATATGAATATGAAAATGATATGAATTAGATGTTATAGACTTCACCAGATCACAGCCCAACCACAAACAGCCAACACCCTTTAGATTATTATGAGTCAGTCCTCAGTGCATCAGGTATGACCTCAGGCCCAAAGAACATGGTGTCATTTTTAAACCTTGTTTGTATACTTTTTTCTCTGCATGTTCATGTTCAAGTTGTCTTGTTTCTTTGTAAGGCACCAAAGTTCAAAATGAGTAAATATCTAAAAAAAAAAAAAAAGAAAGAAAGAAAAGAAATTAAAATTCTCTTTTTTTATTCAATTTGTTTTCTTTATATTTTGTTCACTTAAATGTGTATTTTAATCAATTTAGAAATCCTGCCATTTTTTAGATTTTAATCTGCATTTCATCTTTTTTCTCAAACAGAGGTGGTTTAGTTGCCATCACGTGAACTCTCACTTCAAGTGTTCCACTAAGAGATTATTCAGCTAGTGCCGTTTCATATTTTTGGGCTTTTTTCACAAACAGACATTTGTTTTCTCTTCAAAATCTGCTGCATAAAAAAAATCAATGTTTTCAATGTTTTGAAGAGAACAAAACAGTTTTTCCTCGGGTGTTTCCGGAAGCCTTCATGTAAGCTCACTTGGATTGGGATTTGGGGAGTCTGAAGGCAGGGGAACTCCATGTCATGTTTCTGAGTAGTTTTAGCAATGAGGAAGGGGCATTTGTCCTGTAGGTAGAGGCTGCTGCTATTGGGGAGTGACTTTACCTTGGTTTATCTGCAGCAGCGATTAGCTGGGTGTCAAAGTAACATCTGCATGACAGCCAAAGCTTCCCAGCAGGTCGAGCAGTGTTTTATGCTTTGCAGCAGGTGCATAGGACTCAGAATCCAAAAAAACGTGAAAAAAAAAAAAAAAACACTTTAGGAGAATTTCGTAGCTGATCAGCAGAAGCCGTGCAGCTAGAATCCAAACTCTCTCCTGCCTGCGAGAGTAATCTGTCTTTTCTTCTAATGAATTGCCCTGAGAGATGCACGTGTCCCCTACATCCACAGATCGCAATCTGAATCCAGCAAGGCATGTCTCATAAATTATGCGCTCCCTGAGCTTTTGATAAGCTAATAGATGCCTGAGTGGAAGCAAATTGATGCCGCGCTCCCACGAATCAGACGGAGAGACACGATTCAATATTGATTAATGTTTAGCGAGGACTGAACTGCGGCCTATCTTGAACATCACACCTCTGTTTATACGACAGAGCAGTTTCCTCTCTATTGTTCATTATTCATATGTCATCTGGACTGCCTGTGTGGCTCTTTCCCATCTGCTGAGGCTCCATTTCCATATGCTTGGCTCGACCAAGCAAGGCATACATTTGATATGTTGAGAGAGAGGGTGAGAGAGAAGGAGAAGCGGGGGGGTATAAATTCATCTCTCTTTGCTCCCTTCATCTCTCTTTCAAAAGGTAATGCATTCATTGATGTTATCATTGAGGGAACTGATGAAATGATAAAAATGGAAATAAATTGCCACTTTGAACAGACACAGCACAGTAGTGGGACACAACGGGACCGTGTGGGAAGAAAGTGTCGGAGTGCTGTGGGTGGGAGGGAATTTTAAAAAGATAGATGTATAATTAGGAGCTGGCCGAAAAGTCTGCCTGCATGGAAAATCACACTGAATAATTTGAAAGAGGAAACGCTAAAAAAAAAAAAAAGACTCGGTAAAGTCTTTTCATTTTGCTATTTCAACGTTAGTTTTACCACTCATGAACTCTCTTATAGGAGTTTGCATGCAGAAGCAGGATTTGGGGGCTTTAATCGAACTAAAATAGACCTCTGCGACCTTCTGCAGATGTAATGTATTCATGGAAATCCAGTAATTGGGGTTCAGTGTTACTGCAAAGTTTGATAAATTAACAAGCTTTGTACCATGACTTCTGTTTGTTAGTCAGCAGTATACGAAAACAGGGCTGTGACTCGGGTGCTAAACCCTGTGTAACATTTCAGAAAGTGTAAGGTGGAAATGAAGCCAGAGCTGCATTTAACTTCTATCATCCTGACACCAATGCTGCAGAAAACTTATAACAACATGGGCTCAGTTGTTGCTGTTGCAATTTCTCCTGTCCTGATGTGAGATAAGTTCAAGTCTGAGGAGAGTCTGTTTCCAGGAAAAGCTGTTATTTATCAGTGGTTCAGCATTTTAACTCTTTCACATAATTTCTGAAACTTGAGGAGCAGATTATTTACAGTGCTGGGAAAAGAATTTGTCTCCTTCCCGATTTCTTCGTTTTTTGCATATTTACATGGTTCACGTCATCAAGGCCATCGAGTAAAAACAAAATGCTGTTTTAGTGATGATTTCATTTATTAAGGGAAAAAGTTATCCAAACCTACCTACCACCACCTAACCCAAATAATTACCACTCTTCTTCAAAGAATTTTAATTAAGCCCCACTGAAGAGTTTTCAAGCATAAATGGTGCTTTTAAGGTGATGCCAAAGTGTGTTTAAAGGATTTTAGTCCAGACTCCAAAACCTTAATTTTGTTGTTTCTGAGCCATTTAAAAGTGGACGTGTTTCAGATCATCATTCTACTGCATAACTTGACTCTACTTTGAGCTTCAGGGCAAAGAGAATAGAGAGCAGAACTGATGGTTTTATCATTTACAGCAAGTCGTCCTGAAGCATCAAAGTAGCCCCAACCATCACACTGCCACCACCATGTTTGACTGTTCTTTTTATAAAATGCTGTGTTAGTTTTATTTTAGATGTAACAGGACTCAAGCCTTGCAAAAAATGCAACTTTTGTCTCAACAGTCCACACAATATTTTCCCCAAAAGGATCATCAAGGCGGCCAGATCATTGGCCAGACTCGTTCTTATTATTGAAGCAAGTGTCAGGGGCTGGGTCTGTGACCCAGCGTTTTGAGATTGTTTTGTATTTTTGATTTTCTTATGTTAAGTTGGTGATAATAAGTTCTTGTGTTATTATTAGTTAGGATTTAGTTGAGTTTTATTCTGGTTTTTGTTTCATCTATGTCCCGTTGGTTCTGTGTCATGTTTCCTGTCCAGTCTGTCATGTGTTTCCTGTATGTGTTGTGCCCACGTTGTCAAGCTCGTGTGTCATGTCTACATCGCCCCATTTTCCTGTTTTATTTTGAAGAGTCTAGTATTTCCATGTTCAGTGTGTTTAGTTTTGCTTTCCCTGTGGCGTCATGTTTGTGTCAGCTGGTGTGCCCAGGTGTTTCCACTTATCTCATTACCCTTCTGTGTATTTAAGTCCCCTTCTGTTCTTTGTCGGGTCTTCTGTTGTCTTCATATCAAGTCTCGTCAGGTCACGGAGTTTTTTTCTACTGCTCAGGTTCATGTTTAGACTTTTTCTCGTTATGTTTGCATGTTCCTGTTCAGTTCCATGTTCATGTCCTATATCTTCATTTTTAAAGTTAGTCATAGTTTTTCTCAGTTTAGGTTTCAGTTTAGTTTCAGCCTTGTTTCGCCTCAACTTGTTTTTCTGTTTTTTGTATCGCTTTTTGTTTACACACCAGTTCATTTCTCCCGTGTCTGCATTTTGGGTCTGTTTCATAAACACATCGGCGTTCCCCACCGTGACAGTAAGTCTGACAAATATGCAAAAACAAATGAAGAAATTGGGAAGGAGGCAAATATTTTTTCACATCAATGTTTTTGATTGCACTGCAAAGGACCTAAATAACCTAAAGATCGAAACACACAGCTCAGCAGACTCCATCACCATGAACAAAGGAAGGACTAGAGTATAAAAAGGATGATTACAGATCAGGCAAAGCAGAGGAGCAGACAATCAGGACAACCAAAGCAAGACACCAGAGTGAAAGCAGGAGGAGAAAGCAGGAGACAACTTCAAAGACAAATAACTAAATGTGGACATAAGGACACGGGAAGATCAGGAGACACAGAGAAGATGCAGAAAAAGAACAGATGAAGTTCAAAAACCAAACAGATGTTCAAAGTCCATAAACATTTACCTAGAACTTGAAAACCAAAAAGTAATTCTCAAATTCCTGGCAATACAATAAAAACTAAGTAAGAGTGCACAACTCAATAAATCAGATAATAGAATAGAAGTAAAGCTAAAGAAAGATAACAATAAAAACATGAACCAAAACACATGATCACAAAACAGAAGCCCAAAAGAAAGCCACACAGGAAACAACATCAGTTTTATTTAGCGCATTTAAAAGGAACAAGGTTTATCAAAGTGCTTTACAGGGTAGTTTAAAATAAGACTAAATTATAGATCAATAAAACAAATGCAGTAACATTAAAAACAAATATAATAAATCTGACCAAAAACACATTAAATCAAAAAGACGCCACAAGATAAAAACAAAAACACACAAAACTGATGAATCTCAAACTCAACTCAAATCAAAGGCCAAGATTTTTTTTTTAAAGTGAATTTTGAGTAAAAATATCAAGTTTCTGCAAAAACCTGCTCCTCTCTATGCTCCTCCAAACCTCAAACAGTAAAATAAAAACACCCAAACTGAAATATATTCACTAAATAACCAAGGACTATTGCTGGACTATTCTGGCTTCTTGCTGGATTGTAGCCACAATCACCAACAAATTTTCTAGATTTAAAGCCATTAAACTGAGCATGGTGTTACTTCAGGTTCATGATGGTCTCTTTTCTGGGGTGCAAAATAGGGCAGATTTCCCAAAGGTGCCACCACTGCAGTTACACACAGACTGTACTTTAGCGGCAGCGTGACATGCCGGGTTTTGGCATTAGTCAGTCGGGGTTGTCACTTCCAACATGTCGTGTTTCTGTGCGGTGGGCTACTGGTGTGACGAGTGAATTGAAACCAGCTCTAACCAAATAGTTTTTTTGTGCCTAAGCTGACAAACCAGGAATAAAAAGTTAACATTAGGTGGAGAAAAACAGCAAAACCAAATGTAATACCATTACTTTCTGGCTGATTAACCACCAGACTGACCACTGCCACTCCTCCAGCTTCTTTATGTAAAGTCTTCAAAACAGGACTGTTGGCTTTCCACACCAACGCCAAAAGACAAGACTCTCGTATGTGGGATGAAGACTGACCCGGCTGGTTCATCTCCAATGGGGCGCACTTTTTATACACGTGTCAACCTGCTAAACCTGCCTTTATAAATGTGTTAACAGTCGCTGAGCATCTGCAAAGCTGGCGCCTCCTTTTCATTGACTCTCAGTGTAATCAGTGCCATCTCTGCTGTCATTTTTGCCTCCTGGCTCCATCCTGGGGGAGATCTTTGCTGCTGCTCTCTCTGCCTTAGGCTTTCCATGTGTGCACAGGAAAGGAGGTCCCAGAACAGAGCCACAACCCCCAAAAGATAAATTAGTGAAGGTGGAACTGACAACCCTCTTCTGGCTGTAATGCCGATGACTGGAACACATTTCTATGCATTTGCTGCCTGCTGCTTTTGATTTTTTCATTTATGAGGGACTGCAGAAAGCCATTAAAGCTGCAGTTAAAAACACCAGCATGTATTTGCTTTATCCAAACTCTCACCAAAGCTCTGCAGCATACTGTGATGAACTGTTTCTAACAAAAACAGCCTCGGCCATAAGAGTTAGCTTAATATAAGATTGATGACTGTAAGAAACATGTTGCATGTATGCAATCAATCATCTGCCTCATAGCCATCATGTCAAATAATATTGACTGACAGACATCAGAATTTTAATCAAACACTTGATTGATTCCAGATACAGGATGGCCACCGCCTTCACTGAGCTGAAATTATTCATCGAAGGGGTCAGAGAGGTAATGCAAACCAGCAGAGAGGCGTTCATCCCTGGGTAAGAATATTTAAGTCAGAGGTATTGTAAATAAAAGAGGGAGCACAGTAAGAGTTAGCTGGACATGTTGAAATGCATCTTGCAAATATTAATTCTTAAACCAGAAACCACCAGTTTGTTGATATTTTGTCCTTTTAGGAAGGATTACAGTTCACTGCAGGAATACAAGAAATACTCCGATCCTTTAATGACCATGTAAAAAGCCTCCGTTACATTCAGAACATACAAACTATTACCAGCCAATCTTCTGTTAGCAATGTTATATTATCTTGTTGAATGTTATGATGGCTCATTGGTTAAATTAGCATTTTAACATTATTACTTTCTACTGTGTGTTGAAAAGCCGGAGAGTCAAGATTTTTACCGACAGTAGGCATATTTTAGGAATCTCACACTCCTGTGCAAAAAAAAGGGGAATTCTCAAATAAAAAATGTTTAAGTCCAGTGACTTCTGCTCACCCTTCTTCTCTTTTAATAATTTAACACCAAAGCAGCGCAACAATACAAACTATGAGGTGACGCCATCGGCCAGCTCGCTGGTTTGTAAAGAACAAAATTATCAGTACATGCCTCAAATCTCCTTGGTGCCCTGTGCCGGTGACCTTGTCTCTGAGGTACTGGCAGTAACACGAGACCAAACCTGTGGTGATGCTCTGACAGGTCGATGTGTTACAGCTCTCCTTTTCCTCACTGTGTCAGGGAAATTCAATTCTCACCAACTAGAGTCACATTTGCAACAAAGCAACCTCTTTACAGTGTTAGAAATCAGACCACCGGGGTCTCCGCTGTAATAATAACAATAATAATAATATATAGGTATAGGTAAATTATTTAAAATAAAAACAAAACATTGTGAGTACTGATTATTTCCATTCTTTTTTATTATTTTAGTCATTATTTACTCTACAAAATGCCATAAAAATAAAAACATAAGCGTTCTAAGAATAGAGCATGGGTTAATTAAACTGTTTGAGTCCTTCAGGATAACACAAAAGATATTGAAGACCATTTCTAATAAAATAAAGCAAAGGCACATCATTCCATGGGAAGATCTGCGGTGCATAAACGCAGCCCACTACATGACTAATTGATAATAAAATGAACAGACCATTTATTTTCAAGCTAATTGCTTCAGAACAACTAGAACTGCTCCATTTATAAGAGAAACTAAAAAATATTTAATTTTTTTCAGATATATGATGCATTTATTTCACACTGTGGGCATTCTTCGGTCCTTTTTTAAAATAAAAAAAAAAATTGTGTTACGCAATATTTTGTAAATTATGGTGTGCCAATATTTTGGCTGGACTTTACTCCATTGTGGCCGATTGTGTTACATTGTATTAATTTTGCAGTGGCTAGATATTAAAAAAAACAAAATCTCTAAAATGAATTAGGTTTCGTGTTGCTTTTTTGGTACAAGAGGAAATAATTAATAATCATCCACAACAGCGCAGAACTGTGCAATCAGTGTATCTGTTTAGACAGCAGTAACGTAACAACACTGTAATCAAATGTTTTATCTGAGCATTTGCGTATTGTGTTTCTTTATATTGCTACTTCACAAGATTTCAAACCTTCTAACATTATTACACTTATTCAGCAGCTGTGGGTGCTACACGTAGCAGATTAAACATATGACCACAGTTAGAGGCATTTTTTGTGCAGCTGTAATTTCTGATATGAACAAAGTCCAATAAAAAGCTAAATTTTAACCAGAAACAATGTTAAACACTGTTCATGACTCTGTGCATCAATATCAATAAAAATCTTTATTGTGATGTCATTAACACACTGTTTTCTGCCTAATTTAGCTGCAGACCGTGATAAAGTTGATGTTTCTGTACACTGAGTGGGCACTCAGATGCTCAGCTGTTTGCAGTCATCATGCTTTGAAGATGTGTGTATCAGCTAATTTTGTTAAAAGTGGAAAACATCACTTCAATCCGTTTCTGCACTTTTACCGACATGTAAATGTTGTGGTTATCTTTTGCTCTTAAATGGCTGACTCATTTCCTGTTGTCTCTTTATTCTGCATCTTCATCTGCTGCTGCAAGTAGCCATGCACCAGCTCGCTGCATTGCATTGTTTGCAAAGGTGTGTATGTGTGTGTGTGTTGTGGTCAGGTAGGAGGTGAATCTACGTGTGTTTGTTGGTTTTGTCCCTTTTTTTCCCCCTTTAAACTGTAAAAATACAGAGTGGTCGGCTTATCATAATCCATGTGCTGGTATGCAATGGAAATGTGCAAGGAAGGTGGGGATGGAGGGAGGGAGGGTGGTGTAAGGACGGGTGGGAGAAGGGAGGGGGGCAGCAGCTGGTTGGCTGAGGGGCTGGTTTCCATGGCAATGTGTGTAAAAAGAGTACAGGCTCTGTCCCTCAGTCCCGTATCGATGCTCTGTACAAAAGAATAGCGTTTTACAGTGACATGCCCTCCACTCTGCCTTTCTCTTCACTGGTTTATCTGAACTATATCTTTAAATAAAACTCCTCACATTTAAATTATGGGTTTCATTAATAGCCAATTTGTGGACAGTCATGGCCAGTCTAAGAGTAAGTATTTCCAAACTAATCTCCTCAGCCAAATGCATATTCTCTGCAGAATTCATTAGACGGGGGTGAAAGGCCTTTGGTGGATTTACTGCAGATTCAGCTCTTGCAGGAGGATTAATTTAGCACAATGCATGGGAAAACCCACTAAATATCTCTTGTGGTTCTGCTTGCAAAAACCACCCACTAAAGGGACTCTCCGAGAAAACGATATCGAGTCCCCGTCAGACCTGCAGCGATGTAATATTATCTCTGTGGACAAACACAAATGCCGGATGATTCGTGCTGACGCAGCTGATTATACTGCTCAGACTCACTGACCTTTTAATACACATATAACAAAACATTTCATTCTGATAAGCTTTTAAATTGTTTAACAGTAACAAATGAAAATAAAAACCTTCAAAAAACAGCAAAAGAAAAGCTGAAATCGTGAAGAAAAATATGCAATTCAAGAGGAAATGAGATTTATTCATTTAACCTTTGGCAAGAGACATGAAATTCTGGCTTATGCATATAAAAGTTAAAAACAGATAATTTTACAAGATTAAAGACATTTTAAAAAAAAAGCAAGATATTGTAATACTAGGCAGATCTTACAGATTAAATGTGAATGTAACGTCCAGATCTGAGCAGTGAAGTCAGTGGCCAACAGGGGGCAGATCCTTTACTTGGAGAAAGAAGTCTGTGCATATGGAAGTCTATGGAAAAATGGCAGTACTGTTCACTTGATTTGTGCTCTCAGGAAACACTTTTCCAATGAGCTTAAGGTCCCAGTCTCCCATTTCAGGCTTCATTTAGCAGATTATCAGGTTTTTCTTGTCGCTGTTAGAGTCAAAAAGGAAGTTTGCCTTCCAGCTGACAAGTTCCTAACATATTATACAAAGATGCCCTTTGGTATTTCAGTTCGATCCCCCTGCTTGTGAATTTTGGTTTCTAAAGCCAAAGATGGCTTCAAAACAGGACTTCTCAACCCACTGGTTGCCACTTCCATCTTTTATTTAAAGTCTATGAGCTGGACTAGTTAATATTCAATCCTACAGATGAAGGTAATATACTTGAAAGTTAAATATTTATATTTATATAGATATAGAAAGATGAAAAAAGTGGACAGAGAGTATAAAAAACTAATATGGAAGCAGAAATAACTTCTGGCAGGTGTTTTGCATTATTGCCCACAAGCCTGACATCAGCTTGCTGAAGTTGACCGCTCATCTTGCAACATTTCTTCCTTGTTTGAGTCTCATCTTGCATGTGCTGCCAGTTTCATATCCTCCCACAACATTTCAGTGGGATTCAAATTGCTTTGACAAGAATCTTAAACCCTCCATTTCTGCTTTTTGAGCCAGTCCCCGATGAGTTTGTGAGTGTGATCAGGATTATTATCCTGGTTCAGCTTGAAACCTTAGACGGATGACCTCGCATAACTTCAAGCACTTTTCGACATTATGGAGGATTCATAGAAGAGTTGAGTGCAAGTTGCCAAAACCACAACATTTCCATCTCCATGCTACACTGGTTTACATCTTCTGTATCAAACACTGTTGCTCTGTGTTTCAGTCATCTGTCCAGATCACATTATATTACAAAATTCTTGGTTTTTACAATGAACATAAACATAGTATATGGTTTTGTTAGAGTGAAAGGCATCCTTCCTAAACGGGCCAAATTTGTGCAATCATTGTAAACACACGCTCACTTTTACATCACGGAAAAGTTCCCTGCAGATCCTGTGACAAAATCTGGGGGTTTCAGGAAAAAAAATTAACAGTGCAGCTAACTGCTAATAGGGTTGAATTTGCTGGGATACACTGTGGAAAAAAGAAAAGTCCAGAAAGTAAAACAAAAAAACAAAACAAAAAAAAACAAACAGAAAGTGTCCTGGTCGTTTCCTGTCAATACACTATTACTTTGTGACTTTTTTTAAAACAGAAATTCATTGGTACTTCCATAAATTATAAATAAATTAACAATTCAGTGTGTGATTAAAAATTTTAGTTTGTTTGTTTGTTTGTTTGTTTGTTTGTTAGTAGATAACAGAGAGATTAATAGACAATGTACTTCATGTCATAGTTTTACATAAAAGTGGTTGCACCTGCTAAAATTTTTGTGTTCAGCACAGAGAGCACACGAAGTCCTGCATATAAATCAGAGTATATAGTCCTTTTCCCCCACTGCACTCACAGCACTTTCAGTAAAAACTATAGTTCATCTTTTGGGACACTGCTCCACTTTTGCCATTTCTTATTAAATAATTAAAACCAAGAAGTGGTGTGATACTGTCACTGTCAGCAATGCAAAGGGAAACTGATTCTGGTTGTCACTGCAGTCTCAGTTATTGAGTATTAAATGTTTGTTTTTATCAGTCTGGTAAAAATCAGCTCAGAGAAACACTCAGAAAACGACCCTTACAAAGACTAAAGAAGGTCAGTCTTTCATGTCGTTCATCTGTTGGCACAGTTTCAAAGAGGATCAAGTGTTTGCTGGAAAAGGTTGGTTTTCCACATGACCATGTGTGATTCTGTCAGATAATGTGGAAATAATTATTTTATTATGAAAAGACCTCATCAAAAACACGCCTGTTGACTAAAAAGATCAGGAATCAAAAGCATTAGTGGATGCCTGTGTTAAAAATGAATTATGAATTCAGTGGGTTTGAACCATTTTCTAGGATAAAATGTGTCTGCAAAGGGTTGATGTGTAGCAACAGACAAAGGTATGAAACAGAATAAAGATTTAGAGCTAAGAGAGTAAACTGGATGAGACTGTTGTAAAGATTAGTCAGCCTTGAACAATTCTTGTACCGAAGCAAGTTTGGCAGGAAATCTGATAATTGTGTGTGCTGAGCTATGGGAATAGAACAAAAAAGCTGGAGGTTCTGGACTTACAGGGTGAAATGACAAGAAAGGAGAAGAAGCAGAGATGCTGCGGGATTCATCAAAAAATGTCTTGATGTGTTTCTGAGAAGTGCAGCTTCACTGTTTTCAAAATAAAGAAGTTATTTAGTTTCTGTGTGTGGAAAGAATATATAAAGAATATATAAAACCTTGATATTGTGACAGCCCCCAGTTTATTGGCTTCCATTTAATGTGCATTCGTAAGTTTCTGCATCCAAAAAGAGGAATGATTTGTTTACTCAAAAAAGAAGGAGATTGTTTTCATGTTTAATTGAACACCAATTTAGAATAGTTTTCTTCTGACAAAGTTTTCTTCCTGTTAAAAGTCAGTTTTTCCTTCCCACTGTTGCCAAGTGCTTTCTCAAAGTGGCTCATTTGATTGTGGAATCTTTGCCTTTACAATATATATAAAGCTGTGGCGGAGGTGTGGTCACTGGCAGCTGCAGCGGAGGAGTGGTGTAGTGAACTCAAGGTGCAAGGTGCCAGGGAGGTTGGTGGGACAGGTGTGTGCTGTTTAGTTATTGAGCTCTCTCTCCCTCCCTCCCTTTGTGATTTAGTGAAGCCGGAGCCAAGAGTGGAGAGTGTGTGTCGGAGTGCAGCTGGAAAGCTGCACGCATGGGTGCCGTGCCAAAAACGTGCGTGTCACTGCAGTAAAGAAAAATAAACACGGACAGTTGTGGTCCTTCTCACAAAAGCGTCTTGAGGCAACTGTATGTTGTGATTTGGCGCTATAAAATCAAACAGAATTTGAAATTTGAAAATTTGAAATTTGATTAGGTAACACAGTGAATGGGTGGTAAAATTCAAAGTAATATGGGCAATATTGTCAAAAATATCAAGGCTAACATTAAATTTTGCAAGTAGCCAAACTGGAAAAAAATGCTTCTCAATCCACTGGTTGGATTGAGAAGCATGTCAGTTTAAAAAAAATTGTCCTTGTGTTTTTGGCTACACCTGACACAACATTCACACTCATGTCTACAGTAAGGTGTAACTGTAGAGCATTTTTAGTCTTTACAAAATCCCACATTTTATCTCGTTGTGCTGGAATAACTCTCAGTTTCATTCAGTGATATGAAGGCAATTTTTTATAATCTCATGCCACACAAGTCACGAAATACTAAGATGTGGTTGCATAGGATGGAAACTGAAGCGGCAATATAGAGTTATTTTTAAATTTCACACAGAGGGAAAATATAGTGTGATGTGAGACGGTATATGTGTTGTTATTGGATAAAAATTGCTAAAACTTGCAGATGTGTCTCAAAAAGTTATGTCAGTCTATGTCCTCAGTCATCCAGGTCATCGTAGTCTAAGGAGCTAGGAAAGAAAAGCATCAGGACTATTCCACTCTGAAAAATGAAATAAAAGAGAATATGGGAGCACATCAAACTATAGCTTGAGACCAAAAGAACAAACATAAGCTACATTTTAACTTTATTGTATTTGTTGCTAAATGGCAATATGGTGTCAGCAATAGATTTATTCTATTTTTATATTTAATTTCGACATGCTGATGCGTCCCACTTTGTCCCACACAAACATGTTTTCCCTCATTTACTTTATTGGGACCAGTATAGATTCATCAATTAGCAAAGCAAGCTTTGGACTGAGCCGGAGAACTCGGAGTATCTAAAGTAAAAGCAACGACAGTGCAGAATTGCAGAGATTATATCAGTGGATCGGGATCGTTGATTCATTACTATGTACATGACTTAAACGTCGCAGCTGGTGATTATTTAAAAAAAATCCGGAGGTTCTGTTGAATTTGGAAAGATAAAAAGACTGAGAAAACGCTGGTGTTAAGACACAGTCGTCCATTGTGAAATGATACAAAAGAAGGCGAGGCAGACACAGTGAATTCAAGAGAAATGCCTTTGGGTATTGTTGAGAAATGCCACGTCACTGCATTAACATGAAAACAGACTGCTAATAAGATTTTTGGGAAGTTAATTCTTTTAAGTTTTAAGTAACTATTGTGCTTTAGCAAAATGTAGTTTAAGGAAAATTTCATACTCAAAGTAGATTTTTTTTAGGTAGAACCTTTTTACTGTGTTTCTTTTTATTATTATGATATACAGCATGCTCCTGTGACATCTGCATGCAGCTTAAACCACAAACAAGGGTTTATTCAAAGGTTTTGTTGCGTTGCCCAGCATCACATCTAAATCCCACAGTGTTCTCTCAGCTCATAGTTGAGGTTATGGAATTTAAAGCAGCGCAGAGCTTAGTTTCCAAATCTACTGCACTATGGGCTGCAGGCCAAGAACAATATTTGGCTGTTTAAAGAACTACTGTTCTGTTCCACGTACTCAAAAATGGCTCCTATGAAGCACTACTCCACTGATACAGTGGAGGACGGTTCAAGATAGGAAATTAAAAGGCAGTGGAGGCCATTAAGTGGCCCAAAGGGGGGGTGGGGGGGTTGAAAGTGCAGTAGAGAGCTGAACGTGATGGCACAGAGCAGTAGAAGAAAGTGTAACACATTCAGGATGGTGGAGGACGTGTTGGGGTGTTTAGTCACATGGGTTCCGGATCCAAAGAAAAAAGAAGATTTAGCAGAACTGAAAATGAATAGATCCATACGCCATGTAGCGCCTGTATTACCATTTTTATTCGTTTTGTGAGTGCAAGGCTGTTTCTCATTTGCTATTCTCAGACTGGGTCATCTGAGGTTTAAATTTAGAGGCCTGCAGTGGTAAAAACTCTTCTGCCTCTTTAATCGCTTCTTAACACACAGGAGAGAAAATAAAAGACTGAAGAAAAAGAGTGTAGATGAAAGAAATGTCTTCCTTTTCTTTTCACAATCATTTCACAATCATTCTGATTCACCTTGCAACACCTCGAGCTGCACAAGGGCTAGAAACCGATGTAGCAAAAGGTAAGAAAAGGAGTTCTAGAGGTGCAGGAGATGCGACATGGAAAAGTGCAGGAAAAGCACAGCAGTTCAGTATGGATGATGCAAAAGAAAGCATGCATCTGTAGACAGAAGTAAAATATGGAAAATAAAGTAAAATTTCATTAAGAAAATCATTGCTGAAGAAGGAAGAAATGTCTTTAGAAGACAATGAAAGACAGTGAAAATGCTCCAAAACACACTACAATTTGATCAAGGACTGTAAAGCTCAGTGTGGATAAGGATGCACAATAAATATCTTCACGTGAAGACAAAAGTGGCCATCTGGGGGTTTGAGTGTGGCACCCTTTTTATCTGTGAGAGCTGTAATTACAACTGTTTCTTCTGAGTGCATGTGTAGGATTGTCTGAACAATTATTACAGTCACCAGAAAGGGAAAAAAACACTTTAAGGTGCTAAACACTCTGAAGTTACAGGAAGGAAGTGTGACCTCATCAACACAATTAACACACACAAACACACACACACAACGGCCAACTCTGCTCTGCTTTGAGATTAAACATGAAGACTTGAGCTTCAGCAAGCTTGATGGATGTGATTTGTGAAATAAATAATTAAATAAAAGGGGAGTGGGTCAGTGTTTTTGGCAGCCAGGTAGTGCTGCGGTGTTATCTGCACTTAGGCTGTGTAATATGATCAGTGATTGGCTGTGGAGGCTCTTCGTGACTCTGAATGGGATGGAATGAATCGATAGATGGAGGGATATATAGAAGGATGGTCAAATACTGAGAAAACTATAAGTGGACTTGAATCAGTCTCATGTGTATGACCACAAACATATGATGAACCACCTATAAACATAAGAGTAACATGCTTTACCTTCAGTTTTATACATATTGACATCTAACATGAAACTAATATGGTTTCTTTTTTTCACTAGTGAGTGATCGTTTGTGCTTTCTCTAACGACATCCAAAATTTCCATGTATTTGCCTACAGACAGCCAAGGTCATTGCATGAACATTGGCACCTCCTGGTGGAGAAATTACAAATCGTGACGTTTTTATATTGCTGCAGAAATCTTCTTGTTTAAATGTAATGTCATCCATAGGTTGGTTTTAGACTTTAATAAAGCAATTTGCCTGTTTTTATTTTCACTGTACATCATTATAGAAAACAGAAACAGGACCTTTGTCTCATTTTGAGTTTTTATTTGGCAAAGAAAAGAAAAGAAAAAAAGAAGAGAAAAACAGAAATCTGACATATTATTTTTTAAAATTTCTGTAGATTTCATGAGCCCTGTGAAGTGTTTTGATTACAATAATTATGTGGTGAAAATCTGATGTTGTGATAATTTATTGGCTTGGATTTGATGTCCTTTTCTATGTTCCTCCTTTACATTAATACATATTTTATTATATTTATTATTATTATTTTTAATAAGAAAGCACATCAACATAACCTTAACCTAATATAATGTAACCTTAATTTAATTAATCTAATTTGGGTGACATTATATTTGGGAGAAGTTTTGTTTTTGTTTTAAATAAATGTGATGTGTGTGTTTGGTCGACTGTATGCATGAAACAAACTGCATTTCATATTTTAAGACTCATGATCCAAGTCAAACACGTTTTTGCATTTCTTCGCTGAATATGTCTGACAAAAAAACATTAATGTTTTTGCTTTCTAAAGTATTACATTCACGTTTCAGATTTGAGTTGTCACAGTGTTATGCCGTGCTAAAGTAAAATAAAAAAAAAAGTTTTAATAAAAATTGCATTCTTCATGTTTTTTAAGAGGCTCTAAAACAAACATACAAACAATCATTCACACTCACGCTTAACAAGTTAAGCTACTGTAACATGCATGTCTTTGAACTGTGGGAAGAGCAGGTGTTCTGGGAATCCATCCTACCTGACAAACCATCCTACTCTTTGTGAATATTAGCTAGAAAAATACTCTGACAGGTAAAATTAAGGGCCAAACCATCCTACCTTTGTGAATGTTACCTATAAGCATAATTTAACAGGTAAAATGAAGTGGCAAACCATCCTGGCTTTGTGAATGTGACCTACAAGCATGCTTTAACAGCTAAAATTCAGTGGCGAACCATCCTACCTTTGTGAATATGAGCTAGAAGCATACTTTAACAGCTAAAATTAAGTGGCAAATCATCCTACCTTTGTTAATAAGAGCTAGAAACATACTCTGACGGGTGAAATTAAGTGCCAAACCATGCTACCTTTGTGAATGTTACCTATAAGCATAATTTAACGAGTAAAATGAAGTGGCAAACCATCCTGGCTTTAAGAATATAAGCTACAAGCATACTCTGATGGGCAACGTTAAGTGGCAAACCGTCATACCTACTTTAATTTGTGCTGGAATTACTCTGTGACAGCAGAAATATGCAGAAACTACCTACAGTAGGACGTTTTGCCAAAGTAGGATGGTTTGTCAGAACACCGGAGCACCCAGAGAGGACCCACACAGGGAGAACATGAAGCCTGTCCAGGATGTAGCCTGCCCCTCACCAAACATCAGCTGCATTAGGGTCACCACATGGCCCTGAAATGGTAAGAGGGAGGGAGTGGAGGAGGGAGGAAGGATGGATGTCCTCCAGTTTCCATAAGTCATACATACACGCACACGCACACACACACACACACACACACATATGACTTGCACCACTAATGTAAAGTAATATTGTTGAGTACTGATGATCAGTGTTTGCATCCTAAATATAATGACACAATCAGACAGCAACTGCACATAGAAATACTTTTAAGTACATTAAAAAATTGCAATCAGAAGTATTGTGTGTTAAAGTACTGATCTGGTTTCACTCACTGGTCCTCTCTGACCCAGTGGTCTTGGGCACTTTAGTAATGAGCCCGGTCACCAGATTTTAAATGTAGTCTTCTTGAAAGTCTCAAATGGTATCATTTCCTTTTACTGAATCACTCAATGCAGAAATGAACCATGGTGGCATGGTGGAAGTTATGAAGACATAAAAATCACGCTACTTAAACTCCAAATATATCCCTTTTTCTGACTTAATTACTACATTTCCTATAAATAAAGAAGCTTTTACGCTTCTAAGAACTCAAAAGTCTGAGGTTTGCTTAATATATGTTTACCGTTACCACAATTTAAAGTGAGAAATGGTGAAAACAGACATGAAAAAATGACTACAGCACAACTTAAAAAATAAATACACTTGAATTCGTTTTCCAGTCACTGATACATTTCACAGAATAAATCTATTTGTCTTTTTCCTGTTTATCCACCAGGTAGCACCAGGTAACCACGTGATCTGGGTATTAATACTACTAACAACAGCATTTCTGTTTTTGTAGGATGTTCCTCCTTTATCAACTCACCGAGCAGCCCAGCTTTACTCATAAAGGTTTCACAGTATATTAGGCAGTCAGCTGTACAAACCCACAACATATGAGCTACATGTGTATTAGAGTAGTCTCTCTGTCGACTTACAGGGAAAGCAGGCGAATAGCCCTGATATTTGGGTTTGATATTAAATATGCTAATTTGAGTGCTGCCTCGGAAACATTAGAAATAAAACTTTGCCATCAAAAATCTCTGAATGTGGCCTTGAAGTCAGGTTGTTTTTCTTTATGTAGTTTCACCAATAAGTTTCACTTCGTACTGTGCGCTGGGGTAGTTGCATTCACCGTCTGCTCGGAAATGTAACTTCTGCAAATAAATATTTCTAAGCGAATTGGAAAATCAGCTGAGACTAAAACTAGTGAAGGACAGAGTTGTGCTTAGATAACGTATTTGTTATGATGCATTTCATTTAATTGGTTATAGTATTTTAATTTTGACCACCTCTTTAAAACTATTTATTTATTAGTTCAAATAGGCAGTAAAACAGAAAAACTGAAACGTCATCTGTGCTGTTGTATCAAATTTGATTGATCACTTCAGACCGCTTTCATGAAGTGTGAATATTCTTACAGTCCGTGAACGCCACGTGATATCACGCTTAAATGCGCCCACTGTGCTCCCTCCGGTCTACAAGCGCTCGGATGGAGAGCAGCTTCAGCTGCAAGCTCTAAACTTCAGCGGGCATTGCTGTGTCTCTAAGGTCAGTACACTTTCCTTTGGTTTCCAGCCCGAGGTTTCTGAACTTTAGTCAATAACTAGAGAAAAGCATTTCTCCCCACTTTTTAGGTTTTAAGCGGCTGCTTTGCAATTTGCGAAACGCGTGTTTGCCATTAGGTGGTGATGTTATTTTTAGAAACACAGAACGGGTGAAAAGAATCTACATTTATTCACTGACACGAAAACATCTGTATTTAGAGTATTATAAAGTTGTGTAAGTGTGTGGGGGTGTGTGTGTGTGGGGGGGTGAGTCACACTTAACACCTTTAGTAACTATACGTTTGTATGAACACAAATACACTAAAAATACACAAAAACATACTAAACTAAAAATACTTACATGTAGGCATTTACTTGTGGATTAACTACTGTATTATTATTATTATTATTATTATTATTATTATTATTATTATTACTACTGTGTAAACAGGAAGCTGGTCTGGGGTTACCTACTTCTGCATTTAGGTAGTTTGGGCCATAATACTGTACAACAATATAAGGCATAATTTATTTATAGGTATCTTTCGAGACATAAAAATAACAAAATCATTCTATAAATAACAAACTCACAAGTAAAGGTGATAAAGTAAAGGTAAATACACTCACAGCATTTTACTGTCTGGAGCTGATTGAGTGCGAATTCATTTGAGCCAATTTACACAGTAAATCATAAGAACCTGATCAATACTGCTGGATTTTAGCGTCTGAAACTGAGAAACTGGGGGAAAAAATGTATATTCATTCAGCTGCCCATTTTTTAATAGAAATATTCATGCAGTCTGATAGAGTTACATTGAAATTAAACAATTATGGTGTTATTGTTTAGTTTTGTCAGCGTTGAGTTCACAATGCCACAATTTTTTCCATGATATTATGCAGAAAGTTCCCAGAGTTCCTCCTGCACCACTATGTCTGTAATAGGCTGATATTGGTCTGTAATGTGGGCCAGCACTGTGCAATATTGTGTCTGCATGCTAGCTGGTTTAGCCTCTAATGAAGGCATTAGTGTAGGTTGACCTTTAAAGGTTTTGGACTGTAGTCCCAGTGTCAAACTAAGCAGCTGACGTTAGCTGCTGAGGGTCAACTCTTTGTGTGTGCCTTTAAATGAGTGACCGCTTCAGGGATGCTTTGAGTGTCGAAGCAGCAGCTACTGTATGGTGAAAGGCCTTTGCCACACACGGACACCTGTCAGTAACAACAAAGCTCTCCAGCCTCCTCTTTTAGCTGCTTCAGAAAGCAAACACACGCTGTGCTTTGATGTTGCTGGGTACAGAGGGTCAGGTGGGAGGCTCGTTAGACTTTGTCCCCTCTCATGAAAGCTTTCTGAAAGGTCTCCAGCACCGGATCACTCGCACTTGACCTTCTTTGTACCTCCATGAGTGGGTTTGAGGATGGGCAGGGGCTAAGGGGGGGGTGGTGGCATTTGAGCAACAACGGGTGGTGGCACCTCAGATGCCAGTACACATTGCAGTGTGCGCTATGAGAAAACACAATAAAGTCAAGTCTATTTATTCTGTATTTTGGTTGTTTGGAAGTAGATAAACATCAGCCGCACGAGTGCATCACAGAGATCTGACGGCTTCTGTTCGAAGACAAACACAAAAGTGTGTGTTGTGTTCTTATATGTGAGGGAAAATGGTTCTAAGCAGTAATCGAAGGGATTGGGGCAGCTTATTTTAACAATACCCCTGTGTTAGTCCTGTTTAAATCCACTTGGGTTTAGCCATAACGTGAGTGTTTCATGAGCATCACACCACAGAGGTGTAGGAAACACAAACATCTTCAAGCTTGAAGCCTTGAGGTTGTTAAAATCAGCCTTTTTCTGACTGACCGACAGCATCAGTTCGTTCCAACTCTTTCAACGCTGCCGCTTTTTCCTGCAATTTTCTTCTCAAAAGGAAACACATTCGATGATTTCTGCATCATTGTCTATAAATTTCACAGCACTGGAGTTCAAGGTTTGCTCTTCTGGTTTGAAGAATGGGTTTAAGTTTGTAATGAGCTCCCCGGCTGCTTGTTATCGCTCGTCATGCAGATCAGTGTGCTTTAAAAAGAAAACTACAGGTGGGGGTAAGGGGCGCACACTTTATTTCCTTCACTCTTCTTTTATCAGTAAAACAACAACAACTGGCTCGCTGCACCTGCAGTTGCAGAAACAGATAGATTACTGGGTGATTCTGTTGCAGAATTACATTTCCTATTAACATGCTTCTTTTCAGTCTAATACGACCCTGAATTTGCATTTTCAGTACAGCACTGCCTGGAAGATTTTGCTGGTAGGTGACTGACTCATATCACCAGGCCAGTAATTGGAAATGTGGCATATGTAAATTTAATCAGATCAAGTCAACTTGGCTCTCATTTCAAATCTGAAGTAACACCTCACAAATAACTTTCACAGCTATCAAAACCAGCAAGAGATAAAGTTAAGAAGTACAAAACTCAGCAAAAACCTTATTTACGGTAGGTGTTATTAAAAGCAGGCTTTAGCTTTTAACAAAAATAATACATCTTGTTGATGAATTACAGTTATTTTTATACTTAGTCCCCTATTTTTATGTGTAAAAGAAAAATCTGATTTAAAAGCAGCCTGTGTGGACCTTCATCGGTTCTTTATAAATTAAGCAAGTAAAATATGACCTGTATTTACACCATAACATGGGGTCAATGGAGCCAGTAATGCAAGTGAAACAGGCTGCAAAAGCAAAACCATCCCTACTTCCACCATCAGCGGTGGAGCTTTAACTTTACAAGTAGAAAAAAAAAATTGGTAAAATTAAAAATACATTTTATTGGGATTTTTTAAAAATATTTTGTTCTTGGCAACACAAAAAAAGACTAGAAGACCACAGAGACAGCAAGGGTGGATGATCTCAGGATCATTCACAACACAAGAGCCGACCACTACTCTGGAATAAGCCCGATCATTATCCGAACGGCATTCTTATTTAACTGGAAGCAACACTTTATGATCTGAAACGATATCCTCTGGAAAGCACAGTGGAAAGAGTGTGATGGTATGAACACGCATACCTTCCAAAGGCATTGGTCACAAGTGTTATTGATGATGACAGGAGACAGAAGCAGCCTGCTGAATTAGTGTCAAACCAACCCAGGAGCTTTTCTGCAGTGTCTACGGCCCCACTCACACGGGCCTGGAGACTGCTCGGTGACCCCCTGACAATCACCTGGTTGCTGGGTAAAAATGCCTTTGCCATTGTGGTTGCTGGTGAAATTGGTCACAAAGAGTGCGCTGCACCAAAAACATTCTTGTAATTGCACCGAGGTTTTTGGTACAGCTGTGTAAACTTCACGAAAACCAATTTCAGCTAGCCGGTTTGCTGGCAGCCTGCAGCAGCCACTCAGAAAATAACCTGTGGTTGGCAGGGAGTCACTGACAACTCTCTAGACCTACTCAACTGTGGATTTAACAGTCAATTTCAAATTGACTGCCATCACCTTGCCAACTGGTCGGGTAATAGCCATGTTTGCCTAGCAACCAGTGGTTGCCAACTGGTTTCTAGACCTGTGTGATTCAGGCCAATATCAGTCATTTGTTCTCAACCCAGCTGGGCTGCATTTCACTGAAGACAAGGCTAAAGGCCCCAGTATAACTGCTGTAATGGTCGCTCTGCTCACCGCAGTAACCACGTTTCACAGTTGTATTTATACCCGCCGTTACACGCAGGAAGCCGCCCCAGTACTGTCCTCAACGATAGATGTCGCCACTCAGACAATATCCCCAATCAGCGCTGATGTAGGAGGAGAAGAAGTGAAAACCGGAAGCCAAGACTTTGAGTTTGTTTTTTCGACAAACTCTAAAGTTAGCAAACTGTTCCAACACCTCCCTCTGTATACCTTTGCATTTGCATGTCTCTGAGCTTCTGTACTGGGACATAATTAAAATGACAGTAAAAACCATCATGATCGTACACTCGTATCTTCAATCCAGCTGCGGTGGCCGTGGTTACGAGAATCGAGAGGTGCACAACCAACGCCACAAAGACTGTGTCCTTCAACAGATGATGTCACGCCAAAATTGGCACGCAAAACCCACGAAAGGGAGAGCATAATTGGGCCATTAGACAGGAAGACCCAGAAAGCACCACAAAGGAGGAAACTCGTTCTGTGGTGATAGACTAAAGGCCACCATTCCCTGCAGAGTGTTATTGGCAAATATTAAAAATTGCGATTTTATTTATTTTTAATCTGTTCAGTTACATTTAAGCACCTGGAAATAAGTGACCTTGTATACAAATGGCTGTAATTTCTCAAAAGTTAAGGGAGTGCTTTTGTTGTATGACAGCTGCTTTCTAAATGATGCATTGCCATGACACCACCATACAGTATCAGCTCATTACAACAAAGGCTTTTCATTTGTACAGTTCTGAGAAAACATCGTAAAACCTTTGGAACTGGAACTGGAATATTATCTGATGTTCATTGAAGTTACAGTTATATACAAACTCAATCTGACCACCCCAATAGTAAAAAAAACAAAACAGTTTTGACCTTCTTTGTACCTCCATGAGTGGTAGTAATAAACCCATCCAGCAATCTTTCACAGTCGTGCCTGGAAAAACCAAGTGAACCTCTGCTGCTAATTACTTTGACAAAAACAGCAGTGGGAGTTAAAAGTGGAGGTTATACAGGTGCCCCTCCCTGTAATTTACTGACTGTCTGTACTTTAAAGGAGTTCGAACCAGTCCTCAGTCACAACAACTTTCACTGGACCTCAGAAGAGAAGGATCACAAAGACAAGAGTAGCACCACAACACCTGGAGACATTTCTGTGGCTAGATAACATCCTATAGTTTTAAAAGACCACCTGGATATTTCACAACACTTCTAGGACACTTTTCTGTGGACAGAAAATCCCTGGAGGAAAAAAACTAAAAGTAAAAGGGACTCTGCACGCACATAACATAACCTCAGCTCAACTGTGAAGCAAGGCGGAGGGAGCAACATGGTTTCAGCCGCTTTCCTACCCCAGGGCTTGGATGGGTTTCAATCATTAGGAGAGCAATGAATTCAAAAAAAATGTCGTTGGCAGGAGAGGTTTAGTGTTGCTGAACTAAACCAGTCACATAAAAGGGAGTGGTCCAGAAATGTGTCATCATTGTTGCCCAAGCCTCATAATCAGCTACAGGAAACGTCTGATTAAAGGTGTTTCTGGTAAAAAAAAAAAAAAGGTTCTAGACATTACTATATTCAGATGTTCACGTACTTTTTCCAGCTTGCACTTAAAGTTATTACATTATGTTCACATATTATTCAGTTATTGTGTGTTTGTGTGTTTGACTGTTACTGCAACGCCAATAAAGATCAGTAATCAGACCACATTTTATTTTATGTGGTCTAATAGAAAACTTCTCGCAACTGTAGGTTTAATGCAGATGTTCCAAGATCAGTGTGCAGCTTGCTTTGATGCAGTCAGGTTAAAGCTTTACGTTTCACATTTATATGATAATCTACATATAATTTCTAACCTAAATCTTCCAAACGCATCGCAAAGAAAACTTTCAGCTTCGCGTCGCTTTCTCTGTCCTCCTCCCGCCTTTTTGAAAAATTTAGAGCAGCAGGGTTTTGGGTCTGATTTTGTTTTTCAATCTCAAATTTGCTACAACCCCACCTGTCAGGCTTCAAAAACAAAAAATTAAACCGCTCAGAAACAGGAAGTGTGGTTGCACTGATGTAACAGAGCACCGGAAGTCTAACTCCTCCTGCTTGAACGCAGCCTTTTACAACAGGTTCAACCTACACGAAAAACTGCGAGGGAGGGCTGCTGCTCTGCACATTTCAAAAGTTTGAATCTGTGATGTTAGGATTGTGTGGGAGTGTGTGAACGTAAGTGCTGGCATGCACTTGTGATACTAACATCAGGGCCAAGGATATACAGACGAAGCGCCGAATGTTACTGTGTGTATAGGGACGTAACTACTTATCAAAACATGCTACGTTAAATTAAAAAATGAAGTCTAACCTTCACATCTTTCAGGCTTATTCAAATTGAAAGTCTATAAAGTTTTCATAAACGTATTAAAAACACAAGTATAACTGTGTCCTAGTTTCACATGCTTAGCATTATCAGTATTATAGTTCTCAGTATGTAAGAGTTCGGGAAAAAATGGCAACTTCAAGTAAAATGAAGATTATTCTCAAAAAGGATGAAAGAAATCGAAATTTATGTAGTAACAGCTCAAAAAAGTAAGTGGTTAGATCATAATGATTTCTACCCAATGGTCTATGATTCAGAAAGTGCTGTATGTGTGATAGAGAAAACTGTCAGGGATTAACATGTGGAATAACTGCTGGGTTTCTTCACCCTGTGTGATACCACGCTGACTAGTTCAGTGGTTTAAATGGAAATTTAATGGTATAAGTAACGGAATCTATACAGCCACTCAAACCAACGTAATGTGAACAAACCAAGCAGTCAGCACAAGTTCAAAGAGGCCACAACATTTCCGAGAGTAAAGTTATACCTGGTTTACTAAAAGTGTGCAGTATTTTAGTACCTGGTAAATCAGTTTTGTTTTTTGTTGTTGTTTTGTTTTTTTAAGAAATGGCTCATGAAATACTGTAATTGTGGCTTCTGAACTGCCAAATAGCTTGACATTTTGTGCATGACAAATTTATATTTTTGTTTCCCTCCATGATGGTAAGCCTAATGTTTATTCTTCTTTTAGTTCTAACTGTCTGGGGAATATATATCTTTAGCTTCAGCTTTGTACTTTTATAATGCACAGACTTTGGGGGTGTAGATTTTCCCAGAAACTGGCTGCTTTTTTAATATTTTGCAATGGGAGTATTTTTACAAAAATGCACAATGGGGGGCACTGACGGAGGGGGCTTCACACTGGGAGTACCTGAAGTTTGGAAGAGTGTATTTTCCACAACAGCCACTTACTCAAAAGGCAAGTTAACATGGCTTGGACTAGCATGTGGTATGAGCCAAGGTAGCTGCATGCCATTACACTGTGTTCGCATAGAGTAGCATTGTATCAAACATACCTCAAACATGCACTATTAAAAAGCTTTCATTTTTTTGTGTTGACTTTCACGTCTATTTTATTTATAGCCTAGCACTAGAGACGTGAAGGATGCCCACCTTGGTTTAAAACTAAAACTGCATTCATTACAGCTATCTTCTGACACTGGGGGAGGGGCGGGTCAAACAGAGCAACCAAACAGAGAAAGCCCTCACGCTTTCAGCTGGTTTTATGTACAGTTTTTGAATCCTCCACCTGATGATGCCGGTCAGGTGTTAAGTTTGTAGTCCAGTGTGGTATTTAAGGACTGTGCTGAAAGCGATCAGCAGATGTGACCAAAGTACAAAACATTGGACAAAAGTTGCCTCTTAAAACAATGCGATAAGCTGAAAGATGCAAAAATGCCTTACTGTCGAGCTGAATGATAATTATATGATACACGGTTGATTAGAAATCAAACATTTTTTTGATTTGTTGAGTTAAAAGGACCCAACAGGAATGGATGTGCCATCTCTTCCATGTTGTCATTACTGTCCTACATCATACATAGCAGGAATTTATTTTGATCTTCAGTGGCCGGACCTGTGAAACTGCATGATAAACCTGTTAAATTACAGAAAATGTTATGACTGTTCACAAGCTGTTATAAAATACAATGTTTTTGTTATTTTAATGCTGGTATTTAATTTTTTATGTCTCAGTTAACTTTTTGGGTGAAGTATGAAAATGTCAATTAAAAGTTCAAAATTTATACTGGTTCACATTTCTAAATCTGTCCAATGTCATCACCGGGCTGATTTCAGCCCCCGGGCTAAGCTTCCGTTAGCTAGTTCGATTTGTTCAACTCAAATTCTAATTCTGCATGAAACACCTCGTGCTTTTATTTTGGGAGCTAAAAAGTTAAAAAATTCTCTCTGTTAAGATGTTGAACTACACTGACGCAGTGTACACAAGTTCACATGACGCTACTTAAGGACAGTAAGCTTTACAGTAAAGAATGATGATGAATATTGCAGACTCAGGCGCATGCTGTCATATATTCCACATCTGCGTTTAGTATTTCAGCTCTATTAATAGTCCCTGTCTTCTCTCCACCACTGGGACTGACATTGACACACAAACACACGCACACAAACACACACACAGAGCTCTTCAGCAGGCCTCAAATGTCACATCGGCCTTGACCGAGTCGAAGACACTGCAACGGTCGCAGAGGAAATGATTTCTAGGTGTGTTACTGTGATTATTAGCATGGCTGATCGCACAAAGCAAAGAGATTATTTGTTTACAAGCCCTAAAGTTATGAGAGGTTGGTTTTTTTTTTTAGGTGCAGTTAGGTTCAGCAGGCTGCTTTTTTTTCATTGCTCGCAGTGCTTTATGTGTGAAACTCTGCAAAGCATGGCAGATGCATTCCTGTCCTCTCATTAAATGTGTGGTTTGAGACATTTTATCAGGGGGAGAGTGTACGAGAAGAAGTTTTGTTGTTCATTTGATTTTAAAACTTGCTGTAACAGCCAGCTGGAGCAGATAAAAGTTGCATGTTTGCAGGGAAAGAGCTTGTGGTTACGGCGTCACAGGTGATGAAATGTCTGTGTCTCTCTCTCTCTTCCTTTTTACAGGTTCTTTAAAGTGTCAGGGGTGGAAAGAAAAAACTCCCTGCCTCCTCCCCTCTGCTAGCCCATCTTTCCTGTGGAGGAAGAGGGGCAGTCGGTGCGTGCTGCAGTGGAGGAGAGGTGGTTCACAGCAGTGCACGAGCTCTCAAAGCTCACAAATCTCATCTATTTCTCATCTGTTCAAACTAAGAGGACTTCATCCGGAGCGCATCTGTGGAGGCTGTTTGGATATTTGAGCAGCGGTCAGACGGTAAAAGTCTGCAGACATGTCGCCTTTCCTGCGGATCGGATTTTCCCACTTTGAGATTGATCCGGGTCTGGCTTATCATGAGGAGGTGCTGAACCCATACTGTGCTGTTTATATGAAGGAGGCCGTTGACACAGGTTAGTGACTATAAATAATAATCATTTTAATTTGAGTCCATTCAATCAAGTGAAAGTTGAGCATTTAATTGAACAGTGGTTACAGACACTGGAATTGTGGATCCACAAGACCCTGACTGTAACCCACTGAGGTCTAAGTGGTCGCTGGTGACCACCCCAAACCCTTTTTCTGCCCCTTGATGGCCAAAATTGGAAGAGCAACTTTAAAAAAGGACAAAAATGACATAATCTGATAGCACAGGGTTGGATTTAGGGTTACGGTTAGGATTAAAGTCTTCATCGATGACAGCTTAAACTTCAGAGGGTTAAATTACACAGTGAGGTGGAACATTTTGGCATGTGTAATTATGTTTTGGTTTTGGCGATTGCATCATCTTTGTTTGTTTGGGGGGGATTTCGTAGCCACACAAGCTCAGAATTGATTCAGTAATTTAGCTATTGATCCAGAAAAACACCAAACACTGACTGCTTTTATGTTCACAAATGTGACTTTGTTTCTTTTCTTTGACACGTACGATTGTAAAACTGTTCGCTTTAGATTTCTAACAAACAAGCAGTTTGAAGACATTATCTTTACATGTGGTTGACTTAATCCTTTCTTTTTTAACTTTTTGAAATATTAGATATTTATATATAGGAATCAACTTCAGTAATAATCGCTGTGCATGTTTCCACAAAAACAAGTTTGGAACAGAATCCAATTATTTTCAACTCATTTTAACTTTGAATTTTGCAGAAATACCATAAAGACAGCTTGTCAAATGCTAAAAATGTTAATTTCATTAAAAATCTATCCTCATTTTGCTTCAGATACCGTGGGAACATGGGCTTGGTTACCATTGTGCAATGTTGCTCACCACTTTTAACAGCAACAGTGTAAGTGTTTGAGGCCTAGGGAGAGCAGTCGTTGCAGTGCTGAAAGTGTTATAAGCTTGGTGTAGGTTTTAAGATGATCAGCAGCCTCGCTTTGGCTATTTTTTTAGTTTCAAAAACTGGTGAAATGTTTTTGAGGTCTGAGCTGCGGGCCCCCCAGCTTACACCGGGACTCTTTTACACGCTGCTGTGCACACTGATGCAAAATGTGATTTGGCACCATCTTACTGAATCTCCTCGGGAAACAAATGGTGTCACGATGGCAGCGTGTGTTGATGGTTCATCATTAGCGCTGCCTTCACAAATGTTAAGAACTAAATGTTACCCAGGCCGCAAGCAACTATGCTCCTCTTTATCCTCACTGACACGGACTTTTTAACTGAACAAGCCTTCAGCTCTGAAGAAACAGATATCTGTGATTTTCATGAATTCAAATTTCTAATCAGTCTGATGACAAGAAAGGTTTTTCCAGTCGCCTCAGTCCATCCTTAATGAGCTCGTGTCCAGAGAAAATGATCTGGAATTTCAGGATCTTGTTGTAGTTTAATTTGTTTGTGTGGCAGAGTTAAAAATAAAGAGCTCCTGAGCCCAAGCAGTGATTTCCACTACATGGTCATGCTGTTTATATATTTACCATATATAATGAAATTCTCAGTTTTTTTAAACATTAACTTTTTTCCTTCTTAAAGACTCTTAAATACCTCTCTGGTATCTTTTTTCGTAAAAGAGAACACACAACTCCCATCCTCGCTTCACTCCATTGGCTGCCTGTATATCTTAGAGTTCATTTTAAAATTCTCATGTTTGTTTTTAAATGTTTAAACGGTCTTGCCCCAACTTACCTCTCTGAGCTTCTGCATCTTTACTCACCCCCCAGGTCTCTCAGGTCAGCTGACAAGCTGCTCCTGGAGGTACCCAGGTCCAAGAGAAAGCTCAGAGGGGACAGGGCCTTCTCTATTGCTGCTCCTAATCTCTGGAACAATCTGCCCCTGCACATTAGAGAGGCCCCTTCACTGTCCACTTTTAAAACAAGTCTTAAAATCCATTTTTACTCCTTGGCATATGACACAGTATGACCCTGATTTTATTGTTTTAAATCTAATGTGCTCATTTTATTGTTTTACATGTAATTCTAATGATCATTTTATACTATTTTATTTTTTGATATTTGTGCTGATTTTATTATTTTAAATGTCATTTTAATTATCATCTTATTTTTTAAATTTTTTATCTTTATTTTATTTTTTTTTAACTTATTCAATGTATCATTTCTGGCATGTCAAGTGTACAACACTGTGTGTTCATCTGGGAGTTGTTCTGAAAGTGCTATATAAATAAATTGCCTGCTTATATGCAACTAAATCTTAACCTGATGAGGAAAGTCAAGCGTTACGTGACTTTTCTGGTCTGTATGTTGCTCACATTCAAATCGTAAGGATGACATTTCTTTTTATATGTCGTCTTTGTATTATTCTAGCTCACATATGGGTCATTCCATCTCACATTAGCATAGACTGACATTTTTGGATGCATCTGTCCCAAATTACAGATCTTGGTTCATTTGGATGGGAACAAAAATCAGGGAAAATAGTTGTTTTTTTTTAATTCATGTTCACACATGTTAATCAAAGGGGTAAAAGTGGGTTGACAAACCTTTTTCTTTTTAATATATGTTGTGTAACATATTTGCAGTCATTAAACATCTGCAGACTTTTTTAAATGCAAATCTGAGACGGTCATGTTGAAGGCCCACGTTGATTTGCGATGGACTGACCCCTTTAGAATTGAAACATCTTGTAAATCACTCATTCTCACTAAGTTTATTATTAAATATTATTTAATATTTCACAGGATCGCAGCCCTTCTGTAGACAGGGTTGCCATAAAAACCCACACTATGCTCACTGGGTTTTTACCAGAAAAAAGAAAGAAAGAAAGGTTTTCCATGCAGCACAGGAAGTGATGCTCAGGAAGTTTTCAGTGAAGCAACAACAGTGTGTGTTGGGAACAGAAAATGTCGACTGTGGCTGTGGTAGTAGGTTACAGTGTAGAACGCTTCACTGATTATCTGTAACTGTTTTCATAGTGAATCAGCTATGTTTACTTTCACTTTGAAGGACGCTGACATACAGTTCCAGTAAGTCTTTCCGGCTACGTCTGCAGAATCTGAGGTATTGGATGGCTCATATAGCAGGAATGTTACATGTTCAAGGACTCAACAACATTTTTAAATAATAGAAATGTTAATGGGTTTATACAGTAAGCCCAGTATGCCCTTTTTTTTTAAAGCTCTCTTTTGGGTTGTTGATTCACATCCAGTGTCACAACTGTGGGAAACTTCCCAGCGTGATAAAGCCTCACAGCAGAAATCTTAGTTCTGCATCTGGCTAAGTTTAACCACTGCTGAGTATGAGTGCAGGATAAAGTTAAACACAGTGTGTGACTGAGAGGAAAGAGGAGGGTCCTTATGTTTCTTTTCCTCTTCAATGTAACCGCAACGCTTGTCCTACAGGGTAGCAGAGCGACACTCTGTGTGTGTGTTTCACTTACACTTTCACTGGGGAACTAAATGTAATTTAGTTTCGTTTCACTTTACTTTGGATTAAAAGTATATATTTTTAATGCATGAGTCATAACATTGTGAAGAAGCAAAGAGTGGACGTGTCATTGATCTTATGATGTGCTTAAACTGAAATACTCACATGAAGTGAAGACATCCACTACTTCATCACAAAGAGTACCCTTAAAAGGGAAAAGCCGTTTATTACGTTAAACAGTGTTCCAGTGTTTATGAGGAGCATATGCTCGCTGGCAGCGTGAAATGAAGAGCTGATTAGAAAAAATAGAAAAACAGTAGATAGCTCCCATCAGGCCCTTTTTGGCTCACTGTGACTTATTTCATCTTCAAATAACAGTGACTGCAGTCGCCTTTAGTCGAGTGTGTTCCGGCTCTCTTTAGGTTTCTCCGTTTTCGACTCTGCCAAGCACAGCAAGTCATCCACAAGTGCAACACTTTAAAGCCGCATGATTTTCTGTTCTTACAGTACTGTTTTTTCAAAAGTAGCATTGGCATGATGGTATACATGGCTGTGCCAAATTACTCGTTTCTGTTCCTGTATAATGAAGTTTATAAGGCTTCAAATGATTCCACTTTTAGATTTCTTGTGTAATTTAGTCTGGAAAAATTAAAATATATTATCAGTAGCATTTATACTTATACAGACACAGATACAAAATGTGTATCTGCACTAAGTAAAATCCTTTCTTACTTTCAAAATAAGGCCAGCATGTTCTGTACATGTAAAAACAGTATGAGAAATCCAGTCATGTGTCTCTCTGCACTCCACACCGAAGCAGAACGGTAAATACCATAGACTGTATATGAAAGATGGTTGGCAGAGCATTTGAACTGTGCCTACTTCTGCTCCAAAACCAGCATGGTTCACCAAACTTTTCAGATTAGAGGATGGTGTCCCATGCTCTCCAGTCTAATTAACAAGGCACATATATAGACTGTACAGTTGTATCAGTAAACTGCAGAGATGTGCATACATGCTAATTAGTGCTAAGTCACATCAATAAAAAAAAACAAAAAAAGTTCATCATTAGGTGGTTGCCAGGACAAGACTATCAGAAAAATCCTTTGGCTCTCTTGATTTAAGCCCTTATTTAATTCTTATATGAACTATGTATGGTCTCAATCGCTGAAGTCTTGCTGAACACAACAAGGGTACGAGTTAGGGTAGGCCCTAAGATCACTGGAAGCAAGATGCAGTGGCGACGTCCATTTTTTACATACAGTCTGTGATTATGGTAATCGAGGAGAATTTCTTATGTCACTGATGTGTTTTCAAAAGGCCTGGACAACAATAGGACTCTGTGGCATAGATATCAGTTCTTGGAAGCACAGACAGTACTGGTTAGTTAAATCAGCTCATTGTTGGTTTTGCTTTTCACGAACTATGCTGACAGCGAGACATGTATTCATGAAAACTCAACAGGTCATTCAAACAGCGAATCATTTTTAGTGAATTCCACTTTAGAATTTTATTCAAATGAGGCAAACCTGATGAGCCGGGGATCTGAAGCTCAAACACAGCAGACAGATTTGCTTTATTGGATGGATTTCTTTCTCATTGTCCCATTCAGTGTTTCTGTGCGTTTTTACCGACAGTATATACAGAGAGGGAAATGTAAGCCCCTTCAAAAGAGCGAAGACATGAGATCACAAACTCTAAATAGCACTTTGTGCTTTTTCAAAGAACACAGACTGAGAACTGCATGGAGCCAAAACATCACCATGCACTTTGCTTAATGCTGCAAGGAAACCTTTAAAATAAAAAAGACACCGTCTGATAAATCCTGTGCGTCTGGGGAGACAAACACACATTTTCCTCTCTTTGTGCTTTAATCAGCTCTGACAGCAGCTGGCAAAGGCAATGGACAGAAAGGCAATGAGCCGATGAGATGGAGAAGGCAGCGGCTCACTTTGGGAGTAAAAAGCTTAGAGGGCTTTATTGTTGGAGCAGCAGGATAGCATGTGGCTGTTATGTAAGTGAATATATGGGATGCTATTGCAGAGAAAAATCAGCAGATGTGAATTACAAAGGCTTTCTTTCCCTCCCGGCCATATGATGCAATTGAAAATCTGTCAACATTCAGAGTGAATGGTAGATGGTCTGTATTTGTATAGCGCTTTACTTGGTCCTAAGGACCCGAAAGCGCTTTACACTATACACAATCATCCACCCATTCACACACACATTCACACACTGGTGATGGCAAGCTACAGTGTAGCCACAGCCGCCCTGGGGCGCACTGACAGAGGCGAGGCTGCCGGACACTGGCGCCACCGGGCCCTCTGAATGATGATATAATCTGCTTGCTGGGTGGTCAAATATTCAAACATAGTGCAATGTCTAACAGCACTAACAAGCACATGGGATCAAAGACGGTCATGAATCTGGCTTTAAAGAGCAGCTTGATACATAAACAAATAAATAACACATATTTTCTGTTTTTTCACTGTCTACTGTAGAAACTTGTGATTTTTCGCAGTGGGCTCAAAGTTTTTAAAAAAAGAATTTCTGTCAATTAACTAGAATTTTACATTTTATAATTAAAGGGCAGAATGTGCAATGAGCTTTTGATGAGTTTTTTTCTGTAATGTTAGACATTTATTTTTTTCCAATTCAAGCTCAAAGCACCTCTTTTTTCAATCATGTAGAAAAACTGAGATGTAATGTTTAAATTGCACTTTTTCTTATAATTAAATATCTCAGGAATAAAATATGTAGTTAAATCTCTCTACACTGACAAATAGAAGAGTTTTAATTGTCCAGACCACTTAAGATTAACTTATTAATTTGCTTTTTCAGTGTCTGTAATGGTTAAAACAGTCAAAAACAGCAGTGTTTTCTTTTCTTTGTGGTATTTTCAAATTTGTTATGGGACAAAATCTACAGAGCTTGTGATTTTGTGATGACATTTTCTCTAGTGGTCGAAGTGTAGGTAGCAAAAGACAGGTTAACCTGTCCTTGACACACAATGTCATCATTCCCAGCAGCTGTTCTAAAGTGCTGCAGGCATGACTTTTATTTTGTAGGTCAAACTGGAAGTTAGCATCACCCCACTTCCTCGGCTAAAAGCTAATGAGATTTGAGCAAGATAGCCTCGATGAACAGGTGTCTCTTTTATGTTTTTTGAAGCATGAATGCAATTGCAAGAAGCAAAATACTAACAGTGGGCTGTAAACAAAAACACCACCCCTGCAAAGTTCCCATGTTCACCTACGTGACAGTAAATTTTCCCAACAACTTCATCAGAACCATTTAGCCACTTGTTAGCAACCACATTTTGTGGGACTTCACCGACTAGCTTCAAAGATAACGAGTGGGGTACTTCATAAGAGGCTGCAGAACAAATCATGTAAAACATGTAATAACCAGAGACTGTATTTCAGTCTTCTAGCTAAAATAAAAAATAAAAAATACATTGTGATGTTGTAAGTAATTCATAGCAAATAATGCTATCTCAGTTCTGGATGTTTAGGAGTTATGCTTGCGGTACTCTTTTGGATAAAAGCCAGACTTTGGAAAACTGTATGCCACACAATATTTTAAAAGTAAGAGTTGATCAAATGTCACATCATGAGCAAATGGATCAAAATAAAGTCTGTCACCTGGCAGACATCTACCTAATGCTTTCCACCTTTCTTATTCTCATTCTCAGAAACGAGCAGCCACTTATTCCAATTGAAAATGTAGGTGTTTGCAAAATCTACAAATAACTAATTTTTCATTTTGAAAATGAAGCTGAGCAATACACCAACAGCTGAGCGCTGTTTGCTTTTTATCTGCTCAAACAAGAGTAAATGTAGTCAGCATTTCTGGAAGCAGGACAGCGCGTGGAGGATAGAGTCGAAATATCCTTAGGAGTGTGTGTAGAAGTGTGCTTCATGTATCTGTTTCTTTAATAGTTTCTTGACAACACTGGAGCTCTGTGGTGTGGACTATGAAGTGATTTCTGCTGTCAAAAAGACTTCTGTGCAATGAAATAAGAGTCAATTTTATCTCATGTCATGCCTATAAAGAAGTGGCCTTTATTTCTTTTCTTTTTTTCGTTACAGAGAAGGGTCAAGTGTACAAGCAGAAGAAGCCCACCATGTATCCGCCCTGGAGCACCACATTCGATGCCCACGTCCACCGCGGGCGCATCATGCATGTGATGGTAAAAGACCGGACAGCCGAGCTCAAGTCTGAGGCCACGGTAGCTCTGGACTCGCTAGCAACGCGGTGCAAAAAGGAGAACGGCAAGCTGGAGATTTGGGTTAGTGCATCAGGATGGATTGATGCGTGTGCTTGTTTGAAGTGACAGACCAGCTGTTTAGTTACGCAAGCAAAAAGAAATCCAGATGTGCAGATGCGTTTAAAGGGGTAATCCTCCTTTAAATTATTAAAAAATAAGAGGTTTTTTTTGTAATAAGCATCATCATATGCACTGAAATCAAAACACTAACGGCTTTTAGATCATAGCAAAAGAAGCCTCGGTTAAATTAATTACTTTAATGATGGCTCTAATCCACATCCTAGTAAGCAAAGTCAATGAGCCAGTGCACACAACACCATCAACAAGCAACATCTGTGCTTCTCCTGCTGTGACCGTTTCAACGTACTGAGAACAAAGTTGTCCCATATTTTCATGGTAACTCATTTAGATTATTTTATATCATGTTTACACAGAAAGCCAAACAAGAAAATACTTTTATTTCTGTTTTATTACAACCGTTATTTTCTTATGATATGAAACACAGATTGTCTTACAATCAACACCCAGCACAACTTCAGTGTTTTTAACTAATTACCACAGATATTATTACATTTTTATTAACCTTTCTGGATCATATTATGATTGTGACATAATTATTGGCATCATAACTGCTCTCAATATGAGAAAAGAAGGCTACATCACAGTGGTATCATTATAAGACATAAACCCTTATCATGCAGCAAAATCCAGCTTCTTTTATGGAAAACATTAACAGGTTTAATCTCTTGGGAAATGTTTACAGGTTTCTACTGTAGACTATATATAGACTATATGACTGATATAATCCACCATCACATTATCCGTTGGTTCCTGAACGCTGCTTTTTGTTAGCTTTGTGTTTGGGTCATAGGTGAGTTGTTTTGGGGGGGGGTTAAGCCAGAAGCATCTATACTTGACCAAGAGGGGAAAGTGCTATATTATCAACTAACACAGCTAGCTTGGTTAGCAAACTGTATCCATAAACTTGCCCATCCCTTGGCCACACAGGCCTAGAGACAATTCAGTAACCCACTCAGGGGCAACCTCCAGTTGTTAGGAAAAAATGTGTGTTTCCTGACCAGTTTGCATGTGGTTGTTGGAAGTTGATGTTTTTGGTGAAATCAGTTAAAAAGAGTCTCCTTGGGTTTCAGTTGCTAGCAGACTGGCACAGTCATCCATAGTCTGCAACTTGTCTGCAAACACTTGCTAACTAATCACTGAGTAGTAGAGAAACCTGAAAAAAACCCAAATGAAGACTGTTCACCTTCAAAGTAAAAGTTGTTTCATATTGCAAAAACCAACATGGTTCAAAGGGGTGCAGGCTTTACTTTGAACGTGAATGGTCTCAGTTTCTGGTTTGCATCACACTCTTCAAAGTTTTGCAACAGTTTACAGAGAAGCCACCAAACTTTGGGCACTGCTGCAATCTACTAGTGGCCAATGTAAACACAAGGGAGCAAAATGTAGCCAAACTCTCACAACAACTGGTTGAATTTTTCACTACTTGGTTGCTGAGAGGTCATGTAATTGACGCTTAAGTGAGATTAATATGAATTATAATTTTTCACCAAACAAAACCTTGCTGGAGCCATGTTATTTGTGAGATAGTTTTATTTCATTTCCCCAATTGCATCAACCTGAATTCGCTGAGGTGTGGCCTGGGACGCCAAAGTCACCATGCTGTTGACACGCACCTGTCATTCAAAGATGCTGCACCCCAAAGTTTAAGATTTAACAGCATCCAAATGACTGAGTTATAAAAAAGAAGTCACCATCTGTGCAGTTTTTATAAAGAAAGAAACCATCAATAGATGATATGGGGACTAGCTCACTTTTGGAGTGAGCCTCAAGTGGCCATTAGAGGAACCGCTTAGGTGTTTTTTTTTTGTTTTTGTTCTTTTTACATACGTGTCTTTTTTTCCCCAAGGTTGCTGCTTGATTTTCCCTCAGGCTTGTATCCAAAAAGACTCTTTTGTTTAGCTGAGTACTACATCTGCCAACCAACGGAAGCGTGAAGAACTAACATTACAGCTCAGCCGAGGCAGGACTTCATTAATGTCTTCATCTCGTCACAGCTGTCACAAGCATGATACTTTTTTTCACGGGTAGATGCGCCCCTACGTCTTGTACTTCTGTAGTTAAGTAGAAAGAAAATAGTTCCTCCAAGAAACTGTCCAACATAAGATTTGCTGATTGTTTTGGGGCCATGGATTTGGGCTAAGCTGTTCTTTTAATTAGATGCAGGTCATTCGGTGAAATCTGCTGAGTTTTTTTTGTTAGAGAGAGCAAGAGATCACTTCCTGGACAGACTCGGTTGTGAGTGGCACTTACACAACATTTCACGGCATGATCTCTTAAACCAAACTAATCAAATACGCTCCTTCAGCCTGTTCTTTATGCGTGTGTGTTGTTGCCAGACTGTCTGCATGTGTCACTGCCTCTAAGGAGCATGACGTATATGCATCATCCTCCTGAATTCACATCCTTCCCTTTTCATTTTGTCATTTTCTCATGAATTTCTTTCCTAAAATATCTCTTTTTGTGTGTTTCTGTCTCCCTTTGTTCTTTGTTTCTTTTTCTCTCAGTTGGAGCTGAAGCCGCAGGGACGCATGCTCATGGAGGCTAGATATTATCTGGAGAAAAGTGGTGAGTGAATCAGACCTTCAAACCTCAGCTTGCTGCCCCTCAGTAGTTATTTACTGAATTCGCAGCCAAATAAGAACAACTGCCTCACAAAAGTCTGATAAAATTGCAGCGAGAGCCACTTGTTCTTATGTGGTTTACGTAATTGTCTCTGGCACACACACAGTGCTGTAGTCTCAGGAAGCAGCCTAACAGCAACTCCTCTGGTGTTGTGCACTAACAAGACAGGACGGAGAAACCAGAAGCACAAAGGACGAGCTTTAGAAGTGTTGCCTAGTATTGTCGCCTGTGGGTTTAATGCTTAAACTCAGATTTACGTGTGACGTGGAGATTTAAACACGGGAAGAAAAAACATTTCACCCATTAAAGTCCAGGGATTTCAAAATCTGACTAATTTATAATTGATGTGAAACATCTCATCCTCACCCCTGGGGCAATTAGTGCCCGTTTGTCAAAACCGCTAGTGTGGTTTGTTTACACAACCTGTCCTTAAGCGTCTGCCCCGACACGCTGGATTATATCAGTTGTGGTGAGTATGGTCTCTATTAGCTCATCTTTTGTCAGTAAGCGGGGTGTGAAGAGACCCATTTTAAATCGTGACCTTTTCCTGACTCTAGTTTTTAGTTCCTGAATCTAACAGGTGAGTGGAAGCAAAGAAGGTTTTACATAGTCAGTTGTCTGTCGTTACAGAGACAGTGTGTTCAAACTGCGTGCCAACTAATGACTTAACAGGCTCAGTGCTTATAGATGCCCACATCTGTATTATGCAGGGTTTAAAATGGGAATCCCTTCAAATGATGGTTAATTATAGCTAATAAGCAACCTAGTGCATGAAATTAATGGCATCTCAGGACTGCTTACATCTAAAGGTCATGGTTTGTGTTATCCCTGTGATGCCTTCATAGTGGAGAGGCAAAATTGTGGTCGCAGTATCAAAGAATCTCACTAGTGGCAGAAGAAGCAGAGCAGTGAGCATTAATGGAGTTTGCGACTTTTCAAACAGCTCAACAAATATCAGCCGATAAACTGTTTTTGTGCAGTTTTCCACACAAGAATGTGTCTGTAAGCTAAAGACAGCGATGCTTTACTTCCTAGAGAGAGAGAAAAAATTAATGTGCAACACTGAAGGAAGGAAAAGCATATAAGAAAGAGAGGAAGGAAGAGTAAGATACAAGATTATTTTCAGAAATGAGAACTGCTCAGCAAGTGAAAGTTTATAAATGGGAAATGTAAATCCTGCATGATTGATGGAGACCGTACCAGATTTAAATACTGAGATACTGGATGTATTAATCATGTGCTGCTGAATTTTGTTTTCATTAAAAAAAATAGAAGTTTCTTGCAGAAGAAGTTCTATTCTACTATTTTTTTGTTATTCAGTGGTTGCATGGAAACTGTTTAGTGCACGCTACACGTGTTAGCTTGTGGTATTGTGGTAAAGTTTGCAATGATGCACTATGTTGGACTGGTTACATTAAGGGTAGCAGACGTCAAGCTGTATTTAAGCTGATTAGATTCAGTCTCTGAACTCTACAGTTTATACAGTCTTGTGCAAACTTTTTGAGCCACCCCTCATTTCTTGATCTTTTCCAACAAGCCAAACTTTTTTGTGATTTTTTATATTGTTTTGAGTGATTGATCTGTAGTATTTCTGAAGGTCTTCCAAAGTTGGTCTTTAGCTACTTTTTCACTCTTTTTCAGTCCAATCCTTGTAACTTGACCATGCAGTACCACCTGGAAAGTGTCTGATTGGCAACAGCTTCATTTTTCAGCATGACAATAGTCCCTAACACACTGCCAATGCAGTAAAAGCACACCTGCATTAAAAAAAACTTGTTAACGCTTGTTAACATTTTAAAAACTGTTTTCCTATTACACTGTGTTGCCGTGTAGGTTTACACACATTTCAGTAAATCTCTACACCTATTTCCCGTTTTCATAGCAAAATATACAAAATGAAATATGGCTCCAGACTGCTGCACGAGCTCACTAGTCTCTACGGGCTGGAAATCAGCCATATAGCTTCTGTAACATCTGCTTATATCTTGTTGAATTCAGTTGGTTATATCCACAAAGAGCATTGAGTTTGGGTGTAGCATCACAGAACACCTGATCACAGTCTGTACAGAGTTAATGTACCCCCACCTGCCAAATCCCAGTCTAAAACCTGTTCACACCGTTCCTTCTATGATCCACGAGGAAGAATAACAACAAAATCAAATCATTTTAACTTGTTACCCTGAAAAATATCTATTATTTTGAAAACCAAAAGTTAATTGTATATTTTTTTCCATTTATGTCAGCATTATTCTGTAATTAACCACAACAAAAAGCAAGGAATGACAAAGTGGAAAACAAAGGGTGCCTGTGGGACATGAGACAAAGTCTCCTGGCTATTAAACCTGTAAATTACGCCTCTGCCAGCTGTGTAGGTCTCTAAAAAGGGACAGTTACCGTTTACCGGCTGTTGTGTGTGACAGGTAAGTTTGATCATGAAAGACCTAAAAGGAGCCTGATATCAGAAAAAACTCACCTTTTTAGTCTTTGCTTGTCAGAATGTAAAGAGAGCAGAAGAGTGACGTGATAATATAAAATTAGAAATGATGAGAATGATCATTTCAAAATATACTGAATTCACAGAGAGCCTTCTTGCATTATTGTGAAATTCTCAGCTGGTCCCTCTTTATGTGCTCCTCAGAGTTGATCAGCTTCACTTCTAGAATTATGTACATAGGTCCGCTAAACTTTAATATGCACTAAATTATTATTTATTTGAAGGTTTTTATGAGTAAATAGGCAGGTGTGTTAAAAATACAGAAACCAGTTGTTTTATGTTTTGCTGTTTCAACTTCTGTCTTACCCTGTTTTTCCCTTTCTATTCTCAGTATTAATGAGATTCCTGTATAAATGCTGAAAGTGGCGTGCTCATCACTTTTGTGCGGCCAGACAAGTAACTGGCAGCCAGCTACTGTGTCCTAGAGGATTATTAATAATCAAGTAGGTGTAAAAATATAGGAAAGTGACTGTGAATGTTCATTTTCAAAGGCGCACCCGTAAGTGTCTCATCATAATTAGATTTTCTTAAGCTAAAAATAAGAGTTTTGACCGTCTGCCCCCTGCTGGCTGTAAGCTGGTTGTGCGGGCGCTTTGTGCTTTCACTGGTGCCTTCCTGACATTAACACCATGCCAAGCACTGAGAATCAGAAGTAAGAAGCTGTCTCGTGTGTCTGTAAATATAGACCAAGCAAACAGGAAATCACTGCAGGGAACAACAGGTGGCATAGTGATGGGTACACTTCCTCCAATGAGCAAACACATACTGGTGTCTTCCTGTCTCTAACTGAAGGATAATGATAGAAATTTAACATTTTGAGCTGATTCAAAGTCACATGCAGTGTTTAAAGCAGTTTTAAAGGAATAATTCAACATTTTAGGATCATTTTCTGCATGTTTGCTCTCTTAGAACACATGAAAGTCATACTGAGCTTTGGTCAGTCAGTTTTTAGTCATACATGATGACTGTGCTTGATCTAATACCAAACACTATGATGGTTGATGACAGTAGAAACTGCAACACAAGCTGAGTGGAAAAGACAACAGAGGTCCCATCAGATCATCGATTACAAAGAAAAAAAAATAACAGATTTATTGATAACAAAGAAATTAATGCACATTTTTTGTTTTTTTAATCCAACAACAATTTTATTTGCAACTAATTTGCTCACTCATTGACTGTTAATACAGTGTCCTGTCCATGTGCACAGACTGATATCACCAGAACCAGTTTTTTAAATATAAGCAACAGTTTGAAGCCATTTACTCTGAGAAACGCGTCTGAGAGGAGGACGTTTGTAACTCTTCCCTCGACGAATGTTTTCTGTAACACATTTTTTTGTAATCGCTAAAAAGATTTAAAAGAATTCTTAAACATGAAATGTATTCCCTGGAAACAATGTCCAGCCCGCTTCTCCAATGTTGTTAATAAAAACTAAAGTAAAGATTAACTGGACAATAAACAAACACTCACAAACTGAGCACCGAGCAGCAGTGAAACTTGAACAAGACACAAATCAGAAACAGAACGTGTTTCGCTCACAGCGACCAGCATGCTTCAAAAAATGCAAATGTAGGTGAAAGGTCCAGCTTGCATTGCACTTTTCACACCTTGACTAGCATTTAGTGGAGTAGTGGTCAAGTGCATGCCGGCAAGTCAGCATCTTGCACGCAAACTTCAGGTGACCACAGAAGGCTGCTAGCTAACCAAACCAAATCTTTTCCTGACCCAAACCCAAAAGTTAGTTTGCAAACAACAACCGGTGTAAACCGTACACATAAAGTCCACAATCTGCATTCACAAGCTACTAAAACAGCTGTTCCTACTCAGCTGTTCATGAACACAAATTGTATAATCAGTCAACTGAGGTGAAATTTTAAAAAATTCAACATGAAATTAATTTTCAACCAAAGCTAGTGTCAACTCAGATAGGTGAGGCTGTCTGCTGTGGCGACCTCTTGTAACATGAGTGTAAGTGAAAGTAGCTTTTATGAAAGAAATCTAGGCCTTAAATGCTGAAATGGGAATGCAAGGAAAGATTTATTTTCAACATAAAATCTGCTGTTAGTAAGAAACACATCTCAGGAGGTGAGAAATTGAAACTTTGCCGTGAAATACTGTGTTCTTAGCGGCGTCTCACCACTCTGTCCACAGAAGCCGAATAAAACTGCACCTTTTTCCATTGTTTTGTTTTTTTTTCTTCTTCTTTGAAATTAAAGTTGTAATACGTGTTTCAGATGCTGTGGGTCACACGGACGGAGACCCGGAGTCCGAGCGTGAGAGAGAGGGTCTGTTCACCCTCCACCAGCGACGCGGCGCCATAAAGCAGGCCAAAGTTCACGTGGTCAAGTGTCACGAGTTCAGCGCGACGTTCTTTCCTCAGCCAACCTTCTGCTCTGTATGCAAAGAGTTTGTTTGGTATGCAAAAACCCAAGAAGTCACAAATCTTCACATTAGTCTTTTTTTTTTTTTTCCCAATCGTATTAGTCATTTCATCTCTCTCTTTCTTTCCACTGCAGGGGTCTTAACAAGCAGGGTTACCAGTGCAGACGTGAGTGTCGGTTCATTGTCCTGTAATCTACCGATTAGCCTTCGTAACTCTTCCTCACGTGGTTATTCTCTGTCTTTTAGAGTGCAATGCAGCAATCCACAAAAAATGCATAGACAAAGTTATCGCCAAATGCACTGGTTCAGCCATAAACAGCAAGGAAACAATGGTGAGTGTCTGCTTCACATGATTTGCTTCATGATGCTGCACATCTCTTCCAGTCCGACAGAAATTCCACAAGTGGTGACACAGAGCGAAGTGTGTGAGCTTATGGTTCTGATGCTTACTAATGAAAGAGTTGCTTTGTGCCAAGGTATCACCACACCAGGCATGTCATCTTCTTCCCCTCGTTTCACTTCCTCCTCAGCTCCATGTCAGCGAGAGTTCATGTGTACAAAAGCATGAGAGAATTTAACGCCAATAAATAAAGCTCGCCGTTTACATATGAGAGGTGTTTGGTTACTGACGCCTTCCGTGTCAATCTGTGTGCGATGTGTTTTTAGATCCACAAGGAGCGCTTCAAGATCGACATGCCTCACAGGTTTAAAGTCTACAACTACAAAAGTCCCACCTTCTGCGAGCACTGCGGGACTCTGCTGTGGGGGCTCGCCAAGCAGGGGCTCAAATGTGAGGGTGAGAGGCGGGAGTTTTTTGTTTTGGTTTGTTTGTTTTGTGTGATTTTATACTTTTTTTTTAATGTCTGCAGAGTAAGACAAAACACAGCAGTGACATCACAGACATAAAGCCACAAATACAGTGTCATAACAGAAATTTTTCATAACGCAACACTACGCCATTAAATTTATTTCAAGCTCAGTTTAGGAACTGAAAGGTCCTGGTTTAAGAGTTAAGGAAAACTGATGCTGGCGTACTGTTAAAGACTAAGACTGATGGTCGTTTAAGCGTAGAGCCTCTATTCCTCCACATCAAAAGGAGCCAGTTGAGGTGGTTCAAGCGTCTGGCCAGGGTGCCTCCTGTTCCCCTCCTACGTGAGGCGTTTCAGGCATGTTATACTGGGAAGAGACCCTACAGCGACCCAGGAAACGGTCAGGCTGGTTTGGGAATGTGTCAGTGTCTCCCCCTGGAAGAATTTAAGGCAGCCTGGACTTGGTTGCATGGATGGATCATTCAAAATAAAGCACTATAGCTCAGCTGAGTCTAGAGGACTCATTGCGCCAGCATCCTAATGGTACGATCTCGGTCAGGTTGCCCCAGTCATGGCATTTCCTCCAAACTTCTGGTGCTTTGTTATACAGTTAAGTGTGTTTGACAGAGGAGTGGTCATGTGGGATTAGTTGGAGGAAGGTATTTTGACTTCTTTACCAAAAATTGTGTTTTGAGACACAAGACTAAGTGACAAAAGGCAAATTAAAATGGCACAGTTTTGACTGAAGTTACAAGCTCTGTGGTATTCAGTCTTTTAATTCTTCACTCTGAAATTAGTCCCGTTTTTCTGGGAGCTGCCTTTCAGCACAGTTGATCAGAAAACCGCCGAGCAGCAGGGAAACCCCTTTGCCAAAAGATTAAATGTTCTAGACAACATTATGCAGATATCTGTGGGTTTTAAATGGCTTACGCTGCATTGCAAATGTTTCCTTATTTTGGACTTTTAAGGCCGGAATCATCGATTTTTAGGAAGAAAGAGTCATTCGTCAAAGAATTTTGCAGCAGTGGCTTTCACAGGTTACCACGAAAGGGTTTCTTGGTTCGGCACAGCTATATTACTCCTTCACAACACCATCAACACACTCTGAAACACATGCAGCAAGCAAACTATGGAGCTCCCTTACCTTTATCTGAAAAATTCAACTTGACAAAATTTGATAAAACATGGTTTTCACCACATAGATGTGATCATTTAATCCACAGCATTACTCAATATATTTCCAGTAGCTGAGACAACAGTGGGCGTTCAAACCTTTCCCAGCATAAATATGCGCTGCATGTGTTGGCCTGTTGAACAGAAACACAGTGCAGCTGCCACAGCAGGTGCAAAGTATAAAGTTCTCCCTGTGAAATTAATCATATTTCCAGTACAAGCCAGCTGACTGAGGGGTTAGGAATGGGAAACATTATTATTGTGGATGTGTGAGAGTTTGCTAAGAAACAGCACAGTTATATAAGGAACATGTGCAAACATTAAAGAACGTGTGACATGAAGAAAAGGTATCAAGTGAAAAAGAAATTGGACTCTTTAGCAACATTTTTTACATATAAGTGTGCATTTTTCTGTCATTGTCATTATAAATTTTAATATTGCCCCATTCTGAAGTAAAAACTGATACATTACCTTTTGCATAACAGTGTAAATATTGCCATCTTGCACTGCTTTAAATGTTCTTTATGTGTTCAACTGAGTTTAGATTGTGTTTGATGTTGTGCAGAATGCAGCATGAACGTCCACCATAAATGCCAAAAGAAAGTAGCTAACCTCTGCGGGGTCAACCAGAAACTGATGGCTGAAGCTCTGGCAGTCATCGAGAGCAAGCAGCAGGTGAGACAAACAAACCTTCGGTACATGAAGCTGTGCAGTCTTTTAGAAATGCCTTCAACCAATTCAATTGTTTCCTCATTTATATGCTGCTTTTAGTGACTTAAACACCTCTTAAAAGGGACCTGTTCTCCTCAGTTCCAGCTGAGTAACTTTACATGATTAAATAATCTGATTAAATAATCTGTGGGTGACCGTAGCTCAGGAGGTAGAGCAGGTCACCCTACTGATCGGAAGGTCGATGGTTCGATCCCTGGCTCCTCCTTTACCATTTACCAATCCCAATTTATCTGATACTGAGTTTTGGTGATGCACCTCAATTCATCCTTGATTAGAAGTTTTAACTTCTCCTCCTTTAAGCCAACTTTCTGATTGCTCCTTGCAAAGAGAAGACTTGAATAGCACGAGATATTCCATCTCTGTGACATCATGCACATCTAACAGGAAGACGTCATTATATGAAACTTTGTTTAATGAGAAGATCTAACATAAGACTGTGTAACACTAGATAACATAAGAAAAAGTAAAGCAAATAAGAGAACATAATATTGTCCCCTTTAATACTAGTAATTAAGGAATATTTTACTGTGGAAAACTTCATTTTGAAACTGGATCTACCTTTTGCTTTAAGGCGAGAAGTACCAGAGACAGTGACATTATTGGTCGGGAAGGTCCAGTAAGTGTTGCCCAGCCGGGAGTGGTGCGAGCACCATCCGGGCTAGTTATGGGTTTACCAGCCACAGCTACACCTGCAAGCAAAGGTATGCAACTTCTAAAATGTTCCTTTCCATTAGGCAGGGATACATACTGCATACTTTATGTCATTTGTGTTTCTCAACCTGCTTCTTGTAGCAGATTATCAGGGTGTTTCATGGGAGGGACCAGGAGATGTCAGCAGGTCGGTCAGCGAGGTGCTTCCAGAAGAGCCTCTGTACGCTGTCCCGAGGAAAGATCACCAGCCCAAATTTACCATCGACGACTTCACCCTGCACAAGATGCTCGGGAAAGGCAGCTTTGGCAAGGTAGCAGAGCGAAAAGTAAAGCACGGGGCAGAGCGTGCATGAAGATGTGGCATCTTTGTCATGTTACTTTATATATCAACATATTAACAAGAGCATTCAAAGAGCACAACTCCCCCGAAGGGCAAGGGCTGTAGTAAAACCTTTTATTACAACATGCAGATGTCTGATCTTTGACCTATGACCTTGGAGCATTACATACTAAAATGGTGTACTTAATTATCTTTACCCATATAATTGGAGCAGAATTTGCTGAAATCCTCTACAAGCGTGAGGTTTGAAGATATTTTGGTGCAGTGTATGAATTTGTGAACTTTATGGCGTTATTGTGACATCATAGGGCGTCGTATTAAAATGTAAAATTTGTTTTACTGCTCTCCACATGTTCTTTCATATGATATATTACTTGACATTGTTTAAAGTTTTCACTGACATTCACATTTGGTGTGATCTTGACCTTTTCATCAAAACTGAATATGCCCGAGCTGTTTTTGGTATCTACCATCACAAAAAAATTAAACATGATATCTTGAAAACTGTGGGTACTTAACTGCTAACAAACAGACAAACAAACAGAAGTGATTACATACTCCCTTCCCTTAAAAACTGCATGCAACAAAAACTAATTATTGCCCTACGTGGGGGGGGGGGCGTTTTCTGCAAATGTGTCAAAGCATCATATTTTAGTCATTCTTGCTAGCAGCTTCACACAGCACGGAGGGCTTAACACAGCACTCTGAGGCTTGTGGTCAAATGTGTTGTGCAGCCAGTTTTCCCCGGAAAACCACCTACTTCATGTTACTTCAAAGTCTTGCAACACATAGAGCTAGCTATGGTAAATGATTGGGCAACAGGCTACAACTCTATATGTCCAAACTAAACCCGTTTTTTTAAAGCTTTTTATTTGTCCTTCGTCTTCTCCAGGTGTTTCTAGCAGAGCTGAAAAGGAGCGGGGAGTTTTTTGCAGTAAAAGCTCTGAAGAAAGACGTGGTGCTGATGGACGATGATGTTGAGTGCACCATGGTAGAGAGGAGGGTTTTGTCTCTAGCCTGGGAAAATCCCTTCCTTACACATCTTTACTGCACCTTCCAAACTAAGGTGATGACCCATGTACACTTGCACAGTCATTGCATGCAAGTAGGTAGCCACTGAAAATAATTCTCTGGAAACAAATATAGCCCTGACCTCTGTGTTTTCGCATCCAGGAAAACCTGTTCTTCGTCATGGAGTATCTGAATGGAGGGGATCTTATGTTCCACATCCAAAACTGCCACAAGTTTGACTTGCACAGAGCCACGTGAGTCAAAAGACGCAGCTCTCACAGTGACACACGACTGTAGTTTTGCACTGTTTGGGTCTGGATGTAACCACCAGGTTTGAAAAGTGCCTTCACTGCAGATGTGCCTTTACCTGCATGATTAATCATTACCAGCATGGGGGCAAAGAAATATCCATATACCTCAGTAAACTATTTTCTAATTGAGTTTTTGGTTTCCATCACTAGTTTCACATCATATTTAATAGAAAAATGACACTCATTTAGGAAATTACAGTCCAACTTAGTGGAAAATAGACAAAGCAAGAGTTGATTGACCCCTGAATACACCCGACGCCACATTTGTAAGCATCCCAGAAGCTGCTACACAGAGTAGGCGATGGGGGCAGGAAGTCAGATATAAAAGCAGCATGGAGAATGTGGTCAATTTTCAAAATAAAATACCCAATGCAGACTAAATGTTCTGCTTCTGACATGCCTGTGGTGTGACTTGATGCAGGACTGAGACATGCGTCAGACAAACATCTGGTGTACTTCAGTGGTTAGAGTGCGTCTAACCACTGAAGTACAAGTAACCACTTGGGATTGAGAATTCGCTACCAAATGGCCGTGCATTGTCCTTGGTTTCTTGGTCTTGTTTTCTTGTTCGTCACATTTGGTTTTAATAGATCTAATCTCTATAAACATATTATCTGCAGTTATCTAAAGACTGCCAGTGGTTTTCATTTTTAGTGCAAATTCTACATTTTAGCATCCTTTAGTTACACGTGGGTAAATAGTCTGTGTAGAGAGCAAATAAAGGGGCTTACAGATATACAATCTGGAAGCCACCGGTTATTTTTTTTTTTAACCTATCTGCATTAGTAAAGCATGGCTATCAGTCCTGGAAAAATGACTACCCCAGAAGCTAAGGCCCCCCCAGGCTTCAAACTTACAGTTTCTTATGGGGATTTTTATGGTGCTCATGTTAATTTCTATATACAGTCGACATGTGATCCTTATTTCTGTGACATAATTGTCTTTTAAGTTTGTTGATTTTTTTGGTTTGTCTATTTCAGAATTTCAACTAGATTGACCTAGTTTGGCCTAAATCTGATCACTCCTGTGAATTTTATCCTCTCTTCTCACATACATCTGTGTCTCCTTACAGCTTCTATGCAGCTGAGATCATCTGTGGGCTCCAGTTTCTGCACTCTAAAGGAATTATTTACAGGTAGGCGCTAAGTGAGAGCCAGAAACAGGACTGAAATTCATGACATGTAATATATAGTCCAAGAGGAATCATTTTCTTGCACCTCTGCAGAGATCTGAAACTGGACAACGTGCTGCTGGACTCAGATGGTCATATAAAGATAGCAGACTTTGGCATGTGTAAGGAGAACATGCAGGATGACGTACGGACCTCCACCTTCTGCGGGACCCCAGACTACATCGCCCCAGAGGTGACATCTTTTGCATGCTGTAGTAATGTAAATGTTGTAATAAACTGGTATCCTTTTGAATAAAAGGATCAATCAACAACAGCTGCCCACCAAGTGATACGCATAAAGGTCTAAATTCTAGAGACGTCTTAAAGAGGGCTTTTGATGCTAGGTCTGCACATTTATATTTGGACTCTGTTAGAGTAGCTTTTCTTATACAGGCTATTGTGCAGCCAATGAGTGAAATAAGCCTCTAAGCTGCCCCTTTAAAATAACAAGTTAAACCACATTTTAAAATATTAAAGAGTAGAAAAAACTGTAAGCTGATAATCTAGGACAGAGGTGTCAAACATATGGCCCCAGGGACCAGAATCGGCCACGAAAAGATTAAATCCAGCTCACTAGACAGTTTCGGAAAATGTGAATGAGCACATGCATTTTGGACTTTTAACAGTATTTGCAAGTTTTACAGATTTTCCTGCTGATAAAGACTTCCCCCACGGCCATTCACACTTCTCCAGCATAACAAAGCAATAGATCAACAAAAAAAACATTTTTACCACAGTCTTATTATTATTATTATTATTATTATTATTACAGGATATTCTGGGCAGTGAGCTACTTTTTCTGCAGTTTTACACATTACTTAATTACAAATCAGTCCCAAAAAGTCGTGCTGACAGATACTGCAGCATTTCTCTGTCATATAGAAAAAACTGAGATATACTAAAATTACTCTTCTTTTTATATACAAAGATATCTAAGGCAATTAGTGTGTGGTTAGACTTATTTACACAGACAGAAAAGGGGAGTTTCCTTGGTCTAGCCCGCTTAAAGATCACAGTGGGCTGTATGTGACCAAGGACGTAAAATTAGTTTGACATCTAGAGCAATCTAAAACCCAAGATCTGACTGATAAGGACTTATTTTCAAACGTTATTGACCTCATTCTTTAAAACTCTGGCCATTTAAATGTGAACATCTGCCATTGTAACAGTACGTGCATGACAGAAAATAAGAAAAACCCACTTTAACTTGTTCATTTTACCAGTTTGTGTGATCTTTATGTATCAGATCCTGCTGGGTCAGAAGTACAACAGCTCTGTGGACTGGTGGTCATTCGGAGTGCTGCTGTACGAGATGCTGATCGGTCAGTCTCCGTTCCACGGCCGCGATGAAGAGGAGCTGTTTCAGTCCATACGGACAGACACCCCCATTTATCCCAACTGGCTCAGCAAAGCTGCAAAGGACATACTCATCAAGGTCAGACAAGTGCTTCAGTGGCCAGTTTAAATAAGATCAAGCAGGAAGAAAAGAAAGCAAGGATCTGGTCTTTAAATTGATGAAACTGATTCTTACTGTTTCCTGTATGTTCATTAAATGCATACATATAGCTCTCGGGGCCCTATGGTTAAACCTCTGTGCGTTTGTGCCTCAGCTGTTTGTGAGGGAACCTGAGGAGCGGCTGGGAACCAAAGGAAACATCAGACAGCACAGTTTCTTCAGCAGCACAGACTGGAACGCCTTAGAGCAACGGCAGGTGCCGGCACCCTTCACACCAACTATAGTAAGTACAACAGGGAACCACTTACTCAACATATCCACTAATTTTCTCAGTTAAAAACTGGTAGCTAGTAAAAGCTGTTTGGCTGATACGGCCGATGGGTGAAAGTAAATATCATCTAGAAAGCTGTCGACACAGTAATTGACTATAGTGGCTATTTTCAAATTTCAGACTGCTGTACGTGTTTGCAGACTGGAGTCTGCATCGAGAGCCTTACTGTCCTTACTTTAAGTTTGTTCGCAGCCCATTTGGGGACCACGGCCCAGCCTTTGAAAATCACTGTACTGCAGTATTTACTTGTTAATCTACTCGCTGGTGTATGAAATATTGCATGTAATTAAATATTTGCCCTTCATCCTCGCAGACCTCACCCAGCGACTGCAGTAATTTCGACAAAGAGTTTATCAACGAGAAGCCCAGACTATCGTGTGCCGACCGCACGCTTATCAACAGCGTAGACCAGACGATGTTCAGAAACTTCTCCTTCGTTAATCCTGGCATGGTTCGGATCGCAGCACGCTGACCACCGGACAAAAAATGGCTACAATCTACAAACACGCTGCTCAGTCACAACCAGCAGTGACTGTAACTGGAACCTACTGTAGAACCTGAATGTGGCAAAACTCACATACATGATGATGCTAACCACTAAAGGGGTATAAACCGATACAACCAAACTGTGACCGGATCTTTAACTTTCACACAAATACCTTTAAAATGTACCTGTAGTCAACTTTGATACTTTAGAGTTTAGTTGACTAAAGGCATACATTTTCTTACAGTGTTATTCTGACAGCATGCAGTTGGTTTGGTTTTATTCTGTCATAAAACTATTCACACATTGCACACTTGTGCAAATATGTGCAAATATTCAAAAAAAAAAAAAAAGAATGAAAGAAAGAGAGAAAGTGTGCATCTTCCATGTCTCGAGGCATGTACTGTGAAGCTAGATTTGGGACTTAGCGAGGTAACTTCAGGCTTAAGTCTAGTTTATATGGAGTCAGGAAGCCAGTTCTCATCTTACCAAAGCCAGATGATACAAACCTAACCTGCTCCAGAGCATGTTACATTTGGGACTCATCACTTCCTGAAAAAAAGCACCACTATTTCTGGAAGAGCCCTCATACTAATTATTTTTACTCATATTTCTTGTCTTTCCACGACGAGCATCAATAAGAAAATCAGATCTTGAGGAACAATTTCATTCCTGCTTTTTTCTGCAAGCAATAGCGCACTAAATCCCTGTACTTACCGGCAGCTAAAGCTCGCTGAGGGAAAAATATGTAATCTCCAACCAACTGGGGAGGGGCTGCTTTGTGAATTTGGTTGCAAAGGTATTGGATCAGAAATCTCCCTCTCGGATGAAGTTCTTTGTTCATCCGTAGTTTGCACTGAAGATGCTAACTTGTCTGCAAATGCTCAATGAGTGACATTGCACCTTAAACGTGTAACTTTTACTTTGAAGCAGAACTGTTTATATCACCCTTTTCAGAGAGTTTGTAGGCAAGTTGGTGTCCTTTATGCTAACTGGCCACAGTAACCACAGTAATTACAAGGTTTTTAATGCAACACCCTGTACCTCATTGCAACCACTTTCACTTAACAGCCAGCAACTTCCAGCAAACCATCGCCAACTGGTCAGGGAATACATTTTTACCGAGTGACCTGTGGTTGCCATGGGTGATGCTGACTGACCTCTAAGCCTGCCCGACTGAGGCCTAATTAATTCAGTCCTTTGGCCAGTAAACTGGGTTTATTAACCTTCAAGTGATTGTAAAGTCCAGCCGGATATTTATGTGCCATTGAGATTTTTCTAAAATCTAAAAAATGTGTCCTACCGTGAATCATCTTCTCCTACAATTTTTCATATTTGTTTTTTTTTCCCCAACCTGAAATGGTAAGGATGAAAGTTGTATGGAAATATGTTTTGTTTAAAAAAACAAAACAAAAACATTATAGGCTTAATTTTATTGTAATTTTCAACTTTTAATTACTGCACGGTGATGTTTTGCCAACAGACCTAGAACAGCAAGATTAACGTCTTTTTGCACACAAATTATTTCATAATTAATTACATTGGAACATTTTAATACATCTATTGTTGGTAACGGAAACAGGGTAAATAGTTATAATCACAAGTAGAGCCTTTAACTCTCCAGACTTTTCTAACCGTATATTTTATTCTTCCTTAATAAATGGAAGAATAAAAAAAATGAATAAATGGAGTTTTGCTGCTGGTATAATGATCTTTTCAACTTTTTCAAAGTGGTAGATCTGTCCACATGTGTCATTGGTCATATGCTGTCCTGTGAAGATGCTAATAGCTACCTTGGGAAACCCTGAGTGGGCTTATCCAGTTTATAATTACCTTCGATTGCAGTGTTATTGTAAATGAAGATACGGTAAGCTGAAGTTATTCGGTAGTACAGGCCTCCTACTTAATGGGCTGTGTGTTTAAATAGAAAATGTGCTTGTAGTGATTTTATGGTGCCTCAGAATAGTTTAATGAAGTTAACGTCTTCAAGTAAAGTAAACTGAGAAAGTCGATTTAACCAAATGGAAACTTAGTTTTCTTGTCCTGTTCCTTTTTATTTTTTATTTTATTGCCTGTTTTTTTTTTTCTTATGTAAATAAATTATATAATCCATCTGATATGCTGTGTTGTTACTTGGTTGTAGATCTGTTAATGCAGCGGTCCCCAACCCCCGGGCCTCGGGTCCGTGAGTCGTTTGGTACCGGGCCGCGAGAGTTGAGGCTCAGGTGTGAAATGTATGGTTTTCAGGGTTTTTATCGGTTTTCAGCGTTATTTTGTTATCGTTTTTATCGTTAACTCGGTTTTCCTTGGTCTTTTCACATGTGTTATGAATAAATCTTTTTTTTCGGTACCGGTACTAGTTTTATTTTGTTGTATTTATCCGCGACACCTTAAAGGCCGGTCCGTGAAAATATTGTCGGGCATGAACCGGTCCGTCGCGCAAAAAAGGTTGGGGACTGCTGTGTTAATGTACTGAGTTTTAATAACTGGGTTATTGTTTACATGTGTTTTCCTGTTGTATCTCAGGAGTTTTGTTTTAATGATGAGCTACTCCCTGCATACTGTAGTTTTGATGTTCTCCTCATTGTGAATTCTGTTCATTAAAGTGTGCACATTGTGGGCTTTTTTTTTTTTTTTTAATGTGTTTGTTTCGGTGAGGGACAACATGAAAACTGCTCGGTCGTGTAGTGTTACATCAGAATGACAGAGACCAGAGGTGGAGGTGTTAACAAAAATAGCCATCTCAGTTTTTCCACTTAATTTGAAACTTTATCATATTTTCCACTGTTACAGACATTTACTCAACTGATGGCTGAATTATTTTAGCACTCAGTCCTAAATATAGACTACCTAAGAAAGAATGTCAGAGGCACTTTTTTTTTCCATTAAGGTGCTACGGATGGCCCAGATGTAGGACTGACAGCCAAACAAATAATCGAAAACAAACCTTTAATTAAGTGTAGTAGTCCGAGTGAAACAAGATCCAAACTTCAGAATATGTTACTAAACAGACAAGGAACAGACAGACACTGACAAAAACTGAAGGAAAACTAAAGCTTTAAATACACATGAGGAGATAGAAAACACCAGGGAAACAAGACACAGCTGAAACTAATTAGGACAAGACAAGGAAGCAAAACTAAATGCAAGGCACAAAAGACAACTAACTATTAAAATAAAGCAGGAAATGAAGAACAACCACACTGAAACAAGTATTCACGACGCATACATGAACTGAACAGAAGGGGAAAAGACAGACTAATAACGCCACAAATGTAGAACATGACAAGTACTAAAGCCTCATAATGCTCAGGAATGAATGAAAACCAAAAATCCAAATCATAAACAACACAAAGAAGGAAATACAAAACAAGGATTAAATCTGGGAACCGTGACATAATGTTAACATGTTGAGAAAAGTGATAGTACTAATATTTATTATCACACTGTTTACCTGCAAAAACAGGAAAATATCCTTCACATTAAAACAAACTTAGAAGTAGGATTCCACCAATGCATCACCAGTCAAGCCCAAAGTTTGACATGACTTTCAAACTTATAGCTTTACTTTCCAATTTTAAACTTTATTCCCAAAATTTTGGCTTTACCCTCAAAAAAAGTATTTTAATTTTTCTTCAAAATTTCCACTTTAGACTTTATCACTTTGTCATGGTCCTGGGCCGGTGACCCAGCGTTTTGTGTTTCATTTTAGTAACATCTTCTGTTTTATGCCGATTCTTATTTTGTATTAGTTCTTAGTGTTTTAGTGTTCTCCCTTCTGTGCTTTGTTTGTGTCTCTGAGTTTGTTTGTAAAACTGTGAGTTTCCTGTTTTACTTTGAAGGTCTGTGTCTCGTCGTGTTTAATTAGGTTCAGCTGTGTTCCCCTCTGGTGTGTGATTCCCTCATTACCTTGTGTGTATTTATAGTGTGTGCCTGCCTGTGCTCCTCGTCGGTTCGTCTGTGTTATTCTGTGTAACTTGGTGACAGTCCGTTTCTCTGGTCTTCATTCTCTACTCCTCATCCTCTGTGTTACCTCCATATGTTTTTCCCTGCGTTTTATTCTGTGAGTTATGGTTTCGGGTTTTGTTTGTTACTAGCTTTCCCAGTTTAGTTTATGTCTAGCTTGTTCCTCATTTCCTGTTTGCCACTTGCCACACTGTAAATAAATTTCACTTGCATTACCGCCGCTGTCTGCAACTTGGGTCCTCCTTCAAACTGCTGCCCGAGCCTGAAATTTTTAATACCGACGCCTAACATTCCAGGTTCCTCAATTTTTAAAAATATTTAAAATAAAATGAAAATGACAAGGGGAAAAAAAACATTCGGATATTTTGTTAAACTCAATATTCTCAAAATGTAAAATGATTTTTTTCCTGCTATATACAATACTCCTTCAAACATACCAGCGTACTGCTGCTTTAACAATTATGGATTTGAGATCCCTGATACCAATCTTGGTTTGAATATATTGACAAATAATCTGAATATGCATGAGTAACACAACATTTGGGAGGGACAGGGTTAAGATTTACACTGACCTTGCAAAAAGATTGGGTTGTTGTTTACTTGGCAACATGAAGGAGCTCTGTCTGCTCAGGGAGGATGACACTATTCTACATGGGATACAAGCAATATTTGGACTGGGGTCAGGTCGCCCTCTGCTGGAAAACCAATCACATTAGGGATGTTCCTGAAAAAGAAATTCCCACGTGATTACATAAAGAAGAAAATAGAAGAAATCATACTAATCAATTTATTCAGAATAAGAAAATAGAAGAGTTGTTGTTGTTGTTTGTGTGTAAGAACCAATTAAAAGTGTTTATCACATTTTTCAGTAAGTCACTGATTACTGAAAGAAAAACTAATCATAAGAGCAAAGAAAGACATTTTGATGCTAGTAGTTTAGCTATGGATATGGGTCAGTTATTGGTTTTGTTTTACTGTATTTAGCTGTATTTTTTCTCTGATTTTTGAGAATATGAGTTTGAGTTGGGGGTTAGTTTTATGGGTTTTGCTTGTTTCCTTGTAAGTGATCATACATACCTGTCAAAAGTGTCACTATTTATTGCTCGTGATGCATGTTCATATGCAAGTCAGCCTAAATAACACGGATAATTTTGTAGGTCAGAATACCACAAAACCCCATGTCTTACTCAGTTTGCTTGTTTAGAACTTACCATTAAACGGTGGTTGTTTTTGAGGGCTGCTGCCAAATATCTTAGGTCTGACGTGTCAAACTTATTTTAGTTTGTTTTTACGCACTGCGTCAGAGTTTAAAACAAAACAAAACAGCTCTACAAAGATAAAACTGTCACAAAGAGAAATGAATATTTTTGCTTTGCATTATTTATGATTAAAACAACTTCTCAAGACCTGGAAAAACATGTATTTATTAATGCTAAAGCTTTTTGGCATCCAGTTTTGGCCCCATGTCACATGTTTAACATCTGTGTCTTACATCTTTGGCAAACAGTTAACAGGTTGCTAAGGATGGCAGCACATGAAAAACATATCTACGAGTCCCAAGCAGCCACACGAACCACTTCTTTAAAAAGATAATGTATTTATTATTATTTATTCATTTGACAACAAATGTGTCTTACTGCTTCCCCAGTTAGACTGACGTCTTGACTGCTCATGTAAGAGGTTGTTATCAGGCTGGAGCCAATCATCTACAACAATTTTTTCACACCAGTCATAGCCAGATATTTGCATGTGACAGAGACAGAAATTCTTTTCTGACACACACCAATATAGATGACATGATTACCTCCAATCATTGTCCTGAATCACATTTTATTTTAAAATAACCTTTCATTTTAGCGCAAAAGTCTAATATATATCTAATATATGTTCCAATATCTGTGATAAAATAGCTATATATTTACAGACACTTTTTTTTAAATTAAACTTTCAAATATTCCATTCTGATCCTTTTTTATTTGATGGAAGATTCACTGATAAAAGTTTAAAGGTTTAAAAATTTAATATTTTTCTAAGTTGCTCATTAAATCTTTGAGAACATAAAAACCTGTCTGTTGTCCCCATCAACCAAACAATATCAGGTGCTCTGTAGCACCTGTGACCTAAATAAACTTCCTTTACAAAAAAATAGTACAGTATAATAAGTAGTACTGGGGTTTTTACTGTGTAGAGAAACTGTTGGTGGGCCCCAAAGAGGTTTTAACCAGAGCTGAATACCTTGTTCAAACAAGGTAACACAGATTCACTGTAAAGCTGTGACACCACGGGTGCAGTGGGTAGATGATGGTCCTTGTGTTGGCACAAGCAGCTGCACGCAATGCAACCGATGCTAATCTTGTAGTTGTTGTGCTGAGATCCATGCTCGCTCACTCACTCACACACATAGTGTAAAATTACAAATGTTTTTTTTTTAAAAAAGTGCAACCAAATCAATTATACATGCAGGTTTGACAGTCAAAATCTATTTGTTTCATATTTCACCTGCAAGTACACACGAGACTGTTCTTCTGCTAAACCTTTTTTTCAGCAGGTAGCCACCTGGAAAGTTGAGCCAAAATTCACGGGGAAAAAAAAATCCCATTGTCATTCCAGGGACTTCAGTTAGTGGTGCTGTGTCAAGGCTGCTGGTGTGGCTCACTTGAGCTCTTAACATATTGTGTTCTGACCTGAGACAGACCTGTGACTCACCTTATTATTTTTGAGGGTGTTTTTTTTTTTTAAACCCTAAATCACAACCTCTTCTTAAACCTCATGAACAAGTGAAATCCTAAGTAATGATAAAGCAAATCCAAATGCAAAACACAGCTCAAAGGCCTGATGAACCTCTGACTTATTTAGCCACCACTCCCCCAAACTCCTAGCACAGACGGTTGTCCTCTAAACAGGGAGCTGTTACCTCTCAGTGACCTCCATAGCTGCAGCCAGTGCAACAACATAGCCTTACGGCCTGGCATGAGAATAATTGTCTGTTTAAATACTTTCTCAAAGGTTGGGAAATGACTGACTCACAGGAGCCAAGAATTAAACATAACCCATATGCAGTTCTGAGAAAAACTAACTAACCCCTATGATTCAGTCTTGTAGAACCACCTTTATTGATAAGAGCTTGAAGTAATCCTTTTCTGTATAACTATCAGTCTTATTGTGGAGAAACTTTAGCTTGTTTTCGCTGCGGTTTGCAGCCATTCATTTATGCACAGCTGTTTTAAGGTCTGACCACAGCATTTCAATCAGGTTGAAGTCTGGACTTTGGCTTGGATATTGCAACACCTTGATTCTTTTCTTTTTCAGCCATTCTGTTATAGATTTGCTGCTGTACTTGGGATCACTGGCCTGCTGCATGACCCAGTTTAGGCCAAGCTTTAACTGTCAAGCAGATGACTGCATATTTGTCTCTAGAACAATTTGGTAAGAAGACTTTATGGGTGACTCAGTGGCTGTGAGGTGCCCAGTTCCTGTAAACGAGTATAAATCATCACCCTTCCACCACGGTGCTTCGTTTTTGGTAGGAGGTGTTTGTGCTGATATGTTGTGTTTGGTTTTCACCAAACATAGCAGTGTCCATTATGGACATCTGTCATCTGTCCAAAGGACATTATTCCACAAGTCTTGTGGGTCTGTTCCATGTTTACTAGTGATGTGACGTTCTGTATCGAGGCTTCGAAGCTTGTGTCGAGTAATTGAGGGGGCGTTTCCGCGATGCGCGTATCGAGGCTTGCTTCATTTATGGGAGGAGCTGAAAATGATGACGTCCGAAGCCTCGCTGCCCGGCTGTACCACGTGACTGGTTCATGAAGTGGTTCGAACTTTGCCGCGAGATATGACAGAGATATATACCCCTCAGACTTCATTCAAAAATGTGGGTGTTTGATGGAGAGTTGCGGTTAGTGAGAGTTTGGAGACAGTTTGGAGGTTTATGAGAGTGAGGAGAGAAAGTCAGGAGAGAATGGAGCCAGCTAAGAAGAGGAGGATGTCCTCCCCTGTGTGGGAACATTTTGATCTTATTCCTCCCAACAAGGTATGTAAATCTCTACAGAAGATGTATTTTCATAATACTGATGGTGCAATACAATTTATGTTAAACTGTCTGTACTTTTGTACAAGGTGAAGTGTTTGCTATGTGCCAGGGAGCTGGGATATAACAACAACACCTCATCCATGCTTAGGCACTACAGAGCTTTGCATGAGAATAAGGGGAACACCGATTGTGGAGCAAGACCAGGTGAGCCATCAAATGCCATGATAATATAGCATGCAGTAATGTTACTAAATGATATAACAATATTATACAACTGTTATAAGTTACGTGTGTGATATTTATATTTGTGCTTTGTCTTTATTGTCTTTCCTTAGAACAATCTCAAATAGATGAAGACCTGGTTAGCATGGTGATTGAGGACTCCCAGCCATTTAGCATTGTGGAGGATAAAGGATTTAAAAGATTTGTTAAATCATTAAATCCTAGCTATGTTCTCCCCACTAAAAAGGTCATAAAAGCAGTGAAAATTTAGTTTTTACAGAATAAAATGTGAACAGGCAGGACTGAGGCTCAAAGCCTCAGTGTGTAGCTGTCCATACCTCAACGTTACAAAAGCACAACTACTGTCCACACCCCAACCACACCTCACCTCACAGTAAATGATCATTTCCATTTTAAGCATTTCCAAATAATCATTTTCCATACTGCCAGTATAAATATACACAGTATACTGCATCACTACAATATAGATGTTTTACACACTCCTTTTGTTGTTGACATTTACAGGCTGTGTGCAAAAGGCCACACTCTTCAAATTCATGCCAATATTTTTACATCCAGTAGGTGTCCTACTAGAGCAAATGAAGCTTCAAGAAGCTTTGTGCTGGGGTGAACCAATTGGATGAAAAGCTTCAGTGCTTCATGAAGCTTCATCTGCCCATCACTAATGTTTACCTTTGCACCCTACAGCTTGCAATACATTTTATTTCTAGACAGAGGCAGCTTTTTTCTACAAAACTTTCCAAACAAGCCAAACGTGTTCATAATCTTTAACATTTAACATGATAATTAAGTTCTAAGATGCAGGTTTTACAGCTTTTTTTGAACAACACATGGTCTGACCTTGGTGTAAATTTGCTGGGCCATCCTCTCCTGAGAAGATTGTGGCATTTCATTAACACACACCTAAACGCTCCAGACCACCAAGTGCAAAAGCTGCTCACACCTGCTGATGATTAGTTAATCAAGTCCATTTGATTAGCAGCACCTGGCTGCTCTTAACTTCTATGGAAGCCTTAGCTGTGTACTTGTTTTTCACAGCACTCTCTTTTTCTCATGACAATAACATCCAATAAGGAAAAAAAATGTCTCAAAGCTGAGCCACCTCTTGTTCTCGCAGTACTTCTTTATTTGGAGTGTGGAAATTACAGTACATCAAAACTCTTTACAGTAACTGAGGATAGTTTGGTGTACAGTACGTGGTAACATATCCCTTTAACACATCATACACAACATACGACACACAGCTGCTGCGTCACATGAAACCAAACAGTGTTTTTGTTGGCAAGAGAATCAGGGGGAAAATGACATGCTATGCAGAAATGACAGATGTTTTCATGATACTACAGCAAAGACTCATGATTTTAAAATGTGACCGTGGAAACCAGATACAGCAGCTGTGCCAAATGCTTTTCCCCTTACACTTAAATGAGAAAATAAACTCAAATGAAGTTTTAAATGAGATTAAAAAAAAATGATCATGGAGAGATCTCACTAGAAAGGATGTGCAGCAGGTTAGGATGAGGATAGAGACAGAAACATACTAAATGAATTAACAGTGTGTTAAGTTGGAAGAAGTACTTTAAGGAGCTGATTACTGAAGAAAATTAAAGAAGAAGATAGATGAAGGAAGAGGATTGGTAAGGAGGAAGTGAGGGGCTATAAAAGTGATGAAGATATGGGAACGTTGTTGGCAGAAGTGACAGAGACGTTCAAGATAGGCCCTTTTTGCTTCCAACAGTAATGGACGGGTTGACAGATGAGTTCAGGCAAGAGTATGCATGGTCTATGATGATTGCAGACAAGACTGATCTTTATTGAGAGTAGAGAACAGCTGTAAAAGAGGCTGAAGAGGTGGAGGTATGCGCTGGAATAAAGAGGAACATAAGTGAGACAGAATACATGTGTGTGAATGAGAGGTGGAATGATGAAGCTGCAAGGAGTAAAGACAGTGAAGGCAGATGAGTTTAAATTCCTAGTATCAACCACCCAAACCAAGAGATTGTGCACAATAGAAATGAAGAAGAGACTGCAGGCAGGGCGGATGGAGTGGGAATGCTAAAAACAGCTTGCTTTAACTGTTTTTTTCTCATCTGTCCTTCTGTGCAACGTACAACTTCCATCAATGAAGATTTAAAAATAAGAAAATGAGAGAAACCTAAAGCTCTAAAGCCAGCTCTTCTGCAGCTCAGCTTTAGACTGAGCTAACCGTATCACATTTAATGATGAATCCTTCTCCACATATTACATCATAGTGCAGCTGTTTGTCCTACATTCGTAACCAGCTCACTTTTTGTTCTTTTTGTTACATTTGAAATTAAATGCGTATGCTTAGCTAAATTAAATGTTAGCTAAGCATAGCAAGCTATTTATTTAAAATCACAAAAGCAAAAGTTTATTTTTAAAGTTGCGCCATGAAAGAAAAAGTGGGCTCCTCTGGGCCAACTTGGATAATGCATGAAAAACAGAAGCACACAACATTCACCTGACTGCAAGCATACAGAATTTCCTGTTTTCCTGAATTAATGAGACAATTGGGGCATCTGAGTTTTATAGATGGTGCTGTTACAGGCTATTAGCTGGATAATGCAGTGTTTCTGAAGGCATCAGCTGAACTAATAATACCTCAGGATACAAGCAGCAGCATCTAAAATGCATTCAGGCTGACAAACACGCCCGTCTCCCAATGTTTCCAATCTAAGCCACAATAAAACTCAGCCAATAAATCAGGCAGGGGGTAACAAATTCAAGCACTTAATAGATATATGCACTTCTGAACTTTGAATAAGTCTTGTGAAAGCCTCAATGAAAAATATTCCTCAGAAAATCCAAGATAAGAGATTCAGAACAACTGGATGTCTTTATGTCAAGTGAAGTGCAGTACACGTCTGTGAATTTGGCAGTTTTGTCATAAAATGAATAATATGTGCATAAATACGTGAAAGGAACCAGAATCATTTCACAAGATAAACCAATTTCACAAAAACTGAGGATATTTTATAAGTTTTGACTAAATTACAAATAAGCTATCAGAACCTTTTCTCTTTCAGATGCAGCATTATTAAGCGGTGTAATGATTGTCACACTGCAGTAAATGCTGTCTGGATTATTTGTATAAGTCTGACTTGTATCAACTTATCGGGTTGATTTCTGAGACTTGAACTGAATTAGAACTTCAAAATTCTCAAAGATCATAAGCATACATCATAAGCATACATCATAAGAACTGTACTGTGGCTTCTCATGCTGGAATCCTCATTTATTTAGGCAGCTGCATTGCAGTAAAAGCCCAGTGAGAAGCATTCCTGTGGTTGAATTTTGTCAGTACAAGTATTCAAAGTGCTGACACAGTAAGTGTTTCTGCCTTTGCCTTATAAATCATCACATTTGGAACTACTGTAAAACAAGAGCCCATCAATTCCAGTAACCAGTTTCAGAACAAATGCTTTTTATATTTAGATTAATTTCATTTACACAGCCTTCAAAACAAACTAAGAAAAAATGCCCCTGATCTTCATTCACTCTTGATGACTGGTAGAAACAAACAAACACATGCACAGATTTTAACATTACAACAAAAATGTTAAGTGCTTCAGGACATCATTAGGCAGTTCTTTTCATTTCTCCATTACAGAAATTCTTAGGTATGTCATGTTTCGTGTGTACTTATTATTTTTAAATACTTGGCATAGAAACAACTGGATGGCTATTGTGCAAACTCATAGGAAAAGATACTCCACTGTATTGGTAAATATGGTCCAAGGAAGTCCAGAGGGAAGAATCTGACCACAGCATCTTCACGTTTCAGTCCAGGAGAACAAGCTGCTACTGAAGAGATGTGTATACACTTAACAGATGGAGCCTCCACCCATGGAAATCTTTTTTGTTGTTGTTTTTTTTTTAAATCCATTATGGTCAAGAATAACCTGCATAGGCCACAGTGAGGGTCTGGATGCTGTCCCAAGCTCCTCAAATGTACTAATGCAGTGGGAATCCCCCCCCCCCAAACAAACAAAGTTAACACTTAGTTACTTCTTAAACTACAGCTGAGCTTCAATCTTTTAGACCTTATACTGTCGGTTATTATTAAGTGTTTTCCCTAATATGCAGGAGGCAACATGGTTCAGTCAGGACTTTTCATCGCCTGCCCGTCAGTCCGGCTGCACTACTGCGGTTGAGGTTGCGGCTGAGCTGAGGGAAGTGGACGGTGGGAGTTCTGGAGGTGGGACCGTAGAGGCCCAGGTTTCTGGCTGCGACAGACTTCCTGGGCTGCTTCACACAAGGGAACGGGGAGAAGACTTGCTGTTTAGGAATGGAGGAGAGCCCCGGGGTTGACGGGGAAGAGGAGACTTGGGATCTAGAAGATGAGGAGATAGAGGAGAGGGAGGGGGTAGAGGGGGAGGAGGTTTTGTAAAAGGTGGAGGAGGCAGGAGGAGAGAGCGCAGATAAGCAATTAGCTGATGAAGAAGGTGGTAAGGAGGAGGTGGAGTTGGGTTTTGGAGTGGAGGTTAGTGTAGGAGAATCTGAGGAAGATTGATCAAGAGAAGGAGGAGCTGTTGGAGAGTGGGGTGTGCTTGGTGTGGAAGGTGATGAAGAAGAGATGCAGGAGTTGGAGGAGTGGTGAGGTGGTGGAGTAGTAGGAGGAGAAAAGCATCTGACAGAGCCAGCGTGTCTTTCTGATGAGTCAGACTCTTTATGTCTGATGGAGGATGGCGGTGGAGGGAGGAGAGGGACTTGGGGTGCAGGCTTAAACTCTGGTAATTTGGGTACTGTATCTGGGTTTTGGTCGTTGGGAGAACTTTGATTTGATTCACTCTCTAGAGTCAGGGAGTCCAGCTGCACTACCACATCTGCAACTTCTGCTCCTTTAGTCTCATCTGAACTCTGTAAAGCCTCTTCACATGCTGACCCCGTACCAGAGGAGTCAGGAGACAGAGGTATAAAAGAGTCGCTCGCCTCTTTCTGCTCATCATCCCGTTTATTTTCCTCACTCTGTTTCTCCTCCTGCTCCTCAACCTCCAACTTTGCTGATTCTCTTTTTTCCTTCTCCTCTTCATCTTCCCTGTCCTCTGAATCTCCAAATCCCAGCTGAGCTCTAGCCCTAGCTATATTCCTCCGATGTTGCCGAACATGAGCGCGCCAAGGTGATCCTCCACCTCCTCTGGAGCTTCCTGGAGATCCAGTGCTATTTGAGGCCAGGGAGCTACAGCGCTGCCTGGCTGGGGAACCCGAAGGAACCGGACTCTGGAACAGAGAACTAGGTCGGGCCCCTGGTAAAATGGACGTTGTAGCAGAAGTGGGTCTGTAGCCTCGAGCACCTCCACGTGGTTTTCGGCCCAGGAGGAGATGGTTTATCACTGAGCTGGAAGGGTTGAGCTGTGAGGCCAGGACACGGGTGGCAGGACACTTGTCTGGAGGGGAGGTGACAGTTCAGAGAGAATAAAACAAAATGTATTAAAACAAGCTTACAACAGATGCTCTCTGAGCTTACCAAGAAGGCATAAAAATGACAGAATTCCATGAGACATTTTGACATACTTTGCCCTTTAAACATACGCTTTTAGCTTCAGGTACCTACTGTTAGACATCTAGGTACGGTTGCTCTTTTTGGCTTTCATTTGTTGCCATTACTAATATTGAATACTATTAGGTTCAGATAAGTTCTGCTAGCTTCTTTTACCTATTTTCTGCTCACATTTGTTCCAATTAGCTACCATTAGCCCCTGTCAGCTACCATTAGCCCCTGTCAACCCCACTCAACCCTTTTTAGTTTTCCATTAGCCATGTTAGCTTTAGTTAGCTTCTGCTAGCTCTTCTAGATATCTAGTTTTCTCTCCTGTTAGGTTAAGACAGCTCCTGTTAGCTCAAAAAAATCTACTGTTAAGTCTTATTAGCTTATTTAGACCCAATTAAACCATTCTTTGTTTTTATTTCCTCTAGATAACTAAACCTTAACTCAATTTTAACAACTTTTACTTTAATTTTTTATAATTATTTGACACAGAAACCGTCAAGTAAAGCTTGATGTTTTAAAAAGTGTATATAACTGCATGTTTTCTATTTTAATAATTTTTTAAACATTTTTTAAACACTTAGCTATTCCAAGCAGCAGTATAAGATATCAAACACTAGGGGCATTCGGAGCTTTTGGTTTATGCAATAATGAGATTCAGAGAAGCTGTGGACTAGAGTGAAAATTATTTTTCTCATATTACATAATATGTACAGTGTTAAGGCCCATCCCCAATGTAAATAAACCATGTTACAGTACAAGCAGGACTTTTTAAAAACAGATTAAAGTGATTTACACAGCGTGTTATGCACAAATGTTTACAGCTGCAGAGGGAAAACACCAAATGTGACTGTAATACTTTTGCACAAGCCTTATAAATCATGTGTGAATACGACATGGAAGGAGCTGCAGCTGCTCATCAAGGTTAGTGTCACGATTACCCAAAACAGAGAAATCCTCCAACATGCAGGCAAAGAATGTGAATCATTGACCAAATCAAGTGTAACTGGAAACATCTGTCACTACAGAGCGTTTTGATAATGTATACTGTACACTTCATATAAGAATTAAAATATTTAAGAGCAGTTAAATGTATACAAATATTATTTATGCATGTAAAGGATATTATTTATACATAGCAGTGACAGGTGCCTCCAAATAAACATTCAGAATACATATATAGGTGGTTGATTGTGTATGTCACCTGTAACCAGAGCAAAACCATCACCAGTTGTTGTAGCTACAGTAGTTCATTTTCCACACTTATTTTTGATCCAATATCAGTTATATAAAAGTAGAGTGTGACACCCGTTTCCAAAAGGCTCTCAAAATACCAGACAACAACTGTCAAATTTAAAAATAAAAGCTTTCTTAGCACTGCAGACACATGTGTGCACTGCACAGCATTTTGAGAGCATCATCCATCTGCAAAACCGAGCCAACGAAAACCAGAATTTTGTCAAAATCAATCATTTTTATAGATATACACCGCTAGTATAGTGGTCTTGCAAGATTTCCCCAGAAGAATTTAGCTCTCTACTTGTATTAGTTGTGTCTGTGGTAAAAATCTGTTGATTCCAATAAAGACTATTTCTAAAAAGTCAAACACCAAAGATTGCTCAAATAATCCCCAGAACACCCAATTTCAGAATGGCTGTTGACACAAGTACCGTCAGTGTGCTGCTCAGTAGTGCTGCCACTCTGTTTGCTGGAAGCCCCCTGAAGAACCCCTGGACTTGTGGGCGCTACAGGTCCAGGTCCTGTGAGTCACACGTCATAATCATCATCAACAGCTGGCTTTTTGGTTTCCTTATTCTCATCCATGTGTACCATTTCACTGGCATTTTATTTATTAAAGGGGACCCATTAGTCTCATTTTCAGCTCCACATTTATCTTTTAAGTCTACTAGAGTAGCTTTGCATGATTAATATTTAAAAATTAGCCTCATCTATCTTACCATCCTGTCTGAAAGAAGCTAATTTAGCTCCTCTCCCTTTTAAGGCAGCCTTCTTCTGACTAGTTAAATGTCTTTGCACTGATAAAACGAGGCGTTTCACTGGTCTTGCCCATGATGTAAAATTAGTTTGAAATCCCTGCTCTAGATTTTCACGGTCTAGTGAGGTTGCTGTTGAAGTTCATTTCAGTCATCGATGTCATTTAGTCGTGTCAAGTCTCTCATCCCACGGTCAAACAGACCTCGGCTAGTGACAATTGATCTTTGGAGGAATATACATATGGTTTTTAATTACTCTTTTATATTCTAATGCTTGGGTGTGTGCTTCCTTTGATATATGTGTATTCTCTCTTGCCTCCTTATAATGACAAATACTACATGAATCTGTGGGAAAAGCTGAGCTATATCCCTAAAATGACCATATTTAGGGATATCCCCTAAATATGACATCATAAAGACTAAGGAGTAGAAAAACAAACTGTCTAAAACTGCTTAACTGAAGCCTGAGCTAGCATTTCACAGGTATTACTTGTACTTGCTGACATCATTACTTGAAACTTTGGTCATGTTTGATACAAGCATGCACAATTGTAACAGACAATAGGAAACGTATAATAGGTCCCCTTTAAGAAATGTTCTGGTGTGTCTCGACAGCAGAAACACACAAAAGATTTATGCACTGAAGAAAAAAATGTAAAAACATCCTGAAAAAATAAATAATGAACATAATGAAACGCTTTTTTTTATATGAGTGTCTTTGAGCAATACAAAAGCTCAAAGACATTCATCATCTTGGTAAACCTGCTGTGTGAATGCTGTTACTCATTTCTCACTCACCTGTGCGGATGTAGAGTTGCATAGCCTGTTGCTGCTGCCGTCGTTTGATGCGTGCGTATTGCTTCTTCAGGGCGTAGATGTCGGTGCTCATTCTCTCCATCATCATGCCGTTAATGGCTGCTTGATGCTCTGCCCTTGCACCTCCTCCTCCTCCTGATCCTCCACTACCAGCCCCTCCTCCTCCTCCTCCCACTGCTCCGGGGCTCAGCTCTGCGATGCTTCCCTGCTCGCCTCGCTGGTCTGAATGCAAGAATACATGTAAAACCAGAACACATGCTTTATTATTTCCACTTGTTTGGATCTATTTTATGACTGAACATGAAATAAAGTGATTAGAGTCAAATTAGCTGGTGGGTCAAAAAGGCAGATGGAGCAATTTAAGCAGAATATACAAAACAGACGAAATCCAGCGTGCCTTTTTGGCTCTTCTTAAGCTCCTTTTCATACTTATTTACTTGCCCAGTTTGGCTTTAAATCAAAATCAGCTGTGCACTAGAAACATCAGATTTAGTACAAGCAAGAGAAAAAAAAAAAAGCTGCTTGATGCTATCGATAGATGATAACATCTGGAGCATTCACTTAAATGTACACAACATGCTGCATTGTCTGATAGTGTTTTGGAGACTAGAAGTTACAAGTTTCAAAGACTTTCAAAGTAAGCCCAGCAGGCTGAGTCACTCTTTCCTGTTTTCTTTGCCTCTGATGGCATCACAATCATGGCGCTTTTAGACAAGCAGCCTTTGAAGATGACATAAAGTGCATTTTGTTGAGTGAATTATTGTTTGTTTTCTCTTCAGCTTCACTGAAAGTTGGAAATTATTTTCCATCTCAGCTCTTCCAGCAGGACGCAACGAAAAATCCCCGTCAAAGACAAGCAGCTCAGTTTGTTCACTGTAATTACTCTGCTGTCTCAGAGCCCCTGTGCAGGCGATTGATTGATGTTCTTTTCCTTCACATTGCTTCCAAATATAATGAGCAGAGTTTCCCTTTTGAAGTAGGTCAAGACAGTTGTACTGAGATCTTCTTATGAGGTTAAAAGTTCAGCTCAGGTTTAGAAAACAGCTTTTACAGATCTTAACCAATGTTTTTAACTAAAGCCCCCTGGCTGGTTTCAGCTTTTTCATGCTTGTACGAGTCCTTGAAGAAGCAGGAAGTGGGGATTTGTCTGGAGGAAACAGATCAGAGTCTGTCAGTACTTAGAGTCATATTAAGGGCAGGACACGAGGATTTGGGGCAGCAGTCCATCTGGAACTGCTTGGCTCCTGACTGTACCCACACTGAGGGTCACCATTTAAATCCCGTGTGTGTGTGCGCTGACCTTTGAGATGTTTCTGGTATCTCTGCAGCTCGGGGGCCAGTAGGCCACCCAGGGGACCCAGACAGCCGAGCGCAGTCACCACAGAATCTTCATCGTCCATGTCGGCGTCATCATCGCTCTCCCAGCTGCCCAGACCACCACTGCAAGAAAACCATCACCACCACCACAAAATACACATATTTATCTGTACAAGAGGCGAGATCTCAGACAGACAGAAAAAAAGAGTGTAAACACACTTTTGGACTGAATGTTTTGGTTTTCTGAACATTTGCTGACGACCAACATTTTACTGTTAATGTTGAACATTAGTGTCAGTGAGCAGAGTTGCACTGCTTTAATTTACAATGAGTTAATTCTGTATTAAAATTATAGTTGGTGATTACAAAGAGGCTTTACTGCTTCCTATACCGCGCTATTTTCCTTCTGAAAGTAGTGACCATCAGTATAATACAAGCATCTGTCCCATGGTCACACCTCCAGGTCATCACTAGCGGCCACAGAGAACATAAAAATGTCTTTAAGAGTAGTAAAGTGGAAAAATATTGAGTTGTGTTTTTTTTTGTTTGTTTGTTTTTTTAACAGCACTATTGATTTTCTGAGTTTAGAACAAACCTTCCATTGGATTTCACTGAGGTAGGGAACGGAGTGATGTTGTAGGTGTATTTCTCTCTTAGCTCGGCTAGCTGAGGGAAGGGAAACACCGCCATGGAGTAAACCTCCTGACAGACACAGAAAGGAGACAGGTGAGGAAGCCATGATCACAACATGTACAGCATTAAAGTAGTGTGTGTGAAGTTTGCTCACTACCTGCATGAGCTCTGTAGGATCGATGAGGTTGTGCTCCAACATCTCTTGAGTGAGACAACCCATGGTGCTGTAAAACTCATCTGCTGTCTGACAGTACTCTATCCTCCTGAAGAAAGAGGAAGTGAGAGAACCAAGGATGGGTTTATAATTTGATTTAAACCATCAGAGATGTGGGATGCACGTAAAAAGTTGATAAGCGATTTTTATTTATGTCAGAATTTATCAACAGTGTTAGCAGAATATTTTATCACTTTAAACACGCTTTTGCAAATGGTTGCCTTTTATTTTGAAAATTAACCAGATTAACTGTGCTGTTCCCATGTCTGACGTCCTGCCCTCTTCATCTGCTCTGTGAAGCTTCTGCAAAACAATAGACTTGAAGGCATTTTGAGGGACTCAAAACCATCAAAACCACTTTCCATCTGATATGTGGACTCACATCCTGTTTGGATGCAATCAGCTCCAGCAGCTGAAACCCCACAGGATGCATTTCCGGGGTAATTATTATTAATAAAATAGAATAGCAAGGGTGATATTCGCTTTCAGTGGATTTTTAATACCAAGGGAAATTAAATTCTCTTGCAAACACTGAAAAAAAAAATTGGGTGGAGGTATGTAGCGCAAAGCTACATAACTCCCTGAGCACCATGCATGAACTGCAGTCCTGGACACAGAAGAATATCTTGATTATTTTGTGATATTTTCTTGAGATGCATGGTGCTCAAGGGGGTATGTAGCTTTGGGCTACATACCTCCACCCAGTTTTTTTTTTTTAATATTTGAGTTTATATTTTATATTATAATATTCAGTGCTTGCAAGAGAATTTAATTGCCCTTGCTATTAATAAGCAGCAGAAATTTGCTTCCTCTAAAGCAGGGGTGTCGAACTCCAGGCCTCGAGGGCTGGTGTCCTGCAGGTTTTAGATATTACCCTGGGTAAACACACCTGAATGAAATGATTAGTTCATTACCAAGCTTCAATAGGATATCTGGGCTTGATAGTGTAAGGACCTCAGTCAGTTGGGAGGGGCCCGAAGCCTCTACTCTCTACACACCAAAAGAAGTAAGCTGAGGTCTGTGGTTCAGGCTTCTGACTGGAATTCCTCTAGGTGAGGTGTTTTGAAAATTTCCAAATGGGAGAAGATCCTGGGGAGAACCTGGACTTCTCTCAGCTGGCTTAGGAATGCCTCAGTGTCCCACCAGAAGAGCTGGAGGTAGTGGCTAGGGAGAGCTACTGACCCAGATGCATGAATGGATGATGTGAAATGTCCAGTTTTCCCCTATCCTAAAGGGCTAAAAAAAATCTTGATATAAAATCTACTCCAGCAGCCAATCACTTTTTAGTTACACGTAAGCTATGCCCCACCTCTGTTCATAATGTGCATGCATGAGTAACACTGCAACCAAACAGCCAAGCCACACCTGACGTAACATCTGCAGCAGAATTAACAAAACATACGTGTTTGGGTGTGTTCTCTACACCAGGTGTGACTGCAGGTAGGTTCACTTACTCTCCCAGTCTCTCCCAGATGGCGAGACCAACTCGAAACAGCACCTCTGACCCCTCAAAGAAAACAGAGTCCCAGATCTTCAGCACGGTGGGTGCCGGCAGGCAGGTGGCAAACATGGTCAGAAACCACTGCATAGTGAAGACGTTGGTCAGCGGAGGCTCGTAGCTGCCTGCAGCAGAGAGGCAAACAGATACTAAACATACATGAAAAAGTTCTTAGCCTCTCTGTAGGATGAACATCTAAATAGTTTACAGACTTTGTGACCAAATATCCCATGTAGCAACTGTACCTCCAGCCTCTCGGTTGGCTGCTTTCTGAAGGTGGTGGAGGTGCTGGGAAAGCCTCGGCAGCTTTAGACGCAGCAGGTCTCTGAATACCGCCATGTCCACTGACAGGAGGAGACAACAGAGTAAGAAATCCAGCGTGATGAAAAGTTAATGGTATTCATTAATCCTCAGATTAGATCCCCAGTTTTTAAATTTACATAACTATTTTCATTTTTCACTGGAAAAATAAACCCAATTTGATATAAAATTTATTCTGTTAAGTCCATTAAATCACTAGTGTTTTCACATCCAGGTAGGACCCATCTGCTGACTTAGACTCTGGGGGCGTCGGCCAGTTTTTGTAGGGCTTCAAGTGTTAGTGGATGAAAGAAATTCAGATTAAGCTTCTCTTTTTTCCCTGTTTACAAATTTAAAAAAAATTATGAAACAACCTTAATTTCAATCATACAATAGCCAACCCCTGGGGCCTGGCCCTGGATAAGAGGGTGGAGGGAGGGAGGGATGGATGGATGATAGCCAATTACATTTCAGGAAATACAATATACGACTGAAGCTGAGACGTCACTACTCCAGGCCTACGTGTGGACTACAACATACAGGAATGCGTTTATGGAGATTATTTCATCTCCAAATCAGATAAATGTACCCAAGGGAGTAAAAAAAAAAAAAAACCCAAAACAGTCATGACTCTAAAATGCAGACAGATAATCTCCTGCATCTCTAATTGCTGCTGCTCTGTTAAGCACTCTGTATCTGCCCTGATGGAGTTCCTGCAGTTTGGTGTCCACTTTCACATTTTTACATTTGGCACGACGATATTGTCATTAGCATCTTTTTAACACATAAGTGTGAAAATTAGATATTATGGCAGCCAGTATAATCTTAAGTGTACTGTTATAGGCTGTTTACCTGATAACGCTCGCAAGTTGTTGGCAAAATAACTGTCAGGCAGCACTTTATCGATAAGATAGATCATCACCTGGATATGGATGAGTGGGGAAAAAAAGAACAGAAAATAAATAAAAAACATGGTTTAAGCACGGTTATCATCATTCAAAGCAAATTAAGCTACTTAAAAATGTTTTATTTTAAAATCCACCAGCACATGTAAGCAGACTAAACTCAATGACCTGAGTTTGATTACATGGTTAGATTTTGGTGTATACCTTCAGTGCATCACTTTCATTGCCTTCTGTAACCTCCAGTATAAGAGCAGCCAGTACATTGAATCCTTGGCAGTAACCCACAGTTTTATTCCAGCGGGCGTATGCCAGAAGCACCCTCTTCAGCACCACCCTGTCTTGTTCCCCTTCCTGGCCACAATAAGAGCTGCAGCCTGTCCTGTGTAGATCCTGTGGACGAAAAGGAACAACAGCTTGGATTATTTTATTACAAGGACGTGCATTAACATTAAACAGGATAAATGATGACTAGACTTTGCCCTGTTTACGGAAACAGCCGTTCCTCTGTTGAATCAATGAGTCAGTGAGAAACAGCAAAGATCTGCAACGACTCAGCTGACAGAGTCATCCTGTGTTCTGATGCACAAGTCATCAGCAAACAGCATCTAAGCAGGTACACCTTCCAAGAAACACATTATATTTTATTGGTAGCTCGAATAAACTGTTGAATGCACATAAACAGCCATCACGGATGTATGCACTCACAAAAACAGCTCATCATAGCTCAACAGGTTGAGGAAAAAATGGTCAAGGGAAAGATGGAATGTTAATAATTATAGGTCTTGAATCCAGCGTAGTACTAAAGTTTCAAACACAGACTGAACTGAGTGGACTAAATGCTAGTTTGATGACATTCACACCCAGTCTGGAGGAATAATTTACCTTTAATTTTCTGAGGTCTACGTCATCGCTGACATAAGGACTAAGCCTAGCCCTTAGTTTTACAGAAAAAAAACAAACTTTACAGGAATAAATTAAATTTTTAAATTCGTGTCAATCACAACTTTTTAAGTTTTTAAGGCTTTTTTCTGTGATTGTCAGGAAACATTTCAAAACCGCATCATACATTCAGATATTCTCATAGCACAGGTTCAGGGGTTTTGTGTTAGGATTACATGTCATCAACACTAATAATTTAAACAGATAAATGGATTAAATACATAATGAAAATTCTTGCCTTTGACAGCCTAGTTGCAGTTACAAGTTTAATTTGAAGTTGTAGATTATCCTGGACATTTCAATATAGGGGTGACACGCTTTTTGCACCACAGAATGGCTGTATAAGACGGATGTAGCTTCAGGGTCTCCATCCATATACATCCTAGTGACCGCATCCATCTTTTATGTAAAATGTATGCTAGGAGCCAGCCTCAAGTGGCCAATTACAGAACTGCAGTTTTTGGCATTTCATTTATCAAAGCCAGGACCTTTCTTTTAAAGATACAGGATCCAAAATGTTTAGAATAAAAGAGCTTTATGAATGTTTGTATGTAGTACTGAAGTGCTTTGAGTGCTCCGTGGAGTAGTACCATGCCCCTGCATGTGACCCTGAACTATGTCTACATTACACTTCAAAAGGTATTCAATGGTCTGCCTGTTCTGTATTTTATGCTATATGCTGCAAATACAATTTGGTTACCTTGACGATCTGGATCCCAAGGGAGTCATCATCTGGATTGCTGCGTTCATTAAAGGCAAAACGAAGAGTCTTCTCCCAGTCAATAGAGATACTGTGGAGGTACTGGTCTGCTAAGGTTAGCCAAACCTGGATAATGACAACAGCAGCCAATAAACAATGAGTCAGTCGGTGCTGTGGTTTTTGTAGAAATCCAGCCAACATTTAAATGGTACTTTTACTTCAATTAGGAGCCCCTGTTCACTGTGACTCCCATTGTTTTACATCCACGCAAGAGAAAAGCTTTTCGTTTTCTGACAAAATGAAAGTAATTGCTTCCATTTCTTCATACTTGCATCAAAAAAGATAAAACTGGGATGTGAGATGAATGGAGCATAGATAAAGTACCTCTACACGCTGTTCTTTCATTCCACGCTTTCTCTCTTATGACTGTAAAAACTTGGCCCGAAGGCTGACGACAACAAAGTGAACAGACGTTTCTTGCAATAGCACAGCTGGGCTCTCGCTTTTATTTGCTTAACACCCCGATGGCTTCAAAACACGACTAGAGAGGAAAAATATGTAATGCGTTGTTTATCAAAACACCTTTTTATATGGAAGCAATTTTGTGCCCAAACAGAGAGAGTTTCTACTTTTTTACTCACTGAGTATGACAAAGTTCTTACAAAGCTTATATTTGGGTGGTTAGAGCAACATACCCTGTTCCTCCATTCCTTTGGTATCCCAGTTGGAAGTCTTGCCACAGCTTTGAGGGCATCGTACCACTGTGGGGAAGAAAAAGCACTCAGTTTAATTGGTTTATCAATGAAAATACCCAGAATTATAATTTTTATATGCTTACTCTATTAAAGAAAAAGGAAAAAGCTATCCATATGTCCATCTTCTACATAGAGTCTAAACATGCACGTAGTGGAATGTAAACATAATTTCAGACCAACAGCTTTAAAGTGGTAAAAAGAAGATGTATCAAGGAAGGATATTTGTGGTATCGAATAGAGTTACTGGCTTAATAGCATATAGATTATATTCAGTGCAATCACGTTCATCCAACTTTATATTTAGTATGATGATTAATGTCACTGGTTGTCTAACTGGTTCAAGTGTGCTTAAAGATGTGTAGTTATTTTTATAATGAAGATGAACTGAAAAGAAAAATATATATATTCAGTATTAGTATGGTAGACATTTTTATTTTAACATGTCTATTTGTCTAAATTATGCATTGCTAATATGGGGGGAGGGGTATCTGCAGAATAATCTGAAGGTGTACTTAATATATGGGCAGTGTATCGTCACCCCTCACCTGCTGAAATCCATTCTTTCCCAGAGATGGTTCAATGGTAAACTTCAGCCTTGTGTCAACCCCTACAAACAAACAAAGAAACAAACAGCTGGTTAGAGGCACCTTCTACTTGATGTTCAGACTTTTTCAGATACAGAATTGGTTTTTGTTTAAATGTGTACACATGCACAGAAATGTTATCTGGAAATCGCACACTTAAAACATAAGGTAGTTAATGAACCCAAGTTATTGATCTTCATAATTTAAAACCCACATTTATAAAAACGTTCCAGAGAAACATTTTTCCCCGAACACCTTTGTGTACTTCTCATTTCACTAAACAATCTGCTTAATGTTTAATGTTAAAGATCTGAAGTCTTTCTGCTAGTTTTAGTCAGATACACCCAATGGCAAAATGGCGGAGTTTACACATTTTCACGTGTATCCAAAGGAAAAATGGACATCTCATTTCCCGACTGTGATATTTTTTTGGTTTGCTTTGGAGCTGTGAGTCGCTCTCCACTTCCTGGTAGTGCTGAATCCGCGTTTCAGTCTCCATTTCACTGCTTAAATGTCGTCTAAAACCTCCTTTACAGCATAATACAGCCCCACGAGAAGACTACCCGGAAGAGAAATTCTCATCTGAAGTTAAGAAGCCGTAAAGTCCTGACATGCCAGTTCTCTCGGCTCAACGCCAACAGCTCCGACTACGGCCATTTGCCTTCCCGTCCCCATCCAGCTCAGCCTCTGGAGGATTGGTGTCGCTCACGCGGGACACCTGCGTGGTTTTTCTCTACGATGAAACTCCGAACATAAGAAATAATGGCTTGTAACCTGAACGGTCCGCTTCTGCCGTTTTGTCGTGCGCCATTATGGATGAGCGCCGTTTTATTCTGCAGTGTCCTCTCGGGGCTTCGGGAGAGGATTAACGCGGAAAACCCTCCTACTTCCCCGTCACAGATTAGTCTAACGCAGCCGATTCAGTGTGGATACAGAACTGCAGCTAAGGCCGGCAGCAGCAAAGTTCAGAGGGCAAATTTAACCAGTTCTCCACAGTGTACGTGACATAACCACGGTAAACACGAACATAAACAAGGAGAGTGTGGAATGATGGGATAAAAGAGTCCACGATTCAAATCTTATTCTGAAAGTCTGTAATTTGATCGATTATCAAGGTAAAGGTAACGAACCTCCACCCAAATACAGCAGCGGTTTTAACAATCTCTTACACTGCCGCACATGTGCCAGAGAAACGTCTCAGTTTTATTTCAAACCTGGAATCTACTTATTCTTACTTTCACTGCGTCTCGTTTAGATTTCGACTTATTCTGTTACCCCCTTTTCTATTTAAGTGATCTCGAGTATTTTTAAGGTTTTTGTCTTATTCCATTTAAATTGTCAATTCTACTTTAATGAGCTATGCTATAAAGTTTTTTCCAGCCTGTATCATAATGATTCCCAAACTAACAAGATTCAAACTAAATGTGGGTCAAACAGTTTTAGTGGGACACATTCATGCCTGACATTTTAATATATGTATCCAGCCATGACCTTTTGTCGCTTACATCACATTACTGTATTTTCATTTACAATGTGCTATAGTTCACTACTGTAAACTGTACTGTAATATTTACATATTACAGCCATTTACTATAGGAATTACATTATAATAATGTTTAATGACAGAAATCAAACCCAGTGCATGGGGTTGACAAATATAAAAATATTTTACTCCCATTATAAGTAAATACTATGAATGCAAATCAACAGCAACCCCAGCCACTAAAGGTGTGCCCATTCATTTTAGCACCTGGTGTCTGCACAACACTTTCCCATGACCTCATATGCCATATATACCATTTCTTTGGAAATAAATAGCTTGTTTTATGTCACCTGCACATATTTGCTAACCACATGTCTGATGCATCAAGACATCCGCAAATACACAGAAAATAAGCCAAGTCACTCATGACTGTTCAGCTATGCTGATTAATCATCTCTTAAAATGACTAACACACAAATTATTGTTTTAAACAGTCCTAAAGGATCCATTCTTAAAATGTTTGTAATACCACATTAATGCTTAACTGTACGCTCTTACTGTGCCATTATTTTGATAATCATAATTGGAAACATATACATTTCTTGAATGTGATCTTTCTTGGCTTACGATATGTAAAGGAAAGTATGATTTTTTTTAAAAATTGCTGCACCCACATGACCCAAAATCTCCAACAACAGCGTGGACTTTATTAATATTATTAGATATTTCAGCCCAACATTTCGTAGTATTTTGGCACGTATCCCTTTTTTTTAGCGCTGCTCTGCCTGCAGATGTTTAAAATAAGCCCATATACTCGAAGGTCACCTGGCTCTAAGGTACACAGCAGCCGGGGTGCACTCCTGGATATCCCGTTGCGCTTCTTCAGGACGCTGCTGATGATGTTACCGACCCCTCCCGAGCTTTGCTGCCGCTGCTTCACGCCCGTTCTCGGCCTTCTGCCGGCGGCGGGGAGCCGTTCCTGTCTCATCCCGGAACCAGAGCTGTAAACGCGCTCAGTTACCTCATCGTTTGGTTCCGCTTTTACAGGCACTCCTTTGATGGAGGGCTAGAAGACATTCTGGCCGCTCCTCCAAACGCTCCCCTGTATATCAATCGATTAAATTGATGTTTCAGCCTTCTTCCGGTGATGTCTCGTTCTTCTGATTTATTCCGGAGGAAACAACTTATCTCCGAGGTATCAGTGAGTGCGGTACTAAATCACCCAGCACGCCATGTTCAAAGGCTCCAAGTGATGCATTAAACATAAGAAAGGTCAAAAATAGCCGAAAGTAACCGTTTGTGCTCCTTTAGCGCCGCTGATGCTGCACGCCTCCTCATCCTCCTCCGGTATGGCGTCACCGGGAGGAGGCGCACGGACGGAGGGATGCGGTAGGATGGAGAGACATGTGGGGCAAGATAAAAGGATGAGGTAATGGTGGAGGAGAGCGCATGGAAAGGGGAAGCGGAGATTCAGTTTTGTAACCCACTAAATCCTAGCGCACCTAATACAACAATGTCATCTCGCTGCTTACATCTAACAAAGAAGTCACATTTCCTTTCACAGTGAACTGAGATGAGCAGACAGCAGCGGGCAGACTTTATCTGACAGCAGGGCACAACACTTCACACGAAGAGACAGAAGACCTGCAACCAAGTAAATGCCTTTCCTATACCTACAGGAAAACCCTTTCTGGGCTAAGGTCAAGTGCCAAAAAGGCAAGGCTCTTCCTTTAAGTAGCAGCTCATAGATACACAAGAGTTTTTTTCTTCCACAAAACTTTAAAGTACACAGTGAAAAGAATGAAACCACACGGCACACCACCAAACAAAAAACATGTCACAAAAAGGATATTGATCTTTTGACACGCACCAGGCATAGCGGAATTGCCTCGGTTTGTCCCCAGTATACCCCCAGTACTTTTTGCTTTCATTACTCATGCTAGGGCCTTCATCTCGGTCGGAATTTTCTCCAGGACCAGATCAGATTGACTACTTTTTCTTTTTAAATATTTATCCATTGCTATTTGGCGCTGCGTTGTCTCACTCGCAGCATGACTATTATGTAATTTCTTCTGCGTCTTCTTCTGTTTTACTGGCAGTTGGCAATCCATTTGATTAGAGCAGGTAGTTGTACTGCCCTCTAGTAGAAAAAAAGGTAATTGTTCTGCCCGTTACTCACGCCTGTCGCTTAGATTACTAATCAGGTGGAACCAAATAATCTTCCATGGCACACCTATGTGCCACGGCACAGTGGTTGGGAAACACTGACTTATCCTACAATTCAAACAGAAAGTATTTTCTATGTCACCAGCAAAAACGATTCAGCCAAATCACAGCCTTTGCAGTGTTCAACAGGAGCCATATTACCATATTAATGTTCTGTGTTGTGCAACTGACCACCTAGTGTACAACTGGCCTGGTCATAAAGTCTGTAAATGGAAAGCAGCACTGGAAAGCTTATATTCTGTTATAGAGACCATGATGGGAGCCAATATGATGCACAGTGATGGAAAAGAACAGTCTCAGTAAATGCATAATAGCTATTCAGTGATATCTTCACTTCTCTGGCCAGGCCTGCCTCTAGGTGTCTGATAAGTGGAGTTAATCAGTGTTAAGGCCAAAATCTACAGTTCCTGTAGTGGCCACATGAGTATGGAAGCCCGTTTCTGCCACAAAAAAAAAAAAAAAAAAAAAAAAGTATCCATAACTCGAAATTTCAACTTATTAACTCAAACTTTTGAGAAAAGTAACTCGAAATTTCAAGTTAGCGCTGCTAATCAGTAATCTACGTGAATTACATAATTTCCTTGTTACCTGGAAGCTGAAGCCCTCAGCTACAAATGCTACAGCTAAGCTACCAGTATTACAGCCAGTCATTGATGCCCAAATTGCTGGATATTTTCAGCGTGGCTTCAAACATGATGAAATCCTGTTTTATTAGCTGAATCACATGGCATTACTATCAACAAACGTACTTTCGAAAGCGTCAATTGGTTGCGATTTGGTTTTGAGTGCACATTCCACAGATTACTGATTGGTAGAGCTAACTCGAAATTTTGAGTTATGGATACTTTTTTTTTTTTTTTTTAAGTTGCAGAAACGGGCTTCCGTACATGAGGCTGTTACAGCATTTAAAAACTGCTTATTGCCTGGTATAAGAAGGTAAAACAGTTTTGGTCTCACCTACACTAATTAAATTAAATTAACTGGACATCTCCACTTTCATACATTTTAAAGATTATTATCATTACTTTTTTTGTTGTTTCGGCTTCTTTTTGGATCATAAATTGGCATGTTTTGGTTTAAACTCCATTTCTCCTGTTGTTTGACAAATCTGGTTTGGATCATGTCATCCACGATTTGGACTTCTCAGTTTTAAGTTGTTGTTCTAGTTTATTTGCGCCTCCAAAGACCAATGAACCCCTGAGACATGCAGACACAATCCTTTCTGTACTTTCACTCTGAGAATTTCAGGGTGAATTATTTCACTCTGTCATTTCTGCTGTCAAACTTACTGTTTCCAAGATGTAAAAGACAATCAGTATAGTCGGGATATTCATTTTCATGCATCTACCATTTGCTTAATTCACAACCTGCTTCTTGAAAATATAAAAAACTAAGAGTGTAATTTTGATACTTCAGGGAGTTTGACTACAAAGAAAAGGTCCTACAGGACGAGCAACCTCAACCATCTAAACCCCAAAAAGGCCACAGAAACAAGGCTGACATGTGACCATTTAAAAAAAACAAAATGGCTCTCATGTGTGTCTGCATCTGATTTGCAGAAAAGGACAGAAAAAAGTGAAATTAGTAACCATATTTCATTTGCTGTGTTGTCTGGTAATTATTCAGGTTTCTGTAGGAACGCCTCCATTAAGTGCCATTTCTTTTTTTTTTTCCTTTTTTTGAGCGACAGGCTTCTCATGATTCATAAATTGGTGGCAAAAACATGGAAACCTAAAGTTTCCTCTTAAAAGTGAATCTTTGACCTCTGTTCATTTTTTCAGTGAAATGAAATTTAAAAAACAAACAAACAGGGAATTGACATTCAAACGAAGGGTTGCTCTGAAAGTCTAAATGTGAAATTCAATTAATGTACAGCGTTACACTAAAGCCAAACAAAATGCAGGATACTTTCTGAACATAACACATAATATAACATATAACATAATATATAATATGGGCGAGTAGGACAAGGGAGACAAAAAATGGTGTGCATGAGAGACACCTGAGCACCCTTACAAGACCTGTATAAATGTATTTTTGTTAAAATAAATTAAAAAAAAAAAATACACACAAAAAACCCAAATTATACTTCATTTCTCTTTCATGATTTATGATATCGGACTAGGACATGTGTCACAAAAATATTTTAGGTCCTTTCGGCACCCATCCATAATTATTTTGTTTCCTTTTTTTCTATTCTCAGCTTGCATGGAATTGAAAAAGCCATCCTTAATATGGTCATCTCACCTTCTACCTACCTGCTGTTCAAACCTAGTGCTTACGATGGGCAGCCAATAAGAACAAAGAACACCTTAACAATAGAGCAACTAAAATAGCCTCCTTCAAAAGACACCAAGATTCAGCATGAGATAAATACAGATGATTTTAAACCATGAATCACATGAATCCTGTGAATCACACAAAGCTACCCTAGATGAGTCCAAACAAACATCTGGAGCTGAAATGGACCATAATCCATAATGACCAATAACTAAATAACACACCATAATGGAATTAGTGTTAACATGTAGATTTTTTAAGAGGTACACTGTGTTAATACACACTCCTGAATTCAGATGAAATAAACTCATGAGACTTTTCATAATTTATTCGAGAGAAAGAATGTGAATAATGATAAATATAATTTGTGTTCATTTTCAGCCACTCATATTCATATAATTTCTTGAAGGATGGTGCAGATTTTGTGGCCTTCCCAGCTCAGTGCAGTCAGCTAAGAGGACCTTCACCTGTTGTTTCACACAGTTACACCTCCTGTGTCACCCTGCCTGGTTTGCTATTACATAAAAACAATGAGTGTATAGTCTTACGTCGTTTTTGTGACACGGCCTGAAGAAACGCTGTGATAATGTCGTAGTTCTTCTGCAGTTTGTGGCAAAGTCGGTCCCGTCTCTTCAGCTGGCGGATCAACTTGGCCGACTGAAGGCCCGTACGATATTTCACCTCCTGGATGATTGAATGCAGCTCCTCTGGGGCTGAAAACAAACACAGAAAATTGGTGGTACAAACTCCACACAAAAAAACCCTGGCTTGATGGTAGAATTGAACTCAGCACATTTTTATTGTGAGGCAATATTGCTAACCACTGCTCGACCTGTGCTGCCCTTACAACATTTATTATTATTATTATTATCATTTTAAATGCCAGAAACAGCCCAAAATTACATCATCTATTGATCTCTAACTTTTTCAGATGATCACATTTTAGGAACATGTGTCTTTCTTTAACCTACATCTTTTTCAAACACATATTTTCCACAATAATATGTACTCCAAATAAAGCCGTGGCACAGTTTTGACACACCCGTGATATCTGCAGTCCTCTGATAAATCATAATCTCACACTCATTAGCCTGTTTTCCAAGCTGCAGGCAAAGGAGGAAATGAAAACCAGATCAGCAGTGCCACATAAACACAAACCCTCCACCCATTAATGGAAACATGGCGTTTAAAATCTGATTGTCACAGCAATAGATTTAAGGAAAAACAGGGGACACTTTTGGTTGTTTTTCTCATGTGTAAAATAAAAGGCCTCATACAGCACTGTGAATAACTGAAAGTGAAAGAAATTTTGTGAGCTCTTTTTGCAATTGAGTCCAACTAACTAAATAAATATTTAAAATAAAGATTCAAACTTTCAAGCAGAAAAGCTTGGAGGATGTACTTTAGTAATCGTCTCTTCTGAGCCAATCGAAAACAGATACAAGAGCAGTTAAAAGTAGTTCTTACTTGATTGTGATATACATCTATTAAGGATCGAAGGATGGACGGACAAGCCATTCAAACACATCAATAACTTTTTTTTTTAAAATTAATCCTGCTAACAACCACATGGACAAATCACAAACTTTGGATGTTATGCATTTAGCTTTTTGTTGTGTGTATTATTTTTGCAAATACCTTTGGATTAAAGCTAATAAAAATAATATATCCACAGACATTGTATCAATTTTCACAACTGTAAGAGTCTAATGTAGCCAGTCACTGGTTGCCAATTAGGGACACACGGATCTGATATTTAGTTATTGGTCAGATCCCGACTCAAAATGGTGGATCTGGTATCAGTAAAATCTGTCCATCTACTTGATTCAATTATATGCTGTTCTGTGTTTGCTGTACCAGTAGTGCGCTGGTTGCTAACAGCAAAGAGTCAGCAGTTTAGTGGCACAACCGTTGATGACACTTTTGGTTTTTCTCATTTCATTCAGCCTGATACCTGTTCCTGAAACTATGCTCTGATTTCATTGAAATAGCCCCCACATCACCACGCTGATAACCAGAGTAGGCTTTGCTGTGTTGCAGATTTGAATGGCGAGTGGTAAAACACACACTGACGGCCTTCATGTATTCAAATGTCCAACTAACTGTTCAACAACACTGGCGAAGATGAAGCTTTTCTTTTTAATCTCTTTAAGGGGAATTCATAGTACTGTACTGTGTCAGCTTGTGTAGGTACACAGAATGAAATGATCTGAAACAAACCGGCATGTCCAAAAAGCAAAATTAAGGTCTTGCAGTAACCTAGTCAAAGCCAGGAATTTGGTTAAATTGAGATGCTTTGGCATGACCTTAAACAGGCTGTTCTCGCTGGAAAATCCTCCAGTGTAACTGAATTAAAACAATTCTGCAAAAAAGAGTGGACCAAAATTCCTCCACAGCAACGTGAAAGACTCATCACCAGTTATCACAAATGCTTGACTGCAGTTCTTGCTGCCAATTTTCACACAAGTTCAGGTAGGTGTGGATAACTTTTTCCCCTTAATAATTGAATTAACCTTTGAAAACCTGTGTATACTCAGGTTATCTTTGAAAAATATAAAAATTTGAATGATGGTTTAAATTTGCCCATTCTGGGTCAGGGACGAGACGTTGCCCCAAGTGGAGGAGTTTAAGTATCTCGGAGTCTTGTTCACGAGTGAAGGGAGAAGGGAGCGGGAAATCGACAGACGGATTGGTGCAGCGGCAGCAGTGATGCGGACGCTGTGCCGGTCTTTTGTGGTGAAGAGAGAGCTGAGTGTAAAAGGGAAGCTCTCAATTTACCGGTCGATCTACGCCCCTACGCTCACCTAAGGTCACGAGCTGTGGGTAGTGACCGAAAGAACGAGATCGGGAATACAGGCGGCGGAAATGGGTTTCCTCCGAAGGGTGACTGGCCTCTCCCTTAGAGATAGGGTGAGAAGCTCGGACATTTGGGAGGGGCTCAGAGTAGAGCCGCTGCTCCTCCACATCGAAAGGAGCCAGCTGAGGTGGTTCAGGCATCTGACAAGGATGCCCCCTGGGCGTCTCCTGGGTGAGGTTTCCCGGGCATGTCCCACCGGGAGGAGGCCCCGGGGCAGACCCAGGACACGCTGGAGAGATTATATCTCTCGGCTGGCCTGGGAACGCCTTGGTGTTCCCCCGGATAAGCTAGAGGAGGTGGCTGGGGAGAGGGAGGTCTGGGCTTCTCTGCTTGGGCTGCTGCCCCCGCAACCCGGCCCCGGATAAGCGGAAGAAGATGGATGGATGGATGGTTTGAAACATATGAGTGTACAAAGAAAAAAAAATAGTAATCAGGAAGGGGCCAAATACGTTTTCACAGCACTGTACATCCCAGGATATAAATTAATCCCCACCCTGCCTTTTTTCTTTCAAAGTTAGGAGAGCAATGTTTACATTAAGCCTTATTTGTAATAAAAAAATAAATAAAAAAAAAAAGATTCCCAACCATTTATATGCTTGTGAAATTAACACTTGTATCAGATCAGTGGTGTCCATCACCATATACGTGAATTCAGGGCTGTGTAGTTATTTAAATTTTACATTTCAAAAACAAAAAAAAATATTAAAAAAATCCTTTTTTCATTTTTTGTTTAATTTTACCCATATTCATTATACCTTTCGCATTAGCGTGTAAGAAGTTCAGTTAAGTTTGCATTTACAGTTTTACTTTGTTTTTTTTAGCTGAACCACAATTTAGGTTAAAGGAAATGTACTTAATTAAAAGCACAAGTTTCTGCCTTTTTAAGTGTAATAACACTAATATTTTCCCAGCATAATGGCACCTGAAGCCAAGGTATCTGTAAGTTATCAAAGCAGGGAAAAGTTGGATATGTCGATCCCTTACACAAACGAGAGTGCTTAAGCATAGCTAATAAACTGTGCTGCTCTGGAGCGATCAATAAAGTGTAACATTTAAACTTTTCCACGGACCGTTCCTGACCAAACACAGGAGCAAAGCGAGTCTGCATATTTTGGCTGGTATTTCAGGTATTATTTAAGAGTATTTCCTCTTCCTGAGTGGCAGCCCTGAGCATTGTCTAACTCATACCAACCCTCAGCAGTGCAGAGTGCAAACACTGAAGTCACAGGTCTGCCCGTGTTGACTGAAGGATTCCTTTAAACGAGAGGAAACAATGGCAGCGTGGACCTCACAGTAACATGCCAAGTGGGAATCTGGGGCAACAATGAAGGACACGAGTAAATGAGCTGTCAATGCACTCTGTCTCTGTCATTGTAACAGTCTGAACACTGAGCTTTACCCACATTACACCCAGCCTGCTCAGCTCACTCCAGTATCTGATTACACTTACAGACAAATCAGCTATATATCAAGATGTATCTGTGATTTGGAAAACACACACACACCTTCCTCATTACAGAGACTTCTGGAATGAATTATAGAAGATTTGGGATGAAGCTTTTACAAAAATAAACAAAGAAAACCTAAAAGCTTAAAGAAAAGCTCTGTTAAATGTCTCAGTTAGAGAGCAAGAAAACAGTAACTAGATCATTTATAGCTGTGAATTAAAAGACAGATAAAAAGCCTCCAATCAACAGGGTTTGTGATCTCTGCAAATAAATTCTGGCACCCACTGAAGCATTTTTGATCTTCCTTCAAAGCAAAAACCACCACAATTGTGTTTGGGATTCAGTGTACTCATGTTTAAAATACCCTATTCTGATCAAATGCCCAAATGAAATAACAGAAAAATGCACAACTTCTGTTCAGTCAGGTAAAATGCACACTCCGTCTAAACAACATGTGGACTAGTTGCACCTGCATGCGTACTCACCTCACAAAAGCTCAATTTGAGCCAGGAAAAAGTGAAAATATTCGTAGTAAGGAGGTAAAACCTCCCCCTACTTAATTAAAAATACAACAGTTACTGTATAAAATAATAATAATAATAAAAGAATGCTAATTCTGAATGTTTCCATATTTGGGAAAGATTTTTATGGAATGACCCTTCATGAAATATCCAAATTTCTTTGTCCATTTCACCTTTAAGGAATACAATACCATTTTAAGATCCTTGCATTTCCACGGTACGGTTTTCTTTTCTCTATTACCTCATACAACCTCTATGGTCATTTCAAACTAGCATCCGTTTCTGTGTCTGAGACTGAGCATTAGCCAGGTCAAACTGGAGGCAAAGGAGTTTTTCCTCCCCACTGTTGCCAAGTGCTTGCTCATAGGGGCTCATCTGTTGTTTGGGGTTCTCTCTAATATTGCAGGGCCTTTACCATTCCAGATAAAGCACATTTAGACACCTGTTGTTGTGAATAAGATTTGACAGTAAATTGTGCGATGAAGTGGTGAAAGTCTTCAAAACATGCAAGATTTCTTTTTTATATAAATGGGCTAAAGAACATGTCTTTGTTTCCTTGCTTGTTGGTGTAATAATGCAGGAATAAAACAGACCAAAAACACATAATATCAGCCATAAAACAAACAGGTGGTAAGCATCATTCATAGAGGAGGAAAAAGAGATAATCGGTGGTTGAGTTTGAATGATCAGTCTGTACCTTTCTGAGCCAGGTAGTTCATCTGGTGCCTCCTGGTGTGCTTCTCCTGCAACTCCTGCAGGAAGCTGGACCCGGAGTTACTGCGGCCCAGGAAGGCATCGGACCCGGACGCCTCCGTGGAGCTGTCCCAGCTGTCCGCATTCCTCCTGCTGCCTCCGCTGTATGTATCATAAAGCTCCACCAGGAGACAGTCCACTATGGAAGCCCTCGGAGTTCTGACTGCATCTCCCACAGATTCAGAGTCGCTGTCACCGGCCGCGTTGGTCCTTTGGGTGGCAGTAAAGGTGCCAGGCGGCTGTCCACGCTCTCTGGGCACCTCCTGCTCTCCCGGACATGATGATGTGTCATTCGATGACTCGGTGGGGCTCGTCCACTGCTGAAAGCCGGAGAAATCGTCCTGCAGGGAGGCAGCAGAGTGGGCATAAACCTCGCTCTCTTCCTCGGAGCGCAAGCCACCGTCACATATGTCAACTTCTAAAAGTTCATTCCCGTTTACTTTCACCCTCGACGCCATTGTTTTTATTAAGAGAAAACAAAACGAATGAGCTCTCTTATCCTGCTGCAGCTGTTTTAACAGTAAACTGTCATTTTCCTGACTTGCCTTAAGTTACAAAGTTTTCTTAGAGCGTTTCGAAGAGGATAGAGTTCCTGGAGCGCTCCATTCCTCACCTCAGAAAGGTGGAGACTCGTCTGGCGGCTTTTACTTTCCTTCCTGAATATTCAGAACTGGAATTCACTGCTCCCCCTCTCCAGGACTACACAATGGACCAGCCCACTACGCTGAACTTCTCCAACTGCTGCCAAACTTTCTTCAGGTCGCGCGACAGGTGCGACAGGTGCCGGGAGCTGCTCCATTGGCCAATCAGAGATGAGCCCAAAAGTATCTCGACCAATCCGCTTTCACCTTTGAGGACCAATTCATTAACGTTTGCACGGAAATTCGTAATGTGACTCCTCTAAACGTTAAATATGTGTATAAATAAAGATTAAAAAAACAACTTTTCAATATGGATTGATACATTTATTTTAAATAAACAAATAAAGGCTAAAATGAAGTAGATATGAAGCATATACTTAAAATTTGGGTAGCAGTGAATCTTTCACAGCTTTCCTTTCATATAAAAATAACTTCAGGTCCTTAGATTTTTCAAACTCCTTGCAATGTGAGTCTAGCTTACAGGAGGTTTTTTTTTTTTTTTTTTACCTTGGCAAATTTCAATGATCTGTAACTTATATTCATATTCTAACAGCCCAGTGTCATGGTAAAGGATGAAATAAGCATGAAAAAGCACATCTTGTGTTTTTTTAAAAAGGTACATTTCTCTTGAGCCTGGTTGATTTTCATGGTAACTGATACAAGAAACATAATAATGCAATCAAAAATATGTCCCAGCAGTGAAATGTATACAACCCAGCCCCAAATGCGGATTTTTAAAAAATTATATGAAACTGTTCTGATTTTTTAAGTTTCATAGATTCATAGAAATGTAATAAACACATGCATTTTAAAAGGTGATTTGATTACATAAGAGGTGATCACAAAGAAATCTCTGAATTGACGTCAGCTTGGCATTAGAGTAGAAACTAAATGTTTATCGCAGTCTGGTACGATAAAATCTTTGGCTATATTGTGATTGCTAAGAAGCAAATCTGTTTAAAAAGTTAATTGAAGAATTGCTCTTGAATTTTATTTTTTTACAGATAGACGAAAGAAAGAAAGAAAGAAAGAAAGAAAGAAAGAAAATTAAAGCATAAAATAAAAGCTGTAGTCATGAGGGGCGGGTACACGCCAATGACAGTCATTGGTACACGCCTACAAATCAAATGATGCGGGCTTCCGTACACCACGTGACCAGCAAACAGGGAAGCGTTGCGTCAGGGTTGAGCTCGTGCCCGTGTTTTTGCAGTCACGGAGGAGCGGCCTCACCATTTCACGCTGTTATAAGGCGCAACGCGGATGGTAGAGACACTCTGCTTCAGAAGTTTGTAGCTGGATGAAGAAAATGGGCTCTTTTCGCTGCTCCGGGCCGAAGATATTCAGCTTTCTCCTGATCTGCGTCACTTTGTGGAGCCACCTAAGCGGGAGCAGCGGGACCAGCTCTTCACGGAGACCTAACATCGTTCTGATCCTCACCGACGACCTGGACGTCGCTATCGGGGGTCTGGTCAGTAGGAGCTTATCTGAGAGTCATGACATTGTTTTTTTTAATGACATTAAACCAGATCGGATAAAGCTGACAGCTAACATTCCTGACAGCAAACATCATGCAGGCATCCCACAGAGTCAGCAGGCTTGTCAATCCATCACCACCAATGTTTTTATTATAATTAAAAAAACAGAAGAAGAAATGTTTTTAGCCAGCTAGAGGATGTTATGTTTATAAAGACTGGGTCTACGTAAATGAGTTGTTTGTGCTATAATAACCAGTCTGACAGTAATGGTAATACATAATAATTATAATAATCCCAAAGTAAACACTTTAAATCTGGTCTGTCAAACAGCACGATCTGATCTCAAGTGGGCTAGGCCTGTTAAACTATTACATGCATATTTATACACATATTTAAAAAGAAAGAAGTGTTATCCTTACAGAAGGTATAAAATGATTTTAACTGACCAGCTTTCATATCTCCCCTCTGGGCTTCCAGGCCCACTAAATCAGGCTTTTACTGGCCCAAAAACGATGCTAAAATAATTAAATTAGTAGTATAGAGCTAGATCTGCTAAATTAGTTAGCAACTTAAAGTTTTAAAATAAATGTCATGGAGGCCAGGTGCGGTAAATGCGGTGCCTTCTTTAGATTCACCTCTGCAGGTAAGAGTGCGAAAGAAATAACTCTTTTTTTACATTTTTTTTAAAATTTTAAGATCATGCCAGGTTCACACCCCTCTTAAAAATGTGTACAACATAAGGCATTGTTTTAGGTTACATTTACTTTCATTTCATGTCTGTTTACAAACAGGTAATGAATAGCCCAAGATGTCTTATAAAAAAAAGTGCAAAATAGACCTGTGATCATGTGACGTGCATTACAGTTTACAGATGGGAAAGGCACAAAACCTCGGCAACAACAGTATTTTCCCATCTTTAAATTAAACCAACTGATTTAAAGATGCTTTCCGATCATTTTTACCCCTCCATGGTAAATCTAGCATCACCAGCACACCAAGAACGGAAAATCTTTTTATTCAGAAATTAGTGTGATTAATGATTTCACTACAATGTTCATATTTTTTTGACCCACTCCTGGTCTTTATGCTGTTTAATGGACACTGCTGTTTAAAAGAGTAAAACATAACTCCGTAAAGTCACTGCGGAAAGTAACTGATGTGAGACTGTAATCAAAACAAAAACTGCTGATACATACAAAAAAAAAACTTGCAGGTTTTCTTATTTCTCGTTTCATCTGCTGATTCAAACCCAGATGTACTCAGACTGATAGCTTATAGAGATGCCATCCAAAAACATTAAACTGCTGTGTTTCGCAGGTTAAATCTTGTTTCTTCATCGATGAAGGTCAGGAATTGTTGCTGATCATGTGCCTTTATTTCTACTCTTGACCTGTGTGTGTCCAAAAACTCCTGACTACATGTTTATGCTTGACTTTTATCAAATTTACATCACACTGGTGACTTTCAAGCCACATCTAATATAAAGCTACTGATAGATATTGCCATTACCTAAAGAACAGCTTAATTTAAACCTAATGCCAAATTTATGTATAAAATAAAAAATCATAACACATGCTGAGCCTTATTTTTGACTTTAGTTTGAGTAAAGAGTCCAACTTTAGATTATTTTGTGCTGTTTTGGTACAAATTTTTCAGGTTTTGAGTATCTGAACCTAATATTACACCGAATTCACCTTCAGTTGTAGCAGCAGTTATATTACAGAGCCACAGTATGTTAATCCATTTATTTTGTGCTGATTAGTGCACAAAATGTTCAGTGTTTTTCCAGAGGTGTGTAATCTCTGCTCTGTCTGAGACCACAGTCATGTGAAAAAGTGAGGGCACCACATGGAAACCTTTGGTGTTATTGACATCTTTGCACAAGCAAACATGTGGTCTGCTTTCAAACAGGATCTACAGATAAAGGTGAATAGTACAACAATGGATAAAATACTTTGCAGTTGAAAAAGACTCTGTCATTGGGATCATGAGGTAATGCTGATTGCCCAATTTAGCACAGATCATATGGGTGTTTTGCTTGATTGTCCACCAGTCTCAGACATCAGTTTGCTGACACTTTTGACAGATTTTGGTGGTTTTAATTGAAGTACTCCCTGTTTTATATAGTCCTAAAGCATTCCAGTTGATTAATCATGTCATAAACCTCAATTTCTCCTTCTGAGCCAATCCCCGATGCACATGTACAAGTCTGCTTTGGGCTTCTTGGAGACTTCTTTGTCAGTTTTCTGCACTTTTTGAGGATTTAGTGTTAGAGCTGAAGCGTTTCTTCAAATTGTTTCGAAATCTTTTTTAATCCTTTGATAACAAGTGTTTTTTAAACCCTAAGAGAGATCCAGTCATCGGCATTTAATCTGAAATCCTTGATTATAATTTCATAAATGGGATGATGTGATGAATGTACGTTTACTTACTTTTCCAGTGTTGCTGTTCCAATGCTGAACTAAACTTTGTGTTATTTATTTTAGCATTTCACCCTCTGAAAGCACTGTTTCAAATAGATCAAATATTTGCTGGTCTAAAAAAAAAAAAAGCTGTTTCTATGACAGCGGCCTTCTCAATAGGACAAAAACTACATCCTGTTATTGCTGATAGCCGAAAAGCAAACAAAGAGTTTAAGTGCAGGGAATTTAATTAATGTCAGCGAAAATATAAAATGTGTTTTCCTTTCAGAATCCACTGAACAAGACGAAAAAACTCATTGGTGACGCAGGGATGACCTTCACAAATGCAGTAAGTATAACCTGCCTACATGTTCCTCTTGTCATCAGCATAGACTGTATATCAAAGATGGACTTAGCTAGTCATATCACCCATTTGATTTGTGAAATCTTTTGAAACCTGAGATCGTAGCTTAACGGCACAAATGCAGGAAGGACCAGGTTTTTAAAAAAAAACAAAACAGGTATGCTACATGCTAATGCAGCAAGCTCCTAATCACAAGGTAGCTTAACCCTAAAGTAAACCCTGTTTTATGGTTCTTTTGGACACTAAATAGGACCATAAAATTTCAAATAACCATATGAATATGAAGTGAGACTTGACTTGACCAACTGGGACCATAAATTTATTGAGAAAGTGTTTAAGGTAATAAATTAATCAAGTAGGGAAAAAAAAATTCTCGCCCACTTCTATATAACTTCTTTTTGCAATCAGAGGAGTCGCCCCCTGCTGGCCATTAGAAAGAATGACATTTTAAGACATTTTGCGCTAGCTTTACTTTTCAGACCCAAAATTATGTACATCTTTTATATACAGCTTTCAGGGACTATTAAGTGTATCATTTTAGCCCTGCTTTGCGTCTGTACATTATTTTGTAGCATTATCTAAAATGACTTTAAATGTAAATGACTTTACATAAAAGCTGCATGTAGAGAATCACAAGTCAAATATAATTAAAGAAAATCCTTTCAGTTTCGTATCGCGTCTTTTTCCCTCAGTTTGTTGCCAGCCCGCTGTGCTGCCCCAGTCGTGCCAGCATCTTGACGGGGAAATACCCCCACAACCACCACGTCATCAACAACACCTTGGATGGAAACTGTAGCAGCAAAGCCTGGCAGAAGAGCGAGGAGCCGCACACCTTCCCCGCCTTACTGAAGGCCTCCGCTGGCTACCAGACATTCTTTGCTGGGAAATATCTCAACCAGGTGAGTGTCGCTTTTTTGCCAGAATCGGTGACTTGCCTTTGGTAAGAGGTTGTCCCCCTTTGTTCTTGTACTGCGCTGTTATCTGAAGAATGAAGGAGCTCAAAAATAATTTGTTGGTGTAATTCCCCTGTAATTAAATGGAAATTCAATGTCTTTTATTTGAAATACAATATCAGTACTTTTAAGTAGAACATGAATAACTGGTATACTTCAGCTAGTTTATAGGAAACGAGGCCCATTTTTTAAAATACTGTGTAAGTAAATTTAAGAAATGTGTAATTTGATAATAATTTTGCATTTAAAAAAATCAATACACAGTACTTTTCGGGGCCTGGGCCATGTTATGAAGTGGCTTAACCTCGCCTCTGGGAATTTAAGAAAAGAGACACAAATTACACTGCAAGTGATTTTAAGTACTTTGTGTCTCCTTTCCTTTAAAGTAACCACTCCGTAATACAGCCCGAGCCCTGAAAAGCACAGAATATTGTTTTGTTTGTTTGTTTTTAACCACTACATTTCCAGAAAATTAGCTAATTACAGTTCTTTACAGTACTTAAAATGTGGAAACTTAAAGTGTCACTTATCTCTTGTCCTGTAAAATTAGTTATGCACTACTTAAGTTTACTTAAAATATAATTGTGTTTTTCTTTTCTATAAAATAACTTGGGTTATCCAATATCTAAAATTACTTGCATTATATTTTATTTAATTTTTCCTGTATGAACCAGATTTGTTGCCTCTTTTTCTAGTATACCTCTCTCTGAGTAGGTAAACTTTGTACATAAATATCATTATATTGTAATTTCAAATAAAATATATTGAAGTTTTAAATCATATGCATGTGTCAGAGATTCATAAAAGTGAGGCATCTTTACTGCAGTGTTCAGGAGACTGTCATTAGATGTGCAGTCATATGATATATCGTCTGAGGGTGAAGGTTACATCTCCCCTTGTGATTAACAGATGGTCAAATAGAGAACCAGAACGTCCTGTTTGTTAGGATGTTTAAAGTGTCACCAAAAAAGCCACTTAGGCCTGTTTTGCTACTTCTCCTTTTCACTCTGTCTTTGAGCATTTATGTACCAGAAAATGAAAGAACATTTTCAAACTGGATTGAGCAGGTCGAGTCCTGCAGAATAAACACTGCATGATTCACGTCATTGTACAGTCACATACATCAGGCAGATCAATGTCACGCAGTGTGGCTCGCAGGGAATTTGGAAGATATCTAAAAATCTTGCAAATTTCTCTACATGGAAATCAGCTGTGATGTCATTTATGTTTCAAATAAATAAATAAATAAATGATTTTCAACAAAATGTATTTCAACAAAAAATTAAACTTAAATTTGGTTTAAATACTGAGCAAATCGATCCTGTCTGAAAAGTGGAAATCTTTTTGAAACGTGACGGTGAGGTCTGAAATGGAAACCATGAAGAACATACGCGTTTATATGTCGTGCTCATCTATTTTTTTTGCAGGGTAATTCTCTTCATCTCGTCATGCAGAACTGCACATACTCAACATTTATGCTATTTTGCAGTATGGGCACTCGGAAGCTGGTGGAGTGGAGCACATTCCTCCAGGTTGGAGTTACTGGGTCGGGCTGGTAAGTCTGAATGTTCACATTATTTGCTTTTGTAGATATCATGGACCAGTTTTAGAGCTTACCTTATTGTCGGAGACAGTCATGCAGCTATAATCTCAAAACTATACCATTTCAAGTTGGACTGACTCCACAAGTTTCTGAGAAACTCAAATTCCTGTGGTCTCAGGTTTATAAGACCTCTAAAGACAAAGAGGGCCAAATGTTCCTAAGGGTGGAGCACGTCTCTGAGGAAAGGACTCTTCTTCTTCTTCATCTTCTTTGCCATCATAGAGTCAGTTTAATGCCTGTGTTAAACTCACTATCATTCTGCCTTGTGTTCGTCTCCTCTTCTATTACTGCTTTGATCCGTCAGCATTTTTCTTAGACAACCCAAAGTGTCTGTGGCCTCGCTGCTTCTTCTGAGAACTTGTTTAGAGACTCGGCTGCCTTTGCTGATTGGAGTCTTACGTTTTCTATTAGCAAATTCTGCATCTGCGATTAAAGCTGCTCGTCTGTCTCGGTGAACAGTGATTGATGTATTGATCGTCACATGATGTGGTCATTTTGGGCGTCTGCCTGTTGATGCTATCAATCAAACTGAGTTTATTTAGTTTAACATCTGAGTTAAATGCTGCTCCAAAGGAAAATTCGGCTCCTGGAAATGAAGGCTTGTTTAAATCCAAGAATTTTCCTAAAACCATCATGTTTACTGCGAATTTCCCTGAAAAGTTAGGATTAAATCTGTCAGAAGAGAAGTCATTTACAAAGCATCTTATCCCTTAATTCTTAAGGTGCAAACCTTAACTGTTAATGCTGGGGAGAAGGACATATAAGAGTTTTAGATGTAGTACCATGGGAGCGTATCGGATTAACTCTCTGCTACTCTTTCCTTTCAAGTGAGGAAATAAAGTGCAGTTTGTATTCTGCGGTTAATGATCTTCTTCAGCTTCAGATGGTCTGCGCAGTGCAACCATTGTAGTTCTTTCCCTGCTACTGATGGGAAATAAAACAAGTTCAGTATCAGAAAATTGGTCAGAAAATTGAGCATTATGTGTAATTTTTAAGTCTCCATGACTTTGCAATAGAGATCTTGACTCAGCTGGTTGTATTTCGGTTATATTCTTTATTAAAGCGAGGTTGCAGAATGTCTGTCTCACTTTGCAGTTCTGTTTAAAATCTATGTGGTTCTGGCTGGACTCTAAATTTAAGTAGTGAAGTTGTATTTTTGTGTATCTGGACATCAATGCTTTATTACCAATAGTTGCTATGCTATTATAGATTGCACATATTTGCTAACTTGACGCCTTTTAATTGCAAACTGATCAAAGACTGACTTTGTCTCATTGTCGTTTTATCACCATCTTGACACACAAAAGTTGATTTGAAAAAACCTACTTCCTGCATGTGAACTGAGCTATTTTAAAAATGTATTAATGACCTCTCAATAACCTCTCTCTGGGTTTGAACCAAAGGAGTCGCCTCCCGTTGGCCATTTGAATGAATGCAGGTTTAATACATTCCTGGACCGGCTCCATGTTTTATGACTGTGTTAATCTTTCATACTGTCTCCATTCATACCTCCCATCTCCATCTTTCATACGAAGACACAATGACACTGTCACGTCCACAGCTGTGATTAAACCAGCATAGAACTGGTGCAGAACCTGAGACATTTTCTTCTTTGTTTTGAAATGTGTGTGTTTGCTTTTTGTTTGTTTTTATCCATATTTTCCTGACAGTTTTATTATTTTCATGAGTTCCCAGTTTATATTTAATGTTGCAAAAATGTGTATTTCTGATTAAATCAGATCTGATATGAAGCTACCTCACACACCACTGTGAAATGTAGGCGGTCATGTGGCTAAATAAGGAGACAGACTAATAAAAAGGCTAAAATTAGATTTGTGTGGATTTACAGAAGGTCTCTAACTGGTTTGCAGAAGTCGGAGGTCACGTCCAGACTGCCGTGCAGACTGGTTTATCTTCACTGTCACTGGATGAACAAACACAGATTAGAGCCGTGGTCCCATGACTTGGAAGTTTATCATAACAAAGAGCGAGACTCATGCGGTTTATAAGATTTTGGCAGTTTAAGCCAATAATCCTTCTGGCACTGCCCCAGAGTCACTATCACTATGCTTTGAGGGAACTTCTAACAATATGTTTCCATGAACTGCAGCTCGTCTCTGATGATTGGTGACTTCATGTGATCAGCTGTGAGCAACAGTTGTAACCGCTGTTTTTAAGAAAAAAAATTAGATTTTAGTCAGTGCAAAAGAAAACCCACCGACACTGTAAGGAAATCATTCTTGAAGCTGTCATATTTGTTTGGATTTCATCTGTGTTATTAAATCAGTTTGCAACAACTGTATATAAATGATGGATGCAGCGACCGTCATGACAACCATTAGTTTTGGACCCTGCACTTTGTCATCATTAGTGTTTCGGCCGCCTTCTTGCTGGTTATTAGGAGTGAGAAGTGACCGTATTTGAAGAGGGTGACCTGCTTCGCTATCATGACCCTAACTTGTATCCAAATGGATGAATTATAAAAACAATGTAGCCACTGTACACTTGTTGTAGAAAGTAAAACTATCGATACAAGCTAAAACTATTTCAGCCTATAAACTCGCTTATTTCTGTGACATCAGTGTCAACGTGGAAGAACTCGTTTTTTTGGTCCCAGCATCAAGTGGCCATCAGAGGAACTGCAGTTTTAGGACTTTTTTCTGAACCCTGAAGGTTTCCAGGTTTCTTCACCCTAACCCTGTGCATGGTTCAAAAATAAATATCAGGCTTTTTATATTGACTTCTTAAAATTCACTTCAGCTTCTTAGACCAAGATTATATAGATACATACATATAATACACACCTGGAAATGATTTCTTCCACTAGGTGTTTTATTCTGTGTGATTTAAGGCTGGGAAATCTGAAATGAAGAGGACGGTTCATGTGCTTACGTAATAATTTGCAGTTGTTTACACATGATCCGAGTGGCTCTTTAAACCTGAAGTGTTTTACAGAGTCGTGTCGTTTGTGTTTTCCAGGATAAAAACTCTAAATACTACAACTACACACTATCAGTGAATGGGAAGGCTCAGAAGCACGGAGCCAACTACACCAAAGATTACCTGACAGATCTACTGGTGAGAGACCTTTGATATGACTGCACACCGTCCTTTACTTCATTTATATAGCCACAAATGTAAAGCATCCTTATCTTGTTACTTTAAAGACAGTTTTTGGTTCACACTTCCATTTTTAGGGACAAAATAGAAAAGACAGAATTCATGTCTGCTTGATAAATTACCGTAAATTAAAGTTTTTTTTGGGTGAAACCCCCCTAGATTTTAAGAGAGAGGGCTCTACTCCGCTTTTTATTTTTTTATTTTTTTATTTTTTTTGTTATGTTTGACTTTATGTAATGTCAGAGAAAAAGAGGTAACTTCTTTTTATATTGTTTGTAAGACCAACAGTCTGACAGAGAGACAGCCATGCACAATGATGTAAGGGTCACATGCAAAAATGATCAGCGATCAAAGGCTCTGATCACTCTCTTCCTCGTTCTCAGGCCAACATGTCTCTAGACTTCCTCCAGTATAAAACCAGCTACCAGCCGTTCTTCATGATGGTATCCACGCCGGCCCCCCACTCCCCCTGGACGGCAGCACCTCAGTACCAGAACCGCTTCAACAGCACCAAAGCTCCCCGAGATCCCAACTTCAACGTCCACGGGAAGGTAGAATTTTTATTAGTCGTTGCTGAATTTCGCTGGTTCCAAAGTAAGATGGAAGAAAGCGCTCTGTTAATAACTTCTGTTGGGTTACATCAGTCTCTACGCTAAAGAGGACCTTGCTAATCATGATGACTTTCATTTCTCCCCTCAGGACAAACACTGGTTGATCAGACAGGCTAAAACTCCCATGTCAAACTCCTCCATTCAGTTTCTGGATGATGCCTTCAGGGGACGGTCAGTCGCTTCACCTCCTCACCTTCCTCTTTCTTTGCTCCACTTCCTTATTTCCTTTTTGAAACATCCTCCTCAGCTCCTTACCAGACCACTGCTTTCTGTCACCTTTCACATCCTCCTAATTCTCCTCCTTTCTTTTCACCTTCAGGTCTTAACATAGTTTCGCACAGATTTAGCTTGTTTTTGCAGCAGTGTGTGTGCAGCTCCTTTCTGGCCACCAGCTTTCTTAAATGAGTCAATATTAATTTAAAAATACCATTTATACGTTTTTCCACTGTAAATATTTTATTGGCCAAGTTTTTTCTGACATGAAATACAATCAGCTGCTTCATCCCCGAGTCTGTCATCCTTTGCATGGACTCCACCATCACATTGTGCTTTACAGCCTCGATGAGCCTGGTGTAGTGGCCCAGAGAACACCTCTTAGTTTGTGCTATAGCCGACCAATGACAAGAAAACAGTCCTACAAAGGGTCAGCAAATCATTCAGAACGCAGCTACGAGGCTTCAGTTCAATTAAATTTTATTTCTACAGCACCCAATCACAACAACAGTCGACTTAGGCACTTTATACTGTAAGGTAGACCCTTACAGACCCTTAAATTAAACTGTGAAGCACTGTGACTTTTTTCTGAAAGGTGGCAAATAACTACATTTTTCTTACTTACTTAAAAAATACAACAGAGGAAATTGGCAAATAAGGTGTGGAATTAATTAAGGAGAATTACCGACAATAATTAGAAACAAAAGCAAAATAAAGAGTAAAGACTTAACTCTTCCACTGTGTCCAGCCACAACAGCAGCGAGCCACGAGGGAACACATGAGGCAGAATGAACGGGGCTTTCACAATTAGAGAAATGTGATTTCCTATTAATAAAGTGAATGTGGATGAAAGAGAATGGAACAATGAGTTGGCAGACATATGTGGATGGCTGAAAAGATACCTGAGCAGCCCACCTGAGTCAGTGGGGGGGGGGGGGGGGGGGGGGGGTCTTTGTATGTCACATTTTGTCCTCATTCCCGGTTTATCTCGTCCTACAGGTGGCAAACGTTACTGTCAGTGGACGACCTGGTGGAGAAAATAGTGAAGAGGTTGGAGGTCAGAGGTGAACTGAACAATACCTACATCTTCTTTACTTCTGATAATGGATATCACACAGGTATGTCTGTGCGAGCGCTTTTTGTTTTTTATTTCAACATCTACAGTTTTTCAGAGGATAGTTTAACATTCACAAGGTTTGGTTAGCTCTCACTGCTAATTGTTTCCCACCCTTTTATACCTCCAAAGGTTTAAAACATGAGAAACAAAACTGTTTTAAAATTGTCAGTACTGTTGAAAATGTGGCCAAATCTCAGTCACAACCTAAAAGTGACATCTCAGATGATAAGAAGTGCGTGAGACTTGTCTTTTGGACGCAGAGTAAAGAAATTGAAAGGACTCTGCAGCCTTGACAAGCGTGGATGTCTCTTCCTGTTTCAGGTCAGTTCTCTCTCCCAGTGGATAAAAGGCAGCTGTATGAGTTTGACATCAGAGTTCCTCTCATGGTCAGAGGACCAAATATCAAACCCAACCAGACCAGCCAGGTACACACACACACACACACACACACACACACACGAAAGATGAGATGTCTTTGCTCTCTAATCAATATTTAGTATTTATCATTATTTACTGATCCTCTATTAATACAGTTACTGTTGAAATTATATTTTCTGTCTATATTATAATCTTATAACCTCTGACATATTTAAGGAAATGGTTCCAGTATGAGGTTTTTTTTTTTTTTTAAAGCATTACTATCATAAAAATTAAACAGATGCTATATTCTTTCAAGATCCAGGCCAGTTTTTAAGTTTCCATTCACTTTAAGTTATCTATAACTCCCTCACAGATCACTGCATTCTGTTTTTGTTTGCATTTTACACATATTTAGTTTATTTTGGACATTGGGGTGTAAACTGAGAGCTAAAAACTAAAACAATTAACATCATATCACCAGAAACTCAGTGGATCCACCCACAGTCCAGAAAGTTTGAGAACATTTGCAGTTACTTCTACCTGCATATGTTTTGGCTGAATATTATTATCCTTGTTGCTGGTAGAAAACATTGACTTTAATTGATGTTTCACACTTTGTTGCCATTGATGTTTTTGGTATTAGTTCTTGGTTAAATAAAGTAAAAGTAATAAAGCAGTAAATATTAGTCACCTATGTGTTATAAATAAATGCATATCCTGTTTTTATCTTGTTAGTGGATTTATATTCAGTGTAGCAGCATGAGCCCTCCTGTATCGGTCCCAAAAAGAGGAAAAGCAGCAAAGAGAGGAAAAAATCTACTTTCAACAGATGCACAGGATCTGTGTTTAGAGATGGTGCATCCATTTTGCTGGCCACATTTGTTGGATTGAGTGTTTCTTTTGTCTTTCCAGATGTTGGTAGCGAACGTTGACCTTGGTCCGACCATCCTGGACATCGCTGGGTACAACGTCAACAAGACCCAAATGGACGGCATGTCGTTTCTGCCAATTATGGTGAGAAAACTAAGCTTGTGTTCTGCTTTTGTTGTCTATAATACAAGGTAAAGGAGGTGTGGTAATGAATTCAGGGACGGTTGAATATTAATATGCTTAGTCAGACCCAAGTACACAAATAAATCCTTTTATTTGTAGATATATTACTAACAAACAATTTTTACATCATCAAATGTTGATCAATTGCCACATCAACACATTACTAATAATATAATAAGAGGTAAGTGACAACTTGTCAACAAAACTCAGTAACGATTATTAGGTATAAAAATAAATTTAAAGTCACACTTGTTCATATCTGTGTGTGTCACCAGGAGGGGAAGATGAACAGCAGCAGTTGGAGAACAGACATCCTGGTGGAGTACGAAGGCGAGGGCAGGAACAAGTCAGACCCTGCCTGCCCGCTACTGGGACCCGGAGTGTCGGTATGGAAACAGGGATGAAGTAAAACTTTGCTGTTGGTGTGGGTTGTTTTGTTTTTTGGGGGTTTTCAGCGGCACCAAAAATTAAACACCAATAACAAACGTTTTTTCTATAGGAGTGTTTCCCAGACTGTGTGTGCGAGGACTCTTACAACAACACTTACGCCTGTGTGCGCACCATCGCCCCCTCTTCCAACCTGCAGTACTGCGAATTTGATGACAATGAGGTATAGTATTTTATTTATTTGCTTTTGATTTTCAGTCTTTAGAAATTTGTCAAGCTAGCCAGCTAACATTTGTATTCAAATGTTATTTTTGTTGGCACTAATGTTAGGCAAGATGGCTACGATTAGCTGTGCAACTTAGCTGTGCTGCATTAATCTGGTGATGGTTAGTTCATAAAGCTGAACTAACCTAAAGTGCTCCTTTTTATATTTTTGTGTAAGAAACTGATCCCATATCCTTAATATAGAAATCAGTCAAGCAACTGGGACAGTTGGGAATGTCTCACTTTTAAGATAACATCTGTTGCAGCGTTAGTGATAAAAGAGGATTTACCATGTGAAAAATGCTTCGTATAGCACATTTAAAAGCACTGTGTGCAGGTTTTGAAAGTCTTTGATTTGCTGGCATCTAGTGGTCAAATGGAGAATGGCATGTCCTTGAGTTTCTTCAGTTTTGAATCATTAGCATATTTCACAGACGTCTATGTTCTGTAGGTTTTCGTAGAAGTCTACAACGTGACTGCAGACCCGTACCAGCTGACCAACATTGCAAAAACCATTGACAAGGAAGTCCTGGAGAAGATGAACCACCGGCTGATGATGCTGCAGTCCTGCTCCGGACAGTCATGTCGGACACCCGGCGTGTACGATCCGAGGTCTGTTCAGCAAAAATCTGCATTTTGTCTTTTTTTTTCCCTTTTTTTTTAAATCAATAAAATTATATGTGAATTCTCTCATACTTAAACATTTAAATTCCCAAAAGTTATCCCGCACATTCACTTTTTTCTAAACTAATTAAATCATGGCTATTGCATAAATACACAATTACTGTGTACTTTTCAGTATTTTTCATGTAATGAGTTGGGATTTCTTGATAAATACCTTGAAAATAAAAATATCCTGTTACTCAAGAGTTCTATTTAAGTCAGCAATTAGTTTTTAATTAATTACATTTTTTTTTTACCTTTCTAGTGAAGTTTTCCAGGCTCTATTAACACACAAGCATTAATTATTCTACCCTGTGATATTTTCCTCCCCTCAGGTATAAATTTGACCCACGGCAAATGTTTACCAGCCACAGCTGGAGGCTCAGCAGACTCAGGCAGACACTGAAGTAGGAAGACTGCGAAGGATGTGGGGAAGCTGGGGAAGAAGGGCTGCGTTGAGTGATGTGTACAGCCTTTCCTGATGTTGTTGCCTTGTTGTCGGGCCTCCTGAGCCAGTCTCTTTGTAAGATGAGGATGGAGAAGGGATCAGGTGGGGGTCATATTATGGCGCTGCTGGAAGATAGGAGGCCCACCTTTAAACTGTCTGTTTGGACTGCTTTTCAATGATTTTGTCAGTAGGTGTGAAAGAGAGCCAGATTATTCAGAACTGATTTACACGAGGCAAGCCATGAATTAAAACCCTGTTTTCCTATAAGCCTTATTTTGCACTGAACATATCACTTTAATTCCTTTCAACTACTCACTCTTCTAATTGTTTAATTTATGGTTGAACACTTGAATTTATCAGAGAAAGCTACAGAGCCCTTACTTTCCCATTAGGTGTGACTGTTTTTTCCTATCTCATGCACTCATTTTAAATTTTACTGTAAATTCACTTATATGACTTTGCTCACTGTGAGTGGCATAAACTGCAGTTCCTCTAATGGCCACTTGAGGGTGGCTTCAAAAGTGAGGCAGTCCCAATAGATTCCCATGTTAAAATGTCAAACTTAGCACTAGAAATAAACACATTTACAGGCTGCTACAAAAAGCAGTTCTGGTCTTTACCGTTAATCTAACTCTTCATAACAACTGTAAGGTAGTTTAATTTAAAAATAACCCATTTATTTTAGTTATATTATGGTATAAGGATTATATGATTAGGCCCTCTTTAACTGGTGGATGCCAGCATAGATTTACTTCAGCTACTTTGAGTAACTAAACCGGAATTTCAACTTTATTTTTTATGCCTTTGTTCATTGTAGTTGTTTGACAAATAATGTGACCTGCTGTGTAGTTAATGATACAAAAGTCTGCCCAAGAAGTTTCTACTCCAATTTTAGTTGTTGTTGTTTTGGGGTTTGTTTTCTTTTTTTATTTTGCACTAATTAGTCAACTTGTCTATTCAAAGCAGTCATCCAATCAATGGACCCATCTGCGTAAAACTAGAAAACAGACTAGACAGTATTTTTTTTTTTTTTTTTTTCCTTACAATATTTCCCCTGAGTAAAAACACGCGCTGACGTTAGCTGAAAACTTAGGTTCATCCTCCAGTCCAAAGACCAATCTTGCAAACCACTACCTAACACTGTAACGCTTTCTTAGGTCAAACTAAAACTTTTTTTAGCAGATTTTTCTCCATTATATCACAGCTTTATGCATTCATTACAGACACGTAGGAGTTTATAATAAATAATCCTGTGCGCACAATAAGGAACTGTCACCTTAAGGGACTCTGGGGGCTCTGCAGAAAGTTGTACTTGAAATACTTCAGCAAATACAAGCTCTAAACTGCAAACAAGGCTCCACTTTAAGATTTTCTTAAACAGTTCATGTATCCAGGTTAATTTTATCAGGTTTAGAGCAAAGTTCTCAGAGCAAAAGAGGTTCCTCTGACAGGCCGAAACAAATAGATCTTACAATTATTTAGCAAGTAAATTTTAATTTATCAGAATTATAAGACTGATTAATCAACTCAAGTTCAAGCCACAGTCACAATACCCTCTCAGTTGCCCTGCACATCCTCCTGTGATGAAGGTAGCAAACAAAATTTGATCATTTCAGTCTCACAGGTTTTATATGGTAACTCTAACACGATCCCCCTTCCCAATTTAGCGCAATGTCCAAGATAAACGACGACTGTTTGTTTTTGAGAGATTACACAAAACAAAAAACTTTAAATTTTTAATTAATAAGGGTTTTTTAAAATTAAAAATAAGAGTTTGCTGACATTATTCTGCCGACCCCTCAATTAAACTCCGATTGGATCCTTTTTCATTCTTAATGACTGGTTCAAGTGTCAGCTATAAACTCTGTTTTGTTGGTTTGAGAAAGGTTGAACAGACAAACACGGTCAAAAATTTTGTAGCATAACATCAAAAATATAGCAGCTGTGGCTGCAATGCTTTCCAACTCTGATGTGACAACCACAGCTCATTGCACCCACTTGGCACGAGACCAGATATGCCACAGGTTGCCAAAAATAGGAGGACAGCAAGTCAGATGTAGCAACAGTACAGAGCATCCTGTAATTTTTCAAAATAAAAGACTGTGCACCAAACAACCCTTCCAAAACCATCCTAGTGGGGAAAAGATGGAGCAAAACTACATTTCTGATGCACTTCTCAAACTTGAGACACACAAATTCATGGCCTACGTGAACTGAAAACATTGTGCTGATGTTCAAACTTGTAAAATTTATGATCAGTAAGATGTGTGCAGATCACTCTGAGGTGGAAACCTCGGAGGGAAAATGCTAAACATCTGTTTTTAAAACAGACTGCGTGTCATGTTGACTGAGAACCGAAAAGACTTTCCCATGTTCTACTGTCTTGTTACTCTTTAATAATACTATTGTGTTCATGTATTGCCTCTTGCTCTGTATTCAAAAAACTGGACTGAATTCACGTGATCATCGAAATCCTCCACTGGACTGTTTTGCCGCCTCCCCCATACAACTGATCACTGATCGTATCTTGGACTCACTGATGCACTTTCCGCTCTGTCAGAACAGTTCAGTCGTTTTGGCACCCTTGAGTAGTTTTTGATTATGTATTTTTGGCTTGTGTTTTTGTCCAAATAAAGATCTATTCTAAAGCAATCACATTCTGCTTCAGTTTTTCACTTTAAAAAGGTCCCAAAGTGTCCCACACTGCCTGAAATATTTATTAAATTACATTTCTGACCTGCCTCAATCCTACTGTCATTCAATCACTGCAGTTAATAGCATTAGCTGTGATCCTGCATGTTACCAGAAATAACATCGTTAGTGACATCATACAGAGCCAAGAATAGAAAAAACTGTCTGAAGCATTTAGAGCTGTGTAAAGCCCAAGCTTTTGGCTCACAGGGATTAACTTCATTTAAACATTTTGGGATTTAATGTACAGCTATTTTGTTCTTACCTCTTTTCGTAACGTTGTTTGCAAGAATCTCCAGTGTCTGTAAATTTGCACACAAAATGCAATACAATACAAAATAAAATATAAGTTATAATTGGATGGAAAATTTTGGTCATTTTCAAATTTGTTACAAAAAACTAACAACGTCCAAAATCCAAAGATTTGTGGTTTAAAAATGTATTTTTTTTAAAAAAATTGAATCCAAGGACTGAGTCACAATGGAATGTTAAATAATGTAAAAGTTTTATTTAAAAGACTAACTTTTCAACATGATATTAACAGTAAACCTCCAAGTTTTTAAGACAGTCCAAAATTCACATTTATTAGGTTCATTTCAAATTCTGTAGAAAGAAAAGTTAGCGAAATTTGACAATTCAGGCCCGCGTCTCAGCAGTAATGGTGAACCAAACCTAATGGATTTAACCCAAGAACAGTAACACTATCACCCAATTTTACCCAATATACCCGACAAAAAAATACTTCCCATCAAAATATATTAAAGTACAACAATATATGGCAAATTGAAGTACTCTTCTTTTACTACCCCCTATAAGTCTCATAAAAAGGAAAAAAAAAGTATGCGGGGACTAGGGATGGGTATCGAAAACCGGTTCTTGTTGAGAACCGGTTCCCACTGTTTCAATTCCTTGGAATTGTTTGCCATTTTTGCAAACGATTCCCTTATCGATTCCAGTCGCCCCGAATGACGTCACCACGTTGCGGAGCGTCATTTACCTGGTGCTTTTCCTCTTTTTGGGACCGATACAGGAGGGCTCATGCTGCTACACTGAATATAAATCCACTAACAAGATAAAAACAGGATATGCATTTATTTATAACACATAGGTGACTAATATTTACTGCTTTATTACTTTTACTTTATTTAACCAAGAACTAATACCAAAAACATCAATGGATGTCGTGTTTTTAATTCTGCTCCGGACTCGTGAATCTCAACCCAGCAGCAGCGGTAACGTTTGCACGTCCTCTCTCATTAATGCGGCAGGTAAATAATCAACTAACAGTGCATATTATGTTAGCGCGATCTGCCTTATCACAAAACCTGCCATTACTGTGCATTTAGGTGACCATGATGAGAGAGACAGACAGTCTGACTGGCGCTCGCCGCTGCAGTCTACCGGTAGCGTCTCCTTTCAGGCCAGGATAGACGAATGTCACCGAGCAGTGACTAAGTTTGTGGTAAAAGGCTTGCACCCATTTGCTACAGCAGATGCCCCGATTTTCGGTAAGTGAATGTGTTTAATTGTAGGCAGGGACATTACTGGATATTCTTGTGTAATTGCTACAGAATAATTTATGTTATACTTTGTTATTGCTACAGAAGAATATTTATTTTATTGTTTTACATTTACAATTTTTTCCCCGGGGACCCTGTGACACCCCATTGAAGAGCCATAGGCTGGATCTCTTAAGATCTCACTGTTGGGTTTGTAAGGCCATGTTACTGCTAAATTTCTATCTTGTTCAAAGAGAAGATATAAAACAAAGTTCTAAGCTAATCGACCTTAGTGTTCTCCTTTTTTTAAAAAAAGAATCGATAAAGAATCGAATCGTTAAACAGAATCGAAAATGGAATCGGAATCGTGAAAATCTTATCAATACCCATCCCTAGCGGGGACCCTGTACCCTAAAATTAGTGAAAAATTAGGGAATGGTTAACTAAAAATAATAAAAATAGAACTGGGAACTTGTTCTTTGGTCCATACATACCTGGAACATGTAAGCCCGGGACAATTCAAGTTCAAATTTGTATTCGCCACATGCAGTGGCAGGTTGCCCTGCAGTGGAATGAACCTGCCCCCCGACCTTACACACACAACACAGACATCACATGGGGATACAAGTCAGAGAACGGTTGCATTACAGAAAAACCACTGAAATGGACACTACAATGGGAAAAGTACAAGAGGAAAAAAAGAGACCTCTACTCATGCTGGGCTACAGGAGGACAGCATGAGAACAGGAAACAAAAAAAACTCCTCTGCACAGAAAAGCACATAAATGTCCACAGTACAACATTATAGAGCACGTGACCAGCAACAGGGTTGGGTAGGGGGATAAGGAGTAATCCCAGGCAACACAGCAGCCATCCTGCCACTGCGCCGACTCTCCAGCGCGGGCCCAGACCCGCCTCGTGTTCCCAGGAGGCAACAAGCATCGAAGGCATTGGAAGGGGAAGGGGGATGTGTGAATGCTTATCAGTGTAAGTGTATGTGTGTGCGTGTCCATAGTTCAGCTGAGACAGTGTCCTTCGCCCTATCAGGCTAAGTAAAAAGTCTGCTAGCCAACCCAGGTGGCCTTGCATGGGATGGGAAGAATAGTCATCACACAGTCGTTATCAGGGAGTTTTTGTTCGGCTCCAGCCTTGGGCCCGTGCAGCTGGCGCCGTGGTGTCCGCATGTTGATGTTGTTGATTTTTCTTTTATGCGAGCAGCTCAGGAGAATTTTAAAGCTGTTCTTTAACACTCCGACACTGGTCTCTCAATCTCCCGTTGGAGAGCCGCGAGCCTCCCCATGATGGTATCAAACTTCTGTTCCGTGAAAAGAAACAAAAAAATTAAATTTTTTGATCAGCTGACGATAAAAGTTTTTGTTTACCAAATGAATTCTCTTGGAAATTGCCACCTATTTAATAACTGGATGGGTGAAAATCACCTGAAATTAGTGTTCTAGGGTTAACGAGTGATGATATTAAAGTCAGTGATGGTTGGAAAGCCACCAGGTGTCTCTACAGTTGTGTTCCAGTTTTTCTCCTGCAGTGCAAAAACAACTCGTAAGCTATTTACGTGAGGATATATTTATCCCCTGTTCATCGCAGGTTTCTAATCTGATTTCACGTCTAGAAAAAGACACTTTCTCTGCTTTTGATTGTTGAGTAAAAAGAGGTTTACTTTAATCTGCTCAGTAATCCCATTCCCCAACTACATCGTTTCTAACCTACAGTGGTCAGATATGAACATAAGTCAAACATAAGTTTGATCATTTAATTACATTTTATTTATATAACACCAAATAAGAACAACAGTTGCCTCGAGGTACTTTATATTGTAAGGTAAACACCCTAAAATATTTGCAAGAAAACCACAATCAGATGGCCCCTATGAGCAAGTACTTGGCAACAGTGGGAAGGATAAACTCACTTTTAACAGGGAGTGTAATTATTATTGTTTCTTTAAACTGAGCAGTATTTCAGGGATTCATTCATCCGTAGCCCTCTGTTTTTTGGACACTACATGTCTTTAGTGGAAAAATTTCGACATTCATTATTTTTAGGGGTAGATTCACTGTGTCTTAAAATGTCTTCAGGTTATCATATTTTCTTAGTTTACTGCTCTGGAAACACTAGTGGTTGTCCTAATGTGAATGTGAAGAACCCTGCATCCACATAAAACGAAAAGAGTCTTTATATGTCATCATCAGCTATCCCAGCCTTCCAAGATGGGAAGGAACGGCAGGTCGGTGCTGCCCAGGTAGGTTCTCCCTCGGTGCTGGAAGACATCGCTGACGGCCCATGTGAGGCGGCCCTCCGGGTCATGAAGCGTTCCCATGAGTTCGCCATCCAATCCCAGCTCCAGGACCAGAGCGTAGCGTGGCAGCAGAATGTTATACCAGTTCAGGGGAACCACCTGGAAACACAAACGCATTGAATTAGTGCTAAAGTGTAAAATAACTTTAGCACTTGGCAACATAGCCTTAACTCAGAATGTACAGCTAAAATCTGGTAACAAGGGCCAGGACAGGACATTTCAAGGCTTTAAATGTGACAGTTTCCTGCTTTACTTCATTAAAGTTTTCTTTGTCTACTGTCATATGTAATGGAGTACTGCTATTAGCAATTTCAAGACATCAATTTGGACTCCTTTTGTGCATCTTACAGACTACAAAAATCTATGAATTTACAATAATCAACCTAAGGAATTGCTAATAATAAAAGACACATGACATAAAGAATGACTTCTGAAAGAGTTCTTCAAAAGTTTTCTTGTTCACTTGAAATAAATAAATAATAATACTATTATTATTACGGGGCGATCGTGGCTCAAGAGTTGGGAGTTCGCCTTGTAATCGGAAGGTTGCCGGTTCGAGCCCCGGTTTGAACAGTCCCGGTCGTTGTGTCCTTGGGCAAGACACTTCACCTGTTGCCTACTGGTGGTGGTCAGAGGGCCCGGTGGCGCCAGTGTCCGGCAGCCTCGCCTCTGTCAGTGCGCCCCAGGGTGGCTGTGGCTACAATGTAGCTTGCCATCACCAGTGTGTGAATGGGTGGATGACAGGTTGTATAAAGCGCTTTGGGGTCCTTAGGGACAAGTAAAGCGCTATACAAATACAGGCCATTTACCATTTATACACATTTACAGTCTTCCACTTTTTGTTATGCTCCCCCCCCCCCCCGATAATTTCCTTCTTCGTACCATCTATATGGACGAAAGCTGCTATAATATTTTTTATAACGCAATCACTTTTCCACACAGAGCCACGTAGCCCCCCCCCTTAATAACAAACACCTTAATTTAGAAACTGCATTTTGTCTTTACTTATGTAAAGACCAGATCCGAGGCTTACAGCTACTAACAACACAGGACACGAAATGATGATTCAGGAGAGGAGAGAAAAAAGAAAGACATTAATACTTCCTGTTCCCTTTTTTATTAAGATTTTTGCATGGAGTGCTGTCTTCGTTTGACTTAGCTTTGCATAAATGTGGAACTATAACCGGAGATGGTGTCAGGCTGCAGAGAGTGGCAGGAAACAACATTAGACAAAGACATGTCAGTGTTTTCTTTCATTCAGACTAAAATTGAGATATGAAAGTGGTGGCGTCAACAGTTTGGTATCAATGTCCACTGTGCTAAAACCTTCTAAACTTCCTTTTTGCAGCGAGTTTTTATTTTCCTGGGAGATCAAACCGTGTCTGAACTGAACCATTTCTTTTGTTGCCATGTCTTTGATTTAATTTTCACCCTTGAAGCAGTTCACCAACAATTCAGATGTGTGTCCTGGGATGAATTCATTCAAGTGTGTCCGTGTGTGTCGGAGCAGTGTATTTAGTGTCTGTGTGTGTCCAGCTAAAGAGGCCCTGACCCTGTCCTGTTAGATTTCACACTGTCTCGTCACCATGCAGTCAGCAACAAAGCTTGACCACACTATAAATAACTGAGAATCACGGAGAGCAGATGCATTATGGGAAAATAGATGAAACTACACTGCTTCTCAACAGAACCTCTGAACTTAAGCTGGGAAGCAGCTAAAACCTTTCATTATTAATTAATCTGCATTGAGCTTCTCAATAAACTATAAAATGTTACAAAAGATGTCCCAGCTACTAACAGCTTATTTGTTACTTTACAACAAAAAATAAACATTTAAGTGATTAATACTTTACTAAACTAAAATTTTCAGGTGATAGTTTAAGCTGATCTATATTTATCCCTATTAGTCAACTGACAACTTTTTTTTAATAGCTTTGTTTTTATCATCGGCATTTTTGGCCAGGTTTACAACAGATCTTTTAAATACTCAACTCAATCCAACATCACTAATTTCAAATTTCATTGTTGCTTTGGGGAACTGAAGTCATTTCGCAATTCCAGCCAAACAATATTTTAACTGGTTATTTGCAGAAACTACAGACTTTTTTTCTGTGTATTTACATCTTATATTGACGTATTTATTAATAAATTTAAATAATCTTAATTTAATTGGACTGAGTTGCAGCTATCAACACAAAAACCAGGATGAAATCAGCACTTATCTGAGATCTTACAGGCTGTTTTAAAACTAAAGCAGATCCTGTTTAGTTGCCAATAATCACACAAGTGAAGGTTTGACTCACATTTTTTTTTCTTATCACCCATCAGCTCATTATCCTCATAATCAAAACTCACTGACCTTGGCAAGGAAGCGTTTGACCACTGGGTACGGAGCAATCATATCCAGGAAAGGTGGCATGAACTTCCGAAAGCGAGGTGTTGTTATGCCAACCAGGAATGTACCATGGTCACTGAGGCGGATGTTGTCGGGATAACCAATCATATTGTCCATGATGACCTCCTTGGTCCCAGATTTTGGGCCTTTTAACCAATACCTGATATACAACAAAACATTTTTCTTGATTTGAGTTTTTCTTCCTTTTAGGGGAAAAAAGATCATTTTAAGGGAAAAGCTTAGTTTAGGCCTCCAGAAAATGAATGCAACTTTGCATAATATCCTCTAATCAATCCAAACCTCAGTATACGTCCAATGCTGGTTTCCGCCAGTAGCAGGAAGTCTTCGTCAGGTGACAGGACGATGCCGTTCGGCATGTAGAGAGAGTCCAGAAGCACAGTCACACTTCCTGACTGGGGATTGTAGGAGAGAAGACGGCCAAGGCTGTTCAGCTCGATCACCTGAAAAACAATCAGAATTGTTCAGTTTGAACGGTTTAGCACAGCTTAGCCTGATTTTGTACAGCTTTGTATTTAATTTATCCAAACGCCATTTATATAAAGCTCCAGTTTATCTCTTTAGTTTACATAAACTCATGCTGCTCATTTTATCATCGCTCTGTTTTGTTGAATCACCGCCTACAATACACAAAAAACTACATTTGTTTCTTTGCTTGTTTCACTTCAGTTAGCTTATTTGAACAAATCGTAGCTTATCTGAGATACATTTACTTTTATCTTCATTTATTAATTTCTTACTACTTGAAAATAAGGAAGAAGCTATCTCCCTCTGCTCTGAACCAGTCATGACAGATGGCCGGCCCTCCTGAGCCTCGTTCTGCTGGACGTTACTTCCTGTTAAAAGTGAGTTTTTCCTTCCCACTGTTGCCAAGTACTTGCTCATAGGGGCCATCTGATTGTTGTGGTTTTCTTGCTTGGCTTATGAAAAACATTTAGAAAAATGGTTTTATTACATTATTTTATTACATTTAATAATAATAATAATAATAATAATAATAACTTTATTTATAAAGCGCTTTCAAACAAAGTGCTGTACAACTATTTGAAACTAAAAAGATAAAAAAAGAAATAAAAGCAATACATAGCAATACAGGTAAAAGACACAATACAAGTTAAAAACAGTAAAAATGTAAAAACTAAAAGCCATAGAATTAAGACATGTAAGATAGGGTGAACAAATGTGTCTTCAGCTTAGTTTTAAAAACCTCCACAGAGCATGCCTGCCTAATATCTTGAGGGAGGGTGTTCCACAGAAACGGGGCAAGGGCAAGATTGCACAGAGAGGGTGGATTCTGGTTGTGTTATAACTCCCTTATCCAGAGAGTGACATTTAATGACCGTAATAATGCTCACTAGAGAATCCATCAGCTCTGTCTTGAACAGTAAAGGTTCCACCTTATGTTAAAAGGGTTCTCACTATCTACCACCCAAACTCCACATAAAATAAAACATGGTCATCCCTCAGGCAGTCGACTGCCACGGTGAACCAGGAAATCATATTTCTAATTTACATAATTACTGTGAGAGGTTAATCAGATTTTAAAGTGCTTCCTGAAGCCTCACCAGCAGGACTGAATGGACTCTTGTTGGTTCCTTTTTTTGGCAAACTGGGCAGATGAACAGAGACAAAGAACTAGCTTAAGTGTCCTCTTGTTTTTTTCAGTGCTGTGGTTACTAAGCAACTCTGAAGGGGAAAAAAACAATCCTCAATGGCGCTTGCTTGCATCAGCAGTCCTTTTTGCGATCTATTAGAAGACCAGAGCTGCTGCCCACCTTTGCTTCCAAATGTTCTTTGTGCAAATCTACAGTAAAAATTGTGTTTGGATTATTATTTTAAAGCCCAGACCTCCTTCTCACCTCCAGTTTGACGTGCCTGCGTCCCCAGCGACTGGAGGAGTCCGTGAAATAGACGATTCCAGTTTGGGAGGAAATCTCAAGCCCGTTTAAAAAGGTAAAGGGAGTGCCATCAGCTCCTGAGGACAAACAGAATGACTTTACTGGTCTTAAAGGGATTCATACAGCATGTGGAGCACAACTAGCACACTCTGTACCCTCTGAATTAGCCAGGAGTAAAGTCTTTTCTCCGGTTTTGGGATCCACGCTGTGCAGCCCAAAGTAAGAGTCAGCAACGATCAGCTGACCGTGACGATCCAAACGGATGCCATGAGGGCGACCGCACAAAGGTTCATAGTCTGTACTGCTACCTGCAGACACACAACATGTGGTGCTGTGAAAACATTCAATGTTGTTCATTTTTGTGTCTTTTTGACATTCAAAAATCGACTTAAAGATTTCCATTAGTCTCATATGTGCTTTTAAATACTAAAAAATAAACCTCAAATTATAAATAAAGGTTTACTGAATAATTAAATGCATCACTTTTAATATTCAGGTTTCATGTGTGCTGCAAATTACATTTTTCCCAGTGCTGTTGTAGCTAAATGCAGCGAGTCATCTGGTTTGGGTTATTTCCACTGAGGTAAATGAATCCTTGTTAACTGCCAAAGTTCATTATCATCCAATTTTCTTCTAACCAAATGAAGCACTGAGCTACTTTGACTGTCCCCTTAGACATACGAGCTCCTATTAGCCCTCTGATACTCAAAGTTAAAATTTAACCTTAAAAGTCATGTGAAGTCAGCTATTAAATGCCAGCTTTTATCTTCATACTATTTAAAAAAGATAAACTGCTGATTCGAAGGACATAATGTCACAGATTACAACAGCTACACAGTAAAGTTATGAAGACCACAAAAAGTTAGGAGGAAAGTGAGGAAGGATCAGTCATCCCTGAACAAACACCAACCGCATTCTGGTAGATTTTGTCCCATGTGAGTGATGAAGGTCAGGCTGTCGTCAGGACCGATTCTCCACAGCTTCCCGTCCACTGTGCCCGTGTACACATTACCTGAAACACACACTCCATCAATATGTAGCTTGCACGTAGATGTCTTCACACAGGAATAAGAGAGAAGGGGGAAAACAAACTCTCTCACCATGCTCATCAGCAGTGAAGGATTCTGGTCCGTGTAGTTTCCCAGCGAACAGCCTGCGACCCTTCTGCAGACGGGTGTTGACAGCCAGCGGCCCCTCCAGAGCCGGAGGTGGCCCCTTCAGTCTGGGGAAACAAACCGTGGGTAACAATACAGGAAAACTGAACAGCAGCACAGAGCTAGATGAACTTTGTGTTATGAGCTATTATAATAGTTTTTGAACCTTAAATGAAAGGAAAAATGTAAATACATGGTTTTACGAAAGCTACTCTCTATATATACAGAGGCAAAAAGCATTTTTGATTGAATTAAAACATAAAAATGCAATCTGACTTCGACTGGTCTGCCCTTAAACTCTTCTCCTTATACACATCTGATCCAGTGGTTTAACTTTGCTTGTAAAACAGCAGTTTGGTTCTTGTATCCGCTTTTAAAAGGCTGTTAACTGTAGCTGCTGCACTTCCCACTATAACCATGTTTGCGGGCCTGAAGCGCTCCCAGTCACGTTGGAGGGACTCCAGCTGAAAGTGTGAACACTTACACGTGCGGTTTGGGGTCGATGGGAGACGGCAGCAGGTAAACTCCAACAGCTATAGCCAGGAGAGCCACTAACAGAGATCGCCTTCCCATTCTGAGCGAGACAGGAAAGAAAAAGCACTGGTTACTACAAAATTCATGACGTCATAACACAGCTGCAAACTATTTGTGGCAACAGTACCAAATATTTCTGCCACCCTTTGACATTTTGTTGTTTTTCACTGGTCTATTGACCACAGAGCTGAATTGTTTTAAATGTATTTTAACTTAAAAAAAAAAAAGAAAAAAGAAGTATCCATAAAGGGGAGACAGTTACTATGAACTTTGGATGCCTACAGATGTGAATTTCGGGGAGTTCCAGCACGATAACACGTTTTTCCAGCAGTGACCTTTTAATGCCAAATCATGACTCGTGTTCTTAAAAACATTCATTCTAACACCATAAACATGATTATCTCCACCAAAAACAATGTTGTGACTTCAGTCAGCAGCTCCACACACGCTCCTCCTCCTCCTCATCTGCTCTGACAGATTCATTAACCATGAAGGAGCAAGAAGGGGGAAAAAAAATAGAGGTCGTCCACTACTAGGACATTACATGCTTTCAGGCAGCTTCATCGACACAGATGAGATGTACATGATTAAAATCCCCCCATAACGAGACATTTTGCATGTGTAGATAATTTTGAGCATAAGTCAAAGTAGAAATGATTTAGAATTAATTAATTATTATTAATTAGTTAACTACAAACTTTATTTGTGTAGCATTCATGCAGCTAAAATTCCAAAAATGTGTGAAGATTATATTTCTGATGATGATTTCTATCCATGTTTGCAACTTACAGGAAGCTGCAGCTGCATTATAGCACAACACTATTAACACAGCATTCAATCCAGAAATGTGCATCCCCCTTTTTCGATTACAGCACACAGAAAACAAATCAAATGTTTAAACTGAGAATATTCGCTAATTTAAGAAAAAAAGAAAAAAAAGAGGCTATTTGGATTTTGTGGCCATGTTTCCCCCTGTGTAGATTGCTGATTCATTTTTACAAAACTGTAGTCTTAGGCTGGCACGTGGCTCTCAGTCTCAGATATTCCCGGCTTTGTCTTAATGTTGTGAGAGTTGCTCACGAATGGCCTTGCTCTATGTGATATGGGTCAGTCCTAACACAAAGTAATAAAACAGCATCACTATTAGCAAAAAAACTGTCACAGAGAAATATATATATATATATATATATATATATATATATATATATATATATATATATATATATATATATAAAATACAAATACAATTTTTTTTTAAATAAAACAATGAATGTATAAAATAATTCTGGATAAAAATAAAATAAGAAACAATAAATAAAATATAACTACAAACTACTTACAATAAAGTAAATAAAAATAAAGTAAATCTGATTAATTGTCTTCAACTGACAGAAATGGTTTTGTTTAAATAAACAAAACCATTTCTTCTTCAAGCTATTTCAGAAAAATGTACAACCTGGTACACAAAAGTTCACCAGTATTCAGGAAAACTGCAAAGCTTAAAACTTCCTTGGCGTCGAGCCTCCAGACACTCACTGAATGTCGCTTCCTGCTCAATATCGACTGGACAAGACGCACATATCAGCTCAAATATGAAGCACAACAAGCTGCCTTTGTTAACACATTTTATGGTTACACTACAGGACCTGCAGTTAATGAGTGCTCGGAGTGTACTTTGGCTTAGTGTTGATTACACCAAGCTCCTCTGATTCCTTTGAACATAAAGGAAACACTGTGGAGGTTTTCCTTGTTTCCTCACATCAGGTGATGTTAATCAGTCAGAAACTCAGATGTGGCATTTGAGTGTCAAGTGGAAAAAATGTGACATTTTGCAGTTGTGACAGCTTTGTAGGAATGAGAGAATTCCCAAAGAGTGAGCTCTGGGGAACAGTTGTGCAACAGTTGTGCAACAGATTGCTGGATTTCCAGCTAACCTCCTTAAATTTAGAGGCTAAATAACAACTTGTTCTGCACATTCTCCTGCCCCATATCAATAAATAAAAAGTAGTTTACTAATTCACAAAAGGGTTTAGTCCTGTGCTCCGGGGACAGGTTGACATGCAGAAAGCTTGAGCCAGCACAGATTCTAGATCAACAGTGTCAAACTCGTTTTAAATTCATCAGCCCATCTCAATCAGTAAAAACCACTGTAGAAAAACTGTATTTAAAACGCACACATAAATAAAACAAACTTTCCCCATCTTATTTTAGATATTCCTTTATTTGGTAAGCTTCAATTTTTACAAGGCCGCTATTGTAAAATAAAAACTTGCCTTTAAAATAAAGTTTACGCTGACTCACTGCACCACCTTCTGGTACAAACTGGTATTACACAAAAGTACAGCCTGGCCCTAGTTGGACTTCTGTTGATTTCTCTTCAACACAATATATGGATGTTTTGGACACTGTTGATTGCTTTAGTTAATTATGTAAGACTTTAAATTGTTTTTAATCATATGAATTTACAGTAAGTGCCTTTAATTGTAAAAAGGTACATTCTTTAGTTGTTCACCTAAAGAAAATATGCCTGAGTGCAAGACAGGGTCTTCTTACTCCCTTAAAAAATGCCAGATAACATAACAGCATGTTTCTGGGACCGCATGTTTGTCACCCATGTTGTATCGTTAGGTAATGAAGCATTATCTGGTTGCAACGGTGCGTTAAGGTTCAGCTTTCACCACCATGTATTACGTATTCAGACCATTTGTTCTGGCCAGTGGAAGCTCAACTGAAAACCATTACAATCAAACCTGCTACACCCGAGAAGTTTTTTTTCTTAGTGGGTCATAAAAAAGTCTTTAACTCGCTTTCAATCTTTTAGGATAAAGCAGGTAAACGTATAGCCACAGATGTTTAACGGGAGGTTTGTAGAGCGCAAAGAGAACATTCCCACTTGCTGGTCGTGCGTGCGTTTGGTAACATGAATCACTGGAAATAAAAACCTTTTATAAAAGTGTGTAATCGAAGCCGAAATGTAGTCCAGTGCCTAGTAAGTCCAACAAACTATTGAATTCGTTTTTTTCCAAGTTGTTATTCTCCTAATATAGAGCAGATTCAATTAATTTACACATTTTTAAGCGCAATCTGGCACAGGGCTCACAGAGAACGGTCACTTTAAGCTCGCGTTCGGTGGATTAGTGACTGTTTTAAATGAGCGCGAGCTAAAAATGAAACGAAGTATCAAACTTACGTGACTGAAGTTCTGAGCGCGCGACTCCTCCGTCTGCTGGATAAGCCTCAGTATCAAGCAGGCGAAGCGGTAACGTCAAGACGACCGGAATGTACAGGAGCTTATCCGGTTTGAACCATCAAAAATAAAAGCCTCATCGGCGATTGTTTTGGAACCTATTTATGTCTTTGCTTAACAGAAATTCAGTGCAAAGAATTACAAACCCCAAAATTTACCGTCAAAGATTTTAACGTCTTTTAAGTTAGTATAAAATTTTGATTGAGGACATTTTTCCAAAAATGGATTGATTTACAAAATATATCACTCTTGCTCAGTTTTTATTTTGAAAGTGGTATTGACGTTACTCCCGTATTTTTCCTGACAACTTCATACACGAGGTTGAGCGTTCGAAAGAGGGACTCCCACATTTATGTGAGGTTATTTGAGTTAGGGTCAAACAGAGGACGAAAGGAGGAGCTGCTGCATTGCTGCTAGTGATGGGATTTCCGGCTCTTTTTAGAGAACCGGCTCTTTCGGCTCGGCTTACTAATAAGAGCCGGCGCTTTCGGCTCCGAACCGGCTCTTCAGGTTGTTTTGTTGCTTTAATTAATTTATTATTACAATGATATAAAATTATGCACAAAAGGAATTACTAATGTAAAAAAAAAGTGGTTTTATTTATATATGTTTATATATAAATATATACAGTGGCCCCTAGAGACAAAGCATGTACAAACTCCAAAACACATTTCTAGCGTTAACTGAACTTCCAAAACAGAGCTACCTAGATCACTTAAATTACACAATTGAAAGCATATGTGTATTGTTTGTGTATTTACAGGGAGTGCAGAATTATTAGGCAAGTTGTATTTTTGAGGAATAATTTTATTATTGAACAACAACCATGTTCTCAATGAACCCAAAAAACTCATTGATATCAAAGCTGAATGTTTTTGGAAGTAGTTTTTAGTTTGTTTTCAGTTTTAGCAATTTTAGGGGGATATCTGTGTGTGTGCAGGTGACTATTACTGTGCATAATTATTAGGCAACTTAACAAAAAACAAATATATACCCATTTCAATTATTTATTTTTACCAGTGAAACCAATATAACATCTCCACATTCACAAATATACATTTCTGACATTCAAAAACAAAACAAAAACAAATCAGCGACCAATATAGCCACCTTTCTTTGCAAGGACACTCAAAAGCCTGCCATCCATGGATTCTGTCAGTGTTTTGATCTGTTCACCATCAACATTGCGTGCAGCAGCAACCACAGCCTCCCAGACACTGTTCAGAGAGGTGTACTGTTTTCCCTCCTTGTAAATCTCACATTTGATGATGGACCACAGGTTCTCAATGGGGTTCAGATCAGGTGAACAAGGTGGCCATGTCATTAGTTTTTCTTCTTTTATACCCTTTCTTGCCAGCCACGCTGTGGAGTACTTGGACGCGTGTGATGGAGCATTGTCCTGCATGAAAATCATGTTTTTCTTGAAGGATGCAGACTTCTTCCTGTACCACTGCTTGAAGAAGGTGTCTTCCAGAAACTGGCAGTAGGACTGGGAGTTGAGCTTGACTCCATCCTCAACCCGAAAAGGCCCCACAAGCTCATCTTTGATGATACCAGCCCAAACCAGTACTCCACCTTCACCTTGCTGGCGTCTGAGTCGGACTGGAGCTCTCTGCCCTTTACCAATCCAGCCACGGGCCCATCCATCTGGCCCATCAAGACTCACTCTCATTTCATCAGTCCATAAAACCTTAGAAAAATCAGTCTTGAGATATTTCTTGGCCCCGTCTTGACGTTTCAGCTTGTGTGTCTTGTTCAGTGGTGGTCGTCTTTCAGCCTTTCTTACCTTGGCCATGTCTCTGAGTATTGCACACCTTGTGCTTTTGGGCACTCCAGTGATGTTGCAGCTCTGAAATATGGCCAAACTGGTGGCAAGTGGCATCTTGGCAGCTGCACGCTTGACTTTTCTCAGTTCATGGGCAGTTATTTTGCGCCTTGGTTTTTCCACACGCTTCTTGCGACCCTGTTGACTATTTTGAATGAAACGCTTGATTGTTCGATGATCACGCTTCAGAAGCTTTGCAATTTTGAGACTGCTGCATCCCTCTGCAAGATATCTCACTATTTTTGACTTTTCTGAGCCTGTCAAGTCCTTCTTTTGACCCATTTTGCCAAAGGAAAGGACGTTGCCTAATAATTATGCACACCTGATATAGGGTGTTGATGTCATTAGACCACACCCCTTCCCATTACAGAGATGCACATCACCTAATATGCTTAATTGGTAGTAGGCTTTCGAGCCTATACAGCTTGGAGTAAGACAACATGCATGAAGAGGATGATGTGGACAAAATACTCATTTGCCTAATAATTCTGCACTCCCTGTATACACAAGCACTCATATATATTCAAATAATTTAAAAAATGTTCATTTACTTGTTACTACCACACACCAAATCCGGTTGTTGGTACTTGCTGGCTTGTGTAGCCACTAGGTAACAAAAGCTCAACACTGCCCCTAGCATCCTAGAGCACTTCTGTTGTCTTTTGTACGTATTTTGGAGTTTTTGGAGCTTCTGAGTTTGTACGTGCTTCTGAGTTTGTACGTGCTTCTGAGTTTGTACGTGCTTCTGAGTTTGTACGTGCTTCTGAGTTTGTACGTGCTTCTGAGTTTGTGCGCGCTTCACGGTTCGTACGTGTTTTGAAGTTTGTACGTGCTGCTTTGTCTCTAGGGGCCACCGTAAATATACTGCAAACCACAATACAATTAAATATAAATTAAAATATGAAAACAAAAAGAAGATGCATATTCTCTGTCATATGGGCCTGCATGAATAAACTTTCTGAATCCTTTATCATCCGCAACTGAAAATAGTCGTGGATGATCACTATACCTTTCTAATGTGATGTTGTTGTCCCTGGCTTTCTTTCTGTCTCTCCCTCCTGCTCTGTTCCTGTGCTACTGTGAGTGTAACTACCGCCCCTCCCCCCTCGCATGCTGAGTGAAGCAGAGAGAGAGAGAGAGAGAGAGAGAGAGAGAGAGAGAGAGAGAGAGAGAGAGAGAGAGAGAGAGAGAGAGAGAGAGAGACCGACCCATGGCTGGCGATAAGGAGCCGGCTCCCGTCGTTCACGTCAAAGACCCGGCTCTAAGAGCCATTTCGTTCGCGACCGACATATCACTAATTGCTGCCAGAAAGTACTTGTGACAACAACCCATCTCTGAACAGTTAAAACACAGCAGATACCTCTGGTAACCACAGGTAATCATATTGGTCCAGATTAAAGATAAATAGATTATTAAACAGAGCACTGTTGGCCAAGTCTTCTCTGTCCACGAGTAAAAAGGTACTGTTTGAAAAGGTATTTGCCCCCTACCTGATAACTTAGCTTTTGCATATTTGTCACATTTGTTCTGGATTATCAAAAAAAAAAAAAAAAAAAATATTAAACAAAGATATCAAGAAAAATAAAATGCTATTTTTCAATCATCATTTCATTTATTAAGGGAAAAACGTTATCCAAACCAGCGAAAAAGTAATTGCCCCTTTTTGTTAAATCATGAATTAACTGTGATTAATCAAAAATTTTTGGAAAGCTAAATTCAATTTTACTATCTGATTACTACCAGACCTGTTGAATCAAGCAATCACTTAAATAGATCTTGTGAGACAAATTCAAGTACGCTAAATGATCTCAAAAAGCAACACATCACACCAAATTCTAAGGCTTTGGGACTCCAGTAAACCAAAGAGAGCCATTTTCCACAAATGGCGAAAACTTGGAACAGTGGTGAACCTTTCCAGAATGACCGGCTTTCCTAAATTACTCCAACAGCCCAGTGACGACTCATTCAGGAGGTCACAAAAGAACCCAGAACAACATTTAAAGAACTGCAGGCCTTAACCTGTCTCAGTTAAGGTCAGAGTTCATGATTCAACAATAAAACATTTTTTTAAAAAGAGACTGGGCAAAAATGGCATCCATGGGAGAGTCCAAGGAGAAAGCCACTGCTGGCCAAAAGGAACACAAAGGCTAATCTCACATTTATCAAATAACACCTTGGGGATCCTTTCTGAAAATATTCTGTCGACTGATGAGACAAACGGAGCTTTCATTAAGCTTTGTTTAATATTAAGATTTGTTTGATGATCTAAAACATTTAAGTGTGACAAATACACACAAAAAACCCCCAAAGAAATCAGGAAGTGGACAAATACTTGTCCACAGCCCTGAACAACATCGCTTATTTGTAAATAAAAAGTCTGAAGTGAGACCATTTGAAGAACAAGTAGGTACGCTCAGATAATTCAAAAGGAATGGGGTCACATTCTTAGTAAAACTGAGTAAAATAATGAGTAAACAACTGAAACAGAAGACAAAAATCACACAACCCTTTAAGTTTCTTTTATAATTTCACCTTTAATAGATGAAGCCCGCCTTGCCGTGAGGAAAGGCCACATTTGGTAACGATTGAAATCACCTACAAAAATAAACCCGCCTCAGCCTACGGAGAGAGAACATGATGAGACCTTCAGCCTCCCCTTCAGGTTTGCCCGCAGCTGTTGAACTGTACAAAGGCACAGAGATCGGGACATTTCAGACCGAGCTCCAACTGCAGCTCAGATCTGAAACTTTTACCCAGAAAACCCTTTAGATTTTTTTTTAACTCAAGTGTATAACAACAGAGTTAGCTTTGTGTTTTCAAGCTCGTCATGAACCTGAAAAGGTGTATCGCTTCTCTATAGTGAGTCTGGGTGAACAACAACAACAAAAACAGCATCACTGGGAAAAATTAGGAAGAGCTTCAACAACACAGATCTTTGGCATTTAACATAACAGTTTGTGGATGTTCAAACCACAGACCCGAGCGCACAAATCTGAGAAGCTTCAAAACTGCTCAGAAAATTAAGCTTGTGAACGAATTTAGTTTAGTTTGTTTGGGTTTTTTTTGTTTGTTTTTAAAGAACAAGATTTAAAACAATGAAGTAATACATATTCTTACATGTAAAGTTCGTGAATGTTTTCTGAGCTGTCATTTTACACTATATTATCCTATATAATACACTAATTTATATCCAGTTTGGGGACAAAAAATACTAAAAGTGAAAATGTGAAGCTAGTTTCAAAGAAAAGCAAAAGGGAAGGCTGAAAGCTCTTAAATACGCATGAAGCGTAAAAATATTAACATTCAACAGGCTTGAAAAGATGATTTTGTGATGTTTTTATAAAGAATTAATCCAAATTAGCCTAACAATCAGAACAATAGTCAAATTTCAGCAACATCTAAAGAAATAAAACATATGCTAACAAGGAAAACAGGTTTAAATAGTGTAAAATGACAGAAAGTATAAGAATATTTCAATTAAGACTAAGGAGCCAATGGTTTGCACGCTATCAGACTCTAGGTATGTTTGAACAGCCTTAAAAACAACATCTCTGAATACATACAAGGTATTATATCTGATCTTCATACATGAACACTACTGGCCCAAAAAGCTTTCCATGACATAATTCCTCAGAAATCCTAATTTCTATCAGCAGCAGGTAAATGGCATCTGAAAACTATTTTCCAGACGCTGTCCGACTGCTGTTTTATCTAAAATAACGCATGCTTTTAATGTTGAACAGCCCAGGATTGTTTACAGTAAGCAAAATATTTCACAGCCAACTCTGAGCAAAATCCTACGGAAGCTCACTGAGACCAAAACTTATTAAATGACCTCACAATCGTCGACTTCTGCCACACTATACTTTCATCAGCTAAAACAGAAAAAGAATAATAAGATTATAGTGTGTTAGATGTTAAGATAAAGTAGAGCATGTGATCGCGGTACACAGGAGAAAAAATTAAATTTTAAAAACCCGTTTTCCCTGAATTCAAAGTTAAAGTGCCCCAAAAATTAAATTTCATGCAACTAGTCTGGGATGATGTGTTTTAACAGCTAAAGTTGTTTATGAGATACACAAAAAGCAACAACATGGCTTCAAGATTCAGTTACTGTTTCCATTCAGACTTTCGCATCACTTTCAACTATAAAGTATGGAAGCAAAAGAGGGCCAAAATAATTGTATTTTGTTTTCTGAATTTGTTAACCTTGAAAAAGTAAAACCACCAATAATTAAAATTATATACTCAAAGTTTTCAAATGACATACTAAAAATTAAGCATTTAAAAATACCTCCAAATTTAAATTTCTTGTATTTACATGTAACCAATAAGTTATTAAATGAGGTTTGTCTTTGGAAATTACATAAAAGTTGGGAATTTCTACAAGACACTGAAAAAGGAATAAAAAAAATGCTGATATTCTGAGAAGAAAAGGGTCAGTGTGTTTCAACTTTTACCAAGAAATGCTCCAAATCAATAGATACTACATTTCCCATAATCCAACATTTTCTAACATATTCCAGTTGGCCGCCTTCTCTTTTAAACCTTGCGTGTTAAAGTTTGTAATGCTGGACTTTTGCCCATGATAACCCAGAGATTATATATAAAATTAATTCATTTAAATTCTAAAGGCCCTTTTTTGCTTCCATAAAATTAACCCAGTGTTTAATAATAGAAGAAACTGGGGTTAAAACCCCTTTAAATAAAACCTCTAAACTATATATACTGTATGTTTCTCCCTCTGGTGGGATGAGGCCCCTAATAGATGTTTTGCTCCAGGCAACAACACAAAAAAATATCTTTGGTTATAACAAAAATAAAAACAAAATAACTCTATAAGATAAATCAAGTTTGACACAGAAGCAAGAGAACAGTTGGCGTGTTTGACCACTAGATGGCGACAGTCTCCTACAGAAACGCCCTGCAGTACCCTCAGTTTGACATCATTTAGTACCTGCAGCTCAAACAGCATACAGCATTTTGCAACATATAAAGATAAAATGAAATGAACATTAATGTTTTGACTTGTTTGTCCAGATTATTGACTGTTTTCTTTAAAATTACCCCCCCCCCCCAAAAAAATATTCCACGCAAACAAGAAAAAGCCTCTTTGACTTTTAACTGATAAATTAAATCACCACAAAAAATATTGCATATATATCAAAGGTTTTTAAGGCCTTTTCTTAAGAAAACCCTTTTCTCGTTGAGCCTTCTTTTGCACTCTGATGCATTTCTTTAATTTTTCTGCCTTTAAACCCTCATGTTTACTACAGTCCTGCGTGCCTTGATTTGTGTCCCACTCTTATTTTATCCTTAAGAGAGGTTTATGAGGTCAAGGCTGCACATTTTAATTCAAGATAAGCGTATCAAAAAGTTGCGTTTTAAATGAATGCCTGCTGACAGACTGGTTGAAACGCACACAATGCCGCTGTTTTTCCTCCCTGGTCTCAGCAGCTATCAGCACTCACAGACCTCCTTTTCTTGCACTCATGGATTCGAGGAGCTCACATAATGCAAAAAGTGAACAAGCAGTTAATCAAAGTGACTTGCGGTTGGAGGAAACCCCCATCACGGTCCTCAAGGCCACGGTCACATTGCTTGTATGACAGTCTTTCCCATGTATTAGCTCCTCGTGCCATTTATCTTCCCCTAGTTTTTGTCTTTCCTGCATCTAATGTTTCTTTTCTACTTCCTCTGAACCGCTCAGTCAACTTCCAGAAACCTGTCAAATCTCCACACTGACCACATGGTGGGGGGGGGGGGGGTCAAAGTTCAAGCAGTTTGCTTCAGTCTATTCAGCTCATGCTTCACAAAACTCTGCTGGTGGTGGAAAAAACACAAAGGCTTCAGATCCCACCAGTTCATCTTCACTCCACATGAAAAAACAAACAGCGTTTTTTTTTTCTTTTTTTTTTTACAAACTGCAACCAAAACTAAACTACTTCCTGTTAAGTTCCAGTTAAGACTCATCTTATCGTTCTTTTACTCTTCCTATTAAAAATCTCTCTAGAGTTCCTGCATCTGTTTTCCGTTACGTCACCTTTCATTTCTCCTTTCTTTCATGCAAACAATCTCAGGCTGGCTTTTATGGAGTCCTAAATGTGCCAAAAAATATGAACAGATAATTAAATTCCATATAAATGGATAACGAATATAATAAGAATTTCTTCTCAGATTCATATATTTTGATTGGACATGTTTTTGGAACGGATAAATCCAGAAGAACTCCAATCCATTTTCATTCTTTGTAATTAGAGCTATTATTATTATTGGAATCAGTATTTAGTTTTACAACTACTGTGGGTTAAAATAATTCAATTTTATGATAATAACTTTTTTTTTAAATGGTCTTTCATGCTCTGATGCTTGGATTTTCTGTGTCCTGCTGAAGTCTGAAAAAACTATTCTCAGCATCTGTGTCAACAAGCAGATTGTTGCTCCGCCTCTACAATAAAACAAAAATAAGACTTTGTTTTAAAAAGAAAAAGAAAAAACAATAAAAAGCTTCACCCATATAAATTAAAAAAAAAAAAAATATGTACAGACCTTTAAAACACACAAATTAAATAAAAATAATTCAACATATGGCCTTGAGTCTTTCACAAGTTCAAAGGATAAAAAGGTGAGGGAAACAAAAAGGATGAACTGCATAAATTATGTGACAGCAGGACAGAGTGAGAGAAGAAGAAGAAGAGAGGGATGGACGGCGAACAGTGAAGAGGATGAACGGATATGGCACAGTGAGTGAATCTTTGGTGTTTGCAGGCAGACGGAGCCGAGCGGGAAGCAGTTTGAAATCTTGAATCCAGCAACCAAAATTCTGTCTGTTCGTCTTTTTTATTTGCAGTCTCTTTTTTCTGTCCTCTTGTCATCCTTTATTATCCCTTCTTCCAGGTGCTGGATCCTCTCTCCTGATTCTGTGTTCACATCCCTCCCTCCATCAAAATGTACACCAGGAGATTAAAAATGAAAAACAAAACAAAACATCCCCTTCGTCCCTCTAGGGGGCAGTAGTCCTTTTTCAAGGAGGTTATATCCTCTTAAGAAGGCCCCCTGACCTCCAGCAGTGCCTCCTGCAGTCTCTGCCGGTAGGTTTCATAGCGGCGAATTACTGCGTCCTTCTGCTCCTGTTCCTCCTTTTCGAGGATCCGCAGGAAGTTTTTCAGCTCAGGGATGGAGAAGGCATCCCACTGAGGAGAAAAGCAAGAAAACTTTGCTCAGTTCTGTTTTTTCCTTTTTAATTGATAAAGTATATGTCTATGGATGATGCTTGATAGTACAGTAGGAGTGGTTATTTCTCTTTTTATGTGTAGCATCCAGCTTGGGATAACAACAATGGCACCTTTGCTACTTTTTAAAAACATGTTTTTTAAAAAGTTTGTTGTAGAAGTTTCACTAAGAAAACAATTATTTTTTTTTAAATAGTCAGCTGCTAGGTTTGAATATAGAATGATAACAATAATGTACAATGATAAATTAAAGTAAAAGATTTAAAACAAACGGGGAAAAAAAGACTAGGATGGTGATTGCCAAACACTGTGGCCCCCTGTTGGGCTGTAAAGGTACTACAGAATTAATTTAAAGTCACTTTCTTTGCCAGTTTTCCAGTTTTTGTCTTTTTTTTTTTAAAAAATCATAAACTCTTATAGGTTCGTTAAGAGCAAATGCTGGGAGATACTTGAGATCAAACAGTTTATGGCAGGTCAGCCTCAATAAGTAAATCCTCAGAAGATCTAAATAAAATGAAAACACAAAAGAATTGTGCGTTAGATTTTAAAGTTTTGAAATGGGCCACAGCAGCGTTACGTTTGGGAATGGCTGAACTCGGAGACGAAAGAGCACAGAGGCCAGGAAGATGTCAATGAAGCTGAAATGTGGTGATAATCAGTGTTACCATGACTTCTCCCGTCTGCTGTTCTTTCAGGACAAAGCTGAGCAGGTCTGGGTCGGGTCCCGCCACCAGGCGAAGAAACAACGGCTTCTCAGCATCCGCCAACTTGCATGTATAAACTGCAAAACACACACACACACACACACACACAACAGATTTAATTAGTCTGTACAGTATGCACGCTGCATGAAACCACAGGCAGCTGTTCCTCTGTGCACATATAAACGGATTTGGCAAAGGATGAAAGGATGGAAGCGCCGTATTACCATGCGGTAGTTTACAGTAACAGACAGTGAGGGACAGATTCTGTTATTGCCAGCAATGTATTTACATCTGCAAAAGATGTAGAAGGTGCTAGAGGCTTGATTATTCTGACATTCACATATTTCCAAACCTCAATCTGAAAACCCATCGGTTTGTCTGCTGACTTAGATCCGAGGACAAAAGCCTATTTTTCAGGGCTTACGGTGTAATTAGGATGTCAGGGTAGTGTGCATATTCATTTACAGACCTCCTGCGTCATCAGTGTGTTCTCAGCCCAGTGACACTTTGTGATGTTCCTTCTGCAAGGTGGCCTTTAGCCCTCTGGCCCCAAAAGTATTGCTCATGTTTAACAAAGATGCAAAGTCCTTGTAAGGAGGTTGGAGAGTGCTGGGGACATCATTTCTTGGGTTAACAGCCAGAAGACTCTGGTTCCTACTCCTTTTGAGCACTTTGTGTTTTAGAACTACTTAGTTAGGGTTAGGAAAAGATTGCAGTTTGGGTTAAAACCCTCACTGGCATACCAGTAACCCTGCTCGTTAACAAAGTCTCAAAGGAGTGACCAATCAGCATCAGTTCTGCCTTAATGCATGCCACAGCACACACAACAAAGACCGGTTTTCTGACAAAGCAGTACTAACCGACAGTGATGAAAACAGTCTGACTGTGTGTCGCTTACAATTGCATTTTTTGTCTCTTCCTAACAAATTCTGCATATTTGTATGTTGACCAGCATTTATTGGTTTAGAAGATTTACAATTATTTTAAGGCTTTCTAACTTTCAGAAGGGCTTAAAATAAAAGCGAAGAACTAAAAAAACGGTGAGCAGAAGCAAAACAATTGAAGGAGACGTTTCTGCACCCTGTACATCCCTACAAGCTTTGGTTCAAACGATTCTCTTCTTTACATATTCAAGTTCTCCTCGACCACATCGTGAGTCGTCTCGTCTCAATTTGAAACAGAAAGTCGAAGATGTTTCTACATTTCCAGACCGCAGTTAAATCTCAGACACTTAACTTTTCTCCTGAAACAGCAGACAAGTTCATTAAAAGTCCTCAAGTGTGTGCAGTCAGGCGTCTGTCTAGACTCTGTCTTTTATTAGCTGTACGTCTCCAGTCATGAATGCAAACCAGAACAGGAGCGTTTAAAGAAGGGGGAGAAAACACACAAAAAACACTCTAAATCTATAAAAATGAAATGACTCTCAAGCTTCAAACAAGCATCTGCGGGTTGTGTTTATAGTTTTAAATCAATGCATAAGGTTAATAAACTGTCTTCTCCTCACTGAAAGACATCGTGTGACACCCAACAGCCTGTAACAGCTGCTCATTCACAGCATGGATGTGCGCTGTATTTATATCTGCATGTGTGGGTATCCCTGGTGAGCTGTTATAGTAGGGAGAGCCTCTGGCATCCAACATGAGGGTGAGACACACACACACACACACACACACACACACACACACACACACACACACACACACCATACCGAGCGTGGCAATAGTGGCATGAAACCCCGTCTCTCACACCCAGTCTTACCCTGCTCCTCCCGCCGGTATCTCTTGTACAGGGCATATTTAGCCGGGTTGTCTGCAACTGTGAATTTGCTCAGCAAGCCGACGATCACCTGAAGACACGCGAGAAAGAAAAACACTCAGTCAATATTACTCTGACAGCTCTTCTAGAAGATTTTTGTGTTGCTTTGTCGTTAATTTATTGCTTAAAAGGATAAAGAACATACAAAACTGAGTGAAATCAATAAACCTAGCCCTGTCTGTCTCTCGACTTCAACCGGTCTGTCATCAGATCATAATTAACCTATTAAGCAGGCTGCAGTGTGTTCACATGTGTGTGTTTGCGTGTGTATTAACAACCTCTTTGACTGTGGTTTTGGAGCTGACATGAAGGGTGTTGGAGACTCCTTGGGGCAGATAGAAGGCCTCCCCGGCTCTTGTCTGACTTCCCTGCACCGTCATTGGCCTCCGCAAATCCATCTGGACCTTGATGAAACCCGTGTACACACCGCCCGCACCCTGACAGAGACAGAGTTAATGTTTTAATGTGGCCACTATGGTAGCTGCTACATGATCTCTCCAAGTGAGCCCAGTTCACCCAATAAGCCCAGTGTGACCTGCGGGACAGATGGCCCCAGATGGAGGAAGACGATCTTAATCTCATTACTCCATATGGGGCTGGGAGGAGTGTGTGTAAAGGTCACGAGTAGACAAAGAGGCCAAGTATGAAGAGAAGTAAAAAAAACAAGTAGACGTCAAAGATGGAATGATAAAAAGACAAAAACGGGATGAACAAGAAAGACAAATCCTAAAGAATGAAGACGGAAATTCGACAGAAAAGGTGTGCTGAAACAGAAACATGCAGGCTTCTCATAGTGAAACTACCCATTCATCCACTCATTACTTAAAATATGCAGTGCAATCTGCTCTAAACTGTCCTGATGATCTATTAACTGCAAAAGTAACAAATATTCTCAGTTCTCAGTTTTTTAAAATATAAATGAAAATAAACATTTAGATTTTTTTTTTTTTTAAAGGATTGAATGTGAGCTCTGAAACCCATTTACAGACATTATTATAATGACTGTGGAACAAACTGACTGTGAAAGTTAAAGTATCACGATGAGCATCCTATGAATACACCCACTTTGAGTTTTGACTCATTTCAGCATAAAATATCAAGTTTGGAAAGTATCATCATTATTTCCTTAATCAGTGAGTTTGTCTTTTTTTCTTAGTTATAAAAAAGCAAAACAATGACAAGTAATTAACAATGGAGTGTTTAAAGGTAGCTCAAGTTCCCAACAGACTTTATTATCAACTGGAAAATTGCACAGATTAGCCTTAGACAACACTTTGCTTTAATCTTTATACAATGCTCTAGTAGTATGGCATTTGATCTCATTACATACATGGTGATTTGGGCACGAGTGACCAATATAAGCTGATATTATGTGTCTATGCAGCTTTTTTGTCCATTTATTGTCTTTATATTCTAAAAACTCATATATTCAAATGTATGAATGAATGTAAACTTTTTATTGGCCAGTTAAAATGTGATTTCTAGTGGACAGACTCAGTTATTATGTCTGGGCTCCCCTCTGAGTGTCAGACTAGAATCTACTGGCCTTTAGATGTGCCGTTTCCCCATCTGTTAAGAGTGCGGTCAGCTTAAATCCTTGTCTGAAAATAGATGATTTTCCATGACTAAGGGAAAAAAAACCTCAGGAAACATCCTCTGTAACCTGCTACTCCTTTAAAAATGCTTGCATTCTTTCATGTGGTGCTTTAACAGCCAGAAAACCCCAGTTTCACCTGACATCTCTCATTTCTACTGAAATTCACTCTGAGTTGAAGTGGAGACAACTTCAGACACCTGTCACGCTGCCAATGAAAACACTGCGGGGCGAGAACAATAGCAGGAATAACATCACATCACTCTGATGCGAGCACTGAGGAATGCTGGGAGCAGGAGGGAGGCAGAGGTAACACGGCAACATTATAAACCTCAAAATCTGAGATTTAGAGCCTGCACAGCTCTGCAAGAGACTGGAGAGTGGAACCAGTAAGACGGCCCTGGTTGATGGGTTTTGTTTTTTAAAAGGTGTGTTTGCATGAGTGTGTGTGCGTGTGTGCATATTATACTCACCAGCGTCATTTTAAGGTGGTCTTTGGTTAGCAAGTTGTATTGCTCGATTCTCTGCCAGATTTCCTCTTTGCTGAACTCTGTCCGCAACTCTCTCTCCTTCTCCACATCCTTAGAAGAAAAGGGACAAAGAAGGAAAGGAAACGCGACATGATAAGTCACAAACCAGCCAGGATTATTAAAACAATACATCCTCTGTTTAGACGACAGCGGTGGGACACAAAAACGAGGGAGGGAATAATTCTTTCTAATCCAAATCAAGAACCAGCGTTTTATTTTCTGATTTTACAGGATGATACACAGCAATACTACAAAGCTGTGCACATTACTCTGACATAATGTACTGTATCTCTTGTTGGTTTCAAGTGGGTGAGACAACTTTAAAACCAAAAAGATCTCTTTATAAACAAGCCTTAAAACAGATAACCAGAGCTCCAAGGTGTTCAGGGTGAGTGTAGAGCTGCCAAGAAGAAGCGCTGCTTCTGCACAATCCTCCTTTCTGTTCATTAAGGAAAGCAACGAGCAGCCCAACAGCTCGAAATGTGTAGAGTGTCATATTTTTCTCATCATGCAAAAAAATAAAAAATTTAAAAAAAGGATTCTAACAAATAAGTCATGCTAACATAAATCAAATCAAGCATTTTTTTTTACCTCTATCATCTGATTTTTATACTATGCTTATTAAATTTTGATGATATAATCTGGTTATCCGGTGTTCCCAGGCAGAAAATGGATGGATAAATGAATAAATAAAACTATTTAATAGTATTAAACCCAATCATATTTAGCCCGGTTTTATACGTGCAACAAGCCAGCTTTTTTTTTATTACACAAAAAAAAATAATTCAATAAATTAAGTAAAAAGAGGACAGGAAGTGGCTGCTTCTTTACCATTTGATTTATAACTATAACAAGAAGTCAGAAGGAAAAAAAAGGCAGCAAGGATACGTCATCACAATAACACCAGCGAGTATTAAGGGGGTTTCCGTGTGGCCCAGCCCCCTCATATCAGCTTGAGAAGAGTAAACTTGTTAAGATCATGTTTGTTGATATAAGTGCTCTGCAACAGACAAAATGTAATCCCCACTTATATTCGTCATGAATATATTTTGTCAAAATATACCTTCCTGTGAATATAAACAGGAACAGGTGTCAAGTGTCTGCTTTTTTATTTGTTTTTAACTAACAGCTCTGACTGGAGGGCGAGTACATGACAAAAACACCTTTTTACATCAGTGTAGGTCTCATGATAAGCGACTGACTCCTAATTTTAGACTAAAACATCCTGGAGGAAAGAGCTAACACTTCATGAGAATCGCATTTGAAAATATAACATAAGCAGCACAAAAAAAAAAAAGTGTGTTTTTAAGGAGAGAGACGTCTCGTCTGACTGACCGGAGGCCACGTGGACTTGAAGAGCATGCATAAGCGATTCAAACAGCCTGTGGTGTGTGTGGCATGTATGTTTGACAAGTCAGCCACACAACAGACCTCACTGTGAGAGTCGCAGATCACACATCAGCACTGTGGTTTTATAAATAACCCTAGAAGAAGATAGGGGGAGGCCAGAGGGTGGGGAAGGTCGAAACTTCGGTCAGCTGATAGGAAATGTTCACAATAAAGACAAAAAGAACCAATATGAGAACACAAACATACACATCCAAACCCTTTTAATGAATCTTAAATGAGAACGCATTATATGTAACTTCAGGCTACATGTGTAAAACTGTAATTCAGGTCACATGAAACAAATACGTTACATAATGGGTTGTAAAGTCAGGGATGTTGACCTCAGAGCCAAATAAAATGGTTTCTAGAAGCCTCTGAAGACACATGGCCGCTTTTCAGAGGTAAGAAAGTGATTCATATCCATATATGTAGCTCAAATACAGCTGTTACCAACTTTAAACCTGAATACTGATGTTTTGGAGGTATAAATGACTATGAGGAAGGTTTAAATGTTTCCTTAAACATTTCAGGAAAGCCTCCATATGTTACAGGGGAAGTACCCAAGCAACAACCAACATATAAGTGCTATAGACTGCAGTTCCTCTAGTTGCCACTTTAGGCTAACTCTAAAGTGAATCAATATCCATAGACTCCCATCTTAAAATGGCAAAAATATTTTAACATGTAAAACAAAAATCTTTTATCCTCTAAGAGCAGCATCCTCCTTTATAAGAACTTTAAGGGGGTAACTCCTGTGGATGTTCTGCCTGGCCTTTGTGGTCTAACCGCTTTGACTTATCTAAAGCTCACTGCAGCTCATCTAAACTCTTTAAAAAGCCAAACATTGTCTTCCTATAATAAAACAATTGTGTGGCCGAGAACTTGACATCTTCAAATTTTAATGCCAAAAAATTATCAGCAGATTAAAGAACAACGGAGTAAATAATCAGCTCCTCTCCACAGATGTTGTTTTTTACTCCAAGTCACATATTTTTTTAAAGCTACAACTTTAAGTCTCAAAGCAGTGGATTCCAGATGTTCAAAGCAGAATTTAAACCTGATTTCTATTATTTTCTGTTTATATATGAGAGTGCCAGTGCAGATGCTCTAGACCGACTTTAATTCCCCAACAGTCTGAGCTTACATGGGCATAGTGCAGCTCTCCGCAGCATCTATTAAAAACCACACACACACACACACACACACACACACACACACACACACACACACACACACACACAGCAGAATCTAGGCAGGCTTTGAAGGCACATACACCCTTATATGGATAACACACACACACAGAGCTCAAAGTAAAGACAAGGTGCCAATACAGCATGTGCAAACACTGTGAGGTTTATGGCTCTGAGAAAAAACAGCAACGCCAGTTTAGGTCCGCGCTAAAGTGCTTTATGTTTAAGGACAACACTAATCTGACAGATTTACTTCTCTGCAGTTACATTTACTTTACTCTTCTAATGCATGCTTACCTGATTACAAAAGAAAATATGGGGATCTTTTCAGGGGAACTTGGCGGTCACTGCCTGAAATTATGAATCCCATGCATTTATTGATGGTTTGAGTTGAAGTAGGTCACTAAATGGATTAAAAGAAAATTTAGATTGTTTTTAGCTTCATATTTTTGAGTTCTCAAATGTAAGAAATTACTGTTTTACCTTTTGATGTAAATCATAATAAATTGACTATTTTGGGGTTTCAAGTTGTTGCATAAAAATAAGCAATTTGAAATCACTGCAAACAACAAAACAAGATAATAAAAATGATCATGCATGCATGTTTACTGAGCTATTATTCAGCCTCTGTAGTGACACCTAAGTATGTACAGTTTTAGCACTATGGTACTGCTATAGTCCTTCATCAATTAGTACACTATGATTGACACAAACCTTAATAATAATTAGTTGTTATCCTTAAATCTGTGACAAATAAAATAAACCTTTATTTATTTATTTTTATTTCTTGGCCCAACCTGATCTTTCAATGTGGTATTTTTGCTACTCAGTTTTCCACCTCAGTCAACAACTCCTTTTGTGCTGTCAGAGACTTGACAAAACCTGTTTTAGGTTTTGTCAAGAAAGCCTGGTTATGTTGAACTTTACAGTACACGCCTCTGAAGTCACCTCCTGACACCCTGTTGATCGTAATCTGTCCGTGTAATAAATCCAGACACTGACTCATTGGGATTAAAGCAGATCTGATCAGTCACACGGGCACAGAAACAAAGTCACAACAGTTCGAGTCCCTGTTTCACAGATGCTTTCGTCTACTTGGTAATACCTGTGTCTACCTGAGTGTCGTGACGTTGATTTTGACCTGCTGGGGTTTTTCCACCATCGGTCTCACCTTTAAGTGGCTGCTAGGTTAGACGAGTCAAAGCTTATTAGCAGGAAGTGACAGATAAGCAGATTATGTGTTATCTCAATGTGCACACGGAGAGGACAAAAATGAAAGAGAAGCTAAGATGTGAGTGGGGATATGATAAGAAATACTCCCTCAAGGGGAATCCTTTCTTCCATGACTCTGCAGAGTTTGTGTTTGTTTGTGGGAGATCATTTATGTCAGTAGATAACCCTGCTGATCTACATCAGCTGTCCTCACCTCATCTTAAATAGTCAATTCAATGCTTCCACACACCTCTACAGGGAGTGCAGAATTATTAGGCAAATGAGTATTTTGTCCACATCATCCTCTTCATGCATGTTGTCTTACTCCAAGCTGTATAGGCTCGAAAGCCTACTACCAATTAAGCATATTAGGTGATGTGCATCTCTGTAATGAGAAGGGGTGTGGTCTAATGACATCAACACCCTATATCAGGTGTGCATAATTATTAGGCAACGTCCTTTCCTTTGGCAAAATGGGTCAAAAGAAGGACTTGACAGGCTCAGAAAAGTCAAAAATAGTGAGATATCTTGCAGAGGGATGCAGCAGTCTCAAAATTGCAAAGCTTCTGAAGCGTGATCATCGAACAATCAAGCGTTTCATTCAAAATAGTCAACAGGGTCGCAAGAAGCGTGTGGAAAAACCAAGGCGCAAAATAACTGCCCATGAACTGAGAAAAGTCAAGCGTGCAGCTGCCAAGATGCCACTTGCCACCACGTTGGCCATATTTCAGAGCTGCAACATCACTGGAGTGCCCAAAAGCACAAGGTGTGCAATACTCAGAGACATGGCCAAGGTAAGAAAGGCTGAAAGACGACCACCACTGAACAAGACACACAAGCTGAAACGTCAAGACTGGGCCAAGAAATATCTCAAGACTGGTTTTTCTAAGGTTTTATGGACTGATGAAATGAGAGTGAGTCTTGATGGGCCAGATGGATGGGCCCGTGGCTGGATTGGTAAAGGGCAGAGAGCTCCAGTCCGACTCAGACGCCAGCAAGGTGGAGGTGGAGTACTGGTTTGGGCTGGTATCATCAAAGATGAGCTTGTGGGGCCTTTTCGGGTTGAGGATGGAGTCAAGCTCAACTCCCAGTCCTACTGCCAGTTTCTGGAAGACACCTTCTTCAAGCAGTGGTACAGGAAGAAGTCTGCATCCTTCAAGAAAAACATGATTTTCATGCAGGACAATGCTCCATCACACGCGTCCAAGTACTCCACAGCGTGGCTGGCAAGAAAGGGTATAAAAGAAGAAAAACTAATGACATGGCCTCCTTGTTCACCTGATCTGAACCCCATTGAGAACCTGTGGTCCATCATCAAATGTGAGATTTACAAGGAGGGAAAACAGTACACCTCTCTGAACAGTGTCTGGGAGGCTGTGGTTGCTGCTGCACGCAATGTTGATGGTGAACAGATCAAAACACTGACAGAATCCATGGATGGCAGGCTTTTGAGTGTCCTTGCAAAGAAAGGTGGCTATATCGGTCGCTGATTTGTTTTTGTTTTGTTTTTGAATGTCAGAAATGTATATTTGTGAATGTGGAGATGTTATATTGGTTTCATAGGTAAAAATAAATCATTGAAATGGGTATATATTTGTTTTTTGTTAAGTTGCCTAATAATTATGCACAGTAATAGTCACCTGCACACACAGATATTCCCCTAAAATAGCTAAAACTAAAAACAAACTAAAAACTACTTCCAAAAACATTCAGCTTTGATATTAATGAGTTTTTTGGGTTCATTGAGAACATGGTTGTTGTTCAATAATAAAATTATTCCTCAAAAATACAACTTGCCTAATAATTCTGCACTCCCTGTAATGTGTTTCCCGATAAAAGTCCTAATTAACCAGTTTAAGCAGAGAAACAGCAGGATTAAAGTGACATTAGTACGAAGCAGCCGTGTGTGTGAATGTGGGCGTGTCAGCTTCTCCACTTCGAGCAGGATAGACGGGGTTAAAGGTAACTGGGAGGGAGACAGTGACCACAATCCAAACAAACAGGACAAGCAGAGCACAGCGGAGCTGCAACACAATGAGGTCATGGTCCAATTTAAGCGTGCAGCGAACCCTCCCACCAAAGCTGGAAGAGCAAGGCTGGACTGAAGGGACAGAGGAGAACAGAAAGAAGGTTTTTAAAAAGAGGTCTGCCATGACATTATTAATCACAATGAGTCAAATGAGGACAAAAAGGCCTTTAAACATCAGGCTCCACCTTTATCACTTCACTGAAGTCTACAGTTGGTATGTGTGGGAAGTGATTTCAGTGTTTTCTAGGGAAGTCTTGATTCTGCGTCAATTCAGAAGACATCAGAAGTTTTAAAGAAGTGCTGAACTGGTTCTTTAGAAGTATTGATTTGCACTAAAGCTGAATATTTTCCAGCTTTGTGGCCAAATTTGTTGGAATCTTTTTTCAGATGAGTGAATCCTAAAGTCCAAGATCCTGCATTACTTGTTTAGACAGACAGGGCACCAATATATATTATTAAGTTTATATATCAACATGATATGTCTTATTAATACTGTGAGTATGCAAGACAGTGTATTCTGTCCACAGGTTGAAAAAGACAAAAGCTATATAGAAACATGCTGCTAATGGAGGATAAATGAGGTTTGAGTGGTGGAAGGTGATAAAGGCAATAATATGCTCAGTTAAACCACCAAAAAGTTGTGGTTCTTTTCAGTTTATTGTATCAAGACAGGTGACGTATTTCATTCACGACAGGCTATTAAAATTCTTTCCAAGTACAAAGTGGCAGTATTTATGTTTGAAGAATAATCAGTGCATCAGACCAAGTGTAAAAGCAGAACTGAGTCAGCGGGGAAAAAAGGAAGAGAAAGGCCGTATAAAAGTGAGGAGACAGAAAACGAAGCGCGAACAGAGGTAACCATCGAAGGGGAGAGTCATATCAGGCTTTACGTTGAAGTAATCTGAAGGAAAAGTGGTCTTTTGTTTTCTCTGGATCTTATCGCGCACACACACCTGAAGCATTCGTCTCTGTTTAGCACTGTCACGCTCGTCTGCATCACCTGTCTGTAAACACATGACATCACTGTGTGCATGTGTAGATAAAACACGCTTAGCTCAGACTAACACTGTGCACTTGTGTGTTAAAGGTGCTACAGGCAGACTAAACACAGTCATTCACCTAAACTGAACCTATATTTTAAAGGACAACAAAGACACTTCGAGTACAGCTGGGTAGTTTTCTGTCCTTGTCTTTGACTCAGATCTGTATGTTTGAGATAATTAAAGGAGAGTCTGTTTAGCAAAACATTGACAGGAGTTAACACCGGGACAGTCCTCTATAGGTGCAATATATTACATCATTCTCTCAACTCTATCCCTCCTTTATCTTCAGTGGTGCTGGCGCTTTCATGGAAAGCTCTTGACTTTTTCCAGATTCTAGAAGATTCTCCAGTATCTGTGGTCTAGTTTTAATGTCACCTGTGTTTTCCTAAACAAATTCTTAAAACTTAAATGAAAAAAATAAATAAATAAATGTTCATTACAAGCTTTTAAAGTCTGATGGGACACCTTTAAAGATTTCATTATCATCTGAAAATCATCATGAGACTAAAGAAAGCGCCAAGCGTCACTCTGGAGAAGCTTAATCATAGATTGTTTGAAATTCTGTTTTATGTTATAAAAATGAACAACGAGCCTTCATTTCTTACTGTAAACTGTGTATTTTAAAATTAATTCTGCTTGCTTCTAGGCCAGCTTCACATTTCTGTACTGACTCGATGACTGCAAATCATGTTAGTTTCCCACTAAACTGAAATAATTAACCAAAAGTCCACACGTGAACACGTTTATATCAACTATACTTGGCAATAACTTTATCATTTACACACCCACACACACAAAAAGAAAGAAAAACTAGCAGCAACTACTTAAATTTATTCTCAATCTCTCTTTTAAAGCTGAGGCCACTTTCTACTAGGATAACAAAACAAAACAAAGCACCTTTTATTAATTTCCCCCCTCCACAGCTTCCCTCTCTCTGTTACTTCCTGCCGATCCATGGAGGGAAGTCGAGCCCAGCCACACCTTTCCTCTCAGCATTCCTACAGTAATGCACGTGCACATGCATGTGCAACATCACTTAAATGTCCCACAGACGTCCTCATACTGTTCTTCTGTAACAGACAGGTCGTACGCACACATTCCAGAGTTACTCGTGCATCTATATGTGTCGAGGTATTTTGCTTTTCTTTATTTCTGTCATGTCTATGTAATATTACATTGGCAGATACTTATATTAAACATGACCAAAGCTTCAAATATCGAGGTCAGACGCATGCAGAAGTAATCCCAGTAAGGGTTGGGGAGATTCAGACTGCTCTAAATAGTTTTTTTCTACTCTTGTTTTTATATGATGTCATAGAGTGAGGGGATATCCCCGCCTACCTGCTGTTCAAATCATCCGTTCAAGAGCTGAGATGATGAAGATTTGAGAAGCTGCATCAAGGCTACGTATAAGACAAATAAGGATTACTTTGAACACTGAAACTTGCAAAGCTGCTCCAACAGAGTAGCTGTAAACCACAATTATCCATTTTCTATAACCACTAGCTATCATTCATTCACACTTTGGATGATTTCCAGAGCCTCGAGGCTGACAAAGCTGCTAGATGCCATCTCTGTGCTGTTATTTTAAGCTTTGTTAACTCTTCAGAAAAGAGTGAAAATATCCAGTGTTACTCCTCAACACAGCCCAAAGCTAAGATATTATGTACATGATTTATCAGGGGGAGGGGGAGAAGCTGCAAATAACACAGCTACCCCCAGCAAACTTTAGCAATTTCAGCTTAAATAAACAAAAACAAAAGAAACAAAACTGAAAAAATAAAGTTACTTTAAAAATGCTTGCCAGGTGATTAAACGTGTATCACTTTGACTCTCAATCAAACTAACCTGAGCAACATTAGCTTTTTGTTGTTCTTCTGATATCATTAAATATATTATTGCCTTTTTCTTGAAGAAGATTCAAACGTGCTCAAAAATAATCTGCATTAAAATGAATGTAAAGATAACTACAAAACCTCATCAAAAGAGAGGAGAGTCAGAATATCATTAAATACAATCCAAACACTTATTTATAGACCAAAATCAAGTTGTTAATAAGTAAAATATTCAGCTTTAACCTCAAATATAAAGTTTAAAAGCAGGCAAAATATGAAATAAGTCAGAAAAAAGAGAAAACGATGTTATTGTCTCTGCATGCCAAGAGGTAAAAACCTGCAGACTAAATCAGCAGGACCACACAGAGACATCACTTCAGCACAATGATGTGAACCAAACTGGACCGCTGACAATGCGTTCTGAGTGCGGTCAGGGAAGTACACCATGAAAACATGTTCAGGACACACATTTAAGCCTCAGCTCAATCAGCAGCCTGTGAGGAGACCACCAGGCCACCCAGAGATGGAGAGCTCCCAACACCGACAAAGACGTGCAGAAGATGAAGGAGGAACAGGGTTAGAAGAAAAAGCAGGGAGTGAGGAAAAGAAAAAGTAGAGAAAAAAATGAAATAAATCTAAACCGTTTCTGTCGTTAGCAGCTGTCATATTCTGACGCCACGTTTAATAAAGCCGGGTCGCTTTTCTTCTCAGGCTCCGCTAACACTCAGGCTGTTGACACAGTTGCGTTGGAGATGAATACAACATTGAAAGCATGACGCCGCTGCTGTCTAACCGTTTGGGTCATCAGCCCAAACTGCTAAGTGCCTGCTGAGAAATGTTCTCATTAGCCTGAAAAATGGCTTTCATTAACACAGCTACATACAGGGGAAAACACACTGCTGGGGAAAGACTCACACAAGCAATCGTGTCTATAACAAACCCTCGATCGATACAAATTAAGACTGATGTTGGAATAATGCATTATAATTTGGTCTATTCTGGTCTTGCCACACATGACAGCACAAATAAAATATATTTTTAGGACCTTATTATTCTTGATTTTAAGACCGTAAAGATTCCCAGGAACACTGGCTGAAGTTGAGGCTTTGCACAAGAAGAATTGAGCAACAGACCCAAAGAGGTGTGTTCATGTGTGTGTTCATGTGTGTGTGTTGGGGGGAGGGAGTGAGTAAGCATGTGTGGGCTGAGATTTTGAAACTTCATAGTTCTGACCTTGGAGGAAGGCAGTGAAACAAACGAGGTGTGTTTGAGCCAAAGATAATGGAGAGATCCCCTCGAGACTTTTATTCCACTGAAAACAAACTGCAGATTACTTTCAATATCATTTTCACTTATTATTGATGACTAGTTTTCTGAATAAATCTTTTATCGCCTGACCCATGAACTTCTAAAAAAGAATTAAATCAGAGAAATATATAAATCACAACAGCTAAAGATCACTACCTGATCAATATGGAGGGTTTTTTTTTGTCCTTTTTTCACTGATTTGTTAAAATGTACTTTTGATTACTGATTATTTTATTATTTATGACATTATTTTTTTTGTCATCTATTGGCCAAGACGTTCACTGAAATGCCCAATCTGACAGAACTTTGTGAAATAGTCATCTATTGATTAGTACGTCTGGACACTTTTCATGTTTTAGGACATAAAAAAAAGCAAAATGGGAAAAAAAACCCACAAAAACATCCACATTTGGAAGCTGAAGGGTTGACAGTGGTGTGAATAGTCTCACTGCTACAGTTGTTTTAGTAGAGTTTTTAATTGTAAATTAATTTGTTAGGTTTAGATGATAAAAACCACTTTAATAAATAATTTTTTCAAAAATGTTCAAATGCAATGGTTATCACCTTTTTCATAGGGTTCCAGGGGACTTGTACTCCTACGCTGTGGGTTAAACCTGATGTGCACCATCGCATCAACATCAACAGCCCAACCACAAATGTTCCATAAATGTAAACTTGCGTCCTACACCGCAGTGCTAGAAATGAAGCACAAGGGTTGGATCCATGCTGCAGTTACAAAATATGCTGCCTGTGTAAATAAATTAGTTTCAAAGTCACGCTGATTACAACGAAAAACAACAACCAGAGGACAATTTGTGATGTTGAACACAAACGGAGCGCTTTTTTAGGGCTATCTCACATTTTCCCAGGGTTAGGAAAGACCTTAATAGCTGATAGTTTTGGTTAAAGTAATATAATTTCCTGTCACATGGCTTATCCTTGATTTGAATCAACAGTTACAGTACGGCCCCAAAAATAGTGTTATTTCTAAAAAAAAAAAAAAAAAAAAAAAAAAAAAGATTTTCATCCTGACGGTCATGAAAACAAGTTACTGACCGACAATAACAAAGTGAGGATGTCTGATGGAGTTAAAAACCCAGACACCAATAAGACTTAAAAGTTTAAAGTTTACTGAAGAGCTGGAAGACTACAGGAACCCCAAACCAGTTTTCCAGAGTCCTACATCGCCAACTCTCATGCAAAAGAAACAAACAAAACAAACAAACCAGCCTCATTAAATTCTTTAATGAGATGTTACAACCTCTCTGAGAGTCACGGTCATAATTTAGACAAACACGGCCAAAGAAAGCAAAAGCAAACGAACACAACGCTGGCAATGAAGGTTTGTGGAACAAGGTTCGCTGCTGGCAAACCCCCCACAGCAGCCTCAGTTGAGTCACACATGAAGCAACAGGACAGCGAGTCAGTCATATCTGAAAACATGAACACTAAATCAGCCTCAGGCAGTCTCACACTCCTCCTCCAGGAAAGTTATATTGAGCTCCTGTTGGGTGTGTAAGCACACATGTTTATGGCTTTCTGAAGATACTGTAGGCGTCAGTCTAATTTATACGCCCACCACTAGCACCATGTGACCAGGTACATTCCCATCACCACAACTGTGGTTAGCTTTGTGTTGCACTGTTGATAAGATGGATTAAAGTGAAAATGAAGCATGTTAAATAAAGATCCAGAAGCCATTTCAGTAATGCTGTGCTGAATAAACAGTGAGATTTTTAAGCAGTGACACAAGCCAGAGTGTAGGTTCGCTGGATTCAACTTTAGTGCTGCAAGTGTGCTAGAGACCACCATAAATAAAGGAATATAAACAGAGTTGGTGGGGAACAGGGAAAGCATGCTACAACCTGATCATGTTGGACACAGTGTTGGGACGATGCTATTGTTTTAGTTGTTTTTATTTTCTTATGGTATTATTCCTTCTCTTTTATATTTTATTCCATCATTGTTGTGCATTTTACTTATTCTAGTTGCATTTTCGTTTGTAAAGCACTTTGTGCAGCATGAGCTGTTAGAAATGTGCTGTATAAATAAACCTGAACTTGACTTTGATTAAAATGGCACAAAAGTCAAATGTGACGCTAACTAGCAGATATTAAGCCAATCAAACATGTGAGTTGTGGTGAAATTAGATTAGAGACAGAAACGAGACAAGAAACGAGGCAAGTCTTCCATGGAGCTACTTCAGATAATGAACAATAACAAGGCCCAGGGCAGACTCCACCAGATAACACTAACAGCTAAGCTCATATGAGAACAAGGAGTAGTTGAGTAGTTGAGTAGTTGCCAGTGAAAGGGTAAAAGTATACAGTCTTGTAAACAATGGTTAAAAAACAGGCTAATAAAGCTAGCAAAACATTAAAAATAAAACCCCCACTGAAATCCTTAGTGCTTAAGGTTCAACAATATCCATAATGGCTGTGCATATATTATATATTTATTTTATTTATTTATTTATCTAAATACCAGCACACAGTGACTCCCCTGGTTACACAAAGACTTCCAATAGTATAGAAATCGATAGGAAAATGTCATTCACCTTCCCTTCACTGTGACCCTACTAAACATTTTACGATGATGTCCAATGGCTCATTGGCAGACATGTCAACCACAAGTCGTTCAAGCTCACCTCTCCCTGGTCACATCCAACACTCAGCTTGAGTCTTCAACTGTAAAACATCCTAAGCCAATAGGTGCCATGGCAGAGGCTACGTCCATCTTTAACGCTTCAAAAGGTTTGATTTGATTTCCAACGAATAGCTGAGTTTTGGACAATTTTGGCACCACTACAACTTTGCTGAGAATTGGTTCAAACCTAACAATCCAAACCTGCGAACAGTTTAGAAAAGACACAAGAAAGTTTAAGAAATCACAGCGATTTGCTGCCCTGACACTGACCTGATCATTCAAGTCTGGCCATGTTATACGAGCTTCCAACAACAGTGCATATATGAAGTAAAATAAGGAAAAGCATATCACTATAATTCCAGTTTAAACCAGTTACACAACCTAGGTCAGGAGCTTGTTGTAATCATATCATTTACTCATATTCATAGTCATTAAACTGATTCATAGTTTGTTTTATAAAAACAGTCTTAAATTACATAAAGTAGTATCGAAGTGCTAACAATTGTTGTGGCAATACAATGGAAACAATGAGCTGGGTCTGGATGGGCATTATAGTGAAACAAAGCAAACAATACCTGTGAGATATGCAACTCCAAGTGGATGTTATGATGAAGAGTGTAATGTTGCCCTATAGTTAGACCAGCCCTACACTAATTACACTATGATGGAAAATCCTTTTTAAGAGTCTGAATAACTCTCCACCTCCATACAAGCATACACCAACGTTAAATCAGCTAGAAAACAGGTTCGGTTATAATCAGCAAAAGCCCTAATGTTGAAACCACACACACCAAGATAATGATCACCAGACCATTTAAAAAAAAAAAAAAAAAAAAGAACCCACAGACCGTGGAGGTTTTCAGTGTGACAGATCCAAGATTACTCTATTTCAAATGACACACAGGATGAAGGGTTACTTCACACACAAGTCTGTGAGTCTTCATACTGTCATCAGGGCTAAACCTAACGTTATGCATGTTATGGAGCGATGAGTGGGGCATATGGAAATTTACTGACTGACACACCAATAACACGTCTTTTTTAATGAACTGATTACTTAGGTGAGGTAGCTCGTCTGCCAAGGATCAGTGATGAAGTAGTAGGGAAAAGATTTCTTACGGCGTTAATTTACTTCAATACTTTAACAGCAGCAAGAGGAGAACTTGTTTTTCTATTGTACCAAGGGCAGCAGATGCAGATGCCGCAGGTCTGTTGTTTTGGAAAAAGAAATGAAAATAAGGACAGTTGTGCATGAATGTCTTGCATTTCACTCTGATGATAACGAGCAAATTACAGAGAATCAGGACACAGTATGCAAATGCAGTGCAGCATAATAAATAGAAACCCAGACTTTTACATGAAATTCAAAATTCAATATGTTTTATACTATGAAGTAAACACCCTACAATAATACAGAGAAAACCCTTTCAGACGACCCTCTGTGACCAAGCACTTGGTGACAGTGGGGAGGAAAAATTGCCTTTTAACAGGAAGAAACCTCCAGCTGCATCAGGCTCAGGGAGGTGCAGCCATCTGCTGCAACAGGTTGGGGGTGAGTTTCAGTTGTACAACACAACATGTTCTTTTTAGGAAGTATAGCTAGTTGTAAACCACTCTAAGCTTCAGCTGTCTCAATATCTAAAATGTCTCTGAGGCAGCCATATTTCTTAATCATTTTTATGTTGCACAAAATGTTTCTGATGGCCTTATGGGTTCAATTGCCAGTTTCTTATCACACACTGAATAAAAACAACAAGTTCACCTTATAAATTATGGTCATTATTAGGGAGAGTTGGTCAGGTAGGTTCACTGGCTAACGACTTGTCAGTCATGCCAAAGTCGAGCATGATGTTGGTCTGAAAGGGACATCTTTGTGTAATTACTCTCCTTTGTGCAGGGGACTGTTTCCATGCTGTGCAGAGCTTGGCTCAAAGAGAAATTCAATAAAATCCAATACAAAAAAAGATTTCTTGCCTTTAGCAACTTCAAAGCTTTATACACAACACTTGATCTGAAATCACAACCAACTAAAATGCTGCCTTTATTTCTGTTATATAAGAAACAACACTGCTCACTCATCCTGTCCTTATTCATTACCCGCCTTTCCAAAAGCAGCTTCTTTTTACCAAAACTGTAACCGTTAATTTACCACAACATGTGCAAAAACATTAAAAATCCTTCGTCGACAAGAGAACCTTCAAAACCTGCAAGAGAAGGCCATCTTCATCACATCAGCACACATTCTCTGAAGACCTGATACAATTTATCATTACTTGAGTCTCACTTTCTCCTTCTGCACATCAAAGAGGGCTCCAGACCGCCTCAAAGTGTGCTGTGGTTTGCTGATAATGGTGCCCCGGAGATCACAGCCGGCGTAACTACTCCCAGATGAGCTTGTGTGACTGAGGGGTGCTATCTGAGACGGTGGTAACAGCAGGGACCGGCCGACGCATGCTTCATTACTGGTCATATAAACACAGAGCAGACAGGGCACGAAAGCCCACTGCTCACTTTCTCACAAACAAGTATAAATAACGACATATCGTCCTGTTGCTTTTGCATCTTGTTACATTGATTGTACACTTTGGGATCAGGTTTAAGTTCTGGGGGAAGCGCTCGCATACCAATCCCCTGAGTTAAGAAATGCTTTTGAAAAAAAAAAAAAATACACCTTTACATGGTAAGATCCACGTTCCATCTGGTGCCCTTTGACCCTGTAATGTGATGCTACAGGTGGCCAGTCTCTTCGCAGAGAGGTATGATAAATTAGTGGTGGCGGTGATAGTTTGTGATCCTCTTGACCACCTGTTCGGTGAGTTTGGATGATAGCCGTGCAGCAGAGTGTCTGTTTCAGGCAGCTGGTTGTGTGATTCATCATTAGCCATGAGCAGGCTCACAAGTAAAAAGCAGGGTGAAAGAGTTATTGTGCAGCTGCAGCAGCTAACGATTATTTTTGTAATAAAAAAAATATCATATCTTCAAATTCAGAGGACTCATCTATTTTAGTTACTGATGCACTAAAAAGAGAATAGAGGAAAGTCCTCATTTGAGAGGATGCATTAATGCTTGATAAATGGTAACCTCAGTAACACCGGTTTTGTCAAGGGACACTTTATGCCACCTACAACATCTGAGGGACAACAATGGGAGAAGTTTTTTTTATTGCATAGTGCAGATGGCAATAAATAATGTGCTTTATTGCACTGTCCAATATGCTAAATATATATAAAGTCATGAAGACCTTTTTCTGATCCTTTTCCTCTTCCACTTTGTCTCCAGCATGCACGCAATCCTGACAAACACCTCATATTCTCCATGACGCAGGTGGTTCGATTCAAAGGCAGATTTATCTTATTATACAACACTGCTGTGCAGAGGACCTGTGTGTGCATGTGTCTGTGTATATAAGTGTGTGTGCTTCCAGGAATAAAAGCACTCTGGTTCTGTTTGAAGAGATAGCGAGGGCCACGCGGCTGAGAACAATATCACTTATGTTTCATTTGGAAAAGCAGAACATAGGAGAGGGCAAAGAGTCTCATAAAAAGCTTTATATAACCTGGAGGCAATCAACAGAGATTGATCTCAAAGAACAATGAGCTGCAACACTACAACTAGTGATATCTTAAAGGGCAGTTTTTAGAGTTGAAGCAGTCGATGTGTTCAATTTTGAAACTACTCTAAAATAATTACAAGGCCCTCCTGCAGTAAAGTATGCAGAAGGGCCTTGTCATTTTATTTCTGTCAGTGTTTAAAAGCATCTGAAGCTAAGAATTCACCCTGAGGGGCCATTTAAACTCAAAATGGAAGTCAGACAAATGCGAAGCATGGAGAAGACAGGTTTGATAGCATAGCTAGCAGGTCTCAAAGAGTTCACCATGTAAACGAAGGACGTGGATTCCAGGTCTAATAAAGCCTCCATAAAGTATGGGAAACCTGCCCTCACTTTATAATCTCTGCAAACACTTTCCACACAAATGCGCTCAATCTGTTGCTTCAAGTCATATTGAATAGAACACCAAGGTGAATTTTTATGCTCTTTACGTCTAGTTTCAGCAAGCCCCGGCTCAGCTTGCAGCTTCACAAACTAATCTTCACAACAGTAAAGATTAACCTGCTGTGGTCCTGAGGGAAATCATAAAAGTCCTAATGATAAACCCTCTGGGGAACATGAAGCCGGTACATGTTAATTCATGGCACTCAATGCAATAGCTGATGGGACGTTTAAATCAAAACTGCACAATTTAAACCAATAATGCCCTGAAAGGCAAAGTCTGTAGATCCTGAAAGTCAGAAGAATCAATCCTCTGGGGAACATGACTGCATGTACAAAACTGCATTGCAATCCATGTAATAGCTGTTAAAATACTGCACTCAAAACCATGAATATTTCCATTATTATAGCCTTAAAAGACAAGGTCAGGGGATCATGAATGTGAGAATGATCAATCCTCTGGGGAACACAAGTCTTAATTTCTGTACAAAATATTATTCCAGTCAATCTAATAAGTTATTGAGGTACTTCCTACCCTGCAACTACATCATATAAAGGATTCACTGTGAACTTTACGACAATCAGCTACAGTGATTAATCTTAATATCTGTCAAAGTATCACAAAAAATATTCTGATCTCATGAAGCAACCTTGAAAAGTTAAACATCAAGGTGATGACATTCTTCTTGGGCATGTTGAGCCTTCATTTACCAAAAGATTTAGTTCACTGAGATAGAAACACAATTTGCAGTTTAGAAACAACTTTCAGCACCTGGTTATTCTAGTTGTATGAAAGCTTTGAGGCCTTCAATGTCAGCATTTACAAAACTGAAAGGAGACCTTCTGTTAACACCACCTCAGTGTTTACGGGTTGGCATGGCAAAGCTGTGAGTCTAAACACACTAAAGGTTAACTGAGAGGACTTTAAACACAACTGCAATTCACACACAATCACATGATGTTTGATATGCCAGATGACCAACCTGAGGTCTCTCACTGTGGCAGCTGAGGAAGTTATAATCACAGACTGACGAAAGACACGCCTGAAGTCCTTGTTTGTCTTTTTTTTTTTTAATAAAAGGATGGACAGGGCACTGCTTTGCTTTATTACTGTATTTCCCCAGCCCTAAATATTGATTAGTGATCAGATATAATCAATAATTTTTGCAGCTTGCACAGAAATAATAAATGATAACAAATAATGGCAGCATCATTGCTATCCAGAGTTATTCCTGCCTGTTTGTGGGGTAAACATAATCATTATTGGTCTCTATAGTTAAGATTGTGTTAACTTGAGCATAATTTGGTGTTTTCACAACCACGGATGAAGGACTTTCTGAGAAAGCCTAATGACATGCAGGACATTGAGGTCTGCTGGTAGGTGGGGGTGGAAACGGCCACCAATAGATCGTTAGCGGTGACTAAAGTTTCAAAATAAGAGCAATAAGAGTCTTGTTATTTTGAAGAGATGAAAAATAAAAACTACGAAATGCAAAATGACTTGAAAAACAGTTGGCCAGCCTTTAATATGTATAGCCAGGCAGCATGTACAAAACTGCATTGCAATCCATGTAATAGCTGTTAAAATACTGCACTCAAAACCATGAATATTTCCATTATTATAGCCTTAAAAGACAAGGTCAGGGGATCATGAATGTGAGAATGATCAATCCTCTGGGGAACACAAGTCTTAATTTCTGTACAAAATATTATTCCAGTCAATCTAATAAGTTATTGAGGTACTTCCTACCCTGCAACTACATCATATAAAGGATTCACTGTGAACTTTACGACAATCAGCTACAGTGATTAATCTTAATATCTGTCAAAGTATCACAAAAAATATTCTGATCTCATGAAGCAACCTTGAAAAGTTAAACATCAAGGTGATGACATTCTTCTTGGGCATGTTGAGCCTTCATTTACCAAAAGATTTAGTTCACTGAGATAGAAACACAATTTGCAGTTTAGAAACAACTTTCAGCACCTGGTTATTCTAGTTGTATGAAAGCTTTGAGGCCTTCAATGTCAGCATTTACAAAACTGAAAGGAGACCTTCTGTTAACACCACCTCAGTGTTTACGGGTTGGCATGGCAAAGCTGTGAGTCTAAACACACTAAAGGTTAACTGAGAGGACTTTAAACACAACTGCAATTCACACACAATCACATGATGTTTGATATGCCAGATGACCAACCTGAGGTCTCTCACTGTGGCAGCTGAGGAAGTTATAATCACAGACTGACGAAAGACACGCCTGAAGTCCTTGTTTGTCTTTTTTTTTTTTAATAAAAGGATGGACAGGGCACTGCTTTGCTTTATTACTGTATTTCCCCAGCCCTAAATATTGATTAGTGATCAGATATAATCAATAATTTTTGCAGCTTGCACAGAAATAATAAATGATAACAAATAATGGCAGCATCATTGCTATCCAGAGTTATTCCTGCCTGTTTGTGGGGTAAACATAATCATTATTGGTCTCTATAGTTAAGATTGTGTTAACTTGAGCATAATTTGGTGTTTTCACAACCACGGATGAAGGACTTTCTGAGAAAGCCTAATGACATGCAGGACATTGAGGTCTGCTGGTAGGTGGGGGTGGAAACGGCCACCAATAGATCGTTAGCGGTGACTAAAGTTTCAAAATAAGAGCAATAAGAGTCTTGTTATTTTGAAGAGATGAAAAATAAAAACTACGAAATGCAAAATGACTTGAAAAACAGTTGGCCAGCCTTTAATATGTATAGCCAGGCAGCACGCCAAAGTAAAGTCTGTGTAGGAAACACTAACCATGAGTTTAATCTGCATCTATGGATGTGGCCCAATAGTCTTTGGCACGGTTCAAAGACAGCCATGGACAAACCAGCTCTAATTCAGACTAAAACCTTTAGGACTTAATGGTCATGATATTGGACAAGAAGCTTAAACTGGGTACTCGTACTACAAAACCAAGAACTAGTACAAGTAACTGTCTGGACTGTGACAACTGTTTCAAAACCAAATGTGACAGCAGCAGAAAAAAAGGAAGAAGGATTTGCTGATGGTAGAATGACTTCTGCTAGAAAAACAATTTGACATTACAATTATTTATGATGCAGCATGCCACCAACTCTTGTGAGAGGTGGCCAAGACGGCAATGCCAATGAAAAGAATTTAAAACAATCCTGGAGCAGCGTCAAGAGAGAAAGACTGACACAAACAGAACAAGTCAAAGACTAAATCTGCAATATGGCTACAGTTACTGAACTCCAACAAAACTGGGGTGGCCTTGTTATAGAAAGAACAGGATATAGAGTTGAGAACAGACCACAGTGACGTACAACAATGATGGAGGAAGGGGGAATGGTTGGAGGGGTGAGAAGGTGAGAACATGTTGGACAGACAAAGGAAGGAAATCTAGAGAGGGGGAATGAGAGAAAAGATGGATTGGATTCACACAGACAGGAAAGACAACACAGGATTAAAACAAAGGTGGCGTTTTAAAAATAAATCAGCGCTGGCCATCCACAGCAGAAATCACTGACTCTGTATACACGTTTTTATAAAAATCCACTGGTTACACAGTGAAAAGACTTTAAACTGAAATGAGTGCAAACAATTCAGACTTTTTACGCTGAAAGAGAAGTACGGCTATGATATAATCACTTCCTCTCTTCTGGTCTCTCCAGCTGACTCTAACCACAAACGTCAAGTCTTTCTGGATGACATGCCATCAGTCATCAACTCAGGTTTCAAAGTAAACAAACAATTTCCAAAGAATTACTTTCTTCCCCAAAGTCAAATCAACTGACTGTGAAAATCCAAACAAGGAAACCCAGGACGCTACATTTCTGACATGCTCATGTTTAATTATCAGTAAGTTAAAAGCTGGAGTAGGCAAAGGTTTTTGGCATAACTGGAAAGAAATAGTCATCTTATAGCGATAAGGCCAGGAGATTGGCCGAAGTTTCCACTTCAGTTCACTTTAGCTTTCTTCTCTCTTTTTTAATTTAAGTGAAAGTTCTCCTTGGGTTGATGACAACTGAATGTTACCTGCACTATTCTCAAACTGGTGCAATTCGGCACAATCTCACATCACATGGATCTTATACTACAATGGAGGCTGGCTAAAGACCATTTAATTTGATTAAACTTGAGTCTGTTGGACATTTGCTTTGTCATTTTTCATTCTATGAAAATTCAGGCAAACAATGCGTGTGTGACAGTAGTTTATAATAACCTCTCTGTATATAATTATATTTAAGAAGTCTGAAAGAGGAACTATACTCCTGCACCTGAGATCTGGGATCTTTGGCCAATCAGAAGTGTTAAGACCACATCTGTTGAATCCAAACAAGTAAGACATAATGGGCTGATTGGTGAAATTCCATCTGGAGAAGCTAGGTTCAAATCCCACATGAGACCATGTGAAACCAAATGACAGCAACTGGAGCATGTATGCATGTACATCTGCCCGTCCTCATCTGATGGGAAGATTTTAGAAGAGATAACAAATGATATTTAAAGTTAACTAAGACAAAACGTATCTTATTATTCTTTGTTTAATGTATAAGGTATTCATAAGCTGAAATCTTAAAGGAGACTATTCTTTAAGGCCAGCAGTCCAAAAAATGTGGGTGATGTGGATCTGAGGCAGCCACCTCCCTCAGCTCTTCCATGGGACACCGAAGGGTTTTCAATACAGCTGCGAGATAAAATCTCTCCACCTTGCCCTGGGTGTGCCCCGGGGTCTACTTCCTGTCAGACATGCCTAGAATATCTCGCCTCAGAGGCCTAAAACCAATATAAATGTCTCATTCAGATGTGAGAGCAACATCTCTACTTTGAACCCCATTATCCCTGAACAGATATTCTAATTTTCCATCTATGTAATTATTTGACCAGTCATAACTGCATTTTAGTTTTATTTGGCCCGGTGAAGTAAAAATACTAGGAACCCCTGCTATTAGACATAACAAAAACACAATAAATGTTCTCTAATAGAGGAAAAGAAGTTCAGTTTGCAGGTAAAAGAATGTAAGAAGTCTACAAAATAAAGTGGGAATAATTTGCAATCTGGGCTGTGGCAGCACAAATACTGGTATGAAGCAGGAGTTCACTGCAAGTAAGAGAGAGAACGAACAGGAAAGATAAAATCCTTATCTGTAAACCTCTACAACAGTCAGTCAGTCAGTCTGTCTATCAGGTACCCTTGAAGACAAAAACCATGAGATTCAACCCCCCCCCCCCACACACACACACACACACACACGAGATAAGGTGGTTAAAATCTAAGCTCAATAGCAGAAAATGGCCTTACTTTAATGTTTACTTGGATTCCTGAAGAAATTCCCATAAAAATCACATCTGATTAGAAGGGTAAAGATAAAAATCCGGCAGCACAAATACTGGTCTAACCAGACATATGAAGTAATTGTTACTATACCTGCAATTCTAAAGAAGATAGAGGGGAAAAAAAACAAAACACCTGGAGAGGGCTACAGGGTGCGGTCCGGGAAAATATACTGGACCATAAATCTATCAGCAGGGGAAGTGAATGATCAACAGTAGGGGGAGGATCCACAAACAAATACTATTCTCTCACACCGTGCTATACAAAGTCACGTCAGGCTCATCTGACACAGGCTGGATGCAGCTCATACTGCTGAGCACTGTTGTCTTTAACTCCTTTAACAGTGTCATATTTATCAACACGAGCTGAGCAATAGCAACTTCCTGCTTCTGACTGGCACATTCAAAGATTCAAGTTCCTCTCATGAGTCTGAGTCTAACACTGCAGTTGTCATGTAGTACTCATGATTTATAGGCTGGAAATTCAGGCATTAGGAGTGGTGATGAGAAAGTAATGAGGTTAATTCTCTAAGGTATACCTCATATCTTTTTTAAGGTTTTTTTTTAAGTGCAACATTTACGAAACCAAGAAGTCCCCCCCCCCCCTTATTACACAAGAAAACTGAGCTTCAAATAATTTTCTGTAAGCCAGGCTTGTGCTGATTGGCTGCCTCTCTTAAACAGAAGGTTTAAATAGCAGGTGGGCAGAGCTGGGTTCCAATGATTATTAGAACGAAATAAGGTCTTGATTTGCTATTTTGGTTTCTTTTACAGCAGTACATGGTTAACCATCCTCCTTTACTGTTCATTAACTGAACTAACAGGGAGCCAGCAGTAATTAGGATCTAGATAAACATCACAAAGTTTGATTGGGGCAATCTGTGGAGAGATTATTAATGTTTGTATGTCGTTGTGTTTGTTTTCTATTTAAATGAACATTTAATAATCAAGGAAATCCCCAGTTATAATACATGTTTAAAAATGTTATTAAATTAATCACACAGTTATCATGCTAAATAATCAGGGCAATATTGAATGAGACAACTGTAATTAAGATTTTTGCCATAACTGAGCAGCCTCAGAGGTGGGCGGGGCTTCTGTGCTCATGACCATACAAGGATATGCAGTTTCAGTGACATCATATAGATCCAAGAGTATAAAAAGTTGTCTGATCCTGCTTGTTTATGATTAGTTATTCATTATTTGAAACTCTGGCCATGTTTAACCTATTATACCAGTATACATAAACCACAGAAAACAAGGTAAAGCATAATAGGCTCCTGCTAAACGAAATTATTTAAAAACTACAGATAATGAGTCTAAAAATTTAATAAAAAGGTTTGAACTTGGATTCTAGAGATTTCTTTTGCTCACATTGGGTAAGCTGTTGTGTGTTCATATCATGTAGAGGATGGAAAATTCATTTGATAAAATAAAAGTTTAAAAAAAATGGGGCAGGAAGACCAAAGAAAATCTGAATCAACTGCAACAAAATGAATCAGTGAAAAAACAAAGAAGGAAGTATCTGCTTCCTTCTTTGTGTTTTTAAGATTTCAGATGGATGCAGAAGATTTTCAGAAAACAATTTGGACCCCGGCCTTTTCCAGTTCGGGAATAACTGATCTAGTCAAATATCATATCTCTGAATTACCCCCCAATTCTTAAAAATGTGGAACTTTTCCATGTGGGAGCGCCTACTGATACCTGACCCCACAGGATATTAACTTATTCATGGTCAGCTGAAACGGGTAAGTGAAGACCCAACTGCTGACATCCATCCATGCATTACTCAAGCACAACGCTACCATTGTCAGAGCAAAGTGTATTAGATCATCTGTACCATCAAGACAAACCCAAAGATGTTCCAAATAAATATGACAGCCTAACAGAATCAAGCATAATCCAGTTATCTAAATGACAAAACCATTCGCCCAACAAGAACTGGGAGGCTTTCTTCACATTTTCACCTTTTTTGCAGCTCCATAGTGTATTTATTTCCAGTCTCAAAGGGACATGACGTTCAATAAATCAAGTGATATTCCTGCAGTGATGTAAAGGTTTTACAAAACATTTGACGGCAGCTCATAATCGGACTAATTATGGAAGAGTCAGAAACTGCCGGAAAACAGTGCACAGTGAGCCTACAGTCTGAAAGCATGATTTGAATTAAAGATGAGCTGCTTTAGCTGTCCAGTGTCAGTGTCCTGGGGGCTGGGGTGGGATTAGCCTTGTGTGTTTTTTGAATGAGACACACAGAACCACTGGTCAGCATGACATTTTCCCGACAGAAACGCCATTCACACACTGAAAAGGTGGATGTGTGCAGGCGTGGGTGTAGAGATAAAGCTTCCTCCGGCCTGGCTGCTACATCTCATTTCCCTGGTTGGCCGTCCAGAATCGGTCCATCACTCTTTATTTGTCCTCCTCCTCTCTGTTTAAACTCAAGCTTATTAAACTTCACTTTGTCGTAACCCAAATGAAAAATGCCACTCTTGATTGATAACTATAAATGGGGAGGCTATGTAGTGCTGCTACTGTTTGTACTGTCACTGTAAGTATCACACTTGGTGGTGGAGCTGAAGATAGAACTGCACTCACAAACTGGACTTCCTCGTTTTCTAATTCATACAAACACACATGAATGTGCCATTCATTTCAGCTGCTATACAGCAGATTTTAAAATGAAAAGGCATAGAAAACATAGCAAAAGCAGAATTGTTTCTATTGCTGCTACCAGCAAAAGAAGTACTTTTTACACATAAATAACATTTTCAACATAACAAACCAGATTTAGGCTCAATTGGAGCTATACTTGTGCATCATTTTGGCCAAGATACCAATTTTATGGGCCACTTTATGTCTTTAAGCCTTTCATTATTTCATATATTTTGTCTTCAGAAAGTAACGACATCTTAGATGGTGATTTGAGCTGGCTCTACGAATAAAACCTAGGAGCAAACAGCAGCCTCCAGGACAGAAGTAAGGCATGATGAGTCACGGGTGCAACACTTACAAGGTCGTGCAGGTCTGGGCCAAGTATCACAGTACTGTCCTGAGGCATTTGAGGGAGAACATTTGGAGTAAAGGACCTGAGATGCGGTGTAATGAAATTTGGCACTCCGCTGTAGCAGCTTTTGTCATCAGAGGTGACTGTGCAAAATACACCAACTACACATGAACCCTCCTAGCAGACTTAAGGGAGGTCTAACAGGAATGACCTGCCGCTTGCGTCTGAGGCTGAGGAAGATCCCTGCCTTAGGCATCCTCCCCAAAATAAATGCATTTGTAGAACAGAACTTGCAGGGAGTGGCCACAACTTAGAAGAGGGTGGCAGCCACGTTTAATTTGACGACATATTTACCAGCATAGTTTAATTTTTTTCATTATGTGAGTGTCTTTAGGTCTACCTCAGACACACAGGCTTCCCCTGGGTATATTGACATAACCCCAGTTTCATACACTACCGTCTTTACTGCAGTGAGCACATTCCCCAGATTCTTTAGCTGTAACCATCGCCAGTATTTAAAGTAATCAATTACTACCTCCACACAGCTCAGCGGTGAACACAAATACACATCTTCTCTCAATAACCATCTATTCTCCGATACACAACCAGCAATTTCATACAGCGGTCTTAAACATTTTGCCCAGGGGACACGTCCCCGCTGTAGTTGTAATTACTGTTGGCATGTGGGAAACCGCCACACAGCAGCCAGCGCCCCCTTTTCGAGTCCAGTTTAAGACACCACAGGTCCCAAACTCTCTCGCAGCGCTCTGTGGGCCACTTTGTGCATCCTCTCCTCACTCCACACACACTTCCATGAGGAATGAGGGCTTGTGTTAAAGGCCTGTTATGGAAACGTGAAGGGTCATGCATTGCTGCAGAATGTGCAAGCTCCTCATCTCTCACACACACACTTTAAGTGGGCAGACAAGAAGAATAGCTCTATTATGTTACAGTATGCTGAGTGTGGAACAAACCAGCTGTGTCTGCAGGACTGTCTGTGATACTGTGTGTGACTCTAGGAGTGCAGTAAGTCAAAGATCTGAAAAGCGACCTTGTTTATTAAGTTCCAGACATGATAAAGCTGAATGATTATGGTTGTACTTCAATCCTGAGCTCAGTCCAGCCCTAATTTATACAATCTGCAGGAAAAAGACTTGACTTGGGGGTGTGGTGGTCTCATCTGACACCATCTAATCACCAGTATGCTGATTACAGTCCCACACTTATGTATTTTAAGAGTTGTTTTGCTGAAATAATCTCCCATATGCAGTGATTAAAATGGATACAATCCTTGAAATTATACATGTCTCTTCATTTTAATGACCTCCTGTAATATAATAACCAACAAAGGGCACCTGTTATGAAATCTAATGTAGGTTAAACCTGCTGCTAAAACTGTCAAAAAGGGATTAAGCCACAAATGGGAGGTTGTTATGCAAATATTCCAAAAACTTGCTTGTACACTGACAAAACCCCATTAACAATTCTGATGATTTTATGTTTTCAACTTCATAGCTCGAGCTAAAGGGACACTACAGGGACAGCTCAACATGGTAAAATATAAAGTGGAAAACTTGCTCCCGCTAACAAATTCAGCATAAAGAACAATCCACAGGATTGCAGGGTTTGAAAGTTACTCTGCTCCTTTAAGCTAAAGGGACACAACAGGTGAATAAAATATAAAAGTGGTGGATAAACTTTGAAGGGCTACTTAGTTTTACTTTGGCTATATGCCGGATTTAAGTAAAGCTACGTAAGACGTGAAAAATCTGTTTGTTTATTTTCTTCTTCATATGAGCATCTCTTAGAAATAAGGGAAATGTAGGTTTAAGAGATTTTTTAATGCAGTACGGAACGACGCCCATATCTGAATGAGACAGCTGGACTTTAAAGCTTCTCTACCACAGAACAACTTCTTTATAAAGAAAAGCAGCTTACAGGGAGTTTGTGTAGACAGAGAGTGTGTGTGTGTGTGTGTGTGTGTGTGTGTGTGTGTGTGTGTGTGTGTGTGTGTGTTCTTAATCTTTACCTTTTTCTCTGTGATTTTTCCGGAGGGTTTTTTGAAGAAAGAGGTCCTGGCCGTGAAAAAGTACTCTTCGGAGTCCTCCTCCAAGCTACTGTAGCCACTGCTCATCGTGCTATTCCACGTCATTTGCGGGAAAAACTTCTCCACTGAGAACCGGCCACATCAAAAAAACCACCCAAAAGAAAACAAATATCAGCTCTAAACAAACTCCAGCCTCAGTAAATGGCCAAACCTCCCTCTGTTTCTGTCCGCAGGCTTCGCTGTTTGACCAGCAAGGGATGATTTCCTCTTTCAAATCCGCTCAACTCTCTCCCGTTCTTCCCTTCCTCTTCTCCTCCTCGCTTTACTCCACCGGCATAGTCAAAACAACTCAATCAAACCTCTCCATTTATAAACAGAAAATGACGCTAGTAGCTGCTACGAAGCAGAAATGTCAGCAACTATAACTAATAGACCAATTTCGAAAGTGCTAATGAAGAAATCCCACAAGTTCCACTCACACGCCGTCTGTTAAATGCATGAGTCTGTGTGACAGCGAAGCGAGGCTACAGTAAGACCACGCCCATTAGGTGCGATAACTCCAGCCAGCCAATCCCCTGCCTGACAGTTAATAAAACCTCGCCCAATACAACAGGTTGGCCAATCAGCGCTCCGATGCCCAGTTTGAGTGGCGCGGATCAAAGAATTTGGCAAAATAAAAATAAAAAAAATATAATTATCTCCTCTCTCTTGTATTTCAAAACAAGCATATTTGTTCTACACTTGATAATTTTTTTTTATTTTATTTTCCTTTTTTGACAGTTGACAGTTAATCTGTGAAAGGATGCTGCATATTTCTAAAAATACTTCAACACAGAGAGCAGATTCCAATTTGCATTTTTTTTAGCCTCTTCACTACCTGCTGATATTCAAAATACTCAAAGGCAAAGATAGAGAGCCTTCTTACCGTCTCTCATTTGTTCCTGAAAATGTCACCTAGGAAAACTGTCATTGTGAACCCACAGACTATGCAAAAAAAAGTCATAAAAACCCTTTACAGAGAAGAATAAAGTTACCTGCATTCCTAAAGAACACAAAAAAGGTCAGAGGTCAGTCAGTTATGGAGCACTGATCTGCAGCTGGAGCTTTTACATTTTCCTTTCCTCGTTAATCTACCTAAACACTAAAAATAAATAAGAAAAACCCTGTGTCTTACCTCAATCAACAGGTAGAAAATTAACAATAGCTTTCTAAGCATGCTTCTCATGTACCAGCTAGTATCTAAATGCAGAAGAAAAAAAAGGCCAGTCGTCATTGGGTGGAACCAGTCTTTACAGCCTTTTAACCCTCTCAGGCTCAAATTAAGTTTTTGTTGCTAATGCACAAAAGAATATCTGCAGTGGTACTTCTGAGTACAAAAAAACTCATAAAATATGTATGTGAGGTAATCAGGTTGTTAGCTTTTACTTGTTGCAAATCTGCAACGCCTGCCTTGAGAGGGTTAACTGATTATCCACAGAGATGATCTTTCCTGTGATGAATGTTCTAGAAACTCAGGGGGTAGGTATCCTAGTTAAAAGGACATTTATCCCTTCTGCTCTTTTTCTAATTCACTTGAAATAAGACTGCAGGCAAGAAGATGCTGCCTGACAGCTTTTAAGCCCAGTTCAACATCAGTTAAGTTTTCCATTGCAATTACTCTCACTTCAAATTCCTTGAAATACAACTATGATGGCAGAATCCTAACTAACTAAGTTGCTCTAGTATTATATCTACTAATAACTGTAATATGTAAATTGTATAAATCTGTTGAGGCAAGATGTGATTTGGGGTCAGGAAAAAGTTTGCCCCGGACAATGAGAGGCTCAGAATAAAATCAGCCAAACCCAAATGAGAAGGCTCTGTGGGTGTGTCTTGGTATTACCATAAGACTTGGTCTTTGGTGGAGAGATGGAGCCAGACATTTAACCTTTCACAAAAAGAGTGGATTGAATGTCACTGAAAAATAAAAGTAGCAAAAAAGTTCCTGTGTTCAATCAGTGTTGAAGGTTCGTTTCTGGAGCCAGAACCTAACAAAGGTCCAATTACAGCGCACCAAAGACTTTTCTACTTTATATTGTTATAAGCTACTCCATGGTCTCAGGATTTTAGAAGGATTTGTGGTTGTACCATACCTATAGCGTAGGTTTATTCCACAGGCAGTTATCAACAGTTATCAATATTTGGTGGCTTCCTTTTTTATGAATTCAGATAAATCTGAAGTTGCAATATGCTGTGGTCCAGTGTTCAGCACCTCCACAATGTATGAAGGTCCTGGGTTCAAATCCAGCCTGGCCTTTCTGTGTGGAGGCTGTATGTTCCTTTTGTGACTGCATGGGTTCTCTCCTGGCATTTCTCCCACAGTCCAAAGATTAATTTGTAATTTTAAGTATAAAGTGAGTGTGAATGGTTGCCTGTCTGTCTTTTGCCCGGTAATAAACTGGCAGCCTGTACAGGTTAGGCTCCACCCTCCCTTTTGTGACCCTGAATTGGATAAGCAGAAGACAAAGGATGGATGGATGGAATCTACTGAACGGTCATCACATGATTACCAGTGTTTTGCTTGCTTGCTTGACCACAAGTAAGTTATAAACCAGCAGGCTCCCTACACCATAAAACTCTTTCCTCTTTCCTACAACTTCTCCATGTTCACATGTAGGAACATGTTTATTTTACAGCTATAACCTGCAAGCAATATTAATGTATAGCTATTTATAGCATCCTTTTTGGCTGTGTGTTTTTAATTAAATATGAGTTTCACCAGAAATGAAGCTACAGCCTGTATGCTGCCGTCATTAAGCGTCATAAAACATGTCAGAGAGTAAAATCGTTTTATACATTATGTTCCGCTCAAAGGAAACCTGACCGACAGCTGAGTTTATGTGCTTGTTAAATGGATGGAGTTTCACTCATGTTTTGAGCGGGTGGTGTTAAAGCTGCTTTCATCACCCTACAACTGGAAACTATTATGGAGCAGCGGGGCAATTAATGGTCTAAGTACCTTCTGTTTTGGGGAGTACCTCCTGCATGCAGAGTTAAAGATTTTTAACTTCACGCTGTACATTTGTAGCCCACCCAGCTGCAATAAAGGTGCAAAACATCAGCAAAGCAGGTTAAGCATCAGATTGAAATCTACAGTACATCTGCACTAAATCAAGCCTAACCCGCTCACACATGGGAAAAACCAGTGGACAGCTGGGAGATTTTTTAGACATACAGGCTCTAATTTAAAACCAGCGGAGTTAGAGAAGAGACCAAAAATAAATATGGCACATCTGGGGCAGCCAAACCAAAAATACCTTTCAAATTCTGTAGAGATCATCCAAAACACACACACATACACACAGATAAGCAGATTTTCCACCATGCTGCCTTCAGTGTATTGGTGCAGAAGGAGTGTAAATAAAGAAAAACATACTTTGGATCAACTTGCGTTCTAATCCTTTATGAATCAAATCAAACGGCCTTGTGTTTTAGCCTAGTCGAGCCTTAATTCATGACAGAATCCCAGTCTAGAGGTTCAGGGATTTAAAGCCATCAAGGATTTTTGTTACATGTCATTGTTTATCGCACTTCTTTCCTCATACGATGATTTAGTGTTTTACTATCATACAGCAGGTGTGCAATTTCCATATTGAGTCATATATGTTAATAAATGCATAATAACATTTAGAGGAAGACAAATACACTGTATTTAGTCTGCTCCTGATCTGGTTTCTCATATATGCTACCCAGCAAAAACAAACTAAAAAGACTGAGGCGTTGAGATTTGGTAAAACCTGTGAGGTCTAAAACACCATCAGTGATAAGTCCTTTAATCCTTAACCCTATCGGAACGTGGTTTGTTCTGGCAAGTAGATTAAAAAAAACAAGTATCAAAGTCCTTTTTTCTTTCTTCAGAATGCACAAAGAGGTTTGTAAAGCACCAGTGTACTCCTGTTTGCAACTAATTACACCTAGCAACGGCCAGCAACCACTTGCCAACCAGCCAGGGAATACATTTTTCCCTAGCAACTGGAATTTATTAGGTCAAATTCCTGTGTGAGAGCAGTCAAAAAAGAAAACACAACCACGTCAAAAACACAATTAAATAAATAGTACAATAGGGTAAATTATATTATTTACACAGAAAAATAAGTTTTAAAAAAATGTATAAATAAAGATTAACAAAGTAAAAAAAAAATACAATAGAAAAAACTTTGCAAAAAGTTGACTATAATACAAATAGAATAAAACAACCTCTACAGGTCTTTGGTGCTCGGTGTGGTGTCAAATTTCAGGTGGTCAAACCAGAGAGTTGAACTGAAAGCCACACCCAGGACAAACACTCACAGAGCTCTGTTTATGCGCATGTGTGCGTGTGGTGAATGGTATTAATCTGCTGTCCAGTCACTTTGGCCTGGAGCCAGTCTGGTTACACATTACTGACATTCCAGGAGTAGGGGCAGCTTCTACCTAACATACAGTCACTGTACTGTAACTGTGTGGAGTGATTAGGAGATTAAAGCTTTCCCACAGCACCAAAACGGGCACGGCACTCAATCTGAATAAAAACGCAAGACAAAAATTTCTCCAGGACTCAAATACCTTAAAAATACTTAAATATCAGCAAATGACAGTAACATGAAACTGTCCATATATTAGATTTCCCGATATGTTTATAATATATTTTTGGCAATTTTGTTTAGATTGTGCAGTGCACATTGACAGGAAATGAGGAAGTGGCATGCGCTAAAAATCCAACAGATTGGGAGTCAAACTGGGAATTCAGCTGTTATTATGCAGCATGCATAATACTGCCTCTACTACTGGGTCAAACCAATTACTAGATAAGTTAGAGGATTATGTACTCCTTTCTGGCCGTCAAGTTAAATCCATGTTAAACCCTTCATAAAGAGATGCATACTCTCAGCAATTTAATGTTTAGTTCATATAAGTGTTGAAAAATTAATGAGAGAAAGAGAAATATAATTTGTTGTGTGTGTACCGTGGCCTGTTAAACTGGTTTCTATGTTCATACATGAAGTGAATGAAACGTTACAGTTATATAATCATGGACAACATAAATGTGGAAGCAGAGAGGTTTTGGTGGAGGAGTGCTATCAGTTGGTCTGGTGAGATGGATGATCTGCAGCACTGCAGGCGTAGTTACGCACTACATACATTACATACAGCCTACAGAACTAGTCAGGAAGTATTTGAGGTATTCACTGTCTCTGCATTAATTCAAAAGTAAGCAACAGTAATAATTACATTTATATTAAAACCAGCGTTTATGAAATGCTTTGACAGACAGTTACATATTAGGGCCAAATATATAACAGAATAATGTCAAAGAAAGTAAAAAAAAAGAGAACAAAATATGCATATTTCCAACATAATTAATAAATCTGTCATCCTCAGATTTAAAGCTCTCCTTTTGAATAGCAGGACCCCACCTGAGGATCTAAGGCTCTGCATGGCTTGTGGCCGGACATACACTTCTTTAAAAGTATGAAAATCTTCAGATCAACTGGGTCAGTTCACACAGGGAGCCAATGAAGAAAAGCCAGGATAGGTGAGATGTACCTACTAGAGATGTGTCTAGAGTAAATAAAAGCATGAATTACTTTCTCCAGGTTGGTTCTTCAGAGCATCCATTTCATTTTAGATCTTATTTGGAAGAATCTGGGATGGACAGCTCTTCTTTATATGTTGCTCAAAGTCTAAATCTACTCTGAAGTTTCTTTCATGCATGTGCTTTGATGAATTAACTTCAATATTCTTTCCATGCAACCAAATTCCACATGTTACATTCATTTAACACTGCTACCTTTTTCTGTTTTCATGTATTCACATGACTTTGAGTCTGAATGTAAAGCATGTAAAGCTTTTTAAAAACGTATAGATAAATACTTACTTAATAATAACTGTTCAAGGAAGTGCTGCTTATGTTGCAGAATCACATATTTCCTTTAAATCTGGTTTAAAACACAGTTTAAAGTCTTGATTTTATGTTTTTAGGTGCAGTTTTCTCTTCTAGATGTTTTTACTTTTCTTTAATGTCTTCCCGTTTTGTTTTTTGAACTAGAGCAGAAACATCTACAGCAAAAGGTTAATTACCCATTTTATCAAGCTGTTACTGTAGTTGATAGCATGTAACTGGAGCAGAGGCTTGGCTTTTGTATTTGCATGTTTCATACAGAAAACTGCTTTTTTTTTTTTTTAAACTCCATGACTCCAAAGATAAGATGAGAAAGTCTGTTGTGCAGCTGAATGTCAAGTTAAACATTAATCCAGTTCCAAAGTAGGAGCAGGCTCTTGCAGACCCCTGCTTCACCCAGTACCCACATCCCACATGTATCCTGGGTGCTGAGATAGAAAGCAGCACCAGAAGATCAAAGGTGAACTGAAGGCTTTTCATCTAAATAGCAAAGGTTTGCTTGTACATTTGAGTAGCTGTCACTTGATCCCTTGACAGTTAAAATCACAATGCCAGATGACGGTGGTATAAACTCAGAGTTTTGGCAAGCAGCTTATACCACAAACCGCACATTTACGTTGAAATGATAGCGCCTTCTAGTGGTTTCATGGCATCTACAACCGAGTACAATCCAAGCCTTAGGGAGGAGGTTGGAGAGGATGGACGGGTCAACAAAATGCTACGTTTTTTTAATGGTATATTATATTACATAATATTATATATATTCTTATGTTAAATTCTTTAGGATTTTTAGCCTCATAGACCAGAAAAACTCACAGTAAATTGCCTTGGGGTTTGCCTTGAACAATAGCCTCTGCGTTAGCCTTGAGGCACATGGGTTCGCTGCTGAAACCAAGACAAAAACTGTTCAACAACTTTTGATTCCATTGCCAGTAAGCAGCACTACAAAATACTGTGGAAGTGTAGGTTAACGGCTGTTGACAGGAATTTGGAAGCAGATCAGCACAACTTCCTGAACCTGCCAAAAGATAACGTGGAATTTAATTTTGTGGGAATTTTATGAGCCGTGAGAAAACTGACTGTTTATCCCTAATATACTAAGCTTAGATGAGGCTTTACCCTGTAAATGGCAACGCTGTAAGCTATAGAAATGCAGAAACACCTGCTCCAGAAGTTACGCTCATTACTAAAAAGAACTGATACGGTTTAGTATAGGCTGGTTACATATTCATGAAATTGTAAACAGATTTGTTTCATGTAAGTAACTCAGGATAGCAGAAAACCGGATATTGAATATGCATAGCCATGGGAGCCTGGGAAAAGTAAGGATTCCTTTATGTCTAACAATATAGCTCTGCGGCATGGGTACTGACTGCTAATGTTGACTTCACAGGGTGCACGATGGTTGGTACAGAGGCTAGAAATCAGGGCACCAGCAGGTAGATGAAGGTGATAGGTCAAACTGTGAAGAGTATGTCATATTTAGAAAACCAAGGTGGAAAGAGACAAAGACAAATGAAGAGAGAGGAGTGTTAAAAGTTCCCATGACCTCATTGAGTGAAGATGTCGTCACCCTGTGCAAGTACCTGTTATTTGCACAAACGTCCAGGTGTGTGCTTATTGATTATTTTTGGGCAGTTGGTGGGTGTGTAGCTGTTTCCTAATTTAAAGGCACTGTGAGTTTTAAAGGGGGTGGGCGTGTCTGCTGTAAAACTAGAGAACCTCACCTGACTGTTAGCCAAAGGAACTTCTGTAAAAGGGCAAAATCACTGCTAGATCAAAGACTAACACTTTCAATTTATATCCCCAAAATTTAAAAGGCAGGAGTGACACAAAAGCCTCATATTTTTATGTATATTAAGTATTTACATAAATTCTTATTTTAATTTTAAAAAGCCTCTTTAAGGAGAATGTGCAGGTTTTGTTTTAACGTGACAGAAATCGTGCTGAAACCCATCTGAGATGTTAAAGTTTAGGGGTTATTAATCCTATAAATTATCCTTCCAGTGATCTCTACAGGGTGTCCTGGGTCTGGCCCCGGGCCTCCTCTCAGTTGCACATGCCTGAAATACCTCACCTAGGAGTTGCCCAGGAGCACATTGAGACTTATGAAAGGGATAAATCCAAAAGTTATGTGGTCATGAGACCAAAGGGCAGGCCGAGCATTTTAAAGATTTTGTGAATCTAATTGCAACTCTATGTGCCACGATGATGACAAAAGCCCCACATGCAGGTAGAAAAGTAGCTCAGATCTGCAGTGAGTCAAAAGTGCACTTCAATATCCTGAAGAAGGAAGGGTTTGTGTTAAAGGTTTTCCACTGTGGTCTGGGAGCGCTCAAACTGGTAAAATACAGGATATAATCAAGCCAACGCCTCAAGGTGCAAACGTCTTACATAAAAGGAAGGCAAGGAAGAAGATTCACAGCTTAAGGGTGCAGGACAGTTAACATTAATGTGGCATAGCGTGAGGCCTTCCCGGTACTTTTTGCTTTGGTGTCAAAAGGTGTTAAATATCCAGCCAAACTCAGTGCTGCCTCAGGGACTGTGAAACTAATTCACAAATGTATGAAAGCTTTAGTGTAAGGCACACTTCACGAGTATCATCCATAGAGCATATACATATGAGAAGACTGAGTATATTTTTGTGTGGATTTCAGTGTTTCCCAGCCTCTTCGGTGTGCATGCGTGTGTGTTTTCCCCTGCAGCCACAGCTCTTCATCCTGACAGACAAAACACCGAGAGTCTCGTGATCAAAGAGCGGAGGAATGCTGCTGGAGGATCACACGCTGCCTCGGTGTATCACATAATCACTGACACACAGCGAGAGGAGGGATGCAGGCTTAAACTGAAACACAGCAGCCGTGTAGATTACACTGCAGCTGGATGATCCGAACCACACAGCAAGGTTAACGCAGGTCAGGCTGGGAAGGGACATGAAGGGAAGACACTAAAAACGGAGACACTTTTGCTTATTTGCTTCAAGTTCAGACTATGCTAGTTGTAGCTAAACAGTGTTCTATGGTACTCTACGTGGTATTGAGTACCATGGTATTCAAATACACATCTCATTGTACTGACTCCAGCAAATATGACATGTATTTTTCAAGGAAATCTCCTCAGAGCTGTCAAGTAGTGCCATCTTTCATCCAGTTAATTGTTCAGTTTTCATCAAATATCTGCAAAAATGACATTCCCATCAGCTTCAGGCACCTTCAGTAAAATCACAAGCTTAGTCTAACTTTTCAGTTCAATTAAAGACCAATAGTTGCCACCTTCATTACAGCTGGATAGTGGGTGACTGGACCTGTTGACTATTTTTGCATTTTTTGGAGGTATTATTACTTGAATTATCTGAGAAAGAACATGGACTGCGCATAACAACATCCATCTTTTTATACAGTCTGTGCATGTGAACTGTGCAATAGCTTAAAAACCACACAGCTGCTCTCTGATGATATGAACTCTTCCTTACATGTAAGCACTCCGTGAGCATCAATACAGCACAAATCACAACATTTTCATGCTGCTGGCAGCTGTAATAGCATTGGTTCAATCACAGGAAACAGAGCTTTCATAAAAAATAATATTTTTGAGCTGAATATTAAATTAAATTACTTCAAATCTAACACGATAAGGAAAAACAGAAGGTCTAAAAGCCAGACTTTGGAAAGAAGCCGCTTTTCAGCAGCAGCAGCATAATAAGAGATCTGTGAGAGTCACAAGTCCAACACGCACACACACACAGTTTAATTCAATAGGAGGAGATTCATCGGTACGATAAGAAGTTCTGACTTTGCCAACACAATCTTTCTCCTGCTTTTTCACCATCCCTCCTTCCCACAGACGTCAGCAGGCACTCAGATTAAAATAATAACCTCCACTCAGACTTTTCATATAAATAAATGAACGAATATAATCTTTCATTCATTGTTTAGTTTTAGAATGTGGCTATATTCAGGATGTTTTTAAATGATCACACTAACAACGACACTTCTGTTTACTTTAAATGTCTTTTTCTCTTCTTTTCCCCACTTTCTCTGTCTGTTGTTTTAATCTGAGTTTGGTCGATTAATAGCATATCTTCCTTTTTCGTTTTGCTGGCAGGAGGGTCACCGTGCCGCTGCTCTGTGTGGCCTCTATGAATGCTGAATGTGGGTCATTTACAGTGCACTCTCCTCTCGGCCCGTTGGTATCTTGGTTTGAGATCGTTCGCCTGGATAAGGACAGATAAGCGCAAACAAACACACACCAACACACTCAGGAGCCTGACGTTGAGTTCCACCCTGATGCAGATCTGTGTTTTCCTTTGAAACGCCCACAAACTGAGCAGAAAAATTACTTCCAATGGGCTTCGGTTTACCCCTTGATGCTCTGCCCCTGACTTCTGTGCACATGCACAAGATAAAACTGGCCTCTCTTAATAGAGTGTTGGGCTTGGGTTGGGTTTATTCTAGGCTGACACTATCAAACGTTGGTAATTCTGTAGTTTTTTTGTAACTCTCCACTGGATAAACATTAAAACATCAGCTTCATCTTCAAGATAAGATAAAGAAATCTGCTGGGAAGCCGACTTTTTGGACAATTCCAATTCTAACAACCTTGTTCCCGAGTCAAAACATCCTGGCACCATATTAAAAGCTGCAGGCTCAACCTTATAAACCAGTGGGAACCACTTTAATGTAATTTCTAAACATACAGGTGAGTTAAAGAGAGTGCTGTAGAGAGAAGAGATGAGGATAAAAGTTCAAAGTCTACAGCCACGTAAAGTGGTCACAGAGTACAGTTGGTAATGGATCCAATGGTTCGAAGTTTAGAGAAAATAATAAGAAAAGTGAGACATTTAATGGCTGATTTAAAGACTGTGTTCAAAAGCATAAAACCCAAAACATGATGAGTACATTTATCATTAGATCTACATTATTTGGTAAAACAGAAATCCAGACATAGAAAAAAGGCTGAGAATCATCCACAAAAACACAGGAGCAAAGGGAGGCTGTAAAGAGGGACACGAACATACACAAGAAGGAGTGATAAGGAAGAAGATGACCTATTTATACACTGCAGGCAGACTGAGGGACAAACAGGAGAGGACTGAGACACTGAGACACACAGGAAGATGCAGACAAACACTGAATGAAGCAATAATCACAACACCAGTGACACGTTAGCTCATCGGGCTCACTACAAATCACGGTTCACAGGTTAACAAACGTGAACAGAACTTAGGTTAAGATAGATTTTCGTGCATTTGTGTGCGTGTCTGTTTGGATGAATGTGTGTGTATGCTCGAGCATGTACACTTATTTTTAACCCATGACTTGTATTCAAACTGTGAAGCAGGTAGCTGTGTGTTTTGAAAAGTGCCATACAAATAAAGTGATTCTTATTATTCTGGCGCCAATCACCCATGATGCTCGTCTCCACCCTGCCTTCACTTTCTTCTTTACCTGTCTTGTGTACTTGTCTGCTTGGATGCCTGACAAAAGAAAGAATCCCAAAACTGACATTAAACACGTAAGCAGAAGCAGCACATAGAGAGGCACGCTGAGCTCTTGCTTTGTATTCAAATAATAGCTTGAAAAGGGAAAAAAGCGAAGGTCAGTGCTCTGTTAGTCACAAACATAACACGGGGTAACAAGAGGATGGATTCACTGTCAAAACAAGTTTTACCTGCAGGATAAGAGAAAAAGCAAACCACAAGCAGCGTCCTTTGGTGGCTGTGTCAATAACAGAGTTTGAATGGGTTGTGGTTAATGTCCTGTCACGTTTTCATTTTTATTTTCTCTTGCTGTGGGTTAGATTTTCATGACCTGGTTAGGTATAGAAACAGATAATGGTTTGGATCAGAACAGCACACACCCTGCACACTGAAAGATGAGCTTAGCCTGTGCGTTTAAACTTGATGACACCAACGCCAAAGGACAGACTGTGATGCCTGCAGCTTGGATAAAACAGCAATATTTGACACCCTTGGATTTAGATCAGGGTGGCCAGGCAACAGTATAAAAAAAAGCAGTTTATATGTTAGGGTTGGGTTGTTTGGGCTTTTTCATGGATGGAAATCACTTTGAAAAGATCACTTGCATAAGGGCTGAAACCACTAAAAGCAGAGATTTTTATAGGAAAAGCATGTTATTTGTAATTTGCCACCTTTGCGCACCTTTTAGAAGCTCTCTGAGATGCATTACCAGAAACAGTCCCCACAGAGCAGCGCGGGGCTCAGGTGGTGCTCTCTTTAACTTGGTCTAAAATGCATGAGCTGCACAGTTGGCCATGTCAGGACACGCTGGGAGGCAAATATGAATGAAATCTCTTGGGACTCGTCTGTTGTTGGGTCTCTAAGCTGTCGACTGGTGTCCTGTTTCTGCAACAGGCAGCTGATGATGGGGGAGCTTTGTCTGTCAGACCAGCATCCGACTGTGGAGTTAATCCTGCACAATCCACAAAGATTACAGAGCGACGCTGGCTGCTACAGTTCACCCCCCCGCCTCCACACTGTCCCTGAGTTTCTTTGTCTCTGTGTTTATTGATTTAAAACCCTCATCATCATTTTTAGACTGATTTTCTTTGCATCACCTTTGGCTGAAAAAGGTCAAATAAAATATTAGTAGCAACCATTAAAAATAAACCCCTTATCCTTAAATGTAAAACAATTAGAGGAATTCTTACATAAAATAAGTGAGAGATGGTTTTCTGTAAACTTGTTAGTTAAGAATTGTGAATTTAAAAAATAATCAACAGTCTATACGTGTTATTGTGTTATCATTGACTTCCAAGAAAAATGAGCTATGAAAAACTGTTGTAAGTTTTTTTTTATTTTAACCCAAAACCAGATCTTTTTCTCAACCACAGGCCTCAGTAACAGAGGCCTAGAGACCGGTTAGTGAATATTCCCCAACTGGTTGGTGAGTGCTTGCTGGAGGTTGCTGCCTGTCTCTAAGTGATTTCTTTCTAAATACTACACAAAAACTTCCTTTCAATCCCTTTGATCGCTAACAGATTTGCACCCTACACTTAACTGACACCTTTCCTTACAGCTAAACCAGACCAATCACAGCGCAGTTGTTACTGATATTTAATATGAGCAGCAATACCGCTGTTATGGATGACCTGTCCACAGTGTACCTCGCCTATGATAGTTGGAATAACGTCCAGTCTGCTCCAAGCTCCCCAATCGGATAAGTGGAAAAGCAACAACTTGATTCATGCCACCACAGACTCCTCCAGCCTCCCGATGTCTTTGTCACACGTTAAAAGGTTCACTTGGACAGAAATCAGTACTGATGAAAATTTGTGCTCAGAAAAATTTTAAAAATGTAAAATATGTGTATAGAAATATTAAATGTCCTGAGTATTTCACAAACTGCCATTATAATTTGTTTTGTGTTTGTAGGATAATGAAAATGGTATCCAGAGCTCAGCGATTCAGCACGTGTGTCACCAATAGAAGACAGAAACTGAAGGAAGCTGCCATTTTGCTGTGTACGCACTTTCATTACAAATTAAGGGACAATTGTCCCTGCAGGATTAGCATCATTAAAATGTTTATATTGTTTGAATCTGAAGGGTTTGTGCTTCCAAACAATGTATAATTTGTCAAATGTGATTCAGAATGAGCTGATGTGATTCAAAGGATTGATTTGTCGAATCTTTGGATTCTTCACCCAACACAGGTTTGCAGTATCTGTCATTTTATTTTTAAGTCCTACAGTTGTTCAAATGTATGATTCTTTGAAGTTTTTCGACTTTGATTAACATCTACACGCTTGCCTGCATCTCCCTGCCTGCCTCATTCTTCCAGCTGAAATGGCAGTTGCTTATTATGCAAACATATTTTATCTCAACAGGTTTGCTCTTTTCTCAGGCTCTTCCTCCATCTCCTTGTCTCTATCTGTTTCCAGGTAAGCCTTCAGATCCGTTTGTGTTTTCTTTAACACAATAGTTGTCTGATTAGAGGAGAGGAGCCGAGAAAAGGGAAGATTAGGAAAGATACACGAAGAGGAAGAGTGGGACGATAAGACGGATTGTGATGATGTTTGTTTACAGGGACAACTGCATGAATCCAGATGTGAGATAAGGACGGGGTGGCTGAGGGATATCCTAAAATTCAAGTCTTTCATTGGCCTGTGAGAAGAAACACTGAAGCAGCTATGTTTTTAACTGATTGAACAACTGCTTACAAGAAAAAAAGGAGGAAAATTTCAGCTTTGCATGATGAAAATACTTTTTTGACGTTTTGTTTCAATGCTGCACTTAAATGATTTGGCTTCATCTGGACTGCCACGATACCCCAACAAGGTTTAAAATACTGTTTCAGAGGTTTAATGTAACAGTAAACAAGTTTTGGATGTTTATTCCTCATTTTTCAGTGATTTAGAAGACAGCTGTGATAGTTCCCTGGTATCCGTACGCTAACTGTGAATCTGCAGCCAGGGAGACAGTCGGCTTAGTCTAGTCTAAGACTACAAACAGGGTAAAGCAGCTTGCCTCCGTGCAACAATCCAACTCTTAATCCTGTCTGATTTACACAGTAAATCCAGATTCAAGCATGAAGCAAAATGTCATTGGAGACACGGGCTTCTTATATTCCTGATATCCGAGTGCAGATTTAGGGAGCGAGCATGCGAGTGAAGGCCTCACACGTGTTTTATTTATATTATTCTTTATATTTTTGTGCCGGTTTATCGTTGTTTTTCTAGTTTCTCCTGCTTTGTGTCTCTGCCATCACATTTAGCTTAGTGTTTATCTTCGTCTCTCTGAGTTTACTTCCTGTTTTACTTTGAACATGAACGTGAACTGTAGTTCAATGTGCGTCCTTCCCTGTTGTTTGTGTTGGCCACATTAGATACAAAGGGGTGGCATAAAAAGCCTGTGTATACAGAATCTACACAAATGTCCAAAAGTGCTTAAACGACCCAACTTTTTGTAGACAAGTGCACATTTTATAGCGGTAACTGGGCTTTAGCTATTTCTAGCTTTCTGATTTTGAAACTGATTTTTCCACCACATAAAGACTCGTCTAAGTTTTGTTTTAACCTTCAGATGATTGAAAAAAATAATCTTAAACAGTTGCTAAAGTGATCATTTCTCCATTTTTAACACAGGGCATTAAATCCATTCTGTAAATTGAGGTATTCTAAGTGTCCGTAAAGACGATTATCATTTATGCTCGGCAGCTAACGTTTTTTGACTGGCAATTTGTTCCCAGTGATTGTCATGCCCAGTTCCGAAAGATGGCGATGATGAAAACGCTCATCTTGAGGCTTCACAACACGACTTTATTTTATTTTTTTATTTTAAGTATTTATTGTCATTGTCAGAGAACAATGAAATTGCGTTTGGGGCTTCCGTACAACCCATAAACTTTGCTCACCAGCGAGTGACGTCATGGTTGCTACGTCCATATTTACGCTGTCTGTGATTGTGTGAGGTGTCCAGACTGGGGGCCATGGGCACCACACACTAAAGCGTGCTCCGCCCATGTTTTGAACTCCTTGTTCAACATTGAGTCAAAAATATAAAATGAAGTAGCTATTAAAATTTAACAGTTTTAGTGGTATTTTATTTTCTTAAAAAAAAGAATGAAGTCTGCGTACTCTGACCTTTATCTTAAGTGATAATACTGCAGTAAAAAAGGTGTGTGTGCTGTTTTAGCTCTGCTGAAAGGTTGTGTGGAGGTGAAACGTCTAGAATAACTCTGAATAACTTCTTTTTTTTCTGTCTCAGATGATTTAGTTGTTGTAGTTATGAGCTTTATCCACATGTGTTTGTGTGTGTCCCACCCCAGCAGCTTCTGCTGAGTTTCCACATTTTGGTGCCACAGTGAATATGTCAGTTTAACATTTTCCATACCAAGAAACACAACTGTTGAGCAACTGTTTATTTATGTCCAGAAACACACAAACACACACTTCAAATGAAAAACGGTTACAGTTTCTCAGTCGTCTGCTGTCTACATAAAATTGTTTGGCACTGTCTGTTAATGAAAACGTCTCCACAGTCGACAGACTCAGCTTTTTAGGAACTCATAAAAGTCATAAAACAGTTTGGAAATGCTGCAAGTCTAAATCCTCTGCTCATACTACAAATGTTGAATTGATTGATATTAGGATTTTTGAAGATCGTGTCACATATACTGTTCCATAGCTGCAAAACAGTACCAACATTTGTCTATTGGTTTGGACTAAAATATAACAAAGTGTCTTTAGTACGAGAGCCAGAAAAGGTTCACTTGCATCACAGAATCCTTCAATCAGCAGATATGTGAATACTTACACTTCTGTCAAATCTCATTTACTTCTACAAGTTGAAGACAAACTCTTTGGCAATTTAGATTAATGCAGAGAGTGTTTTATAATTCAAGTGTCCAAAATATGTTACTTGAAATTCATTTTTTTTTGTTTACAGCTGTTTGTGGAAGTCTTTCCTCTAAATGATTATGTTAACTACTGGTTACTGGGGAAAATGTGTATCCCCAAGTGGCTGACAGGTGGTTGCTGGAGGCTGTCACTAGAATAAGTCACAGAAAGGAGGCTGCATCAATAACCTCCCTGAAATTGCTTTTGTTTGCTAGCACTGCTAGACTTGCCTGTAGTTTACATGACATTTGAAGTGCAAAGCAGAAACAGAAAATTCTTGTGTAAAAGTTGTGCATTAGCGCACAACCAAACACTGACAGTTTTTACAGTTTCATTACTGATCAGCTACTTTTTGCAGAAAAGCCAGTGTTTTTCACAAAACTACAGGTAACTAGGGCAATCAAAGTTTTTTAGGGCAGCACCATATACCTCTTTTGAACCAATTTCTCCTAGCGAATGACAGCAACCTCAAACAACTGCGCACCAACAGGTTGGAGACTCATCAACCAGTCAGGAAGGCTGTGTTACTGAAAAGAGAACTGCTCATTTCCAGATCTATATATTTATATTTTATTTTTGGACTCTGCCAGAGGAGCTTTACATCTGCAGATCTGCAGGATCCTTAATTATCCCTGACACAGACACAGGAATGGTCAGGATCTACAGGTCTCACCTGCTACACATTTCATCCTTTAAAAGTATTAAGCTGTTAACCAATTTCTGTGAATCTCGCTCCAACTAGTATCTGAAGTCGGCAACACTGAACTATAGTTTAGTTTTGTCCTGACTGCAGGCAGGATAATGTTCACAAAATGTGCCAATACACCAAGACAGTAGTAAGAGCCGTCAAGGTCAAAGCATAAAATAGGATTTCAAACACTGCTGTGTTTCAGGTTAAAGCTCAACTGACAAAAGACAGACAGAGAAACAGAATAAAGCCCCAAATTAAACAGCAGAATAAACTCTGGGAGGAATAATGTAGAAAAAAAGAGCAGAAACCTTTTCCCATGCTGATTTTACAGCTGCTCTCCACTGGTTTGGCTTGTGTGTGTGTGTTTGTGTGTATTTACTTTAATGTGACCTCACCCCGGCTCTAGCATATAGCTGTTAATGAGCAACCATAAAACTCAGAGGGAAAAACCCATTAAAATTCCTTCTTTTCTTTTTTAAAGTTGCCTTCCTAACTTTAAAACCATTACCTTGAGTTCTGTTCCCGCTCTCCTTCCTACTGAGTTACAATATAAAACCCTTTCAAATAAATATTTGCACACTGAGATTCATGCTGTTTCTCACTGTTAACTCTGACTTTGTGACGTTGTGGCGAGGACTACAGTGCTGTGAAAGTGTTTGCCCCTTCCTGTTTTCTTTGCTTTTGCATATTTGTCACACTTGTTTCAGTTCATCAAACTAATTTTAATATTAGACAAAGACAGGCCGAGTAAATACAAACTACACTGTTGAATCCAAAAATCACTTAAATAGAACCCGTGTGACAAAGTGAAGCAGACCAACACATGAAGCCATGATCTAAAGAAACAGCTGAAAAAGCTGAAAGTCACTGACATCCATGAGTCTGGAAAGGGTTGCAAATACTCCAGTGAACCATGGTGGTGGTAGTGTGATGGTCATGAAACCATGAATTCTGCTCTTTAACAGAAAATCCTGGAGGAAAATCTCTCACCATCAGTTCATGCCCTGAAGCTCAAGCACCCTCAGCTAGTCCAGCAGGACAAGGATCCAAAACACACCAGCAAGTCCACTTCGGAGTGCTTCAAAAACAGCAAAATTAAGGATTTAGAATGGACTAAAATCCTACTGAGATGTGCTGGCGTGACCTTAAAGAGATTGTTCATGCTGGAAAACTGTTCTGTGTGGATGAAATAAAACAATTTTGTAAACACAAGTGGGCAAGAATTCATCTGCAGCAATGCTAATCGCCTCATACTATTTCACACCCCTAGAGACCAGACATGGTGTCTAACATGCAGCCTGCTAAATGATCTTTGCAGTGTTTTGGGAGGTTCTCTCTTTACCTTATAATATGAAGCACCTTGAGGATTTAGGTTTTTTATACAATTAATTAAACAAAACAAAAAAAATACCTTCTTTTGCTGAGAGTTTTCGGTAGAGTTGGGTAGGTGGTTCTACTTTTCTGGCACACTTGAGATCGAATTGAGCTTCATGTGGCTCAGGCACTAAAAGGAGTTTGGCACCTGGCCATGACGCAACTTTCACTTAACTCTGGAAGTCCTCCTCCTGTGTGCAGAAATATTTCCCACGGTTTCCAGCTCCTCTAAATGTCAGCTTCATGATCTGTAAACAGCTGTTAACTGCTGGGACTCACTTCAGGGCCAGAAAATCTGTTTTTCCATACAGTGCCATATTGTGTCTGAGCCACTACGCATCTGCTAATTGTACAGTATACTATGAAATTTAGCAATCATTTTTCTTTCTGCTTTGTTTGGTCACCAGTAATGATCAGGGACAGCAGCACTGGAGGAAAAGCTGAAGGTAATGATAAGAAATCAGTGTTCCCTATCATTAATGGTCTTTACAGTAACTCCGGCTATTTTTCTGAAAACCCAACGCGGCAGTTAATGTGACATCAGGCCCCAATAAATCATCCTCCACTGACTGGGTGGTGTTAAAGAGGCTCCATTAGAGCCAAAGATCAGTCTCCTTCCCTGTGCCGTCTTGGTTTCCTCTCGTCTGCCCATGTTTGTCTTTCCCAGCACAGAGGAAATAGACCTGATTCCCTCTTTCTCCCCATCACTCATTAACTGTCTCCCCCTTCAGCTAAACCTATCACATGACTATAACTGGTACACATATTGTACGGCCTCTCCAGAGGAGGTTATGTAAATGTTATCTCCGGTTACTAAAGTTTAAAGCAATAACGGGCTTGTATCTTTTGTCAGTTTCAAAAATAACTAAAGTTTTGACGCCCCTGCAGTTGACTGGAACGCAAACCTGCAGATGTTTCTGCAAAAGTTTTACTGAATAAAAATCAAATGCAGGAGAATATAAGTAATAATTTTCAAAAAATTACATTTGTATTGGAAAGTGTGATAAAGGAAAGAGGTCCAAGAACAAAAGATACATAAAAAAAGAATGAAGAACCATTTTTAGGCCTCAAGGGGGAAAAAATAACTTGTTGTGGTTGGTGAATATTTATTGTCTGTTAAGAGTTGACTAGAGGTAATTTAGGACATACGTTAATCTACTGTACAGAAAAAAAGCACATAGTGACAGTTTTTACTTCTATCTTTTATAGATATAAGCTTTATTAATCCCATACTAGGGAGATTTCCTTGTTACAGCAGTACAAGGATTATAAAGTGAATCAGTAAAACTAAATTAGAGATATTATCAAAAACAATAAAAATAGAAAATAAAAAGACATAAAAATAAGATACAACAAAAAGAAATTGATAAGCAAACTCAATAAGAAAAGAAATCAATGAGTAAAGAGTAAATTGTACTATGTACAAAGTATACTACATAGAGTAAAATACACTAGAAGAATTAGCTTATTGAATTGACCGTTTACCTAATCAAACACTCAGTAGTTTAACATTAAACTTCGAGTGTTTCCTCTCAAGCTGTTTGAGTTTCTCGTGCAGTGTTCGCACTGTTTCTGATGCCTGCTGACCTACTTCTTGATACGCTGTTCTCACGGGACGCTAGTATTACACTCTTGAGTAAATGCCTCCAAACACTGGCTGGCTGCTGTGTGAGATCACTGTCACTGTGATAACTAACACAGGTGTGTGTATGTGGGTTTGTGTGTGTAGCTCAGCTATTGCTGACAGGCATCCACATACATCTACACTTCCAACTCCAATAAACATTACAAGAGCGAGAACCCGGAATAGAAATCTAATCTGGGAGGGCTGTTTTATTCCTGCCCCCAAAGAGCCAATCAGCAGCTCTAACAGACGTGATTCACGACAACTGCAGCTGTGTGGTAGTACAACGCAAACTTTGGATGTACCAAATCCTTGTGGCCTTTTTGGGATTATTTTCATTAGCTATGTGAGCCAATTTAGGTTAAAGGTATAGCATACATACATACATACATACATACAGGTAGGTGGCTGTTTTTCTGTACCTGTAACTATGTTTGCATTCAGCTGTCCAGGGTGTTACAAACCAGCTCTAAATGATGGATAACAAGTGACAGTGAGATAAGATAACGATTTTCACTGCTATGCAGATGATACCCAGCGTTATCTATCCATGAAGCCAGATGACACACACCAATTAGTTAAACTGCAGGCGTTTCTTAAAGGCATAAATACTTGGATGACCTCTAATTTCCTGCTTTTACATTTAGATAAAACTGAGGTTATTGTAGTCAGACCTAAAAATCTTAGAAACATGGAGTCTAACCGGATGCTTACGCCTTGCGGCTTTACCTTGTCCTTCAGTAAGACTGTGAGAAATCTTGGAATTTTTTCTGACCCGGATGTGTCCTTCAACGTGCATATTAAACAAATATGAAGGTCTGCTTTCTGTCATTTGAGAAATATCTCAGAAATTAGAAATATCCTGTCTCAGAATGATGCTGTAAAATTAGTTCATACATTTATTACTTCTAGGCTGGACTACTATAATTCATTTTTGTCATTGTGTTCTAAAAGCTAACTGTCTCCAGTTCATCCATAATGCAGATTTCCTGGGAGTTTTTCCTTCCTACTGTCACCAAGTGCTTGCTTACAGGGGTTTGCTTGTTGGGTTTTCTCTCTGTTATTGGATCGTGATTTGGCACTATATAAAGAAAACTGCCTTGAAAGCCATTAGCCAATGAGTTTAACCTGGATAAGCTAATCCTTCTTTCTGACACTTAAAAAGGCGAAAATTTAGAAAATAGGGCTTGAAATTAGACTTCTGTGTGTAGCTTGCAGTCTCTCAGTGTGTCTGTGTGAGTTCTCTGTGGCTTCCTCTTACAGTCTTTGGACTTTAGGAGGAATTGGTGAGTCTAAATTGGCTGTAGTGTGCCTGTGAATGGTTGTTTGTGGTTAGGAAAATGCATGGATGGACCTGAAATGACGGAGAAATGACTGCAGGTTCACAATCCACAACTGACTTGATCACATACACAAAGACACACTCGGACTTCACTACTTTCGCTAAAACACGAGAGCTTATGGCTGCCTTACGGCGGCATATCACGCCGTTATCTCAGGCATTCGGTTTGTAGACGACGTCTCCGCCACAGACCTCAGACAGACAGTCGCTCTCTCACATGATTCAGCTGTCTTAAAAAACCTTACAGGCAACATTGCATTTTTGACACGTTTTCAAAAACAACAAAAAAAAAAGGGAATTTTAAATGTATTATTAAAAGAAAAGTACATGCTCATTATCAATCAGTGACTCAGCACACATACAATCCGTTTAACTGAAAACACATGCATGTCTGCTACACATCTGTGGCCACACACACCACAACCACACCAGAAATGTATTTTTAATAACTGACACCTAAAAGCCCACAAAAGCTCCTTACTCAGCATTACTCAGCACTATTAGAGTGCAAATGTGCTCAGCATTGGTTTGAAATTATGCTGAGCTAATCCTCCTCCTCCTCGAAGAATAAACCCACACCAGTGTTGATGAACACGAGAGCCAAAACCACTCTTAGAAACTCAGTGGAGTTTACAACAATGTCACTGCCAGATGGGATGTAAGCAGTGAGGTGTGACGTTGGTTTGATCAAGAACATGATGGGAATCTAAAGAGGATATAATGGAGGATATTATCTTATACTTTGTCTTATCTATCATCCCTGATGTCAGCAGCATAAACCTTGTGATGTGCTGGATTGACCGTGTAATCAGTGGGATCAGAAATGGGCCCTAGAGTGAGAGGGCGTGAGTCTGAGGTATCTTTGCAGTGTCAGCTTTCCTGCTAAAAGGCCTAAAAAGGTCTGGTTGCTACCTTCAATAAGCAGCTCGAAACGATGTTGAGGTTGTGTCTCCGACATCAGCGCAACTTTTATTTTGAAACTTCCACCAGCAGCAGATTGGTTATTCCACGTCTAAATGTTTGCTGGGAACGGTGGACGAGTTTAAGTATCTCACGCTCTTGTTCACCAGTGAAGGGAGACTGGAGCAGGTGAGTGATGGATCGATGGATCAGTGTGGCATCAGCAGTGATGTAGACACACCAATCCGTTGGGGTGAAGACGGTGATGGTCACTTTATGGAAAGGTTCCCATTCCAAAAGAACTCAATCGTGGATACCAGTGAGCATCTCCTACTGGGAAGATGCCAGGAAAACAGCCATGACAAGATAGAGAGATTAAGCCTCTTGCCTGGCTTGGGAATGGTTGTATGTATGGAGGGATAGATGGATCAAAAACTCAACAAGAGAAAAACTCAAAATCCAGAAGCATCACATTACTTCCATTTAATTCCCAGCCATCTTTCATCAGGGTGGGACTTAGAGCCAGCCATACTTCTATTTTTGGACTATCCTAGAGCAGCTTTGCATGATTCACACAGTAGCCAAACATAGAGAAAAATATCTAAATCTGAACATTTAGAGCAATCTAAAGTCCGAGCTGTTTGTTCACAGGGATTACTTGTACATTAGATATATTATATCACAAAAGAAGAAAAAGCCCAATAGGACCCCTTTTTATGGATTCAGGAAGAAGATTTCATTGATTATTACACTTAAAATACATTTAAAAACTAACTTTTAGTGCTGTTATATCACAGTTCCTCTCTGTGTTCTGTTCATTTACTGACTCATCATTAACTTATCTGTGCATATATAAATATTTATCCACTAAAATGTGGATTAGTGCATGAATACAATAATGGGAGGGTTTTAACTCCTCCATTGTATAAAACGGAATGTGACTGTTGACCGGAGAAAGACGAGTGGTTTGTTTATTTTAATAGAAGTGTTGTGATTTGAACATGTGAGTGTTTGCATGCTGATCTCTCTCTTTTTGCCAGTGTCACACATCCTGTAACTGTTTCCTATGAAGGAAATAACTCTAGCTGGCTGTACTAACACACACACACACACACACACACACACACACACACACACACACACACACACACACACACACACACACACACACACACACAAAGTTAAAGTTATTGAAGGCCTACAGAGATACAGTTGTATGGTGTTGCACTACAGCCTCATGTGGTCTGCAAAAACACTTTACATGAACCAGGCCTCCTGCACACCCAGCTGTCTTCTAGGAATTACACACAGACAGACAGACACACACACACACACCATTCTTGGTGAGTGATGCATGATGGGTGTGTGCGAGTGTAGCGAGCTTATATCAGAGCAGACTGGGATTAATCAAAAACAGACTCCAACATGTTTTCCAGCTCAGATGCATATCATTTTATACCACATCCATCACATTATCAGCTAATTAACTAATCACTTCATGAACTAGGTCTGTAAAATGCACTTTAGGAATAGACTAGCATAGAATAGAATAGAATAGAAAAGCCCTTTATTGTTATTGTAGATGTACAATGAAATTGTGGGTGCTCCACACCAACTGTGCTGGAATAAAATATAAACAGACAGCAGACAGGAGAAACAGAAATAAAACCAAGAGAGCGATATACAAAAATAGGAGAAAGGCACACATTAGAACAAGTAGCAAAGTACTTACAAAACAAATTTTCTTAAAACCTATATTTATGTCAGAACGTTTGTTTTGTCTGATCTACTATATATACTTTATTTTAGGGATTTATGAAGTCGTACAGTCAGTATTTGTCTTTTTTTTGTCATTTTAAGTTTATTTGTACTTCTTTAAGATAATTTGTTACAGGTTGTGCTTAAAGTTTTGGCTGCTGAAGCAATAATATCCTAACTTTGGTAACTATGGTGACATTTTGAAAATATATATTTGTGCCCATTTTAGTTTGAAATAAATGTTTTTCAAACTAATATTTGGTTGTTATCCTTTGGTAGAGGGCATCTCTCTGAAGATGAAAGAGTAAATATTTTCCTGTTATGCCTGTAATCTGCCTGTCTTACTCTGCCTGTACTGCCAGATAACGAGGCACAGCATTGCATTAACACCATTCGACAAACGATAATGAAATAAACTGTTAGCTTCCTTTTTTCTCTTGTACTGTGTGTGCGGATAGCTCAAAAGTGGGAAACGGCAAACTGCACCAGCTAAAAAATGAGCCTACAGCACAATCCAGAGGTGATCAACAGCATTACAGTGACAAATAAACCGAAATTTAAAATAAAATTTAAAATAACCTGGGTTTTACAACGCAGGAGACTTTTTAGACTCCTCTAGTATAACTCTACTTACATTTAAGTTGTTAAATGTATGTAGTTTTTGTTTCCACAGACAAAGAAGATTTCGGAAAGAATAACAGATTACATAATAACAATAAAACTAACTGCTGTTACTGGCTAACAATAAAACACTAATCTCTAATCATCAGACAGCACAGAGGGGAGGTCACTGAAGTGTGTGGTTCCCCTTAAACACTATTTCACCATCACATAACACTAAATAATCTTTTTTTTTAAAAAAACAAAAAAAACCCCACACTGTAGTACATATTTGTGGATAATTGGACCACAGTTACACACAAAGAGATTCTCGTGAGTTGGATTAGACTGAGCTGACTGGAAAACAAAAGCGAGAAATCCCAGTCAGAGTGTTTTGTGTACTCACATGGAGCGGCGTGTTGTTGTTGTTGAGCTGGTCCTGGCTGACGGGCGATGCTGGAGGATGGCAGTCCAGTGCCACTTTGTCCCGACATGCAGTGTGGCACGCGTACTTGCAACCTGCAGAGAAATGACCTGATTATAGATTCATTCACTGGTAATAAAAGTATAAATGATAGGGTTAGCAGTAAGGAGCAGATATGCATACGGAAAAAAGTTTCTGTAACGTATATGCAAATGCTCTTTTGAAAAGGGCAGCGTGTCGGTTGAGGTTCTTCTTCTGCAAATGGAAAACAACGACATGCAAATGATGACATGGAGGAGGGAGAGGTTTCAGAATAAAATCCGGTGAGATTAAACTATGTTTTAACATAGAAATGCAAATAAAGAGGAATTAAATATGACAATTTATTTTCCAAATTACCATTAAATAAAAACAAAAAGTCAGTGAGCAAGATTTGGGCTCCACATTCATAAAGGATACTTCAGATGAGCAAAACCTGTAGGAAAATTTTAAAATGACATTTTCTGGATGATACTGATTGAGTCAAATTCATCTTCTTTGCAAACTAGTGGTGGCTCACAAATACAGCATGATTTCTTTGATTATAGAAGTGTTTTTTTGTTAATTAGAGAAATAAGTTTGGCTTTCTCGCTCCGTAAAAAAAGAAAAAGAAAAATCAAACAACCATCCATTTATCCATGTTCTTCCACTCATCACATTCAGCGTGGCAGGGGGACTGGAGCCTATCCTACAGGATGGTCCTATCGTCACAACGTGAGAAGCTTTAGAAACAAAAATGTTTCCATGAACTGAAAAAGTTTGAGAATCACGGGACAAAAACACTGAGCAGCAGCTTTGAAGCTTCAGCTTGGCTGAATGAGCTCATCTTATCCTCCAATGTTCATGTACCATTCTTATATTTTAAGGAATAAACATATGATCATTAATTCAGTTATCTAATTGTAGACAGCTTACAGATTCTAACACATCAATCACCAAAGCAACTAAAAACATATTTAATTCAGACAAACTGTTTGCTACAGCTTTAAAACTCCAGTCATTTGATAGAAATTAAGCAATTAGTAAGAGATGAATCATCTTTTTATCCATTTATCAAAGAAAACATGAAAATGTTTGTTCCAACAACGAAAATATAGATTTCCTCTATCTTTTTAATCACTAAGTCAATCATTTTAGGGCTTTCAACTTTTGTGATTGGACATAAAAACCCATTTTAAAAACAGTCTTTGCCTCACAACAGAGCTTATTAAGCAATGTTTACAGATTTGTTCTCATGACACAGGAATATATAAAAATATTTAAGGCTAAATCAACATGAAAACAAGTTAGCTGCAGACTAAATGTAGCCACTGAAGTTATATCTTCTTCCCTGTGGTGCCCAACTTTTGTTATAACTTTAAATTAAATGGCACACACACACACACACACACACACACACACACACACACACACACACACACACACACACACACACACACACACACACACCGAGCTAGCTACAACTGGCTACAACCCAAATGCACCATTAAAACAAATAGAACCGAGGAGGAGGGTTGTTCATAGTCACTTCTTGTAATCAAACAAACATTATTCACTCCAACGCATCCCAACACAACCCTACACGTGCCTCGTGCGTGCAGGTGTGTGTGTCTTTAGTCCCATGATCCTACCTGTCGACTTCTTTCTCACGTGCTGTCCAACTTTATCCGACAGTTTGCACATGGCTGCTCCCATCTCCCATCTTCAACTCATACACTCACTGAAATCCTGTCTACGAGCCTCAACATGACATCCTCCCGCACACACACACTCGCGCTGAATGGAACCACACATGCCAACACACTCTCTCTTCTTTCCCTTTGCGGTGTTTCTCGGCCGTGCTTCAGATGCTGATGTGCCATTCTCCCCCGTTTCCCCGTCTGCCTCTCTCTCTCTGTTGTTGTGCTGAGTGGGTGATTTAACAGTCAAATGGAGGCCACAGTGAGATGGGCACACAGACAGGAGAGGTGGAGGAGGAGGGGTGGCAGTGGTGGATGGATGGATGGATGGATGGATGGACGTAGGACTGCTGACTCAGCCATCTGCAGCCACTCTCTCCTCCCCTCTCTCTTTTGCTCTCTTTCGTAGCTTGTTATGACTACAGTTGGGTCGGCCTATCCAGTTTCCTGCCCATCCAGTCATCCGCCTGCCCAATCATCCACCTCAATCCCTTCTGACAATGAACCTGATCCACAGAGGAAGTCATAAAGAGCCTTGTACATCCATCCATCAATACCATTATGCAGCATGCAGGGTTATTTTTGGACATGAAGAAGATATCAACACATAGCAGGTGCTGCGTCAAACCAAACCACAAAAAAGTCAGTGCACCACTTTAAACCATGATAAAGATTTTGGTTCCGCCAGAAAGTTGCATTTTCTACTTTTAATTGAAACGAAAAACCCCAGAAAAAAGATGGATCTAGCTTCTAAGTCCTAATTGCCCCTTGGGGATAAATAGTCTTTCTGATTCTAAAATTAAACGTTACAGTGTGTGACATTTTTCACCACTAGATGTTAGTAGATTGCAGATTGCAGTCAACTGGGTTCTGTTGTCTTACCCCTTCCAGTTCAGGTGCATCACCCTAGCTACGGTGTCTGCTATAGGACAAACATGTTTTAGACAGGCATGAGAGATCAAAAAAATAAAATTTAGATTGTCCACGAGGCCGCGGCCATCTGGCGTGTTCACATTTGCCCCAGACTTTTTCCCCATCTGTGGCAGGCCACTGTTTACCTCAGCTGTTAATGCCGGGTGAGAAGTGTTGCATCTTTTTTTAGTCTGGAAGATGCTGTGAAACAGAAACAGCTCACTTCTGTTAAAATTAATTTTGTAAATTATGGCAAAATAATTAGTGTCAGAAAGGAGGATTATCAAGGGTATGTTGTTTGCTATACGCAACTCATAGATCATTAGCCAATGATGCCATCATCCCCTCGTCGTCATCGTCTTAACTAACCAATGGGTGAAGGCTACATTCATATTTTATTCTGAAATAATTAATGGCATGTTCACAGTCCTGTCTAATAGCAAAAGGTGAAAAGCACCTATTAGTTTGTGTTCATGACTTTTAAACCACTTCAACAAAGCGAAATGTTCTCAGGAGTCTTCAGTCGTTATATATCACTCGATACCGATACTGGCTTTGGAAAATGGAACAGATGGATGAATGGAAATTTGTGTACAGGAATACCAAAAAATGTCCTTGCATTTGCAATATAACTGATAGTTTTTTGCGTTTTTTTCTTCCTCCTTTTTTCATCATCTTCCTCTCCATCTGCCTCATCTGCTGTCTCAGGGATAAAAGCATTTCCCAGACTCCACAAATCGATCAGACTCAATCAGCCCGCTGGAGGAACGTCTCAAACACACACACATAAACTCTGTAACCTTTTCTTTTTTTCAGTGCCGATGCAGCGTGAATGGTAAAGTTTTTACACCCAACTTTAAGCCTATAAACATGTGAAAACACATTTTGAGAAAGGGCTCATTTACAGTGAGTTGTCACTGTATTAATATATAATAAGTGACTGAATTAAAGATACATAGAAACTACTTTAAAAAGATAAACATGAGACAATTTTCTAATAGAGCGAAAAATGTACAACTTTTATTGAGATTTTAATAAGTGAGCTGTATATTAAAAGTATTTGTCTCGTTGTATTCTTCTGAATTAATAGTTCTGATTCAGTTGGTTAACACAGCAAATGCAAAACATAATAGAAAAAATTCTCTCAAATATGAAAATCTTGATTTAGGAAAGTCAGATTGAGGAACGTTTTATCAAAAATTAGAATTACATTTGTTGTATTTAACGCTACTTTTCTCTTTATTTTGTCCAAAATATAATAAAATGCTTTGATGAGTCTGGACAATCTGAAACTTGACTGACTGCAGCCAAAACTACCATTTCAGTTTGGGTTTTAGTATCTTACATTAAAACTCAGCAGGGTCTCACATCAGAGGTCAAAGGTCAGAAATCCAAAACTGGCTAGACACTATGGATTTTCCACCCGTGTGTGAAAAGTGAAATGTTTTTTAGCACGAGTTCTATAATTTGTTCTGTGTGTGCAGCGAGAGGGACCATGAGGCTCCAGCTCCTTTAGCACTCATGTGCTGAAACAAACACACACACACACACACACACACACACACACACACACACGCACAGGCTTACACAGCACAGACATGTCAATCATAAAGTTGGGCTGGCTTAAAACATGCCTTACTTTGTCTTCCTTTGTGATTCTAACTGGGTCATTATTTATAAAATAATCTTCATTTTTTATTAAGACTTAAATCAAGTGACTGGGACTATAAACTGATGAGAAAAACGTTTACTTATGGCATAAGTAAACATGGGCATAAAGGGCATCTGGTCGGTTGCCACAAGCCATTCGGTCCCTTACAAATGCAGTGAGAGCTTGGCCTGCATTAGCAGCAGTAGGTCAGATTGTTCCCAGTGAGCGTTGGACTTGGCCAGGGTAAAGTGTTTACCACAGATTGTGTTCATAATTTTTATGGACAGAATTTCCACTTCATCCACTGGTGAAAGGCTTCCACTTTGGCGGCCTCAGGATGGGAGTGATGGGAATGCAGCTTGACTGCTCATCACTTCTTTTTTTACCTGTTGAAGTTCAGAGTCTAGCTGCTGGGATGGGGTTGGCATTCACTCAGCTTTGTCATGACTCTGTGCTCCTGGCTAGCTTAGCATTAGGATGCTGTCTGTGCAGGTGCTTAAAGGACCTGAAAAATGCAGTAAAATGCGGCTGTTTCTGTCCTGGATGCAGCTTCCCCTTTACCATCGTGCTCCTTTGTGCAATAAAAATAAAAGCAATGTCCTTGTGTATTTCCACTCCTCAAAACCTGTTTTGCTGTTCCGCTCCATTATTTTCCACATAAACTGAAATCAGCTTATTATAGCATAAGTGCCCAGGAAGAAGCCAAAAAACATATTTGATATATTGTTTTTTTTCTTTCATCCAGGTGCTGTGTAGATAACTGAAGAACTTTTTTAACATAACTGGGGACTAGTGGACTGGGAGGTAGTTGCTACTGCTCCACATCCATGGATGAATGGACGGATAATAGAAGTGACTTTGGTGCATTAGGAGTTAAAGAGAAAGCATTAACAAGGAATGTAAAATCAGACAATGCAGTTCCTGCAGAAAGGGTTAAGTATCCGGCGTGAAATATGTAGGTAGGACTACATATTGTGTCCACTAACTGCAAATACTTGTACACAAGTTAGAAGACAAAGACAGGTGCGTGAATGAGGACAGGTGTGGGCTGAATACAGCAGCCATCTGCTATCCCATCATTATCTTTCTAGTCTTGTCTCTTTTGTTCCTGTCAACATGTCTGGACACGCGCTTGGGCGTATGTAATCAAACCTTGAGCCAGTCAGAGTATAAAAAGGATAAAAGTATAAGAGAAAAATAAAGACTGAAGAGGTTTGACATTACCTCAGCACATTCACACACACACTGATAGCAGCAGAAATGAAGCAGGGCACTGACATTTGAGGTGCGTTTGTTTAACAAGTTAACAGGTTAACAAGTTATTTTAATTTTTGTTTCCACAGCATGATATTTCAGGTTTCCTCTTACCAGAGAACAGTTCAGTTTACTGTAAACTATAGGATAAGTTTCCACTAACAGACGAGGAGAATGGAAAGAAACTGCATAAGAGAAGTTGACCGTGGTGAATACTGGCCACCTAAATGGTCTGTCCTGTTCATCGCTCATAACTCACCAGAGCTTCTCCACAGCAGACTGACTTCCAGACGTCCAGAACGTCGCATCACTTTTGGAAAGCGATAGAAAAATCTGGACATTCTCCTCAGAGGTTTCCCAAAGTTTTTGGTAAACCCCATTGCACACACACTCTCTGTCTCCCCCCCACACACACATACACTGTTTTGAGGTTTTCTGGGTTCCTGCAGGCTTCAGGTGGTGATTCATATCCAAATATAACTTGATATAATTCCACAAAATAGTCATCCTTCACTCCCATCCATGATGCGTCTCGGTCTGCAGTAACTGCTCTACTCTGGTCCCTCCTCCCAGAGACACCGTCACCCATTTGTGTTTGTAGTTTGTGTGTGTGTGTGTGTGTGTGTGTGTGTCATTAGCCACAGGCTAAAAGTGTCTTGTGGAGCCAAACTGTCACAGCGACTGAACAAACAACAGGACAGCAGCTGACTGACACACACACACACACACACACACACACACACACACACTGACACACACACACACACACGGTGAAGGCAGACTACACTGAAGAGGTTTGAACAATGAGCTTTGGTATTTCTCACAGTGCTTCTAAATGACTCTCTGAACTATGAAACCTCTCCACTGTCTCCGGCTCAGACGCCGATCTGTTGATTTTTATCCTTGCCTCTTTAACAAACCTCCATCTAGGTATTAATGACTAAATGTCAACTTTTTTGCTACTTTTTAAATCATTTTGATCATTCTTGCATGTTGTTATTCTTATGGCACAGCCCAGTAGTAACATGAGGAAATGATGTGGAAATTAAAAGGAAGTAGCTGCTAGATATCAAATTATAAGTAAGTAATAGCTTAGTATCAACTGTAGTTTTTAGCTGAGTAATATTAGACGGAAACTTACATAATGTGATAATAACGGAGCAGTGATAATGTGAAAAAATGTAGCAATATCATCAGGCAGAAACAACTTGTGAGCAATAAAAATCATCATTTCTGTGTAGTATTTGGAAATAAACATTCTTAATATAGCAACAATGTGATTGTATTATTACCTTATAATAAAACACTAATATAGATTGATATTTTTACTAGTTATAACACTATACTACAATGAAGAAATTAATCCTACCCCATATCCTAAAATCTCTCCTTTGTTTAAAGGTAATGTAATTATCATTTGCTGCTATTGCTTATTAACTGGAAACATTGTTTTTTCTATGTAATAACCATAAATAAGAGCTACAAAGTACAAATATATCTGTTTCTAATATATTATGTATGTATACACAATAAGGTGGCACTATTGTGTGACATATGTTGAAAGTTTCCATTAACAAAGTCATCACTTTGTTAAATGAGTCTTTTATCTTCTTGATTAGTCATGAAATAAAAAACCTGCACTCGGCTAAAAAACTGTTGTGTGTTTCCTTTTGAGCTTGTGAAAATGGGGACAGTGTAAACAACAATAAACAATTAATGGGATATTTTCATTTGTTGGTATTCTGACAGCTCTTGTGGCTTCATATGGAGTACGGATGTCAGCAGCCATTAGCCTGAGTGCTTCATCTATTGGCTAATGCTAAGTAAGCTATAGAGGCACTTGGCTTCTTTAAAAGGAGCTCTAGATCTGAACAAGTAGACAAAAAAAGGAAGAACGGTGGGTTAAGCCATATTTAAATGTAGAGGACAAGCTTGAACTGAAGGATGCAGAAGCTTAACAATAAAGAGCCATTTAAAGAAGAAGAATCACACTGAGGGAGGACAAAGTGCTGCTATTTCTATTCTGTCACATCAAAAATAGAGAGCAAACTGACTGGAAACAAGCTGCAGCCGCCTACAGAAATCCCTTCTACAGAGCCGACTAATGAATACACACACTAATGCAACATTAAACCCAATCAGACAAAGATCCCCGGCTCTCTTCGGTGGTTCCTGTTACTTCGGAGAAAGAGCCATAGGATGACAGACCCACAGGAAGAGAGAGAGAGAGAGAGAGAGAGAGAGAGAGAGAGCGTGAGCTAAACCGCTTTCATACAGAAGTTGAACCAAGGACAACACGTTACCTTTCTGTAGCTCATTTCACTTTTCCAACTGAACCAGTTATTGTTTAAAAAGCATAAAATATTAGAGTGCACTGGAAACTCGAACATTTTAACAGACACAGAACAACTATGGACAAATCTTTGAGTGCTGTATGATGTTAAGCATTTTAGCTAACTTTTAAGCTAATATTGACTCTTTTCCATGAATCCTCACCCAACAACAGAAACAGAGAAACAATAGAAATCAGTACAAGTGAAGTTTATTTTTAAATACTGGTTTCTTAATCTGCAAAACTGGTCAAGTTAATCAAAGATAACCAGTTTATTTTTTAACTTAAACAGGGAAAAAATGTCAGAGAAACGCTGAATACTTAAATTTAGATTAGGTTAAAATATTGAGCTATTTAAACTCTTTTTATATTATAAAACTTTGTTTTTTATTATATTACAGTTTCACATTTCTAAATCTTATTCTTTTTACTTACTTTATTATTTAGATTAGTTTTTATAGCAATAACATTTAAATGTAAGGCCAAATGGACCCATAACATTGCAATCAGGAAGCTACAGCATAAAGGTGACATGAAGTCTATAAATACTCTTTAAAATACCAACCTCTTCCTCAGCAAAGAAAAAACCCCAGCAAGGACTTGGCATTGTTTCATTTACAGGCTTGTCATGGTTTAATAATTTTCTTGGAAGTTTCCTGGAAATTACTCTATTGGTACCAGTTATGGGTGTAATGGAAAACATGCGAACAGTGATTCCTGTTATATTACCTTTCAGCAATCATTATCATCACAATGATCTTCAGTTCTCTCTTATGTTGCTGATTTACTCTGACAAAACCATGAGCATGTATTCCCCAGTAAAAGCTATAATATTTCCTTTAACTCTTTTTTTACCGAACACTGTGTTGTGCAAAAACTTTAATTTCAACATTCAGCTGAAAAATTAACCTTTGAAAGAAATAACTGAACCATGCTCTTGCAAGGCTTGGATGCCTTATAAGTCACTGTTTCTGTGTGTTAATAAGTGAGCGAGTGACAGATACGGATATTAACAGTGCTCTGTAGAGGATTGCAGGACAACTGCGAGGCATAATAATGTTTGGGGGGTGTCAGAAAACTGTAAAAAATTTGTTACAATTTAGGTGAAATCATGGGTCTGTAACAGACTCTGTGAGTGGCTGCTGATAGAGAAAAGCCATAGGCACAAACACAAACTCCATCAGCATGGCTGATTACAGTGACAGGAAGCCATAGAGCACATTGCACACTCATTATCCATTAAATGTAGGCTAATGAAGTTAAATAGCTAAATGGCGAGAGATAGAGTAGTAAAACAGTTTGTGTTGTATCTGTTGGGTTTCTCAGATTTTTATGCAGTACAATATGTGGTTTAAGTATAATATTACAGAAGATTAAATGCATATTGATATTAAAATCAGGCCTACTGAGGGAGTTTGGGAGATCTGCAAAGCGTATTTATTGCTGCAGTTAGTGTTTTAACACCAACTTCAATTTTATGATGCTAACAAACAACATATGATGTTTTCTTTTCATATTTAGTTGTTTTATTTTATTTATTGATTTATTTACTTATCAGAATTGTTTGTGGTTGTCCCAAAGTTATGAATGATACTATTTAAAGTAGCACATATTTTCTTAATAAAATCTGAGTGAGTAATGTTAGCTAATCAGAATTAGCAGGTCAATAGTTTTATAGCTAAAGCTAGCTAATGTCCTTCTTTGATAATATTTTTTCTAGCATCAAGTATAAGAAAAAATAAAAACATTGTGAATGAAGGAATAAAACAGAAAATATTGGATATTAAAGGCCTTCTATGTGAGACGTTTTCAGCTAACCGGGATAAATAGATCTTGAATTTGTTAATCCTAGCTAACTTTAGCATACTTTAGCTAATAGCTAGCCAGTCTACTATAGGAGAGGAAAAATATAAAAACAATGATGATACTTAATTGAGAATGGTATATTTTATAAAATAAAAAGTATTTATTTGACTAATGCAAACTTTTTTCTGTCTCTAACATTAATTATATCATTGATACATATACAAATGGGCAAATGAGTATATTTCAAATATCTTCACATTTAAATTGATCCATCCTTATAAGATGAGGTAAATGAGTACAGTGAGAAGAAGGTGAATTGTGGTTTAAAATTGGAAACCTTTCAAAAATCAGAACCATTTGAGTCTCAAACTCCTGAAAGGGTTATTAGGTACACCTGTTTAGCTTCTCTTTAATCAGCTATCTAATCAGCCAATCACATAGTAGCAACACAATGCACTAAGGCAACTGCTACCTGCTGATGCTCAAACCACACTTTAGAAAGGAGAAGAAAGATGATTTAAGTGACTTTGAAGATGTCGTGTCTGTTGGTGCCAAACGGGCTGCACTGAGTATTTCAGAAGCTGTTGAAATAGAGTTCACACAGACAATGTCTGAAAAAGAGAAAATATCGAGTGAACAGCAGTTCTCTGGGAAAAAATGCCTTGTTGATCTCAGAGATCAGAGGGTAACTGGCTTGACTACTTTGAGCTGATAGGAAGGTAAGAGTAACTGAAATATCCTAACCACTCATCACAAAGTCTGAAACTTTGAAGCAGATGAGCTACAGCAGCAGAAGACCACACAGGGTGCCACTTCTGCCACTTAAGGAAAGGAAACTGAAGCTACAAAATCACCAAAATTGCACAACATCAGAGTGGAAAAATCCTTCTGATGGGCCCGATTTCTGTTGCGGCATTCAGATGTTATAGTCAGGATTTGCTGTAAACAACATGAAAGCATGGATCCTGCCTTTTAGTTCGAGCTGTTGGTAGTGTTATAATGTAGGGGAGATATCTTATTCCTTCATAACAACTGAGCATTGTTTGAATTCCACAACACAACGGAGGTTGAAACAGAAACTGAAGATCTGACAGAAAATCTTAGTCATGACACGTTTTATCATTTTATAAAATAAGTTAGGAATTTCTACAAGGACGATTATGTAGTTATGCAGTACAAAGGGTTAATGTATTTGAAGCAGATATTCAAATATTCAAAACTTCCATCTAATTTCCATCGAAAAACAAATACTACTGCAACCATGTTTGAAGCTCTACACATTAGGGAAGAAGAAATTGTTTCTAAGGTTCCTATTTCTATTGTTTGCTCGACAGAAGTGGACACACAGGGAGGTCCAGAGTCACCCAGTTTTCATTTACACCTGAACCGGTCCTTCTGGATGCCAACATGCATTCCAGCGCTGGGCTTCTTTCGTAGCCCTGCCTATTTAAGTCATCACCAGCACAGAAACAAGGAGCGATTACTACATATCAGATGGCGCTACCTGAAAATGCTGATGTCACTGATAGAGTGTACCTGTTCATTCAAATCAGTTAAACTTCCCTAAAAGACCTGATGAAATACTGGTTCATTGTTCACTCTAAAAAAAAAAAAAAAAAATCCAAAATACAAGCCAAAAAATAACCCAACCCCAAAACGGCAAAATTCTGCCTATAGTGCTGAAAACCTGCATGTTTCTTTCATTTATCCACATAAATATCATGTAGGACTGTTGCAACTGTTTTACCTAGTTGGTCAGCAAAATAACAGATAGTATTTCCCAAAGCATATGTAGATGGATCATAGACTTGTGGTGGAGTATGTGTGAAGCTCAGCAAAAGGAAATAACTGGATATTTGGGAGATATTTTGCATTAAATGCTTCAAGCCGCTTAGATTAAAATCTCCATATCTTCTGGGATTCCTCCACCTTCTATTTAGACCTCTTATCTTGTGGGCTCCCCCACACCCCTGACTTAATCACATGCACCCTCACCTGCACAGGTGAGACCATTCTCGAAGATGTACTTGCAGCACAAATCACACCAGTTGCTCTCCCCTCCGGGTTCGAAGGCGTGTCCCTCTCCGGTCTCCTCCTTCACCCTGGGGTCCTTGTCCTCGGGGGAGAAAATGGTCTTCACATGTGGTTTGGATGCCTTCTTCCTCCCACGGGGTGGCCCCCCTTCGTGTCCCTCCATCCCGTTCCCAGAAGCTTCTGCCCCGTCTCTCCCCTCAGGTCCACAGTTCGACAGCTTTCTGTCGCTCCACATCCTCTCCAGACTGGACGGCTGAGGAGACGCCTGCCGCCGGACAGCCCTCACCACCGCCGCGCCCTTGTTGGCCTTGGAGATCCGCATCTTGGCGCCCGTCTGCGGCCACGTTCCCTCGTTCAGCGTGTCGTGGTGTTTGCTGACATGGACAGCCTGCAGGGCCAGCGGACAGTCATCTGTGACCGATGAGCGCGGGGGGGCGTATTTCCGAGCGTGGTGTTTAATCATTACGCACACTTTTCATAGTCCGCCGCTGCGTGGAAGTGTATTCGCCAGAGTCACACAGGTGATGTCTTGTTATGTGTGACGATGACACCGTCGATAACGTGCTCGCAGTCGGAGAGCAGGTTGAGGCGGTCGGAGGTGTGCTGGAGAACGGGTTGGATCTCATTTCACTGGGAGACATGAAACACAGGCGCTCCAGGAAGGACTGCGTCCCAGACTTCGTTTACAGACATGCAAATTTAAGCTTTCTTTCTCGTTATCATCACACATCTCCCTCCCAAGCAAGACCTAAACAACTTATCCAGTTTCTCCGGTTGGCCCTTTAATTCGTACCTGATAAAACTTGTTGCCTCCTCTGTCAGATAACTTTCTCCACAATGCAAACCAAATATGTCTGCAAGTACTCGGAGCGTAACCATTTAAAATCGGGGGAAATATAAACAAGTCAATATGATGTGTGTCAAACTGCTGCTGCATCACTCTGTAGTCCCTCTTTTGACCACAGGATGGTGCCATTCCACTCAGTGAACAAAGATCAGGTGTCCGCAGGTAAAGGACAAAGAAAATGTTTATTGGCAGCGGAACATTGGTAAGATAGGGTCATATCAAAGGCCAGACATCTGGATTTTGTTTTTTGTTTAACTGAATACATTAAAAAAAACTTAAAACATGTCCTGGACTTCTTTACTACACACTGAGTGGCTGAATCCCAACAACCATAACATTTTCATATATTCTAGCTTTAAAAAATAATCACACAACCCGTGCATGTAACTCTTGAACTGCAAACACGTTTTCTTTCTTTAGCAAATTTTTGCTAAGATTTATTAAAACTAAAAGAAAGCTGAAGTCTGTCCTCATATCTCGTGCAAAAATCTTTCATGTTTATTCCACCTGATGTTTAGTGTTCTCATCTTTGACTTTTAGACTATAAAAATTTCCAGTAAACAAAATATCTTTCAGGATGCCCTTTTACCCACCTACAAGTAGTTTCTCACTGTTTGATGTTGTTTTAACTGAATTTATCTTAACCTTATCTCATATTTGAGAAGTAGAAATCTTGATATGCCTTTTTATTTTGAGGTCATGGCTTTTGACATGAATATTAATATAAGGCTTTTTGAAATTTATGGTCATTTGGGTTTCGGTAAACTATAAATATGCACATTAAAGTGACCAGGAAGCACTTAATACAAACAAAGACTGATTTTAATTAACCTGAGCTTTTTTTCCCCTCCATAGTCATATTCCCTTTACAAACTGAAAATCTGTTACAGGACACAGATACAAACTTTCTTTGGCTGCTACTTTCCCCCCCGGATAAACAGGGGCCTTTCTTCGCACGTTTAACAGATATTTACTTCCATACGGAAACGCCACAGGGATCCGTGTCTCCTCCTGAGTTCTTTTTTGTGTGTGCAAATATTAGAAACAATAGTAAACAACATTAGAAACACATGAATGCTTTGTCACTGCTGTTCAATTTGTTTGGAGGCTTTTTTGTTTTTTAAAGGGAAAAGTGCAAGTGCTTCATTATTCAACTTTCCCTTTTTTTAAATTCAATGTGCTGGTCCATCCAAAATCAGTGCATAAGTTTGCAAAACATGTAATGCATTTATACAAAAACAATTTAAGACAAACAAGAAATGTCTTATTTAAATCTCACTGAAACTTAAATATAAAAACTACTACATGATCTGTGAGAAATTGTCTCTGATGTTTTGCAGTCTGTAAACTCATTTTTATTCTCTGTACAGTTCCAAGATGTCCTGTTGTGCTGTTAGAGTTCATTGTTAATGTTAGCAGCTCCTGAAGCTACAGTCCGTGCAGGTTTTGGCCAACAGGGGGAGCTGTGGAGCTTGTAAACCACTTCCCTTCTGCTCTCAGTCGACTTCCTCAGTCTCATCAAATGCTGCATCCTGCAAAATAAGCAGATACTTGAGTGTTTTTAAAACTTCAACAGGTCAAGCTAATAGTTTAATTAAGAAGGCTTTTGTTTTAAACGTACATATCCTCCTTGGTCCTGCACCCAGGATGAAAAGTTATCCTGCATGTATCGAGCGCCATGGTTCAGCAGGCGGTTTGTGTGCAACGTTTCCACAGCTGACAGACGAGTGGTGACCTGAAACACAAGAAAAAGAGATGTCTTCAGAGGTTAGCCAAGACAGTCATGTGAAAATGAGTCAGCAGACCTGCAGATGACTCCCAAAACTCAGCAAACAGGTGTCCCTCACACTGCCACACCTGCCCGAGTATACACCGACTCATTTCAAGCGTTGTTTTTTGTTTGTTTTTGTTTTTTTTAAACTGTTTTTATCCTGGAGCGAATCTGATTTATAAGTGAATAGTCTTCTTGCTCCTAGGTTTACTTGCTGCTAACTAGGGACTGACCTGTTGATTTTTCAGGGCGTATATCACTTGTTCGTAGTCAAGGATACCGATAAACGATATGCGATTGTTATTGAAACTACAGCAATTTGTGCTACCTGACCACAGCTCCTGCAGCTCACAGCCACTCTTATTTATGCCCGCCGTTAAGGCACAGGAAGCTGCTGTGGAGACAATATCTCCACGTAAGCGCTGATATAGGAGAAGTCTTCGAACAGTTCCAACATCTCCCTCTATATATATCTGCATACATGTGCATCTGTACTGCAATGTCATTAAAAATGGCAGTAAAAACTGACAGGATCATACACTTGCGTCTTTAACCCAGCTGCGGCGGCCAAATCAAGACGTGCATGTCCAGCCGCCTCGTCACACCAGCGACATGGAAAGCATAATGGCCCCTTAGAGTTTCCTACTCTGGTAACTCCTCCAGCGTTAGTCTCATTAAGATTCATAGTTTCACTGATAGCTTAAGCCGCTCTCACCTCACACATCACAGCCATCTGGGTTTTTTGAGACGCCTGCGGCCCTGGAGAGTTGGGCGAGGGGCTCCTGAGGCCCACTCGTAACAGGAAGGTGTTTATTAACTTCTTAAAGAAATCGTAATTCCAGAAGAGCTCTGCTGCTATGTTGGCATCTTTCAGCACCTGACAAGGCACACACACAAACACAGACAAAACAAAGAACAAAAAACAAATAAAGTTCAGTCACTAAAGATGAAAAAACAAAACACCAACAACAACAAAGTAATAATGAAGTTTCTGATTTGGAGGAATGTGAACATATAATTTTTTAATTATATGTTCACAAATAACGGAAATATCTGTGACCTGCACGTGAGGATGCGTGAAAAACCAAAACCACTCAGCAGAAGTGCGATCACATGACAAACTGGTGGTAAACTACTTCCTAAAGAAAGATATTCTGTTGTTTTTCACATCAGATCAAAGTTGTTTTCGTACCTCGCCGTCATATTTGTCTCCAGTTTCTCTCAGCAGCAGACCAATTATCTTCTCCACCTCATCTAAAAAGGAACAGAAGACCCGATTATCAGCAGCAACAACACAAGACAGCCAACATTTAAGGGATTAAAGGCGCACATTTTTATCTATATATATGAAAAAACATATATTGCAATTGCTGATTGCTTTAATAAGGCACCAACTTCAGCTGCCATGATTACAAAGGCAGGAAAAAAAACGTGTGGGGCGTGTAAACAACGCTGAATCTAGACCCAGAACTTCGCAGTCCCTTCTATAAATGGCTGTCGTGTAAAACTAGTAAAACTTGTTTGGTGGAGTCTCGGCTATGAAAACATGAAGGGGTATTACTGGTGGGCACTTTTCTTTTTGTACTGAACCTGGAACCTAAACCAACAGCTGCTGCTGTTGGGGATCTTAAACTAAACTATTAAAGCATTCATTTAGAACCGATTGTTCTCAGTGGGTAAACTATCAAAATCAGTTTCTACAAGCTAGAAAACGCTTTTCAGATTTTACTTTTCTACCAAATTAAGGTGGAAATGGACGCCTTATTAAAACGCCAACTATCTTTAAGTCTTCCAATTACCCAAATATTGACTTAACTTCAGCTAAACTGGGCAAACTACAATGTGATGTGCAAACATTACACATGCATTACTCAGGGAACATCTGATCTGCCCTAGATGCATAAAGTGACCCAGCAGTCAGCCATCTGAACCCAGATGGGGCCCTTTTGTTTTGTTCTGCATGTTCCCCCTGTGCTTGCTTTGTTTCCTCCAGGAACTCCTGTTTGTTCTGTTACCAGAGAACCTGCTGGGTTAGCGCTGCCCATCTTGACCGAGTTCACAGAAGAATTTAACTTCCTTCTCCTAAGGCTGCATACCATGTTTCTGTTGGCTCTAACAGGCACCGCCTCAAATGTTTTACCATTCCTGGGTAATTCTTTGGTTTTTCCTGTGAGCGTTCACATGCGTATTCTGTGTCACTCATCAGGTTGGTTTCAATCCTTTTAAGAGATACAAATGAAGCTTAAAAGAAGAAACTGACCATTTTCTGGGCAATCCGACTCTATATTTGGAGGAATTAATTGGATTTCATCAGCAAGCTCCATCAGTCTGCTCGCTACCTCACTCGCCTTCTCGTCCTCCTCCTCCTTTTCAGGCTCATCTGGAAAAATGGAACAAACATATCAAATCAGACCGTAAAAGGACGGCGTCACAGTAAGCGGTGGGTGATCGGCCGGGTAAAATATACGCCTGTATACGCAAGAAACCAACAAGTCTTATGGTTAAGTGAGTGATTCAGCCCAGTGGTCGTAAAAAGTTTCCTGGAATATCCTGGTGACTTTACAAAGAAGCTCAAAACCTTTTAGGGAACTGCGATGACTCAAATAGTTGACTGACCTTATTTAACTGGGTGGAATATAGAAGCACATTTACTGGGGTTAAAATGTCCAATTCATAAACTGATTTTTTCATTGCTTTGGCACAAGAAAACCTGACTAACAAAAACAGGTTAAAATTATTTCATAAGCTTTGTCTAACTTTTTGGCTCCGGCAGAAAAATCTGTCTATCAAAGACAAAAAAAAAGCAAGTTGAACTGAAATAAAGGAGAGCATTAAAGTATTGGGCAGCACTTTGTTACAGCATAGTTTCACTTTCTGGTCATCCATGCTTTTACATTTCGAGAACCTTGAGTTGGTCTTATCTGTAATTATGAGCGTTTATGAGAAACTAAAACCTGTCTTCAGGTCACCTGACTTTGCAGAATTCAAACTGGACTCAAACCAGTTTAAGTGTGAAACCAGCAGGATGTTCACCTGTCGCACTAAAAAGAAATAAAAAGGGCTGAGGTCCACAAAATTACCTTTGTAATATTTTTATGGTATGCTGTTGACAGTCGACTCAGAGACATTTTTTAAGACAAAAAGTTCTGCAACAAGTAAATATTTGCTGGCGTTTTTGTCCTCTCGCACTTATAAAAGAACACTTTTTGAGAGTTTAGGACTCTTAGTGTGACGTCTTCGACCTGGTATTGACTTTCACCCATTTTTAAACAAAACAAGAGGATCTTCTTCATTTTACCCGCCTCTACAGCGCTCCTGCAGAACAAAAACTTTCTTCCAGTTTCCATAAAAACTTATAACGTTGTCAGATTTTTCCTGTGAACCTTACACCAATGTCAATGCCCCTCCCTACAATAAAAATCATGACAGTGTTGATAAAGTTGTCAATGATTAAGTTCCAGTCGGAGCTGGTACTTTTCCTGCCTTACTGTTTCAATAAAAATCCAACATGTTTAAGATTACCTCGGGTTTTTCCCTCTCTGCTGATTTAAGACTAAAACGTGTAACCTGGAGTCTTTATCTGTGAGACTGTGCCGGATGTCAGTCTTCTAGTGTATTTCAGGCATCAGTTTCACAGTGAATGATTTTATTTGCATTTTATGATAGTGAACTAACATTTTATAAACAAAACTATGGTGCACATTAATCAGCGAGGCTAATTGTTATCTAGGGCTACACCTTTATTCTCCTCACCTGTAGCAGCGAAACATCTGAATGCGACTTCATCACCAGGCTCCATTGGTTTCTGCTCCTGCTCCTCCTCCTCGTCTTCTTCATTCTTCGTCTGAGGCCTGGTGCAGCTGAAAATGCTCAACATGCGTTTCAATCTCCTCCCCTTCTTTCTGTTTTTCTTTTCTGTGAGCTTTTTCTCAGTCTGTGTTGGTGTCTTTAGTGCAGTTTTGACATGTCCATCTGCGTCATCCCTACCGCTTTCCCTGACCGGGCTCCTCTGTGTGTTTGGTCGTCTCCTCGACGCGTAGGCCATTAGGACTCTGAACTCCACTGTGTCCTCCATGTTCGCCACGTCTGGGGTAGACTCGGGGTCGTGGTATGTACCAGTGGAGCGGCCAGCAGGGCGGGGAATGGGGTCGTAGATTTCGATGTGTCCGTTTGTCATCTTGGCTTACTGTTACGAAAAAAGAAAAAGAGTCAAACTGAGACCCTGAGCATAGAGAATTTGGCTTTTTAGAGAGATTACAACATTGCCAATGAGGTATTATATCGCTTCAATAGTCAGTGGAATTGTAACTGAAAGAAAAAATTTATTATATAATAAAATGTATCAAATATTATGTTTGACAACATGAGATTATAAACCCTCAGGAGGGCACAGCAGCATGTTTAAAGCCATCATGTGAGTGGTAGTTTCCTGTAAAAATTACCCAAATAGCTAAAGAGATATCTGAACGATTTTCTCTAAGCATTGTTTTACTGACTAAAGGCAGACATGAAAGAAAATGCACTGGTTTCCTTTAAGTGAGGCAACAAAGACTTATTGTCTCAAGTATTAGCAAGACAATGATGCTTTCCTGAGAAATCACATCCCATTTTGAGCAAGGAAAATTCTTCCTTTAAGCATATATCATGTTATTTGTGACAAATGCATGACTCTGCTTGTTCGTGTTATTTTGCACAACCTGCCAGCTGTATAATTAATAAGTGTGCTCAGTGTTTCTGGCACATGAAGTGTCTTTAATATTTAAGGTAATGACTGTGTAACACAGATTAAACTTAAATCTGTTCATTTTCCTGTTACTTTCATCCATTTAATGAACAAAAATATATTTTGTGCTCGACTAAAATAAACCCCGAATCCTTAAATCATTTAAATCAATCAATCCTTTCTTTGTTCACTTGCATCAATTTCATATTTTAAAATGTCATGTGGTCAAATTTACATCCTCAGTGATTAATCTCTAAAAGGTTGCTGTAGTTTAGTCTAAAAAGTTTTAATCTCGCTTATTTCCAGTTTCTGTTTTTAGCTTAGCTGATTTGAGTCAGTCTCCAGAGCTTCCAGTTTAGATTTGGATAAGAAAAGTTTCGTTTCAGTTTCGTTTTTGTTAGTTTAGAAAATATATTTAAATAAACGAATTCTGACTCGATTGTTTCAGTAAGTATTATAACATGAAGGGTCTTTGTCAGGGGAAGATTTTAAGAAGTTTAGATTAGATATTACAATTTAAAATAGACAAACACCTGGTTTCACTTTGTGAAGACATGTGACTCAGTCGTCATCCGCACTCTGAAATAAATAAATAATACACGCCAAAGCGTCATCCGGCAACTTGTCCTGAGCAATTTGACCAATCTGAACCCTGACCTACAAAATAAATTAAAAAACAAAAAAAAAAAAAAAAAAAACGACTTTAACTCATAGTTTAGTTTTTAGCTTTAGTTAAACATTAAAAAAATACATCTGATTACAAAAATATACAATAAAAAAGGTTTAAAATGTAAAATGAGAACACTGACACACTTTACTGGATAAATCACCCTGACGTGTTTAAATGTAGTCTAACTGGTACCTGTTAAATCCTCATGTCCAAACTGTGAACATCTGTAATATTCCTGTAATTAAAGTCAGCTTAATGTTAAAGTGTTGTTGTGTGGCTCCTCCTCTTGACTTCAGGACTTTGTCGAGGCGTGTCTCGGCAAACAGCTGATAGTTTCACCAAACTCAATGAAATACACCGGGAACTCCTGAAGCCACAACTAACCGTGATGCGCCGTGTTTCTTTGGGTCAAAGCCGTCATAAATCCGTGTAAAGACGACCTAGCTAGCAAGCTACTCTACGTTAGCCATGAAAGAAAAACTTTATTGTACTCTTTCGACTTTGAAACTTTAGCCGGTGAAGTTGTGTCAAAGTAGCTGTAAACTCGAGTCGCCATTGTTTGACTGAGCTGAAGTGGCTGTAAATGTTAGACAACAACAACCCAACCGAGACTGCCCCTGAGTTTAACAACACGATAAAAAAAAAAGAAGAAGAAGAGTTAGAAAGTTAAACTTAATGTGTACTTTATGTGAGTTAAAGCGACCTGTTAGCTACACTGAAGCACTTTTAAATACTTCAAGTACTCCTAGAATACACAAAAACAGATATACTTACAGTCCGAGCGGTCAAACAGACGCTAAACGAAGGAAAAACACTTGCCACACCAACTCTTATAATCACTGAGTGAACTACGCGCCGGTCGGAGTCCACGAGCCTTTTTAAGCAACTTTGTCACGTGCTGAAGTGCTATGACGTAGCTCCGGCTACGACGAGACAAACCGAACAAACTTTTCTTGGGGTTATGTATCTCGTAAGACCTTTTTTGGAGGGGGAATTAATTTATTTTCCAGCGCAGCGTGGTGGGGTAATTTTCGATTACAAGTAATTACATAAAAAATACACAAATAAACATTTTTAAATGCATGTGGTAAGGGTATAGTCTTACCTGATTTTCTCTCGCACAGACAGAAGTGGTCTGTAAATGTCAGAAAACGGTGATTTCCGCAAACAGGCAGTAGTCAGCACAGTTTATCAAAGATAATCAATTATATGGAATAAATAAGATGACGTGCTTCGCAGGTATTATGACTCAGCAACCCTGTGTTCGACGCTGTCTGTGTTATCTTGTATTTGTTGCACATTCTGCTATCCTCTCGGCCAAATTTTCCTTGAAAATGTTTTTCAAGTCCGTATCTATAAATCACTTTGCCAGAAACTGCAAAGCGCAGCTTCTAGATTTCTGGATAAAAGTGGGTGATCACATTCCTGAGCACTCTTTTTTGACAGAACATCTGCACATTTTTCTGTTCTTGTACATTTAATGAACAAAAAACGTATTTAATGCACGACAAAATAAACCCCCTAATCCTCTACGCATGTTTGTACACTTGCATCACTTTCATCTTTTGATAATGTCAGTGTGCATTTCACAACAACTATCCTCCGTGATTAATCGCTTAATAATTCCAACTAAACTTGCTGTTGTTTTTCCAAAAAAAAAACAACCCAAAATTGAATCTTGGGTAATTCCAAGTTTTTGTTTTTAGTTGAGTTGATTTCAGTCCGTTTCCAGAGCTTGCAGTTTAGTTTCTCATAGAAAGAAAGTTTAGTTTTAATTAGTTTATAAAAAAAATAATAAAATAAAATGGACGAATACTGACTAGATGGTTTCAGTAGGTGTTATAATATGGAGGGTCTTTATCAGGGGAAGATTTTAAGAAGCTTATATTAACGATTAAAAATAAAAATAAAAATATTTTAAAAAATATAAAAATAATAAAAATATTAACAAACACAGGCCAAGGGAGGCCTTGACTTTATTTCTGCAGATATAATTCCCCCCTGGGCCTGGATCCATGGTCCCCAGTGCACAGATTCGTTGCTAGTATTACACCTTTTAATTAGGCAGAAAAAGAAGAACAAAAGTTGAACTGCTTTAAATTCCCATAAACTTCACATGCACATTCACATAGCACAAAATTTCAAGTTTATTTTTCCAGCACTTCAAGTTAGTCTCAGAGGAACACTAACCTCAATCGTAACCTCAATTTTGAAATACTGAGTTAAAATTTTGAGATATTTAAACTGAAATTTGATGTACAATTAGTGGAAGAAACAAGCGCCCATAATTGTCTATCCAATGTTTGGAATCATAAACTGGAAGTTTTCTTGTTCATTTTTTTTTTTTTAAAAAAAACATCCTGTTATTACAGCAACAGGTTACCCTGCTAACCTCTAAATCTGCCTTCATGCTTGCTTAACTGCTGCAACATAAAGGTGAGAGTGACACCACTGTGCATAGAAACATTGATCTGAGCAGAAATGAAAGCTCAGACTAAAAGTAGTCGTGTCCACATTCCAGGACTTCCGTAGGCAAGCCCTTACCAGACAATCATCAAGCTCCACAATCAGCAGGTAAGGCAGGAAAAAATCCCCAAGCTCCTGCACGTCACTGCAAGGAGAGCTTGAGTATAATGTTGCCAAGAAACCATGGTTTTATTTATAAGGAGCAAAGAATTTCACACTTGTTTCCACTGGGGTTTCGGTGTGTCCCACGCCTCTGTTTAGACAGCAGGTGTCCCAACAGTACTTTCTTTTTTTGTTTCCTAGGATCCAGATGTGCTTCTCATTTTTTCAGTGCTGCTGAGCTCTCCAGGAGACCATCTTTAAAGTTTTTCTTTGGCACAGAGGGCTTCTTTCATTTTCATTGTTTGTGGACTTTACGTGCCTCACTGAGTTCAGAAGAATTTCCTTTTGTAAAACCAAATAACACTTAGTCAGATAACAGACACCTTACCAAACAAACACTGGTAAGTTGTATCTGATAACTTGGCATATCTCAGCATGGCATGCAGTGTGTCCTTTACAAAGTTTGAAAGCAGACAAGTGGAGGACAAAGGAAGTGGGGTGTGGTGATTGTACACCATATGAAGAAAAAAAACAATCCCACTGGGATAAATAAAGCCTGAAAAATGAGTAATCGCTTAAGACTTGGACAGTTTGATGTGTCTGCAGGATTCTTCATAATCATCTAACTTTCCTTTCAGTTACCAAATCATGTTTAGGTGATCTTAGGCCCATAAAAGCAATTAAAACAACACGAGGAAGACAAAGAAATCTGCGTTGGGTCAGTGGGTGACTCTGTGCCCACTGTGGGCATGTCTGTATCGCTGTGACCAACTGGGATCCGTGGAATTTGGATGGATTCTTGATGTAAGGAAGTAAAAGAATCGATTTCTGCATGAGCATTTCACACTGAAGAGAGGAAGTCTACATGATCGTGAGCTGGCTCTGACTGATGTTCATTGTGTTAAATTAAAAAGAGGAAGTATTTCACAAAGTATGCAACCAAATCTGGAGGTTTTTAAAGTTTAATCAATCAAATCAATCTCAGTTCTTAAAAGGCGGCCTTAAACTGCTCAGAAAATACTCAGTAACAGTTTTTTGCTCAGAGAAGTTCTCCACATTCGTTCCCAGGTGTGAATCAGAGATATCTACATGTGGAATGTCTCATCCATGTGTCATTGGGGATTTTCTTTCTTCTTTATTAAACTGTAATATGGGTGAAGGTTCATGTTGCCTTTAGGGGCTAACAACACTTAAAAATGCACACTGCTTTATTTCCTGATGTTGTATAAGAACAAGTTTATGACTCGGATATCAAACGGTAAAGAAAGGCGGGGCAGAATTTCTTCAAGTGGCTGCTTGTTGAATCCTGGAGAACATCTGGGTTATGAATGTGAAACAGTCAGAGTGCTTCAAAGACACTTTTGTATCCACAAAGGTGCAAAATAAAATCATGATGAATAAAATTATTTCATATATAATCATGATGCACTTAAATCCACCTGCCTGGTGCTCCAAACAGACTAATGTTGGCTTAAATTGGATCTTTTATGCTTTTTCTTATTCTGTGTCACTTTTAAACTTCACAACCATATTAAACATGGCTGGTTTTTAATATCCAAACAGAGGCTCAGGGTCCAGGCTTCTCTGTGACTCCTTTATCAAAGAGGCTTGTCACGGTGGTAACCCCTGACCTCTGAAGACTTTAGATTGCACAGTTGTTATCATTCTGCTGCATGGAAGAGCTGAAGATTTTTATCGAGAAAGTCCAGGAGGGAAAGGATTAACACACCAGGAAGGCATAAGGTTGGAGAGAAGGTTAGAGAAGTAAGGCTGGGATGGTGCAGAGGAGAGGCTGTGGATGAAGGTGGAGCTGCCAGGCAGGAGGAAAAGAGGAAGACCTTAGAGAAGATTCTTGGATGTAGTGAAGGCCATGCAGAGGGTTGGAGGAAGCAGGCGAAAGAAGAGCAGACCATCAAACAGGGATTTCTTTTCCTGTTTGACTGTTTATGGTAGAGTTTTGCAGGATATCAGATAGATGGAAAATAGAGGGGAGAATGTTGTCAGCAGACAGTTGTGGATGTTTCTGTGAGACTGTGCTAGAAATGGTCATTGGATTTCTTTTTAATGAAATGAGTTAAATGATAAAACAGCATGCACGGTGTCACGGTAGGAGGAGCTTAAGATGTACGAGTGGGGATAGACACTCCTTCCAGAGAGTTCAGAGAGCTTGTTTCCTTAATAATTTTGTTTTACCCTCAAAACCACCATCTGCCTGGTTTATCTGGTGAACCAGATTGGAGTGGCTGTAGCTCAGGAGGAAGAGCAGGTCAGCTGCTGATCGAAAGGTTGGCTCCCGCAGTTTGCATGCCAAATATCCTTGGGCGTGATACTAACCCCGACTTGCTCTCCGATGCATCCATCGGCGTATGAATGATAGTTAGAAAGCACTCAAAGTATAGATAATACTGCGTATGTGAATGGCTGTGAATGGGTGAATGCGGCATGTTGTACAGAGTGCTTTGAGTACTCCAGGAGAGTAGAAAAGCGCTATATAGGAATCAGTCCATTCACCATTTTACCCTGCCAGTAAATTCCTGCTTCCAACTTCCCATCACCTTCCACGAGTCACCATCCCACAAACACTGATATTTAATTCTGCCCTTTGCGACACAATGATAAGGAGGCCAGGTGCACCCTGAGGACGATCAGTTGACATTAAAGATTAGACTTTTTATAGCTTTTATGGTCTTGTCATTAGAGTAGTTACGTCAGAGATTTAAGCACCTCCATGACTTTTCTATTCACTGCCACCATGAGGCTGTGAGTTCTTTTGGAGAAAGGCCTTGATATTAATTAGACACGATTAGATATAAATTCCATTAAAAAACTCTATTTCCCCAGTTTTGGTGTCAGATTTGTACATTATGTGTCACCACTTGATCCAGTATTTTATCCAGTGCTGTCTTACATTTAGCAAACATCAGCATATTTCAGCCTTTTTGAGTGTTGCTAACACATACCGAGTTACATATATGTGCTGCTTTTGTTTTTGTCATGTAATCTTGAACTGAGGAGCCACATGTGAACTCCTTCGCATCTGCTGTTTGTTTTCAAATTTCTGCACTTGCCAGCATGACTTTGCAAAGATGTGTCTTCCTTAAAACAGCAGCTTGTTTTGACAAGTAACAGCTGGTGTTGAGGGGATTTCCCCGGCAACGGCTCAAACAGGAAATGAGGTCAGACACCAAGACAACAGCGTCACATCTTCTTTTACCAAATGACAAAATAAAAACAACAAACTTCAAGTAATCCCATCATCATCATCATCATCATCATCAGTAGCAGAAAAATAAAATACAAAAGCAAAAAAACAAAAACAGAACAAAACCACGTGCCCAGCCTTAGAAGAAACTTTAGTATAAATCATTTAAAATTATAACAATTGAACAGTTTAAACATCAATAATGCCATTTTTTATGCCATTACCAGAACAGAATCCCAGGGAGGTAAGAAAATAAAGGACATGCATAACCAACGCTGATGATAGACACAGTTTAATTCAAAGTCATGTTTCTACTAAATAGAAAGAGTGATAATAAACGTGTGTGTGTGTGTGTGTTTGTGTGTGTGTGCTGCTCAGAACGAACGTAGCTTACATGAGCACAGTCACTTTCTGGAAATTATCAGTTTGTGGTTTTATTTTACACACATTTTGTCCGTTACGTAATCTGATGAAATTCGGAGGAAGGCCACCGAGTTTGATATCTGGCTTGTGGAAGCCATCCTACAACAAGAAACCTCTGCAGAGAAAGAGAGCAAGACATCGGCTCTGGATGTTTAAAGTGTGGATTCAGTCAAGAAATTCTAAGAACATTCGAAGGGTTTAAACAACACAGCTCTGGAATAAAAGAGTCTTTACTCATCATACGTTTTAACCCTTGGTAAAACAGGGCAGAGAGATCTGATCGATCTGATTGGTTGATAAGAGTGCAGTGAAAATAGACCCAAGCTGTATTCCTACTCCAAATGTTTTTACCGCTCTTAAATTATCCATATATTTTACAAATAGGTGCCTCTGCAGGATTGTCTTTGCACAGGAATAGTTGTGCTTGCAAAGCACCAACACCCTGTCAGTACATATTTACTCATCCCTGAGATAACCATATTAGGATATCTGCTTTCTATGATGCTAAAGGGACTCCAGAGCCAATCTGTGATGTACCGGAAACCTTCTTTCAAACCAACCTCCTGAGGGCAGACCTGAGGGCACAAGTTGCCGACTAATAGTTTGAATTTTGAGGGAAAGGGAGAAAAGCCACTGCAGTAAACGTAAGCTGGGACTTTGGGAGCCAGACTTCTATGATGGCTGATCACGACTCTTTACAATGTCCCCTTAAATAACTGGGAAAGCATCATGTCCTGCAAATATCAGCACGGGTTACTGCAGAGCTCACAGGGTCATTTCAGTGCACTGACATATGTGCTCTCAAAAGAAAAGAACGAACGAAACAAGAATCATTTTCCCAACCAGCACTGAAGCAAAACCGCACATTCAATACTCCTCGGTGCTAAATGCTCGACCGTGTTACAAACATTAATGTAATGTAAATGAGTAACATAGAAATGCAAAAACAAGAAGACATAATCTATTCATATTGCATTGAATATGGCTCAGATTTTAATTTATTCTTAGACAAATGCTGCAACACACACACACACACACACACACACACACACACACACACACACACACACACACACACACACACACACACACACACACACACACACACACACACCAGGAGTACCAGATACACACTATCGAACTGTGAAAAGTTAAAATCTTAGTTTGAAAGAAACATTGCAACGAAAATACCTTAAATCTCCCATTTTTTAAACAGACTCTGGTCTATCGTCCAAAAATGCTTTCAAACGCAAACGGCGGGAACCTTGGGTTAGCGTCATTCCTTTCATACTGGGCTAATACTGGTCCCCTCTCACTATCACTTGGTACGGTCACTGGTTTGATGGTTCAGCGCTAATTTTACCACAAAAAGAGTCCCGTGTTGTTCTGAAATATGAGGGTTTTTTGTTTCGGCTAAGAAATTTCACAAAACGGCTCCCAGAGCAAAACATTTATCACCTTTATCTCACCAAGACAAGCAAAATATTAGAAATATGACAAAGAAAACAAGCACATATCCACAAATGTGACAGAGATCAGCACATTTTAGGCATTTCTATGACACAAATGTGATTTATTTTCCATCAGCTAATGAGCTCATGGTTCCTGAAACGTGTTGTGATTATTCCGTTATTTTTGCACTCTCTGGGATCCCAGAAAGAGCCAAAAAATGCTGCTTTTTGTTATCTACAAGAGATTTTAGCTACTGAAACAACCAGGTGGGATCACTTATGATTTCATAATGTTTCTTTTATGTGTATAATGTCCCAATATAACAGAGTCTTTCAGCTGCATGGCTGAGCAGCTTATGTTTGGTCCATATAGCGTACATGCCTTTCTACAATGTAGTGATTAGAAATGGTCATTTCCAGTAAAATCAAAGCTTATAATACTTAAAAACAGACATATTTAATTAAAAATCTATTAAATGTTACACAATCAGAGTCATAATTGGTTATAAAAATGTCACAGCAGCACATACACAGATATGACTGGAGTCATAAATGATCCCACTCGGTCACTTGTTCCATGTGTTGTTTGTACTTGGAGAAAAAGCCGTAGTTAAAAGAAGTTTTTGAGAAAAGTTCAAAGCTTTCACAATTCATGCAGGTTTGATCTTTTTCTATGAATCTTTACCTAGAACATGTCAAACTGTGTCCATGTTTTGAATTGTTGTGGTTTACTGACAGTGCAAATAGAGCTAAATACTTGTAGCTTCTACCACTGAGAAACACTGACCGATCGGCTAAAGATCAGCGAGGGGGTGATATTTCACTTTCGTTGCACCCATGGGAGCATGAGTGGGGGTTTTCCCCTCGTAGCCGAGAGATTTGCAGGATGAGGATTTGGAGCAAAAACAGTGTGCTGCTTATTTGACATTTGTGCATCAGAAGTCTTTCAATAAACAACACTTTTGGACATTTTTTTAGGAATGTTTGCAGACGGTGAAGTTAAACGAACACTGGAAATTTTGTAACGTCCGAGTGATATTTCGGTCTTTGTCTGGCTTTATTACATTTACACTCGTCTAATATCAGCTTGTGTAATTTTTTGTGTGTGGCTGCTGTGGGGAACATAAAGTCCCTCCATCATGTTTGCCACAATACATTTTTAAACATGCGAATAACTCAATCGCAGCTTTAGTTTAAAGATCTCTTTGCGAACCTCTCAGACTCCAACACATGCCAAGACGTTGGAGAAATGATGCAGTGACGCAGACATAAAATGAAAATAAATGTTAAAAGTGGGCAGAAGCAGATCCTCATTTTAAAAAATCTTTTAAAAACTCATCTGTACACGTAGCTCTGAATCATGGTTTTGTCTGTAGAAAATGTGACACATTTAGTCCACTGAGTGTTCCTGGAAATAATCGGCTGCTTGAAAGAGTCAGAAAGCTCTGTGGAGATGATTTTTGAATCATCTGACAAGCGTTTTGTCATTTTTATGAGTCACGGCGAAGCAACGACTCCGATAGGATAAGAAGTGGCGTTGAGTCGGGACTCGCCAGAAGCCGAAAGCGGAAAACATTACAAGCACTTCAGGACGAGCGCACCCAGGGAGGATATGTTCGTTTTGTTTGTTTTATTTTGTGATGTGTGACTTCGGGGGCAGCACGTGACTGCAAACGCTAGCGTTGCATATTTAATGACATGGGAGTAAGAAAGTTTAGGGAAGGCGTGGAAATCAAACTATGTGACAGATGATGGGAAAATGATTGAAATTTGGGACGAGATGTGACATTACGCTAGTGCAATGTCTTTGGCACAAGTTTTAAGGGACAAACAAAAACTTTTACTGTTCCTACGAGCGCTGAAATGACACTTTATACACTTTAAACCACTGCAGAAGTCTCAGGGAGTAAAATATGCATGAATCCCTTATAAGATGAGAAACAGGTGAACTCACGACGTGTGACGGCTGGTCCAATTGCACTTGCATCCTGATAGTCCTACGATCAGTCATTCACTCAATCGGCACAACCAATAAATAGAATATGAATAAATAAATACAAATAAATAGTAGACCAGTAAAATCTCCTCTGCAGTGCTGCTGCGAGCTGAAGCAGTTCATCTCCTCTGGCTCGTCTCCAACTTCTCCGCCCGAAGAGTCGAATCCAAACGTTTTCCTCTCCACGTCGAGCGCGCAGAGTCCAGAGCGACACAGAGTGCGCGAGCGTGTTCGCGATCACACGGCCGTCTCCAGGTCTTCGTGGCTTGCAGACGATGAGCTCAGGTAGGCGGCGAGCTCAGCGTCTCCATCGGCTTGGTCTGCCGGCGTCTTCCCCTGAAGGAAAGAGACGATTAGAACGGAGCGTGCCTCTCATCCAAAAGGAACGTACAAAAGCGGCAGCATGGATCCGAGGGATGGATTAAAAATGGAAGGTAAGGGGGCAAGGTGTCCCACAGCGAGATCTCTAATCTAGCTAGCATAACGGAGGGCTAATCTGGCCTAAAGAATAAATCATCGTCTTTAAATGGAACCATGGAGGACGCATGTTTAGATGCAACTACATGTCTTACCAAGGTTCTGAGAAGATGACTTTCCACCTTTTACTGTTTAACCCAGTCTGACGAAAGTCATTTTTAGTAATTCTGCAACAAGTTTTTGCTTGTAAGGATTTTTGGTCCTTTAAACAAAATAACTGTGGTGTAAAATGCCCCTTAAAGGCTCTAAAACCTAAAGAAAGTCAGTGAACGTGAGAAACTAAAGAAGCTTTTAATCTTTAAACATGTTTCCAGGTCACAACTGTCCTGGGGAACTTTGCCTCTTTTATTGCAGCCAGTATCGACTGACTTACCTCTTCTTTGCCTGAAAATATAAATGACAATCACACACTTCCCCTCAGGACAAAGATGTGATGCACTGATCTGTTTGGTAAAGCCTGTTTTTTATTGCCATACTTCCTGTTCTTTAAGCTTTTGGTATCAGCTGCTGGCCGATTCCTTTTTCATAGTGAGAGTGACACACCCTGGAAGCCACAAAACCTTTCACTGTAAATCATTTGCGTGACAGCCACTGGTTCGATTCTTTGGGAATTGTATGTGCAGCTGTTTAAAATTGTGTAAAGCGCTTTGAGTGCTCAGAAGAGTAGAAAAGCGCTATATAAGAACCAGTCCATTTACCATTTAAACATCTGTTTACCTGGAAGTTGGTCTTCTCTAGTGACGCCCCGCCCTCGACCAGTAGTCGACACACTGCGTGCTGCTTCCCTGATGCTGCTTTGTGCAATGCAGTGTCACCTCTAGACACGCACACGCACACACGCACACACACACATTCTGGTGATCAGATACAACTCATATATAAAGCTAAAGATCATAGATAAAACGTCACTGTGGTCAGACTGTTCTATACCACACTACACTACAGGATTGAGTTGTCTGCACTCAGGTTCTCACACCATCACTACGTGTGAATTTTAAACAAATAAAAAATGCACATGAATGATACATTTCCCTTCAGAGAAAACGAAACAAAGTACCTCTCTGTGTCTGTTAAATCCAGAAGAACCTTGGAGCCTGAGGAGGGAGAAACAGAGGAAGCGTGAGCAGTGATCTGAACGTATAAATGCTGTTAAACAAGCCAGAAGGTCCAAATCCTCTTTAGTCCATGTTTTCCTGCCCTCAGAACAGTCTTCCACTTTGCCTCAGTGTTTCTGGATCATTTCACATCCAGTATTTATTTTTGGCCTTTGCACACAGAGATTTGTCTAATTTTTTTCAATCTTCTGATGATATCTTGTACTGTAGATGATGCGATATTCGACATCTTTGTAATTTTACATTCAAGAACATGTTTTTCAAATTGTTCCACAATTTCTACATGCAGGTCTTGTGCACAGGTTCACCAATCTGCACCTCATTACTCTCTGAGAAGCTCTTTTTATACCCAATCATCACATTGTTGATGTTCCTCCACTTGTTTCTTTTTCAGCTTTTTTTTTGCCCTCTTCCCAACTTGTTGGAGACATTTTGCTGCGATTAAATTCAAAGTAAGACGAGATTTTTCATGAAATACTAAAACGTGTCAGTTTGAACATTGGATATTGTGAATATCCAGAACTGCTGTTGTGACACTGAGTTGTACACAGCTGTGGGATTTTAACCCTAAACAACCTGAGTCTTTCAGTTTTGTGACTCTGACTGAAAGTAGATCCAGGAGGCTGTTGGAGACGTTCGTTTACAGTAACACAGATATTTATTTAACATGCACTTTCTCACCTTGCTGCAGTATGTAGCGGACCAGGTCTGCGTGTCCGCTCTGAGCAGCTAAATGCAACGCTGAACAACCCCCAGAGTCTCGGACCAACAAATTGACGCCTCGATCCACACACTGTGAGAGCTGCAGAGGCCGACAGGAAGACACGATTTCAAGATTTTCAACATCAACCAGGATTCTTAAAAACAGGAACAAAGAAAGAGCAAATCTTTCTTGATAGAAAAACCTGATTGTTCTTTCTTGATAAAAGCACTGAAAATCTATTTCTATATGTTATTTCATTTATTTTTTTAGACCCCAATTCTTTTTTCATCCTCCACTTTCCAAACACACACTCTCAGACATGCCAAGCATTCAGCTAACAGCTCTTTGGTAATCACCTTGTTGTTGTTTGTCAAAGAACAACAAGGTGATTACTAAGATGTTAGCTTTGGTATTCTTCAAGAGAAATGGGAACAAATTAAGTGGGTTTTTTGTGACAAAGTGCCTAAGGATAATTTTTAAACTTGCTACCTTGAGAGGACGCCTCTCTGTGTAGACACAAGAGTGGTTATTGATTAATGATTGGTCCACACAAATCAGAACTCTTCCCCTGTTTTTGGTGACATAAAAGGCCAAAATACACCCATACATGTGGGCATCCCACTGCTATCACTTTTAGTTTCCTTTCCTTAGATTCCTTTAATTTATCCGAATAAGTCCTCTCATTAACCATCTGCTATAGTGCCCCTTCCATTTCTGTCCTGGACTATGAGCCATGCCAAAACCAGTTTAAAGCATTTTCTCAAACATCAATAATCTGTTTTTTGGGGAGTTTTTTCTGACTCTGCTCATTTCTAGCTGCATACTTCAATTCTTTGTTCTTTGTTTTGCTTTTTGTTTTTGTTGTTATCAGTTCTTGAAACAGCCCCTTAGCTCATCCTCTGTCTGGAACAACCTGTTTTAGTTCCTCCTACTTTAAGCCAAGTTTCATTGCCCCATGAAGGATGTCTGGTCTGATACAGAACCAAGAGAGGGAAAAACCATCACATGTACACATGACAGAAACAAGAAACTGTGGGATTTCCTCCCTTTAGAAGGTGTTACTGTCATGGCTGACAGGGAACTTTGTAAGAATGCCTGTAGTATGAGTCACAGCATGCCCATAATTTAAAAAAAAAAAAGGATCCTGTGGTGTTTGGAGTGATGCATAATTTAACCTTTTCATGACTTAAGAAACTGCTGAGTCTTTGTTGATCGGCTGGGCAAAGGGAATTTTAATGTTGTGCAACATTAAACCACAGAAACTAATTCTGCAGTGGCTAACACACAGGCTAGTAACAGGTCATCCTCAGGCCGTGACAGAGTGGATGTGAATTACCGTGGAGAGGTCCCCAGAACTTGCAGCTGTCAGCAGAGCTGTGAACACACAAACACAAAGCAGTCACTGTCTTCCTCTTTTCTGCAGCTGTCTCTGTGCTCAAACACTGTTTACAGCAGAAAAACAATGCAGGGATCTTTTTCTCAGTAACAGATAATTAAGGTGACCTATTGTTTGAAGGGAGCATCAGCCTGAGTCTGTCCACAGGGCTCTATTTTAACTTTGCTCCACTTTCTTACAAAGGTGAAGGCTGAGGTGTTTTTTCCACACAGGAGAAAAATTCCTCTTGTCTCGAGGCATCATGCTGCTTTGAACAGCCCAACTAGAAACACTTAATGACAGCATTAATCTCAGGGAAACTGAAACTCCAGCACTTAATGTGTGTCTGGAGCATTTACGGATAAGGATTTCATAATTAGCGATTGACCGTCGGAGCTGCTTTTAGGAAAATAATTAAATAAACGTGTTAAAAGCAATACATTTCGATCCAAGCAAGGCGCTTCTAAAATCGGAAATTGGCACAAGTAGAAAAAAAGCAGCAGAACTGGAAGCACAAGGAACAACCGGTTCTCTGGGAGAACTGGGGAGTCCCGGGAATATGGATGACTGTTTATTGGCACGTGACTCTGTAAACAGGGCACGCAAACACCGTTCCACAGTGTGTTCAGAAGTGTGAACACACTGAAGAAAGCAAATCAATTTACCAAAGAGAGAAACCTGTAAAGAAAAGTCCCAAACTGCCCATCTCCATAAGAAAATGGAAAAAGTTTGCTCAGTCTTATTTTTCAGGAAGAAAACAAAAGCAAATGAGGAAACTATCTGTCTGAGAAGCGTTTTACTTTTAGTTTCTAAAGTTGAGACATGCCCTAATCTATGAGTCATAGCAAAGGTCAACCCGTGACTTCCACCTGACAACTCACAACCAGCTGATGTTTACGGTTTACATTCACTGCATTACATTTAATCAAATCAGGCAAATATTTACCCTCATACTCTGAATATTACAACTTACAGGCCAATCACTTTACATTTAATGTGCCCTTTTGTACCAGGTAAGTACAGGAGAGTAATTAGAGGGCTGGAAAACTCCTTAAAATATGACAAAATTACAGAAAGAATCAAAGCAGGAAGATGAGCCTGGCTTAGAAGTTGCTTCTGTTTAAAAAACAAAACAAAAAACATCAATATACACCAGTTACCAGGGAGTTTTTCCTTCCCACAGTCGCCTGTCATCTGATTGCTGGACTTTACTCTCCATAAAGCACTTTAAGGAAATTTTTATTGTATTTTTGTTTTGTTGTAATAACTAGAAATGAATTTATACAACAAAGTTTAACCTTGCCTGTTGTGTTTTTGGAGAAATCTCTTACTTTCAGGCTCCTTAAAAAGTTAAACTTTAATATTGTGACACTGACTGTGTGTCTGTGCGTGCGTGCGTGTGATACCTTGTTCGTCTGATGTCAACGGAGCGCTGCAAACAGAAAACAAAGACAGCGTTAATAAGATATGTAGATAACACTTTCCAGTGCTTACACAATGTTAGTATCGCGTAACCGTGGAAACCTTCGTATTCTCATCAGATAGAAGTGATCTTTGAGCAGATGCAAGTGCAAAGTTATGGCCACATCTGTTAATTATAAATGTTGAAGAGAAATGATCTGATGTTCAGCCTCAAATACACGTTTGCTTTAGTTTTGATGTCCCATCTGAGAGGGCTTCTTCTTCTAAGCAATAATTCAAAGATGTGTGTCTGTGAAGAGTTATGAATGCACTCCATCCTTTCACCTAAACATGGTCACTTCTGGCTCCAAAGAAAACAGCGTGGCGGCAGCTAAAACGCAGGGGTGACGCTGCGGTGGCTACGTGTGATGTCACTCGCCCTCTTTCAGATGCATCAGGGGGATCTGCCTCGCCTGGGAGCAGAAAGACGTTGCTTCTCCCAAATCGCTTGCTGCTTCATTATGAATAAATGTTTTCTCATTTGCATTTTAGGTATGGAAACTATTTGATACCCAGGATAAGAAAGGTGATCACACAGTAGGTAAAACAAAACGTTCATGTGGAGCGTGACCTCCCAGAGATAGTTTTCTCTGTAATCCTTCTTTTGTCTACTCTGTCCAGAGGTGAGGGGAGCAGATAAAATGCACAGGGCCGTGCCGGCTGCATCATATACAATGACACGATTCACTCGCATCACGCAATGTCAGTTCTGCCGTTTGAACCCATCCACCACCTCAGCATCCACCTCCAAGGGATAGTCACTCTTCACTGCCCAGTTTTCTATTAGCAGGTCAGAGAATAGATGCTAAACTCTGCCTGCATTCAGCTGCTCACTGACTGAACAGCTCTGAAGACCAAGACAGAAGATGATCCTAGAGGCTCGAGCGCTGCACTCCAAAACACTCGGGAGGGAGAAAACTTCTCCACAAAGTGCGTGCATGGAGTTTTCTGGTTCAGATATCTTCAAAAAACCAACCAAACAAACAAACAAAAAAAAAACAGATGGTGTCTCCTAAATTTCCTTTTTTAAAATTTAATATGTATCTGGGAAAATATGACATAATTCTCACCTGCTACGTTTTTCTGATCACACCAGGAGTAAAAACGCATGCAAAAATTGCTTAATAATTGTTCACGTCATTCATATATTTATTTAATTGAGGTGCATGAATGACCACCGTACAGAAGAGGCTCCTGACCTCAGTGAGTCACCTCTATCTGCTGACTTACCCGGCAGTGGGCTCCACCACCAGATCAGGCATCCCCGCGGACGAGCCCTGGCCCAGCACTGGAGCTTCGTGGTCCAGGATGAACACTTCATCCTGACAGATTTCTGTCACGAAATGCAGATGCTCCTAAAACAAAACCCCCAAACCCCCAGAGAACCAGGAAAGAAAGAAGGAACGTGAGGAAGAAAATGCACCTGGAAACAAGCTTTGTGAATTCTGAAGCAGCAGGAGAGTCAAAAATACCTGAGCCTTGTCGATGCGATAGAAGCGGTCGGCTGACGTGGCTGCAGAGAAGGAACACGCAGTTACGCGACATAAAACGTCTGTAAAGCTGCATTCATCAAAATCCCTGCAGGGTTTTATGATACCCAAATAATCTTTTATGATTTTAGAAAAAGCTTCAACGACTTTCATTTTTATCGGATAATTTAGTTTATAACTCAAGTCCTTTGATGAAAGCATGCAGTTCATTTTAATTAAGATTTAAAATGAATTGAAAATAAAGTTAATATGATACAAAAACACATTTACTGATCACTTACCAACTATAAAAACACAAAGAATCTAAAATCAATATGAAGTCGATATGATCGTTTTTTGGGATATTTATTCAAATAAAATGCATCACTGTCCACAATAATAATAAACCTTTTTTGAGCTACTTGTGGCTTTTGAAACTTGAAACTTTTGACGCCCCCCTGTGGGCATTCTTTGCAAGTTAGCAAACATTACACATTCAGCCTGGGATCAACTAATACTAGACTTGTAGTCAAGACCGCCTAAACCAAGACCAAGACAAAACCAAGACAATACCAAGACCAGAGGGTATCGAGACCAAGACAAGACAGACCAGGTGGAGACCAAGACAAAGTCGAGACGAGACGGAGACTAAAAAGTCTTTAAACTGCAGCCTGATGCTGCTTCGTTTACAGGTGTCAGGCATATTTATGTGTTTTTGCGATGCACTCACACAGTTGTATCACCTGCTGTGGCGCCCCCTTGTGTCAAGTGAACCAATACAAGCAGCTTTTGAAGGAATTTGTGACCTTTGTTCTTAAAAAGCACAAAATAAATAAACTTTACCCTACTTTCAGGACTGGAGTCTGAATGCATTATTGTGTTTGACACTTTACTAAAGGATGTGATGGATAACTGACTAGTTTGGTGACTAGTTGAAGGCTTTAAGAAGCTATGTGTACGGTTTACAGACATAAATAATTCTGTAACAGCATCTTAGTAGAAATTTAACTCTCAAGGAGGGAAGAAAAAGCATTTTAAAACCTTACTTTGAGTCAAAGTCTGCAAGCTGGCAACCCTATACATGCAGTTTTTGTGTTTTGGGGACCACTGAAATTAAACTTAATTTAATTAACTGCCACAACAGGTGCATGAAGATGTTACCGAGATCCTTCTAGAAGGACTCTGATCCAGTTTAAGGTGTTTCAGTCACTCACAATCCAAGAAGCTCCAGTTGGGAGACAGTCTGCTGGTTGAACTGGTCCGAGGGACACCTCTGCTTTCATCCTGGAGGCAAAGAGACAAATGTTGTGATCGTCGCCTTTTTTTTTTTATTGAACAATGAACTGAATGTAACAGGGTTCAATCAGGAGATTAATCAGAGTAAAGATGAAGCAAAAGACAGAACACGTGAGAAAGACAAAAGTGCTGTTTACGAGTGTTTTGTAGCGTGGCAGAGATGAGCAAGACAATAAGACAGCATGTAGTGCATATCTATGAGTTGTTTTTAGGGATTTTACCACTCTAAGGGTTACTCTAAGGATTTTAGAGTGGGTGCCAGCCTGTAACAGATAAAGTTAGTTTATATTATTTAGCTATTATTTAGCCAAATGCTTATGAGCTGCCAGCCACCTAAAAATGTTAAACTCTCAGATGACTGTCCAAATGTTTCAGTGTTTCTCAACCCTCACAGAAAGACACCCCAAAGTCATATACCTGGTAGTGCACTCTGTGGCCAGTAGATGGTGCCTGGTGTAAATCCTAGCAAGCACACAGCAGACAGGTTTCAAGGTTAACAAAGAGCCAGAAGCATTTACACAAAAAACACCAACAGCTTCTACACATTTTACATTCAGTCACATGAGACAGACAGCTAAAGAGCACCTCTGCGTTCCCGGCAGTGCCGGTCATTCATCCATCTATAAATAACTGAGAAAGGAGCGGCGACGCTGCTGCGTGGATCATGAAATAATGATGAAGAGGAGGAAACAGGAGAAAAGGAGAACAAGGGAGGCAATTAAAGTGACGATGATGATGATGGTGGTAAAGCTAGAGACTTGCCTCTTGTAATCTGTCAATATAAAGTCTGCAAGTCTCCAGGTCACAGTCCCCCCTCACCACCACTATGCCAACAGGGATGGCTGAGAAAAAACAAAACAAAACACAGACACATGTTAGAGCTTTAGGGTAATTACAGTAAAGATTTATCAACACATGGTATCCACAGCTGATCACCTACACTAAGAAAATTATTTTTCTGCACTAGAAATCTTCAGAAATATGTTTAAATATGAAAACGTGGTGCCAGGCTGCAGAAACGTAAATGTTGGACATTTTTGTCATGTGATTAGGAATAAAATATTCTATAAATAAGGCTTTGAACTGAACATAAACAAACAAACAAACATGTCTGTACAGGAATACAGCAGTGAAATTAGAGCTGGTACAAAACCAGCCTGTATGGAAAGTTTCCTCCTTCATAACCAAAACGCATCCATTTGTTCATGTAAAGCTTAAAGTTATGTTTCATGTATCCTGTTGATGCCTTTTGGAATTTGCCTTTTTAATGGTTTATTTGACAAACAGTGTGACTTACAGTACTTACGCTAATTTAGTCTTAAGATGTAATTCAGCTTTAGTGGAATTCTTTATCTTAGCAATAACAAACAGGTTAGCAGGTATCTGCTAGCTATACAGGGAGTGCAGAATTATTAGGCAAGTTGTATTTTTGAGGAATAATTTTATTATTGAACAACAACCATGTTCTCAATGAACCCAAAAAACTCATTAATATCAAAGCTGAATGTTTTTGGAAGTAGTTTTTAGTTTGTTTTTAGTTTTAGCTATTTTAGGGGGATATCTGTGTGTGCAGGTGACTATTACTGTGCATAATTATTAGGCAACTTAACAAAAAACAAATATATACCCATTTCAATTATTTATTTTTACCAGTGAAACCAATATAACATCTCCACATTCACAAATATACATTTCTGACATTCAAAAACAAAACAAAAACAAATCAGCGACCAATATAGCCACCTTTCTTTGCAAGGACACTCAAAAGCCTGCCATCCATGGATTCTGTCAGTGTTTTGATCTGTTCACCATCAACATTGCGTGCAGCAGCAACCACAGCCTCCCAGACACTGTTCAGAGAGGTGTACTGTTTTCCCTCCTTGTAAATCTCACATTTGATGATGGACCACAGGTTCTCAATGGGGTTCAGATCAGGTGAACAAGGTGGCCATGTCATTAGTTTTTCTTCTTTTATACCCTTTCTTGCCAGCCACGCTGTGGAGTACTTGGACGCGTGTGATGGAGCATTGTCCTGCATGAAAATCATGTTTTTCTTGAAGGATGCAGACTTCTTCCTGTACCACTGCTTGAAGAAGGTGTCTTCCAGAAACTGGCAGTAGGACTGGGAGTTGAGCTTGACTCCATCCTCAACCCGAAAAGGCCCCACAAGCTCATCTTTGATGATACCAGCCCAAACCAGTACTCCACCTCCACCTTGCTGGCGTCTGAGTCGGACTGGAGCTCTCTGCCCTTTACCAATCCAGCCACGGGCCCATCCATCTGGCCCATCAAGACTCACTCTCATTTCATCAGTCCATAAAACCTTAGAAAAATCAGTCTTGAGATATTTCTTGGCCCAGTCTTGACGTTTCAGCTTGTGTGTCTTGTTCAGTGGTGGTCGTCTTTCAGCCTTTCTTACCTTGGCCATGTCTCTGAGTATTGCACACCTTGTGCTTTTGGGCACTCCAGTGATGTTGCAGCTCTGAAATATGGCCAAACTGGTGGCAAGTGGCATGTTGGCAGCTGCACGCTTGACTTTTCTCAGTTCATGGGCAGTTATTTTGCGCCTTGGTTTTTCCACATGCTTCTTGCGACCCTGTTGACTATTTTGAATGAAACGCTTGATTGTTCGATGATCACGCTTCAGAAGCTTTGCAATTTTGAGACTGCTGCATCCCTCTGCAAGATATCTCACTATTTTTGACTTTTCTGAGCCTGTCAAGTCCTTCTTTTGACCCATTTTGCCAAAGGAAAGGACGTTGCCTAATAATTATGCACACCTGATATACGGTGTTGATGTCATTAGACCACACCCCTTCTCATTACAGAGATGCACATCACCTAATATGCTTAATTGGCAGTAGGCTTTCGAGCCTATACAGCTTGGAGTAAGACAACATGAATGAAGAGGATGATGTGGACAAAATACTCATTTGCCTAATAATTCTGCACTCCCTGTATGTGTGTCAGAAAGTTGGTTTGGCTAAAAACAAATGAGCTACAAAATTCTGCAGCTGGTGACCCACAATTTATACAAAAAGTCAGATTAAAGCTGATTTCTTTTTTAATTTAAGAGACACAGAGAGCCTTACATATGTCTCGTAGCCGCTCCTTGTCATACTGCAGCCTGTCGTACTCTTGGAGGCTGATCCGGTTCACTCGAAGACGCAGACGATCTGGAACTGCGTGAGGACTGGAAAAAGCACACACACACACACGTGCATGTACATGCACACACGCACACACACGCACAGATCAGACATGCCCGAGCAGACAATGAGAAAGGCATACAGATGCATACATGCACGCACAGACACAACTGGACACAACGCAAAACAGATCTGAGCTTTTATTTAAATATAAATATAACTGAGTGTCTGCACACCTGAATGAGTGGCAGCTCGATCAGAGGAGAAAACTACGTAAAAACAAACAAACAACTGAGCTGAACTCCTGCACTTCATTATTGACGATGTTTTGGTCCGTCTGACTTTCAGTGAAAGTGATCTCATGCTGAGATGCTGCCCACGTACCTGACGAAGGCTGGACAGACCAAAACACTGGAATCGAATAAATATTTCAGCAGTAAGCAGCACAGTGGAGTTCAGCTCAGCTGCTTTTACCTGATATTTAATTCCTCCTCTGTCTTCTTTCGTTCATGTGAAAACAGATCTATGAGCTCTGACATTATAAAAGACATCTGCACAGGTGTTTGAGAATCACACGTCCACAGAGCCTTAAAAGCTCTAACTCAATAATCTTACCTGCAAAGGGACAGAAAGCGTTTGAAATTACAACAGTTACATGACTCTTGTTACTCAGAGCACAACATTAAGACACTTTACAGGGTCTGGACGTCAAGCGAGAGGCTCGGTTCAGGTAAAGTTAAAGGGACTACAGCGAGGGAAACATTAAGACAAAAGACAGAAGCACACTGAGGAGTGGACAGGCTTTTATCGGCATGCTGCCACGCACTCTTTCTCTCTCTGTCGCTCTCTTCCAGCCTGTGTAACACAAACACCAACAGCCAGCACGACACAGCAGGGTTTGACCAATACCGCTATTTGAGCATTTCAAATCTGGGGTTCTCAAAATGGGGTTCATGGACCCTCACAGCCAACACGTCCAACAGGACAAATCTGGGCTTATAAAATAAGGACATTACGACTCCTGTCTGTTACATCTACCTCTCTCAGGTTGCTGTCTTTCTGATTAGCCACCGCTGCTAACGAGCACAGAGGAACATTAGTCAGGGTGTCCTTGGATAACCGTCTCCCCTCTATGAGTTCCCTGCACCTAAAAGCTCAAAAAGCGCCACTTTAAATGAGTTGGGAATCCTAATGCAGAGCCTCTTTCAATGTTGGGACTTTGTCCTGATTTGCCCTTCCTCGCATTAAACATGCAGCAGGAGACAGCCCACGTCAGACTCTTCCTCGCTCCTGGGAATACTCTACTTGGTTCAGGTGAGGGTACTGCCTGAGTTCAGCATGCAGGAGGCTCACTCGTGGTGAATGTACCGGTCATTACCCGTGAGTTTGTACTAAAGTGTTGGCAGGTTAAAGAGCGTGTCATGTTTGAAAGGCCTGGTTGGACATTTACGTTTCTTCATCAGTGTGATTGTTATTAAGGCTTTTTTTAAACACAACTTTCAAGGAAATATCACTTTCTCTTGTATCATGATTAGGGTGAGGACTTAAGATTGGGTGGGGCCCGTGGGATTTTCTGATTTTAAAATGGGTCGCAGCTTTTCTGCTTCATCCTTTTGTTCAGTAGCCAAAGCTTTGACTGAGCACCACCTCCAATACTACAAATAAAAACTGTTAAATGAACAAATAAAGTCAAATATTTTATAATTTGCTATCATTAAAATCATCATAACTGACCACAAAAAGCTGGGAAGATGCCAACTGCTGATTTTGTCGTGTTAAATATTGGTCAAAGCCTGATGGATCAATAAAGACACAACGCTGTCAACACATTTACTCACACGGACAGAAACATCCATCCATCCGGTCACAGAGGGCTCAGGTACTTACACAGAGAAGGAGTCGGGGGGAGCAGAGAGGCGGCGCAGATCAGCTGCACACACCTTCTGAATACTACGGCCGCACACACACGCGCACACACACACACACACACACACACAGAAGAGAGGAGGAACGTATGACGGGGGGAGATGAGGGGGGGGGGGGGGGGAAGAGAAAATGACGAGGAGGGGAAAGGAAATGAAAAAAAGAGGAGGGGAAGGAGACAAGGTAAAGAAAAGAAAAGAAATAATTAAAGATCACACCGGCGTGTGTGTTGGAGGAATGAAGAAGTGAATATGAAGGAAGACAAAAGAAGAAGAAGAAGAAGAAGAAGAACAGGAGGAACAGACGGAGAAAAGCCCAGAGGTAAGTGGACAAACATTGATAGCACAGTAGCAGTACAGACAGTCGATAAGTTCAGCTACAGAAAGTCATCACCCTCTACTCTTCCTGCTCTCACATGCACACAGTTCCTGTAGCTGACACGGTTTAAAATACACACAGATAAAGACAGAGATATACATGAAGAGATATTAGTGCTACGGGGATGGAGGAGGGTTAGTAGTCTCGTGATTCTCTTTGTGCAGGAGGAAATCACAAGGCAGCACTGCCACTCCTGAAACAGATCAATAAGCATCTCCTGTTCACGGGAAACTGCCAGTGTCACGTGTCAGCGTGTCATCCATGCTCTTGTTTGGATTAATTTGATTACACGTCCCTCCTTTGACTTGGTCTGGCGTGCTGTACGGAGATGTGGGAGACTGACGAGTGAATGTCAGCTCCTGCTAAACAGACTGTGTGACTCATTCAGATTTTTTACAACGCTGCTGGCCTAGATCCTCCATCTGTATGAGCGCGCACGTGTGCGTGTGTGTGACTCACTCGTTGAGCAGGGGCACAGAGGTGCGTCTCTTGCTCTTCTGGACCATGTTGGCCTGATTTCGAAGAGAGATGCGGAGAGTGGATGGAGCCAGTCGACATGGCTCGCCGTCCACCTGAACAGAAAGACACGCTGAGGTCATGTTTTAAAGGTCAAACCAATGACTTCATAGTATTTGCTTCTTTTAGGCTTACATCAGCAGCATATAAATCCGAAAATCAGCCAAGAAGCTACTTGCACTCACAAACAGTTTAAAAGACGGACGTCTTAAACCTGCATTCTTTCTAAGGACCAGCAGAGGGTGACTCTTGTTTGGAAAGAGACCTCCACTTCTATAAAATGAAAACGGCCCTCAACTCACTTGCTCTGTGACCTCAGTAAACACTTCCCTGATGACTTTATATGAGCTCAACCTTCTTTTTCTTTTTTTAAATGGTCATTATTGGGGTCATTTTACCCAAAACAGATTGTTTGAAGGTTTGGTTGGGCTCTTGGAGATGTTTTGAGCCGTCTTCAATTTAGTAATAGCTTGTGTAATGTTTATTTGACCTGGCCTGATAAAAAGAAATGTCAGGTTAAATAAATCTCACAAACCGCAGCAAAGTATAGCGGACTCTACTAGAGCGGCATTGCACGATTCAGCTCAAAATAATCCTTCTTTATCTCACACTGAGCCCCTGCTCATCACAAACAGAGGGTTTTAACAGCTCTCATCTCTTTCTCCTATCTGAGCTTTTGATCAGAGTCACTGCAGAAAAGAGGCCGCACACAAACATCTGGCTCACTTTTGTCTGTTTGTCATTAAATATCACAAAAAAAATTAAATATATAGCCAATTTTAATACACTCGCACTTCTCATTGCATTTACTGCAGCTGAATGACTTCATCATTTCTGCATGACTGTTACTTTAAAAAATGCAGTACTCTAAACTACCCCGAGAGGTTCTCATGTACCCATTTGAGAAAAACTGTTTAACCGTTTTCTTGTTTCTCAACGTTGTTGCTTCTCTGTTTATATTACAGCCAGCACTATAGTTACGTTTTAAATATCATTAATAGATATGAATAAATAATAATGAAATAAAGAATGAATAATGAAATATTGTCCCCTGCAGAGTTACTCAGAGCTAAACGAAGAATTGAATCAAATATTTAAGAGAGAAAAATTAAAAATCAGTCAGTCATCTCAAAGGTTTGTCAAACTGTGAGGTGCATCACCGGAAACATATGGAATTTAAAAAGGTTGATCTTCATGCTGGGAAACAGGACTGACTGTGCTGAAATTAATTTCACCTGAAGTCAATCGTTTTTAATTGTTACTGATCAATTAAACATGTGAGATGGGGAAGTGGGAACTTTATCCAGGTTTTTGTACCAGAGGAAGTCTTAGAAGCACGGACCTAAAGTTTGCTGTCACGTACCATTTCAATTTCAAAGTTTTTATTAATTAATGTTTTTAATACAAGCTAAACTAGGTATATTAAAAAAACATTTTGTCATTTAATTGTTTATCTATTACTTAATTAATGCAGCATAAACAGCTTTGGTGGTGAAGGGTCTTTATCAAAAGGAAAAGCTGTAAAACTTCTTCACATTTTCCAAAGCTGTCCAGTGGGCCAGATTGGAGTATTTGCTGGGTCGATTCTGGCCCCCGGGCCTTATGTTAGACACTCCTAAATAAAACTGTACATTTACTACAACAGTTTGTGTTTATTCTGAGGAATTCTACGTGTTTGTTGTTTTCTTATACTCTGATTATTCTCTAGCTGCTCTTGCTTTGAATCCTGCAGGTATGAGGTTGTTATATTACACTCTGTCACTCTAATATTACCTGAACAGGTACAGTCTTGTAGGTAGTGAGGACGACCTCTCTGCACTGGTGAAGTCTCTCTCCGTGACCTCCAACCTGCAGCGCTGCCTAGTGGACAACAGAGACGTTTTCAGATGTGGTTTTCTCTTCGTTGCGCTGCTTCTTTTTTGAAATTCTTACCAGCGAGGCCATGGTGAAGCCGATAACCTCGATGCAGCCGTCGTCGTGCCGCTGAGGTTCAAAGTCTCGATGGTCTCCCGTGTTTCCCCATGGCATGGTGCCGGCACAGTATCTGCACACGTGTTAACACAAACATGCAACAACAGAGTCTCAAAAACACCTTAAATGTCATTTGGGCTCCCCCTGTGGCGTCCTGTTGATGACACGCTCACTGCTGATGTTTTTTTTAGCAAAGGTTAAACTCAAATATCAAATCAAGTGCTTTTCTGGCTGATTCATCTTTCTCCAGTGACGGCGCAGACTCTCCTCTGACCGAACAGGTATGAAATTTGTTTTTATTGACTGAGGAGTATTTTAACTCCAGGCTGCGTAGGAGGACTGAAGTCAACAGCTTCAGCGAGCATAAAACCTGAATTACACCTCCCGCCTCTACCTTCAGCCCACTTCAAGAATTTAATTAGTCAGGTAGTCACAAGAGAGTTGTGGTGTCTCACAGTTTTCTAGATGCTATTTAACATGCTTTGTCACACACTGAATTGTTAGACAGAAATTAAAACTTACAGATGCCCCGTTATTTACACATTTTTCAATAACGGTGAACTTTTTTTCTTTGGAAATTCACAAAGAAACAACACAGCAACACTGTTTTCAAAAAGACTGACTGAGCCACAGATCACAAAACTGCTACTAAATTCACCAATGACTGACTGATGACACTCGGAGTCTGTCCGCCATGAATTTCTTCGAAAAAAAAAAATAGCCAGACCTCTGCTGGGAAGGAAAAGCTCTCAAATCTGTCTGGTTCACAAAAGGCATCGAGACAGAACTGACACTGCAGCAGCACTGAGTGACAGGAAAATAAGTACCGCCCCCTCACAGATGTTCAGAGACACAACACATCTATGTCACAGCTTTAGCTGCCTTAATTCTTCATGCCACAGACTCAACAACGTCCTGGAAACATCCATGTTGGCATGATAGCATCACACAGTTGCTCCACATTTGTGGGCTGCACATCCATGATGAGAATTTCCTGTTCCACCACTACTAAAGGTGCTCTGTTGGACTGAGATGGGACTGTGGAGGCCATCTGTGTGCACGTTCAATAAACCAGTTTGACACCATGTGTCATCCTGCTGGAAGCAACCATCGGAGGATGAGTAGGAATCAGCGTGGTCAGCAACAAGACTTGGGTAGGCTAATAAGGGTCACAAAGAATGGAAAAAATCCACCACATCATTACACCCCCACCCCTTTGTGTTGAAGCTATGAAGCTAATCATTAATATTCAGAAACCTAGACAGTGCCTGACTAAGTTCAGGTCAAGAAATTCCTGGGAACCATCGATTTGCGCTATCGTGGCCACTCCATGATCACATACCTGGGAATGTTTAGAAACACTATGCACTGGAACTTCAGCTCCTGGATCTTGGGAGTGAGATCTGTGCCATCACACTGTGAAAGACATGGAAAGAGAAACATTGAGCCAACGTTTCACAGAATGTGCGCCACATATTTGCAGTATAACAACTTATTTTCACTCTCAGAACGTTTGTTTTGCTTTTAAATGTCATTTCAAGCATCGCTCGCTGTTCTCAGCTTTTACTCTCAGTTTCACTGTCCTCACTCTCGGTCTAACCCGCCCCCACGTTCTGATTAATCAGGTCAAGGGTCACGCCACACTCAGCTCCCTGCAGGATGCCGTTAATGATTTATTGCTGCAACCACGTAAGATGTGCCATTTTCTAAATGTACAAACCATTTCTGGGTCAGATTTTTCATATTCAATTATCCATTTTCCACCAGGAAAGTTTCTAAATCAAAGCATAATTAAAGGATAAGTCCAGTCAAATTCAATATGCTTCTATAAATAAATCCAAGGAAAAGACCAAAACCAACAGAAAGCCTCAGCGCTGCGCATCCGACGCTTGAGCTCATTCCTCTGTGCCACACAGCTCCATTATTCTCATAGAAACTATATAAAACACATCAGCGTTAACACCTCTAACAAGTTCCTGCATTACAATGAACGAGGGCACTGTAAATCTGCTGATGCTGCTATAAATACTCACAGCAACAACAAATTAGCAGCTGAAAACAATCCCAAACAAACTGTTTTTCCTCCTGTGTTACTAATATTTGCTCAAAACTGCAGCGCCAAGATTTTTTTAAGGAAACGATTGAGTCTTTTTTTCTTTCTTTCTTTGAATGACGGGATATATTTATTATCCAAAGATTTATATCAGCAGCAGGAAACAAGAAGCTTGAGGATGAGAGTCAGCGTCAGAGTAGAGAAGTCGGAAAATGTTCCGAGACGATCAAAACACTGTTTGTGTTTCGCTGCGCTGGCATGAAATTTCAACAGATGCTGCTCTCGGGGCATCCCTGACACTGAAGACACAGTAAACAATCCTGTAATTTAGTTATGTTCTACTCAGTCCCAGATAGTTACAGGGTTTGTTAACTGGGAAAAAAAAAATCAAAGGGACCGTTCACCACCAAATCAAGTGAGCAATTATGTTTTTCCTCTGGCCTGCAGTGAGAATGTTTTGATGTGAGTTTTGGAGATATCAGCCACAGAGACGTCTGCCTACCCTTGCAAACATAAAAAACTAGCTGGTACTAAGTAGAGATCAACTGATACAGGAGTTTTTAAACTGATACTTATCTGATAAAATTAGATATATTGCCTGACTTTTTTTTTAGGCCTTTAGACACACGAAAACAGACTTCTCTAAAATTTGTTACATGTAGTTATTTATGAGTCCTTACTAAGATTTTATTGATATTTGAGAAATTTAGCTATATTGTCATAATATCTCAAAGTATGATCTTGTTTTATTGTAACAACAAGTCATGGATTACTCATTTATGTTCAGCCCGACTTCAATCAGATGTGTTATTCCACACATACGAGTTCCCAACAGGAAATTTGCAGGGCGCCCTCTGGTGGACAAACTTTGCAACATCAACACTCATAACAAGGCTGAAGGGGGTTTCTTTCATTTCTTTTTACTTTTTTAGTTATGGTTAATCAGCCATCACAAGAGACAATACCTATATATCAATAGCTAATATTGACAAATTACTAATATAAGGTCAATTGAAAATCAATATTTCATATAAGCAACTTTATTCTTTAACACAGCCTGAACTTTCTGGGGCTGCTTTCTTGTACTTTCTTTAAGTAGTCTTGAGGAATAGTTCTCCGGACTTCTTGAAAGACATTCAAAGCTCTTCTTTGGATGTTTCTTCTGCCTGTAGATGATCCCACACTGCTTCAGTAACATTGAGGTCCGAGCTCCGGGGAGGCCAATCCATGACTGTGTGTTTCATCCAGGAATGATTTTACTGCATTGACATTGTATTTGGGATCAATGTCATACCTAAAAAAATTAAGCCAGCCTGTCAAGGGTGGACATTACATGCTGGATCAAAATCTGATAGTACTTATCTGCATTCCTAATTCCATAAGTTTTGCCAAGATATCCACTACTGCCTGAAATACAGCCCCAAACCAAGACACGGCCTCTGCCATGCTTTACAGATGGCTGTAGATACTGTTGTACCCCTCTCCTGCATTCCTCTGTAGATGTTAATGTTGACTTGAACCTACAGCTGATATCGTCCAAGCCTGCTCCAGTTAGCACAGAGCAGAGGGTGCAGCGCACTCTGGACAGGTCACCAGTCCATCACAGGGCTAACATGAAGAGAGAGACAACAAACCAGAAATCTGCTCTGCACCACATACTGGATCACCCCTGAGATGGGGTGAACTGTCCCTTTAAATATGCTCATTTTATCTCTGGGCATTTTTCTTTTTTCAAGGAATTTTTCAATTAACCAATGAAATCGTCATTAGAAATGTTAATAAAAAAAGGGACTGTTGGTGCTCTAACCCTGGGGTAGATGTCAGTGTTCAGGGTCAGTGAATGAGCAGCGCGGTGGTTCTTGTAAGACTTTAATGAAGGACACTTCAGCACGGCGGCCGTTAAAAGAGAAGCAGAGGACGGGATTTTAATCACCGACCTGCTGCCCAAACATGTCGACACAGAAAACGATACAGGCGGAGAGCGAGAGAGAAGACGGAGAGAGTGTGTTAACACTCACCACCACTCTGACGTGCTTGGACAAATCCCTGGAGCTCCTCTGGAGGAAATCTGAGAACGCAGCCTGCACACACACACACACACACACACACACACACACAAACAGAGAGAATGGGGCCCAATCAAACAGAATTACAGTTCATTACATTTCCCTCATTAAAAAGAGATAACTCTGTGACACGCTTCCGCTCCAACTCCCACCCATCACTTCTCCCTTCCAACTCACATCCTTCACAGAGAATTTGCTCATTCCAAATAGCTCCAAATTTAAAAATTCTTGTTTAAGAATTTTGATTTCAATCGGGGAGGTTCAGAAGCTAGAGCTGCACGAAGTTGGAAAAATGCTGGATTAATTAACAATAGATCAAAGATCAAAACAGTGTGCTATGACCTCGGCTCACTACAGATCAGTAAAATTACTGGATTACAGGAAAATTACCCAAAAATCATCTGGCGAAGGTATGCGGTCGATGTGAATGGCTGCATTAAAAATAGATACGTCTGAAAAATGTTTTAATTCATGAAACATTTGCACAGATTTTACGTGTTGGTGTGTAAAGGCCCTCAGAGTGAACGCTAGACTGACTCCCTGCACCGTCAGGTGGCACAACCTGGTACTGCTCAAAAGTACAGCCTGGTCCTCGTTCAACTTCACCTGAAATCTGCTCAGTGTACAGAGGCTTGGGATATAAAGTCAAAGCAGATGTTTCTTTACATTCTGTAGCTTTTACTTTCTTTTTAAACACAGCTGAGATATTCTCTTTGCCTCCATGTGTATTTACTCTGAGTGATTTTTTGCAGCACTTCATTCTCGCTTATTTAAACCAGACTTCTTCCTGCTCATCCTAACATGTGTCTGTGTGTCAGACAGACAGTGACTGGGAGGAAGAGTTTTGGCTACAAAGGTTTGTGTGTCTGTGGATGTGTGAGCAGAAAGAAAGTCATCGGGGACACTCACTCCTGCATAGAACATCTTGTTGCGGAAGCGACTGTTAAACTTTTCTGGGTTGGCCTCTGGAAAGACACAATTAGAGAGGCAGAGAGAAAGAAGGAGAATACATTAAAGATGCGACAAAGACAGTGGGATTACAAATGTGAAAACTCACGCAGAGCGGTGCAGAGTAACACGGAGAGACTGACTCATTTGTGCATGCCTGAATGTGTGAATCTGATTCAGTATCCTTTGTAAATTTTTCATTCTGCTCATCTTTCTCTTCTTCTTTTTTAACAAAAGCAGAAAATGATCTATTAACTGGGGAGAGGAGGACCTAATGGAACATGAACAGAGTTGACACAAGGTGAAAATTAAAAAAAGACTGATATTAAAATAGCTTTCACACACCTCTGGACTCGTGGAACTCCAGGGTGACGTGCGCGTCGAAGCCAAGGCTGAAGTAGTTGTTGAACACGTTCAAGGGCAGCTGAGGATGCAGGAAAAACACTGAAGTGGGCCTCTTTGCATAAATATAATGTAATTTATTCACATAGACAGCTCACATCCTCTTTGAGCATAAACTCTGACCATTTAGCTACTGATACTCATCCAAATTCACACTTTTTGGTAAAGCCCAACTCTTTAAACACACGGTATAGATATTAACAAGCAAAAACCTCAGAGGCTGAAAAATAAAGCACCAAAACTGCCCTATCTTTATTCCAACAGTGTACCTAATATGGAACGCACACATCCCAACTTCCAGCACAAACTGACCTTCTGTGTGCCCTCCTCTGGCTGGGCAGAGCTCTTTTCTACTAAGAGGTTCCACCTGTCCAGCTGCACCACCGAACCGTCCTCCACATGACACAAAACCTTGGACACTGGTTCATCCGTGTAGCCCTGCAGGGAGGATAGCAAACACAAGACAGAGGCAAATTTAACTACCCAACATCTACACAGTCATCTGTGCAAAAGGGTTTTAATGTTACATTTAATATGCATCTGTGCAAAGTGAGGATAAATACACACTGGAGAACATCTAAACTATTTGAGTAAGTGAAAATAGGACAAAGATGACATGTTGTAACGTAAACGTTTAATAAAGTGAAATTTTCTTTTTAATTGAATGCTAGCAATGAATATTAATAAAATGCTGGAAAGGTTGTGTAAAGGTTGTGTAGGTTGCTACAAAATGACCCGGTGAAGCATCTGATAACCATTTAGGTTAAATGGAAACGTAACTGGGTATAAAAAGAGGACCTCAGAGCTGCTCGATCTATCAGAGAGACCCAGCCTCTTTAATAACAGGACAGAATCCAGCATTCATGACAATATGGGAGAGCATTAGAGCATATGGAAGGGGTGGACCTTCACATCTGTAAAGACCCATCAGTGCTGAATGAAAAATTGTGGAGCCATTTTCAGGGAAGTGGTTTTTTTTATATCATTTAGCTAAAAATAAAACTTTACAGTACGACACCAGGTATCAGCTTCCTGCAATGCAGTCTACAGATCCCTCCCCATGTGCTTCAACCCCCACTCACACCCTGCTTCAGGTTACCTCAATAGGTCACAATGTCTCACATAGTGGTTTCCCCTTAACCCCTGGTGATGATTTAAGACCCATGTCTTTGTTCACACTTTGGCTCATGTGACAACTCTCATGATCAGTAGCAGGTCAACAAACAAAGGGGAAAAGCCCCACTAGGGGTTAAATATCTCTCAAGACTACTATGACCTGGATGACTGAGAGCCTATACAAACATGATAGTTTAAAACCCACTGGGTCATTGGTAAACCATCTAGGGTTCAGTCTTAATTTCACTGACCAATAATTTTCATCGCAGTTTTTTCCCCCCTCACAAAACATGAGAATAACTAAATGAAAACTAACGCCAAGGACGAAAACTGATGAAACATAGAGACACTTTCATCAACAACTATAAACAAAATATTCAGAGACATAAGATCCAATCAGAACTAATTAAGTTGTGCAGAAAGGCGGGACGATTTAGGAAATGATCCAATCAGAATGAAGGTTAGACCTGGCAAATGGCACCCGTACAACCAGCTCCCCTGTTTCTCATGAAAACGTCAACACTTGGAAGGATTTCAAAATAAGACTTTGTAAACCTTGTGGAGCACCTCTGCTCTGTAAAGACATGACAACCCTTTCCACTTTAGTCAATGAATCAACTTTTGAATTTGGCTCCTATAATCTTAATAATAAAACTACAAGTCGAATAAAACTAAAAGTATTTAGATGTCTAAATTATGACTAAAACTAAATCAAATATTGCAGTAAAAATTAATGCTGCTAGAGTTTGGTTAACACCATGTAAGAGTAACTTCTAGAAAAAAAAAAAATATATATATATAATAATAATAATAATAACAGCAAATAATTACTTTTGTTGTGATGAATGTTTGAAACAGTCAGCGGGATGTTGTAAGAACTGCCAGTTCTGGAGGATTTGTTAGCTGTTTGTAAATCAGTCTAAATGCTGTGATATACACATTGAGTTCAGGCAAATTGATTAAAAAAAAAAAAAGGAGTAGAAATTTTGAGAATCACATTTAAGGAATGTGCACAGCAGCTAAAAACAGACTGGGATGCAGAGAAGAACGAGAGAGAAAGTTGATAGTGGAAGACTGAAGAAGAGGCTAAGGCTGTTTCTTGTCGCTCCATTCCTCTTTCATCTCCTTGCTAACAAGAACACCACACACAAAAAAACACACTAAGTAATAAAATAGAGGAGCAGACAGGAACAGCATGCGATGATTGGATTTCAGTGAGCGATGATTGAGGTTTCATTACTGCCACTATAACCATAACCTTTAAGAGCATCAAACACAACCACATGATGCACGTCCACAGATTTCACAATCTCCGCAGGTCGATCCCTCTCATGTACAGTTTTCTGTCTTCGTTTGCTTTTATTTTCTCCCTCCTTTTGGACAAATAAAGGAAACAAGACAAAAGACAACACACACACATATAAGGAGAAAACAATCTGATGGTAGTAGCGCTCATCAGCAGGGCCTCTTAGCTGCTGACACACACACAGTCAGGTTTCAACTTACATTAACTTAATTTAACCAAAACCTACACAATCCAAAACCTAACCTTTGACCCAACAGGTTATTAACACTCAAATCAAGTCATGTGCATGGAGGAAACGATCGTTTGTGTGTCCAAAACAAGTCCGCACCATTTATGTCCCCGCAATGTAAGTACTAACAAGGACACACACTCAGCAGGAGAGCTCACACTCAAACAGCAAGTCACAGGGACAGTCACACTCACGCAGCGAGAGGTGGAACAGATACGGCGGTGAGTAACACAACCGAGTGTCAGAGAGATGAGAGAGAGATCAGGACAGAAGAAGGAAAGAAACATAAGCAATATAAAATAGCAGGAAGAGGGAGAAATAAGGGTGAGAGAGAAAAGAAAAGAAAGGAAAGGAAAGGGAAGGAAAGGAAAGGAAAGGAAAGGAAAAACAAGCGATAGGAGGAAAGATGAGCAAAACAGAAGAGAAGAATGAAGGAGGAGAGGAAAAAGTGGAAAGAAATGGAAAGAAAGCTAATGCAAACTAAATGAGAAGAGAGCAAGATGATGAGGGAAGGTCCAGCAAATGGGGGGGGAAATAAATGAAAAGGGAAGAAAATATGAGGAAAGTAGAGAATGGAAAGACAAGGACAATATAGAGGACAGGAAATAGATATATTTTATTTATCTTTCAATATAGACTGAAAGAAAAAGAGGTGAGAAGAAAGAAAGGAGCAAGAAGGAGAGGGAACAGCAGTAAAGGAAAGACAGCAGGATGAAGAAGGAAGGTCCAGAAAATGAAAGAAAAATTAAATGAAAACAAAAGAAGTTGGAGAAAGTATGGGAAAAAGAGGAAAAGTAGGGAATTAAAAAAAAAAACTCTAAAGAAAGCACAAAAGGGAAAGTCAAAGGAAGAAAAGAGGATGAAAGAGTGAGAACAAGGAATGGAGCAAGGAGAAGAGCAGTGAAGGCAAGGCAAGGCAAGGCAAGGCAAGGCAAGGCAAGGCAAGGAAAGGAAAGGAAAGGAAAGGAAAGGAAAGGAGATGCACCAACAGTTAAAAAAAGGATAAGAAATGAGAAGTCAGAGGAATGGAGAGGAAATGGAAATAGAAAAAGTGGATAAAATGCCTGCAGTCAGAAATACTTGATGAAATAGAAGACAAAAAGGATAGAGCAATTACACTAATTAATCACATGGCAGATAAGAATTTCCACTCAGGCCCGTCTTCGCTCCAAGCGTGTATCTCTGTACGTATCGGGAATGTTTTATCATTGCTTTCACTGCTGCTCCATCCGGAGCTGCTGAAGTCATTCGCGTGTCCTTGCTTCATCGTTCAGCTCGGTGCAGGGCTGAGACGGCACAGTTCATTACACTCAGTGATACTGAACTACAAGGTCCATCCTTACTGTCACATATACTGCATGCTGTCATTTTACTGCAGCATGTCAGCCAGAAAATTGATTTTTGTAAAGACCTCTTATCAATTTACTAATACATTTATCCCAATTATCTGAAAAATGTGAAGAAAAATTACTGACATATCAGTTTTTTTCACTCTAACTTTTGACTCATACGTGAAATATTTGATGTATTATCCTCACTACAAGCCTACATAGCTGATCTGATGAAAAGTCTTATGCAAGAATGTGGGTGCTCGTAAAAGATCTGCTGCAGTGCTGTTATTGAAACGTGTGTCAAGAGGCAGATTCTTCAAACTTTAGTGCTTCATCAGAGTTTTAGGAACAAGTTGCAGATTTTTGTCAGACTTTCTGAAAGTTTTGGGGAGAGGAAGGTCAAAACCAGCAGAGGAGGGCTCGCCTTTCATAATCCAACAAATGCCACACTTCCAGCTTTTGTAAGGCTATTTCTAGAAAAAGTTCCACCTTGACAACAGTACAATATGCTTTATGTTTGAGACTCCATACGAGTCTTTTACCATAAATTTAGCTTGTGTAAACTGTAAATTTTCAAGAGTGAAAAAGGTACATCTGAAAAATGTACTTAATTGCACTATTTCCTCTAGACATCTTTAAAGTTACAGTGTGTAAAATCTCACCACTAGATGTCAGTAGATTGCAGATTGTGGTCAACTGAGTCGTGTTTTCTTACCCCAGAGGGGTTTTTTTGTTTTGTTTTTTTTGCTATTTGTAGGGCTGGTGGTCCACTGTTTAATTCAGCTGTCAATGCTGGATGATAATCAGCACTTGCAACAATATCAGGAAATATATAAGGACGTTTATTCACATTTCTGTGCTCCGGGCGGTAGTCGGAGGAACCAAAATCTCTTAAAGTAGTAAAATGGTGGGGTTTCTGGTTTACTTTCAACAAATCTTGGTCATATTTTTCCTGTGTTTTTCTTAATGAAATGACTAAAGCTTTTCTTAATGAATAGAGAACTTTTTTTGTATAAGTTTGGAATTTGTTTTGTCATTTTTAGCAGCTGTGTCTTCATGATATTTGCTTTGTGTTTGTTGTGCAATAGATGAGGATCTTTTACAGCTCACTGGGGAAAAAACGATTGTTTGGACCCCCTATGAGGCAATAAACAATATAATAACAAAGAGATTTCAGAAAATTTGCAGCAATAAACTGCGGCTTATTATTTTGGTGTGTGAGTCTCAGTGAGCACAACTGGTCCACATATAATTGAAACGATGAGTCTGGGATACCTTACTTAAAGACGTCCATGCGTTTTTTTCTATTATTTCTGGAATGTGAAAACAAACAATGTATTTTACGCTTGAGGAAATGAAACCCAACTTTAAAAAAATGATGGAAATGGTTTGTTTTTTCTTACAGTATAAGTGATTTTCCCCTGAGGGAAACCCAAACCCTTTCTGTTTCCTATGCACGAAAAACCCTGAGTGAACTGCCAACTCGACCTATGGATTTATAAACTCTGTACGTCAGTTTGTTCTGTACACTTAAACCTGCTCTGAATACAACACCCACTGCAGCTGTGTCACTGCTGTGATGTTTCCCAGTGAGGTGGGGTGCGCTAAGCGAGCCGTTTTGCTGTCAGAGGGTTGATTCTGTGTTGTGTTTAAAGTTGTTTAAAACTGCAGAAAATTAAAATTAAAAAGGAAACATAATTACAGGAAGCTGCTGTGATGTCACCAACAAGCATGTCATCTTAGTTGTGCTTTGAAGAGGTCAAACGGGCTTAAGGGCAGGGGGGGAGATTATATGGAGGAAGGGAGCTCTTTTAGACATCCTGGAATGTGGGTGAGGCATTTTGTAGCTCTCCGAGGTGTTGGGGAATAGAGAATTTATTTTTACTGCATATTAATATTTGAGCATACTCAACATGGCTATAAACCTGTCATGTTTAATCTGAAGAAGGAAATTTCCATCTCTCTCATGAAGTACGCAAATGTTCCCTGCTCTAAATCCCTTAAATATGTCTTTGTTTTTTATGCTGAAAGAGCTGTTGTTGCTCTTATTCTTCTTTTTCTTCGTTAGATCTCAATCTCACCTCCAGGTGCAAAGAGTCTGCAGCCAGATTTATATTTGTATCTAATTGATTTAGTCATGCTGTGCAAAAAATTTGCACATAAACTCAGAGAGGGCACACCGCTGCGCCCTGCTGCTCTCCATCAACTCTGCAGCAGAAGTCAAGGCTAGGAACTCACCCCACCCCAGTTGAGCGTCCTGGCGAGGTCATTTCCTGTTCCCAGAGGAAGCACAGCGACCGGAGGCTGGGGATTCATCTGCAGCTCATCGAGAGCAGACAGGATCCAACCCACCTACAGCGAGACATGAAGGCAAAGTGTAAGTTGTAGAAATTTAGAATAGAAAATAGTGGCTATTAGAGATGTATAGTCACCGTGCCATCTCCTCCGCAGGCAAGGATCCTCAGATTTGGCACTTTGCGATACAACTCCAACCTAACAAAGCAGAGAGGTAATATTATAGAATAAAAGACTGCTGATTAGTGTTGAGTGGGTGTAATTGGTCCCGATTTTATGAAAATTGTTCACCTGTGAGCTTTGGATTTAAATAAAAGAGGAGTGAAAAGATGGCTTTCCCCCCTCAGAGGTGGACTGAGATAAGGGTGATGTGAAATGAAGATTTAAAGTAGGTAATTGGTACTAAACTGTCAAGCTCAGGGTGATTTCAGCCTAACTGTGTAGGCTGTAATGAAACACCAGCACTCTCCCCAAGGGAAGATTACTCACGCCTCGCGCAGTCCACCCTGCGAAAGGTCGAAGACTTGACGAGGATTCAAGATCCACATAAACATCTGTAACACTTTGGCACCCTACAGAAAAAGCAGAAAAAATCTGAGAAATGAATCTCCAAATCTTAAACTAAACCCAGTGTTATGTTCTGAAGATGTTGCTGATGAAGTCTAAAAGATTATGGTAAGCAGTGGAGCCCTGAACTTTTACCTGACGGAGTTGCAGGTAAGATGCAAACATCTGCCTCAGCTGAATGAGCCTTTAACTTGTTTAACTCCCCAGTACAAATCTGCGTGTTGTCCATATATCTGAGAGCTGTGCAGGTAATCTTCCGGTGGATTCACAGCTGTGTCCTACCTCCTGCATGCTCGCCTAAACAAAACGGAGTATTTCCTGCAGCGCCAACACTTCTGAAGCTAACCGTTTCCTGTTGTGTGATACATTTGTGAAACTTCTGAAGATGTTTCCGCCCGAATCTCCCGAAAATGTTTGGAGTTCATGTGTGAAAACAGCTCAGCTCAGTTCATCTGATAAACCAAATTTTTGTCTGAACCGACATCCCCACAATGAAAATTAATTATAGACAGGCTGAGGACAGACGAGGTGAGGCAGCGACAATATCTCCAAACAACAATGAGAAGAGAAGGCGTCTCAAACAGATGAAAACAGAAGATTAAAGACATTTGCTCACCTGGTTGCCGCCGCTCTTTGGATTCACAAAAACCAAGATGGGCTTCATGAGGGGAGAGGGGAGAGGCTTCAGCATGAACGGACGCCATTTAGACTCCTAAGAGATCAATAAGATCAAAATATTAGAATGTTCACATAACATAAATGTTAAAATCATGATCCATTCATTATGGTGCAAAGTTTGGGCATATATGATGACTGCTGAGAAATTTTAGCTTGATATATCAATTTTTGTATTTTATGAAAATCGGTCGGTCGATCCAGTTCCAGATGGTGGAGCAGAAGCCCGCGATGATTTGAGATCAGATGACCCTAATAATCCAATAATAGACTGTATAGCAAAGATGGACATAGCTTCCTAGAGCTTGGTTTGATTTGGCAATTTTGGTGTTGTTCTTTTTTTCTTCTTTAAACTAAGCATGAAGAGCGAGGTGTGGACATGACTGAAAAACAGCTCTGCGCAGATACAATACCGACATGTCAATCACAGGTTAGCCATGCCCTCAGTTATATTCTACTTCCTCCTCCATATTTTTTGTAAATATTTTTTCATCATGCTCAAGTGAAGACTAATAAAAGAAAAATAACTAAGAAAACATTTAGTGTGTTTAAAATGGAAAGAAATAAGGTAACTTCTCCAAATACCTCTACTCGATCTAATTTTTTTGCACAGTCAGAGCAGTCGCCCCCTGCTGGCCATCAGAATCCAGGCAGATTTAAAGCAAGAATTTTTCATTTCATAACTAAATGAAGTCGATGTTTTATAAACACAGTTTGAAGTCAGCCGGCAACGACTTTTATTTAGTTTAATGGGTTTTTTTACTTGATTCGAGATCACATGAAGGATAAACATGAGCTAAAAATGTATTATGACAGTGTAACTGATAATATCACTTACATCTAATCCCTTCTTGCTTGTCCTTCGTTTGAAAGATGTCCGCTTTTTTCTTCTGGCAGAGTTCTTTAGGGAGCTCTAAGGTACACATACACACACAGAGTTCAGTGGTTAGTTCACTGTCACCACGTCCCCTGTGATGGTAATTAAAAGTGCAATGAAGCATGTGACGCGACAGAGATATACAGTATGTGTGTGCGTGTCTGTGTGTGATAACAGAGACACAATCCCAGAGTTCCCTCAGACAGGCCAGACACGTGTCAGTTCGCATCTTATCATACCCCAAAAATCACACACACATTAGCACACACTGAGCTTGTGACACGCCTTCTTTTAGAGTTTTAAATTTAGATCGACAAAGTCATTTCTCATTACTGTCACAAGATGACACCCAGTGAACTTTATCAACCAGCAGAGCGATCGAGGAGGGTGCTCGGCGAGGGTATGAGCATACCTGTGGTTTCCTGACTTTGATGATCCAGGACGGTGGTACTATGACTCCGGCGTGGGCCCCCAGTGAACACGGCTCCTCTATCTGGTGCAGCATGAAACATGTCACCTTGTTGTGGAACTGCAAGGAAAAAAGCCCAAAAAAACACTCCTCAGGGTCGTGTCATGCGCTAAACTTGCAATCCAAACTATCATACATGTGCCATTGTCCGTGTGTGGTGCTCTAACACAGCTGTTTATAAGAAAACCAAAACACCCTGAGTGCCAATATTTGCTTCTCTTATGCTACCTCAGTGGTGTCAAACATAAGGGTCGGGGGCAAGAACTGGCCCACCAAAGGCTCCAATTCGGTCCAAGGATGTCTTTGGAAAGTATGAAGGAAGGCAGCGATTTTGGACTTTTAATTGTATTTTCAGAAGTTTTACAGCATTTCCTAGTGACATTGCCATTCATGCGACACCAGAGAATCTGAGAAATAGATACACATTTAAAAACAGAACTTCCTGGGGTTTTTTTTGTTTTGGTTTGGGTTTTTTTTTTTTACCTACAATAGAATTTTCAATATTTTTATGGAGGATCTGCAGTAAGTAATGAATAAATAAAAAGATAATAATTATAGCTGACAGATTTCTTCCATTAACTACAGCATCTACTATTGAAATTGCACTTCTATTTTCCTATACTAAGATATGTGAAGGATTCAATATGTAGTTAAACTTCTTTACACTGACAGTAAGGACAGTTTCACTGATCTGGCCCATATAAGGTCAAAGTGTGATATATGTGGCCCAATATGTAAAATGAGTTTGACATCCCTGCTCTTGAGACGGGTTATTGATCATTTATGTACCCAACGTTTGCTTTATTTTGTGGCTGTATTAGAAAATCAGCTGTAGAGACAGCAGGAAATAAAGGGAGCCACAGACATTAAATGGGTGCAATTACAGTACTGAACCTATGACATATTCCCTGTTCTGGGAACATTTTGAATGTATACAACCATATGTAACCATATACAAAAATATTAAATAGGTTCAGTTACTCTATTGAGCCCATGACACATGTAACATTTTTAAATAATGCAACCACATTTTCAATAAACAAGGACGTGACGCATCATTTTCTTTAAGGTGCTTTCCTTCAGTGACACTAGCAGTCCTCCGGCTCCAGCCTCGAGACAGATTGGGTACATAAATGATTGATAATCTTTACTTTACTGTATGGCTACATTAGAAAATCAGCTGTAGAGACAGCAGGAAATGAGAGACTGGGGGGATTACAGATGTGTCAGTACAACCAGCCTATTCATGAGTGGGGTCTACATGACCTTGTTAATGTGGAAATAATAATAATAACAAATGATGTCACTCTAATATATATTTGGAAATAGGTACAGAAACTTCCTGTAGTGCTTAAGTTTATATTTAATTAACTTCAATGCACAATACAACTTGTATTTCCCCACTAATAACATCTTAGTGGGGTTAAATATCATATTTACTCGTGAATTAACGGACTTACGGCCTGTTTACACCACGAACAACTGATGGCGATGATTTCTTTACTGTGGAAGAACTTCTGCTGAAAACTCTGCAGAAACAAAGAGGCAGTCTGCATGAACAGGAACAACATCTGTGTGCAGCTGCATGTGTTTTTGAGTGTAAACTCACCTTTCCACACTGTCTACATTTCCCCTCTTGTCGTCGTCTGTGAACCCAGTGGTGTCTGAGGATGTTCTGCCGGCAAACACAGAAACACAATTTCTTTCACTTAACGCCTCAAACAAAAAGCCGATTCCTCCCTCACATTTATGCAGGTACACACTTACATCTCTCAGGGTTCGGGATCCTCCCTCTCTGAAAGTCGGCTTACATCGGAAGTTTATCTAGAAAAAGAGATAAGCTGTAGTTCCCATCTGGGGAGGTTGTTTTTCACAGCTACATTTTTACAGATGCTCCATAAATGCATCACATGCAGGCAATCATTAAGCTACTATTTTGAAAAGCTGACATCTATAATTATAATGATACACTCACTGAATGTGTGTGTGTGTGTGTGTGTGTGTGTGTGTGTGTGTGTGTGTGTGTGTGTGTGTGTGTGTGTGTGTGTGTTACCTTTTCTAGTTGCTCCATGCAGCCGGTGTGAACAACAATCTTACAGGCTGCACATTTCCTCCTGGGGGCCGACTTCTTAAAAAGAGAGAGTACAAAGGGCAGAGTAAGACACACAAAATCCACACAGACACACAGCAAATGAAACAAACGTAAGCAGTGTAAGAACACACTAACAACAACCTGCTGTTACACACTGGCAAGATGTGCTCAAGGTCCCCCAACATTTTACATTTACTCCAGTTCAGTTTGAAAAGCAGTGGCAGACTTTTATTAGCACCATTAACAGCACAGTGACACTCCAGGCTTGAGGAGAGGAGTCCGTTTCTGTTATTTTTTTCACCAGCCATTATTCAAAGTGGAAAAAATAAGGATTTTAAGAACATTAGCTTATATTTCTGACTCTTCTATAGGTATAGGTGTCACTACCCAATCTTTAGAGAAAATGTCTTTTATGTTACTTTCATGTCAATATCAACATTTAAAAAAAAAACAAAAAAAAAACCTTGATATCTTTGCTTGGCTCTACAAAGAACTTCGGACTATTGGCTAACTTTTTTTCTATTAAAAGAAAAAGAAATTCTAATGTTGTGTATGTTTTTTTTCTTTTTTAAAAAATGCAAAAATACATAAAAATCATGAATAAAAGCAATATGTTGTTATTAATATATACATTTATCACTAATAAAATACATACACGACTTTTTGTGAACCACTAAAATAATAGTAGTAATAATAATAATAATAATAATAATAATAATAAATAATTTTTCCCCAATTTGATAAATAATTGTGCATATTTTTAACTGAATTAGTTTTATATAACTAATTCAGGTTTTTTTGTGTTTTTTTTAACATTTTCATTCATGGATTACAAACTACATAAAAATCAGCAACCACAGTCCTTACCTTTTAACAGTTTATGTACAGTGAATGTAATAATATATTTAATCATTTAAATATTACATTTTTACTGTATTAAGAAAAATTAAATCCTGCATTGAAATTTCTAAAATCTAAATTGAAATTTCAATTTAAGTTAATAATTTGTTTTAAGCTGATTTACGTACATTTAAGCCATTTTATCTAGAGCAGTCACATACTGCATAACGTTTATAGACTTTTATAGTGAAAGGAATGTACAAAAAAACAAATGAGGCTTGGACGAATTCATCGTAGAAAGACCCACTGGCTTGTAGACGTGGGTTTACAGCACTGAAGTTCTGGTCACAGTGAGATAATTACAGACAAAATTCTTTCACAAGAGTCGCCCCCTGTTGGCCATTTAAATGAATGCAGGTTTAAGGTAATTTAGCTTCAGCTTCAATTTCCAGACCCAGAAAATAATCTTTACTGCTGTGGGGCTGGGAAAAACACACAAACGCACACACAAAAACCCACAAAAAACAAATCTCTAAGGTAAAAGAATGAATTAAAAGCTCAGAGTAATTTATCACACAGTGACTGGCAAAAAAAAGCAAACACTCAAGATGCCAAAGTGCGATTTGCCTTCAATAAATAACACTGCCGCGGTGCCCTTGCTCTTGCAGCAGACAAACTACTCATTATGAGTAATAATATGACAACTAATAATGGAGTGGTCTCATCTCCAGTCAAGGAGTTCACTCTTGAATGTCACACTGAGCAATACTCAGAGCTACTCTCTCACTCCCACAAACACACACACACAAAAGGAAAAGAAACACCCCCCCCCCCCCCAAATAACAACAAAAACAACGTTTCACCCTCATATTTCATGGGTTAGTAGCTCTGAATGTTCTGCTTGGAAAGCCCCACCACAAGATCAGCTTCTTACATGAACTATCATGCTGAGACAAGCAAGACATCCTTTTTCAAGATGCCACGAGAGTTAAAACTCCAAGAAAAGGTTCTAAAAAGAGGAACTTTATTTATTACACACAAAATACATTTTTAATGGTCATTGTCAGGGAACTTTAAACAGCTGTGTAAAACAATTAATGTCCGGTAGTCTTTTAACAGCATGTTTTTCACTGCTGAACTCAGGACCAGGATAGGGAAGTTTCCCAGAAGAGCGCTGAGCTGTAATCAGATCATCAGTCTCATTCAGTTTACCTATGAGTGGCTTTAAGGTATGGCTGAGCAGAGAGACAAGCATTGGGACTGAGGCATTTAAATGTGTTATCAACGGAATCATACTCAGCCACAGTCCCGGTAGATCAGCTGATTTCAATGCCAGCCAGCATACAGCTGGTGGGCCAGATCGTGGCTTTGTATCACACCTCCAACCACATCGCTCTATCAAGACAATAATCATAATATAGCGAGAATGAGGAGGTCCCAGGCAGGAGCCGAGCCATGCCATCAAATATAGATTTCAGTAGACAAAAATAACAATATTCCTTTAAGTAAGGTGGTCCTCACTGAAATGATGCTAAAAATATCAATCCAATTAATCAAAAAGAAACAACCCCAGAACATGAAGGATACTAAGAAGAACTACATGAGTGTTTATTAACCGGCATGTCTAAGTAGTACCATGTCTGAGGTGAGGCGGACACTGTACCAGTCTGTTCTGCTGAATAGAGAGCTGAGCATTTAGGAGAAGATGTGAATTTACTGTCTGATTGATCCTCAGCTGTGCCCACAGGCTGTGGGTACCAAACTAAAGAGTGAGATGCAAGCAGCAAACAAGCTTCTAGGTCTGGGCTCAGCCTCAGAGATAGGGTGAGGTTTCTGAGGTGGTTCCCAAAACGATCTGTCGTTTTCCAACACAATATGCATTCACAAGAGTAACGCAGTGTGGAAATTCTTTTCACACCATGCCCAAGCTTGAAGATTGGCAAAAGAACACTGATGGAATAGTCCCTTCTCGTCCCAGAAAGAGGTTTGCCATCATTTCCGAAAAAATTTCTTTAACCATCTGTACCCCAAAGCAGCCATGGCCAACTGGCGTGATGCTACGACTGTTGGTGTATAAAAACCGTTTTGTACACACTACATTTTAACATATTTTAGGACACTCAAGCCTTAGCTGGCATAATCTGTTTTGGTTATAGCCGACTTGTTGTCAGCTGTCTGGAGACGGGAGTGTTGCATGACTGACAATGATAAATAAATAGAATAAATGGAGAATAAGTCATCATTTTAATGCACATTTTATTGTTTTAGAGCCACGACTTGAGTTCAAGAGGAGGATGAGGTGTAGATGAGGGAGGACAGAGCAGTGGTGGAGGAGGCCGATGAAGAGTAGGAGGCAAAACAGAAAAGAGATGATGAGAATAACATTATGAAATGTGCAACTGTACAAATCTTAATTGGTCAAATATAATTTTAAAGAGCTACTTGTGATCTGTAAATCAAAACTAACTTATAACTGAGACTTTACATAACTTTTTTTTAGCTGTAATCAGGTGTTTAGAATTTGTAATCAGATTTCTCTTTCTTTCAGAATTCCCAGCAATCTGGAATATTCCAATAGAAACATACCAGGGTATAGAGGATTGAATGGACTGAATGGAGAATGGGTGGATGGACAGATTTATGGATGGGTGGGTGGATGGTAATCCATGATTATGAAGCATGCCATGGAGGTCTTTACTTCCTTTTCAAACACTCTTTGTTAAGCGTGTAATAGGAGAGAGGAGGTATTTTCTGCAGCATTTGCCTTACATGAGGTAAAAACCTCAGCTGCTTCCTTCAGACAGCCTGGTTGTTCCTTCGTGACTGAGATTAAATCGAGCTGATCCCGCTGAAAACAGGTAGGAATGTGTTTACTTACGTCAGCCACGACTTGTCAAAGCGATCTCAGATTCCTCTGAGGTCGGCATATTCTCTTGGACATTTATCTAACACAAATCACCACAGAGAGATTTTTTCTTGCTGCAGCTCAATCTTGACAGCGTCTTAATGCGTTTTTATACGTGCACTATAATTACCTTCCATCAGTGGAAATGTACGAAGATGTCATTACATTAGTGTAGTGAATTAAAGGCTGTTTCTCAGCTCTATATAGCAGGTGCTGTTTTTCTTGTAAGAGCTGAATAGATGGACAAAAGGTCAACAACAGCTCTCATTCAGACTCTTTCTTTGCAGCCCTGCATGCTTGTAGTCAACGACACTTCAGAACACACTTCCTTCTCTGTTTTTGGAGTAATTAATTCTCTGCTTTGTGGACATGTTTCACCTGAATGAGAGTGTGGCATCCTGTTTAAAATAATGCTTTGTTTTAGCATTTACAACAGAATACGAAACGCTCCTTTTGCAGAACACTGGGACCACCTGCTCTGCAAATGAAGCACAAATGATGTGTTTCAATGAGTGTTTCATGTGTGGCACTAAAAATCACAACCTGGTACTACACTGAAATTTTGTATTACCTGCTCCTGATGCCACATTTTAGAGTCATCATGGTTTTGCTTTTTTTTTTTGTCTCATTAACGTAGCACCAGCAATAACAGGTCTTTTTATTCTGCAGCTGCATTAAAGAGACAAAACTCTGCTGCATGAAAAAGCTTTTAAGAATCAGATGTGTTTCGGGCAGCATTATTAGGTGCTGATATAAGAGACTCTGGTCATGGTTGGTTCAGGCTGATTAACTCTGCAATTGTCACATTTCCACACATGCATCGACAGTTGCTTGTTGTACACAGCGAAACCTACAGAAAACCTACAGAAGTTCAAATAAAAGTCTATTTTTGCAGACAAACTACTGACTTAGTCTAGCACGATGTTGATGGCAGCCGCCTTACATTCTGTCACAGGGTTGAGTCTAAAGGGGGTGGGGGGGTGGGGGTGGGAATGGGGTGTACAAGACCACAACCAAGCCAACTAACAATAGCTGATAAATTGGCACATCAACCTTTGGTCAATACAAGGTAATGTCTGGCTCCAAAACACCAACATGACAGAGGCCAAAACAATAAATGTCACCAGCTGCACTCCCAGATGGCAGAGTTGGAGATCATCTGAACTTTGCAAGTGAATCAGATGAATGATATCGAGAACAGCCACAACACTGACCTGGCCACTGAGTCGGCTGGTAGACGATAAAGACCTTCCCAATAGCTAATCATACTACACAACCGTAATGAATTGATAAACAGACAACTTCCTGTTTTTTCATTAACTACTATGAAACTTTGAGGGACAATCTGAGTAAAGAGCTACCAGAACTTTTTCTGTATTTTTTGCACATTTATTTCTGACAATTTAAACCCAAACAGTTGCGCTGATCACAGTGTTTCTTTACTATGCAGAAAAAAGTTACTGCTGAAGGTTCACTTCTTTTTCTTATATTAAGATATCAAAGGGACTAAATGTGTAGTTAAATGTCTTCACTATAACAGAAAGGGGAGTTTCTCTGGTCTGGCCCACTTAAGACCAGAGATGGGCAGTAACGCGTTACTGTAATCTGATTACTTTTTTCAGGTAACGAGTAAAGTAAGGGATTACTATTGCAAAAACGGTAATTAGATTACCGTTACTTTCCTGTAGGAACGCTGCGTTACTAAAACCGTGATTTTTTTTGCGAGAATGTCTCATGACAGTTACGTAAGCGAGTGCGACGTTCGTGACAACAGCTGTGTGCAGATCAACAATGGATCATATATCGAGTGCGGGAGAGAGTATGAGCGTGCAGCGTTTAAAGCGTGGAAGTACTGACCTTATTTTGAGTTTGATTCCATAAAAAGTGACAAAAACATTAGTGTCCGTTGTGCGTGGGAAGAAAACTTCTTTTTACAGCGAAAAAACCCCCCCCTAAAATTCCAAGCAAGCACCGGGAGTGCGCTACCACATAATGGGAAACTCACAGAGAAACTCGCGGATTCTTCAACTGACCGCTGCGGCACACCTGCACCGGGATAAACCCTCGCCTACGCCACTCCTGCTTTACAGGTGAAAAAAGAGCAACAGGACCGCTAGTCTGTGACTTTATTTATTTTCTGCTGTGTTTTACTTGCATCTATTTGAAAGAGTGAGTGTAAACACACAAAAAAAATAATAAATTATGTGCTGGAATGTGCAGAAAATAAGTTTAAATGTTAAACAAATTTCTTCCAGTCAGAGAATGTTGCATATAATTAAATTTTTGCTTGATGCATAAAGTTAAAAGGTTAAAACTGATAAAACAAGTTTTAAAAAGAGACTTTTCCATTTGATTACATTTTGTATGATGGATTATGCAGAAAAAGTAGAATTGGGCTGAAAGGTCTATCGCTTTATCACCTATTCAGGTTGTAAATCGTGTTTTTAAAAGGAAACTAAGTAACTAAGTAATTCATTTTTGAAAATAAGTAATCAGTAAAGTAACGGGATTACTTTTTTGGGGAAGTAATCGGTAATTAGTTACTGATTACTTTTTTCAAGTAACTTGACCAACACTGCTTAAGACCAAAGTGGGCTGTATGTGGGCCACGATATAAAATTTATTTAAGATGCCATTATGTCCATTTTTTTAATCAATGCAAAATGAAAAGATTTTTTAAAATGCATTAATTAGCATTAGTTTTCATTTTCAGTCTTAAAAAGTTTCACTGAATGATTCACAGATGCTGCTAAAGGATAAAATTCTTAATAACGTGTGAGAAAATCATTTTCGAAGAGGGACCCAAAACCACTTCTACTTGATTTGTATTCAGAAGGACACAAATATAAATACAAATAACAAAGCTGAGCAACATTAATAAGTCTCAGTTTTTGCATACCAAAAAGCTAAATGTCTAGGGGGAATAACGCCTAAACCAAATGCTTATGAGTGCATAAGACAAATATGAAACCTCCCTGAGTGCAAAATACAAATATATACCAAAGCCCGAAGATGATGTACTTGAAAAGGTTTCGGGACCTTTACTGAGTTTTTTTGGAGGATTTGAATCTAACAAGTCAGTCAGACTAGTTAGTTGTTCTAAACCATACATGTTTTGTTGCATTGTCTTTTTTCTGAAGTTCGCTTCTCTTTTTTTGAGGATCTGGGTACCGTGTTGATTACAAGGAGAAAAATCTTGTTGGGATTCTTTTTAGTCCAGTTATTTAATGTTCATAAGACTGATTTACCGTTACTTAAAAGAAATAAATATATATATTCTAGAAAAAACAAAAGTCTTTCACTGTATCTGACATGCTAACATAGGATTTGTATAAGGACTATAGATTACTCACAGCTGTCTTTAGCACACAGGTGTCCTCTCCGAGATAACAGAGCTCTCCTGAGCAGCTCGTCTCCATCCACAGGTGATCCCCGTTCACTGCGTTCTCCTACGGAGAAGCAGACAAGAGAGAGAAAATGAGCGGGGAATAATCATAAAATTAGTCAACATTGTCTCACTCTATTTTCACTCACATTTAACTGCAACCATATGGACATGAGCACATGGCGGCGAATGAGGTCAACAAGTGTGTCAAGCACATAACTGCCACTGCTGAGTAGGTGGGTAACTTCACAGTGCATGTTAATTTAAACACTACTGATTCATGTGCAAACACACTCCTACATGGAGTAACACATGTCAGTGTATATGCGTACAAAGACATTCAAGGTAAATGCATGCAGGTTGAATGTTTGAGTAAAATTGTGTCACCGGGTTTACTGCACAGCTGTGATCACGCTCCCTCAGCTCAGATGTGAATAGTTTTTCTTGCTCATTCATTCAGTAATGGAAAAATGGACTGGAAGACCTTTTGTTTCATTTGCTAATTATATAATTACTTGTATTTGTTTAATTATCTTAATTTTGCACTTTTCCTCTCTCTTTTCTGCTTTTTTTGCAACATAAGAAAAAGCCTGATTGTATTTCCTAATAACAGTATGTTGTATGTATATGACAACTTTGACTTAATTTATCAGCTTGGCAACTATCTTAAAATAAAAGTAAATAATTACTTTTTTTACTGGTTCACACTAGTTTCAAATATAAAATATATGGAATTTAATAATGTATAGGTCTGGATGTGGCTTTGTATGTGTATGTCTATCTGGGACAACGCCTGGCTGAAATGGGAGGGTAATAAGATGACTCAGCTCAGTAGGACTTTGACAATATAAAAGCTGGCCCAGAAAACAGGGAAGTAAAAATAATAATTAATAGGGCAAATCTCTGGCGTGGGGTCCCTCCATGTCAACATAACATTGGGGATTGACAAGGGTGACTAGATGTCCCTCTTCATGTGGGACTGCATGGCATTTTTATCCCTTGTCTCGAGATAATGTCCCACATTTTGACTGGTACTGTGGGACATGCACTTTTTTACTAAGTGAATATGAAGGAAAAGTTTTTATTACAGTCAGAAGATTCCTTTCGAATGCAACACTCATCAAGGAAAGTAACAAACTTTGTGTTTTTTTCCATCATATTCAACAAAATCTGCAAAGGAAATGAAGCAGCAGAATATTCTGAGAAATTGCTTTTGTCTATTTATTTTTGTCGAGTTGTTTTAAACTTTTGTGCTGGGGCAAAATATGTAAAGTGACACATTATCCATGTCATAATTGGATAAAAATCACTACAACTGTAAAATATGGATCAAAAATTTTTAAGTTCAGTATGAACATTTCAGACTACCCCTGGCAAGACATGACATGTCCCACTTTGCCCACACAAACAGTCTTTGTCCCACATTTACTGTGTTAGGATCTAAGAGATTCTGGCAAGATGGGTTTAACTTAAATAGACTATGTCTTATTTACTTCAATCCAAGTTCAATTTTATGAATAATGTGCATAACAGCCAGAAGAGCATAACATGGTCCAACAGGAAGTGCAGTTCCCTCCCAAGCCAATGCAGGCATATCTTTAGCAATCGGGCAAAGAATCTGCAAGGCTTGAAGAAAGATTTCCACAATACGCATCTAAACTCTTTGTCTCCTGTACATTTAACGAGCTACAAAATGTAATGTGGCAAAAATATAGGTTCTTTAAAACTTATAAACACTCATTGTAAAATATAATTTTGCAGCCTTACAACTTTACAGTGACCTACATACACTAACCTTTTCAAGGTCCTACTTCAAGAGTAATGTGTTATTCCAATATTTTATTTATAATAAAGACTTACTGGCAAAAAGTTGAAGAAAGTAAACAGGCAATAAAAACTGTTATATCTGGTTTTTAAGTCTGACGTCATTAGCCGTGTCTGGGCCTAAACTCCGCTGCAGGTCCATAAGTCAAGCGATCACTGCAGCATCACTGAGAGTTGAAAAACTGTCTAAATTCTTTCATCTGTAATAAAATGATCAGTGTTCTGCTCTACCAGGTGTAACAATTCAGTTTAACATCCAGGCATCCATGAAAACGGAATTTATGACATTTAACGGAATTAGAAGTTAGCAGGGAGTTAGCTCGCTAGCTTCTATCTAAATACAATATAGCATGTCCTGACTGAGAGATTTGGGAAACAAATTAAGATGTACAGCTCTGCTATCACTTCCGACATAAATGAAGACAGAAAACTAAACAGCAGTGACGTTTGTAGGGTTACTGAAGTTTGGCTACCTGGTATATAACGATGTGCTACGTGATCGCTAGCGACACAGCTATGTTAGCATAATAAACACAGTGAAGCTGGAGGATGAACGCTAACTTTTTTCCACTCGATAAAATTTAATGTGAGGATTCCCGGTGGTCAGGGACAAGTGCAATCGCATGGTAGGATGCTGTAAACGGACCGAACTTCAGTCAGGAGAACAACTGACATAATCCATGCACAATACGAGGTTAGTCATTCATATACTGCTGCATGGGCTGGGCTGTAGCTACATGGTAACGTTTTAAAAACTGAGCTTTAAAATGAGTAACGGTAAGAAAAACCGACAGTGATCACTGACTGTTTTTAGGGGCTTTTTGAGATTAAATAGAACAAGATACAAAGTATTAAAACATGTTAAAAGCACAAAATCCTTATTAAGCGCAGGGTAGTTTGGGCCTGGAAGCAGGATTCGTCACGTCATCACTTAAAGACTGGATTACCTGCAAATGCCCCAAAATCTTTAAAAGCACTTTAAAATAACAATTTAATTAAAAAGAATCAGTCACTTAAATTTTTGTTAACCTCAACCAACTTTCTAGGGTTTACTGTGAGGAGCAGACATTATGACATTCCTGCATCTTTTATGAAGTAATTAATGTGGGTTTTGTTGTCATATTGCAGCACTTTTTTCATAAAGTCACAATAATTAGTGACAAACTAGACAAAGAACTTGACAGAGATAAGACATGGCCAAATCTGTTCCCAATTTCTCTCCGTTTGTCACTTACAAGCAGAATTCCTTCCCCCGCAACTCAATGTTCCACAGTAAATCAATTTGAATGGACATTTGTTTAAATTTCCACTTCCTGTTACACATCTTCTACCAGTGTTCTGGCCCTGCTGGGAATATGGACAAACCCTTTTGGACTTATTAGCACCTAAAAGCAGACCTTAAAGGTCTCAATGAATCGACCCCTGAGTGTATATTAATGAGTGTCGGAGCACAGTGATAATATATGAGTGAGTGCATGAGAGCCGTGCAGAGAGATAAAGGGCAGCAATGACGTGCTGGAAGTGTCCCTACAGACGGAGCCCGAGGGAAATCTCAGATGTGAGCCCACAACAGTTTATCTACTTACACCTTCCTATTAATAATAAAGCATTGCATTTACTTTTCATTATTGATGCATGAATCATTTAGAGCACGGCTGTCAAACAAATGGAGCGTGGGACAGAAATGGCCCGCCAAAGGGTTCGATCGCCCGCGGGATGGCTTTGCAAATGTGAAAAAGTGGAAGTCGTAAATGTTGTTCGTTTTTGATGGACAAAAACAAACAAAAAAGAAATGACATAAGAAATTAAGGTGTTTTTGAAATGTTTTGTATCACTGCAGATAAACCAGGGTTTTTTTACAGTAGGTTCACAGTACAAATATATAAATACATAAAATACAATAAAATCAAATAACTAATGGAGGTAGTGGTACTAACACTAAAGGACAGAGGGTGTTTTTTTTTTTTTATATATATTTTTACACAACTGTTTCAGAGGTCCACCCCATTTAACTCTTTCCCCATAAAAACAACATATGACGACCTCCCCCGTATCCTTAATGACATGTTTGGACATCTCAGTATACATAGTTTGACAGCCATTAACATAGAGTACCCTCACAAAGCCTCTATGTGGCTGGCAAATTTTCAATAGATACGACTAATTCTATGAAATGCACCTTTTCACCTTTACATATTCTTCTTGAGTTTGAAGCACTTTGATGTCTTTTCTTGAATTTTGGAGGCTCGTGTGAAAATGCTCTATTATTTTCTTTTCTTTGTCATAGTTTTTTTTTTTTTGAATGGCTTTATTGTACTGGCCATAATCATAAAAAAAAATCTGTTTCAAGTCTGCAAAGTTTTTGCACAAAAGAGTTTATGTAAGTAAAAAGAAAAAAAAACCTTCGGATGATTCATATGATTTTACAGCTTGGATCCAGAGTAATCTGATTTTATTAAATAAAACTAAATGGCAATGGAAGATTTGAAAGAAAGAAGGTGATAAACAATTTGAAAGAAAAACAACATGGAAAAGATTTTAAATTATTTCATGATTATAAAAAAATTATCTGCCTGCTTCAGTAATACTATTCAAAACTGTCTCATTGGTCTTTTTGCTTTCAGATTAGGTTCAATTCACATTGTCATCCTGGTGTATCATCAAAAAAACTGCTTCAATTATTTTTATCATTGTTTTAATGCATCTTTGACTGTTTTTGACGATTGTTTACTTGCCGTGCCACACAATCTGGTGAATATTGCAGATTCATTGTTTTAATACCTGCTTTCAACAGATCACAAGCTCAGGTTTGGAGTGGCGCAACTGCAGACAGGAAGACGGGACTTTTTAAAAATACATTTATCGGGTTCTTTAACAGCATTTTTGAGAATACTTTCCAATTCATGTTGACATTTCCTTAAGCATCAGTACTACATTTAAAACCCAAAGTGTTTTTAATCTGGTGCTTTTGACTCGTGATTCATGTTTCTTAAATATAACCTATTAAATGTCGAATAATAAACCGCGTCACAAAGTCGTGACACATAAAAGTTTCTTTCCCACGCTGAGATAGAACGGCATTTTTCTTGTAAGGAATTAAAAAAAGGAAGGAAAATCAAATTACTGCTTTCCATTTCCACATGAACATACGGCTGTTGAAACCAGTCTGCTAACAAATCTGTTGGCATAAAAATGCAAATGTCGACGAGTGAATCAGCCAGACAGAATAGGGACAACACAGACTGGGACCAGGAAAAAAAATGTCATCATTGTTCAGATTCACAGTTATATAAAATAAATGCGCATGTGCATTTCTGACCGTCCAGTCCACGCAGGTACGTAGTTCCTTGGTGGGGCCGTTGGACGCAGGAGGAAGCGAGGGCTGAGGCGGGCCGAGGTAATGGAGGCCTGAGCGGGAGATCGCTTTCCTAAGAAACAGAAGGAAACACACCGTTATCATTGTCAAGATACTTCATAGTTCTCTGACTTTTCAGTATAATTTAGTATATTATTCATATTAGGAGGCTGCTTTCAAGCGGGCTCAGCTGGAGATATTTGAGGTGAACCAGGAACAGCTTGGCAGAGAGACTGCCAGAGCCACTTTGGGGTGACGAGAGAAGTCGCAGACAGATCTGTTATGTCAGAGGATGAGTCAGCAGTCATCTCTCGCAGACGCTCGCCCCATTATACTTCCTGTTGCAGTTTTCTTAAACTGACTCGAGTACATCTTTATCCACTTCAATTGTCCCCGACTCTTTTATCTCATAGCTCATCTATCTTCTTCTGCAAGTACACAGTACAGTCACCCACATGAGAGGGCCCATCAGAGCATCATCTGTCTACATGCCCATCTATTAACTGCTGATCTACGCAGACACCTCTGCAGTCTCACTGGCTTCAGTCAATGCAAGCGAAAGCAAAAAATAAATAAAAAAATAAATTAATTAAAGTGAAAATATGAAATGAGTGCTCTCCTTCAAGTTAAATCTGTGGATTTGTCTTTTTAAAAGACGGGACAACCGGCCTGTTTGAACAACAGTGAATACCCTAACGTGTCTATTAAAGATAAAGACAAAGTGTCACCTTTATTTGCAAACCACACCCACAGAATGTTGTTTGGCATGGCTTTTTATAGGCACACCAAGGGACTCTTTAAAGTGTTATGACCGGGGCTTTCAAATTCACACTAAGTTGGTAAAAATGAGAGAAGTTAATCATTTGGCATGAACAAGAAGTATTAGTAAAGGAGATGGAGATGCCACAAAATTTGTTTGACAAGATTAACTTAACTTCACAAAAGTGATGTAGTTACTGAACTTTATGCTTTAATGTGTATTTCTCACCCAGTTGGCAGGTGGTTACCTGCTAACAGAAGAGAGAGAACTGTCACTGTGGCTAAACCTGAACCAAACCACATATGAGTCTGGGCTTTTAGGAAAGGGCAAAAGAGTACTGCTGTAAAGGAAAAGGGTGTGCTCCAACACTACGGCAAAAAGAAAAGAAAAAAAGAGAGCTTTGTAGCTCAAAGGAACGCAAAAAAGTTGCACACTGACAACTCACTGCTTGATTTCTGATTAAACTATTTATTTATAACTATTCATTATATTAAAATATACTACAGTAGAATACAAACTATTGCAGATCAGGTACATTTAAAATAAATCCTGAGTTGAGGCGATGAACAAGATGTTTATAGTAACTAGTAATTATGGGCATTACCAAAGGTGTGTGTGTGTGTGTGTGTGTGTGTGTGTGTGTGTGTGTGTGTGTGTGTGTGTGTGTGTGCGTGTGCGTGTGTGTCAGTGGAAAAGGTTGCACAGAGTATCTGACCCCCTGTTGAAAGTTTCAGTGGCCCTCTGTCTAAAATTATCAGCCAGGACAAAGAGGAGTCCACTTACACACCCTGTAACCTGATGACACACACACACACACACACACACACACACACACACACACACACACACACACAAACAAGTGCTCACAGCCCCTGAGATAAAAATAGCACACTGTGGATGACCGGAAATGAAAGGACGTATGGAGGCCGGACATATGCCGCATAAAACAGCGACCACACACAAATACCAGCTAAGTCTAACTGATTAAAGGACCTCGTTATTTAAGGCCTCATTTTTACACTTTTACTCCTCGTTACTCACAAAGTTCTCCACTCAGCTCTGAGGGCACTGCAACACAGTAAGTCCATTAGAGGAAGTAGCACATGCAGCGAGACTGAGCAAACCCAGAGTTTTACTGGAACTGCTTATTCAGAAGTGAAACGAAAGGCAGAAAGTGAATATGCAAACATTTATCAGGTTTCATCAAGTTTGTGTTTCATTTTGTCTGCTGAGGCCGGACACACATTTGTTTAGGGACAATGGCGCGTTTGATGCTTGCCGAAACCAATTTTAAAAATCAACAAGAAACGAGAAATGAAAACGAAAAATGTTTCATTTTCTGCTGATTCACGTTTGACCTACTGCACCTATTAAATGAGTAAACAGGGTTTCTAATAAACTGGAAGTCAGACATATTGCTGGTGTTCACCACCCCTCATTTCTCAATGTTTTGTGAAGAAAATGGGTGTAGTGCAACCGTAAATGGAAATACAGCGTCGAAGGCAAAGACTGTTTGTACAGTCACTTTAAAGTCAGTATTTTGTGTAACCACCTTTATTCTTCAACACAGCCGAAACTCTGAGGCTGATTTCCTGTAATTTCCTTAAGTAGTCTTCAGGAATAGTTCTCCAATAGTCCTTCTTCCTGAAGGACAATGATAAGTTCTTATTTGGATGTTGGTTGCTGTTTGATGATCCCACACTTCTTCATTAATGTTGAGGTCCGGGTTCTGGGGAGGCCAGTCCATGACTGATTATGTTCCACTGTGTGGTTTTCTATCCAGGTATGCTTTTACTGTATGGTATTGCATCAAAATCTAACAGTACTCTTCTATGCTCTGTAGGGAAAACAAATATTATGCTAACTATGCCAAAACACTAAAATTTTACATAATTTAATGCCTGTCAAACATTGGCATTTTTCAAAGATGGTTGGAGTGGAATGAAAAGCAGTGAAAAAGCAGTCACTGCTTGCTGTAAAGTGCTATTCCTCAAGACCACTTTACAAAATTGCAAGGAGGTCTGGCTCCTTGGAAACTAAATATAAAGACTTTTGTACAGTAGTGTTCACCTGCATATTTGGACAATTGTGTTCATATTTCTCTGAGCCAGAAACACAGGCAAAGGAAATCTTTCCTAAGCAATGCAACAACTTTCTGCAATGCAATGCATCATCTGAGAGCAAATGACCATCTGTTAACATTTCAGCCCTGTACACTACTTTAAACTGTGCATACTGAGCCATTATAATGTCACCTTAGTTTTTAAATTAACTTTGTTACTTTTTACTAAAATTATTAACATATCTTCCTTCATATAAAACTTTTTACATGAAGTGTTGTATTTTATTCAAATTTGTACTTAAACGGACTGTTATTACATTGAAGACTTGTACTGTTTGCTAATTTTACTCTATGATTTTCTACTTAATTGAGCCATTTTCTGGGATGGATGTGCCACATATACTTTTTATGTAGACAGACCTGCACTAAACAAGATGACAGAGAAAAAAAAACAAGACAGAGGGAAACACCAAAAAACAGAAGCGAGGATAAAAATGAAAGTAAGCTCGAAAAGTAAATTCCAGAAAGAATTTCCAGAACAGCAAATACATTAAAACAGGAACCAAAAAAATCAAATACACAGCACTCTAGCACCATGAGCTCTTTCTTTAATAAATGCTGCTGTTACTGACGTTAGCGAGTATCGCTATCACAGATGACGGCCAAAACCAGGAAAATCAGATCCTTCAGAGAGACACAAACACATTTAACCCTGCCGCTTACTGCCGAGGATTATTGTAAACTGATTACGGTTCATCAGATATGAATGAGTAGTGTGTGTGTGTGTGTGTGTGTGTGTGTGTGTGTGTGTGTGTGTGTGTGTGTGTGTGTGTGTGTGTGTGTGTTGTTCATGGAGTTCTTACTCATAATGAAATGACCCTGAAATGAAAGTGTGTACCTGAGAGGGGTTTGTTGTTGTGTTTGTTTTTTCCTTTTTTTTTGGGGGGGGGGGGGGGGGGGGGGCTTGTAGCCAGACAGACAGAAGTAGCAGTACCCTTAAAAAAGGCCCATTAGCATCAGTGCACTTAACACACAAGGAGATAAATGGAAATACACACTTATACATGCAAACACACACTCTCTTATTCAGAGGTCACGGGCCACCATTACATTTGAGTGAGTCCTAATCTACTAAAAGCAGACAGGATCACAGGAATTAAAGCTAGCTCCTAAAAATCTAAACAAAAAATGAAAGTGGTCTCTGAAACACACACACACACACACACACACACACACACACACACACACACACACACACACACACACACACACACACACACACACACACACACACACACGGCATGCCTGACTTGGAGTTATTTTAAGCACATTTGTCCAGAAAAAGTCTGCAGAAGCCCATCAATCTGAAAATAAATCTTCCTCAAAAGCAGTTAAATAAACAGGAACGACTCCTCAACACTGCAAATCCAAAAACAGGAAGTGTCTAAAGTAAAGACAAAAATCAACAGAGCAATTCACTGCACAGTTCACCCTGACCTGCAGAACTTCTAACATAGTTTTATTGCACTTGGACGGTTTTCACCTTCTTCAGTTTGAAGCACCAGTAGAAAATGATCCTGTATTATTACACCAAAAGCTACCCAGCAGTAGACAAATTAAAAACATCTCTACCTACACCATGAAAGTCCCAATATAATGGATATGATTCTACTTAAAGTACCTCAAAGAAATCTACTTAAGTACATTTTAATGCTAAGACTTATTAAGAGGAATGATGAAGTGTTTCACCACTTTGCGTTAATACAAACCTCATTTTAAGCTCGCACATGAGCTTAAAAATTTATTCCAGTATTTTCCACACCAGGTGGTGTATTCATTTTCTCAAACATTGCACTGATTTCCAGTCGACTGACTCCTGCCTTGGTCTTGGTAGCAGCTCTGCCACTACCTTCAAAGCTATCCACATGAAAATTAGCTCCAGTGAAAACTTTACCCAAAAAAATTATTTTAATTATGAATTTAGCTCCTCCTGTCCAATGTTCCTCAACCTCTCCCACCAGATGGCTGCCCCTCCTTTACCCTGTCAGAGGTTTCTTCCTTTTAAAAGGGAGTTTTTCCTTCCTACTGTCGCCAAGTGCTTTCTCATACTGGGTCATGATGTCTGAATGTGGAGTTGTCTCTGTATTATTGTAGGGTCTTTACCTTACAACACAAAACGCCTTGATGCAAACAATAAGTTAGCGATCACAATAATAATCCTCCTTTCTAACATTTAAACCTTTCCTATTCAATGTGACCCTAAATTTTTGACTGAACCTATAAACTCATCAGCAAAGTGTTGCTGATGTCATGGACACAGGCTGTTTTCCCCACAGACCTCTATAATACAGAAGCTTTTGGGCATAAGAATGCAGGTTTAAAGCACGCACATCTTTTATGCTCATGACTTTGCAAGCTTAGCAAAGGAAGAAAAGCTGTAAAATTATCAGTCAATATAAAATTATATTTTTGCCCAGTGCCCGTCCTTAGTAGCTTCCAGTGGAGATATCAAACTTTAATTTTGGATGTCACTTCTAAAAACTTGGAAAAATCCGATTCCAGTTCTAACACCACCTACTCCTCCTCTCTTCTTCCTTTCCTTTACACTTTTCACTCATTTTTCCCCTTCACCATCTCTCCTCTTTTTTCTGAACACATCACTCTTCTTCAGTCCTCCTCCTCCTCCTTCCTCTCTCTCTCTTGCTCCGCTTTGTCATTGTGCACATCACCTTCACTTCTCTCATACCTCCCCCTCTAATCTTCCTCCATTCTCCTCCCACTGCTTCGCTCCTCCTCTCCCTCACGCTGCTGTCATCCTCTGCCCCCCTCCTCCTCCTCATTTCTCATCCTCCCCTCTTGTTTCATCTCCTTATTTCCAGCCTCCTCCTCCTCTTCCTGTAGAGGTGGGTTGTCGGCGTTGCCACGACAACGGCACAGCGGGAGCATCGGCAGCTCATCCAGTAATTGTATTGGTGGAGAATCTGCGTGTTGTGTGTGTGTGTGTGTGTGTGTGTGTGTGTGTGTGTGTGTGTGTGTGTGTGTGTGTGTGTGTGTGTGTGTGTGTGTGTGTGTGTGTGTGTGTGTGAGGAGCGTGTTTCAGCAACTTTACAGTAAATGCAGTTAATTAGACAGACACCCCATCACCCTATGTGGGATGACAGTGTGAATGTGGACACAAAGTCATACACATATACCATCTTCAATACACAGCCCACACACTGAGGATGATGTAATTCGCCAAATGTTTTCTAAATACGGATCCTTTGCATCCACCGAGGGATCAACAGTTACTACAGCAGGAACTGTTTATGTAGTTTTTTCACTATTCCAGTGATTAAGGTGGGAAGAAGATATGATTCTCGAGGTGGGTGGTACGGATGATGTACAAGCCTACAGTGGTTAATTTTCCTCCATAGCTGCAGTCATTTAACCAGTTTCTGAAAATCACTGTGTGGCCACAGAGGCGAGTCGTGCCTGTGCAACACTGCTCATGATCAAAGCTAAAGTGAGAACAAAAGTAATAGGCACAAAAATAAAAAGGCAGCTGCAAGTGGGAGGAATCGGGCTTAACATCTTCGGACTCCAGAAGATGTTGTGATTACGTGGGAGAAGCTGGTTAACAAAAGAGACAACTGCACCAGTGTGGGTTTACTCTGAAGTCAGTTTCTTTGCACAGACTGAGTATAATTGGAGAGAAATCCAAATGTAAAGGTTTGCTTTTACTGAGAGCAACCACTTATTAGATTGTGTAGAAAAATGAATAAATATGCTTCATTTATTTAACTAATTGTGCCAATCCTAAATGTTAAGATTTTCCAGTCATGTCATAAGCCTTTTATACAGTGATGTTCTGTAAGGGGTTATCTTGTGAAAGGCCAGAAGCTGAAAATATCACATCACTGTCTAGATTAGATGTGAATATATAATACATAACAGACTGTTTTTGTATAACAAACTTATAAACCTAAAGGAGTTTCGTAACAGGTACTGGCCATAATCCAAGGTTAGTTTGCACCTCAGACATGGATTAACTTGCAGAAAGACCAAAGTTAAACGTACTTATATATTGATTGCTTACTTTAAAATCATCACATTGAATCCTGTAAAGGGGATGTGAATATTTTTATGAGATGCCACTTCTGTGGTGAATATTTATATATCGTTTATTATGTAGATAAGGGGTGGGGGAACTCAAGGCCTCAAGGGAAGGGCCAGTGTCCTGTAGGTTTTAGATGTGTCCTTGATGTAACACAGCTGATTTATATGGCTAAATGAACTAATCATTTGATTCAGGTGTGTTGACCCAGGGTGATATCTAAAACCTGCAGGACACTGACCCTTGAGGCCTCGAGTTCCTCCACCCCCGAAGCAGATGATGTATTTTAGGTTTAATTTGCCTTTTTGTAAGGTTTACACTTTGTATGGCTGCTAACCTGACCAGGTTTCCCTTTATAATAAAGGGACTTTCTGGTTAAGTAAAAGTATTAACAAGACAGTGATTTAAAATTACCTCACGGCACTGCACACAAAGAGGGACTTCCAAACCAAAATAACCAATGTCAAAATTGATTTGTCTGACTCAATCAACTCCCACTGATGTTGGAATATAGTTTTGCAAGCAGCTACTGCAGATTCTTTCTGTATTACTTAGACTGAAACAGTATAAAGGCTTAATTAATGATAATAACACTGATATTAGTAATAAGTTGTACAGCTTAACATTTCTACCACAGTCCAGTCTTTTATTTTAACCAAAAGAAACCGGCATTATTTTTGTTTCAAGAGAAGCAATGAATATGCCATTTCCAAAAAAGGAGTTGCCAGTGGTTGGTTTAAGAAATGTTATTATTTTCAGCTTTGTTCCTGTTATATATGAATACCAAGAAGTTTATTTTTAAGAACAGCTTCATACTTATGAGTAAGATCTGCATTTTAAACACAAACCCGACAGAAACTGACAAATAAATTGTTAATACTGAGAAACAACTGAGGAGCCAATTATTTCCACTAATTTCACAACTTGAAACATTTTCTTAAAAACATTAACTGTATATGTGGAAACGTGACACATTACACTTGAGTCGTTGCTTAGATGTAGTTCCAAGTGAAATGTTAAACATGAACAGCTCTCAACCGTTATTTTACAGCGTACTTTTACAGTGTACGTTAATCTACACAATCACATTGTTCATTTTATAAGCTTTACATAATAATACTTTGAGCCAGTGGTTTATTGTTATATTGTTGTTTTCTCTATAAACGTGAAGTTTTTGTGTAGAATCAACAGGTACAGTATCACAAAGATTTCCTGTATACTTACCACACTGAACGTTTCTCATTATATATATATATATATATATATATATATATATATATATATATATATATTATTTTAAAATGATATTACAATTAAACAATTAAAATTTGTCCTGAACAAGTAAAACTCACAAGAGCGTAAGTGATTTTATAGTTCTCCTCTCATTGGGCTGTTCATGATTTATGCCAAACTATTATTCAGCATCAATATAAGTTAGGCCCACAAAAACAAAGAAAGCTCATTTTACTGTAGGTCATAAAAGAATTCAGCTGATGTTTTGTTGTTGTGACTATTTACAGTTAAAAAATACAGAAATACCCCACTATGACTGAGTGTGCCCACACTTTTGACTGGTACTATGGTATTTTTATAGTTGACTTGCCATTACACTCCAGTCACTAACTACATTCACTGTGAGCTACTGTAAAATTACCTGTATGTCTGCAGTGCTATATTACAGTGCTAAAAGAATGAAAAGCTGTTCACATTGTTCAGATGAAGCTACAGGCAGAACTTCAAACATCTCAGTGGCTCCACTCACCTGTAGCCAAAAATTCGATGGAACCAGCGCACTTTTTTCCCCCTCCTTCTCCTTCCTGCCTTTGCGTGGGTTTCAATATTTATCATTATTATGCTAAAAGGTTTTCTCACTTACTCTGTAGCTAATGCTTTCCAAGATAACAGAGAAAAACATCCCAGTGCAGACTGAATCACCCAGAAGTTGTTTCCTTACACACTCACAGCACGGCTCGGGTAATTATGCCGATCAACGTGACGGGTAAGAGAGACCTGACACCAGACATCTGAGCTCTGTACTATGTGACAATGAGCGTGTGTGTGTGTGTGTGTGTGTGTGTGTGTGTGTGTGTGTGTGTGTGTGTGTGTGTGTGTGTGTGGCAGGCAGGATGTGTGCGTTTTTGATCGAGTTACTATTAAGTTATGATTTAACCACAAACAGCCAAAGTAGAGGAGATAAAGTTCATGAAGCAAATTAATGTAGTGAATTTAAATTTCTTACAAAGATGCACCAGCGAGTGTGAGAGCAGTGGTATCCGATGAACTATGACACTGGATCCTCTGCTCTCCTTTAGCCTCTGCCTCTTTTTTCTACATCAACAAACTTTCAAGCATATAGATGAGGATAACCAGCACCAGAGTGTCTTCAGAAAGTAATTCAAAGCAAACCAATCAGTCAAGCATCACATTAAAGTATTTGCGCATCATACATTTTTCTCTACCCCTTTCTGTTGGACTTGTTTATGCTCTTTATCTTCTCACTGTCCCCTAACCCCCAGCTGGTCACAGCAGATGGCTGCCCCGCCCTAAGTTTGTTAAGATGGAGTTTTAACAGATCTCTTCCTGTTAGAATTGAGTGCTTCCTTCCCACTACCGCCAAACACTTACTCATGAGGTTCAGCTTACTTGCGGTCTGCATTACGCGAGTCATCCATCCTCACATGCACAGACAACAACACAGACAACAGAAAAGGATAATACAACCTAATGAAGAGGCAAATAAAGAATTCACACAGCATTATGGAAGATAACAAAACCATGATTTGTTTATCTGATCGGTGGCTGCTGGACTAAAAGACTTAAGAAACTGAAAACTCACTGTGCAAAGGTTGCTGCCAAATGAAAAAGAAAAAAACAAATCTGACCAGCCAGTTTGTAACTGTGTGTAACAGAGAGACTGGGTTCAGCTCCAGCTCTCCGCTCAACCTCCACTCAGACCATTTAATACTTTGAGTTAGTATCTTTTTATTTCTTTTGAGTAATCGCCTTTCTTTAAACCTAACCCCGGTCTTATATACTACAAGCGGAAACTTTTTCAGACTTTATCCTTCTCTCTGTGCACCTTGGATTAGTAAAGGTTGTGCCAGAAACCTCTATTCTGTCTAAGATTTTACAAGAGCAGCTAGCTTTAAAGTCAGACCTTCTACTAAAATGTCTGTAGCTGCTGTCTTTCTATTACATGTACTTCACTTTAAAGCCACACAATCACAATAAACAACTCATCTAAAGTTTACTTTACTTCATCGTCTTTTCAGTAAAGCCTGCTCTAAGGATAAGCAATCAAGGTTTCCCTTTTTTATTCATTGCACCACTTCTGCAAACAAAACAAAACAAAAAAAGAACAGATAAAATCGGTAATTCTGACAGCATAAGTGTTTTTTTCCACAGGACTGCTAATATTTCAAAATAACCAATATATCATTTAACGATATAGGCAAAAAGTTGTTGGAAGGGTGTTTAAACACTTTTCTTTTCTCTTATTTTCCTGCCTGTCTCCTTTCCCTCCTTACTGCCCTCACAGGTGAATCTTCTCTATTTTTGGAACATTACATAAGAGGTAACCTGGCAAGGGCAACTTGAGAAACACATGCAGACACACAAATGCATGAGCTCATGCTTAGATATGCACGTGCACACACACACACACACACACATCACTCTCATAAGGAAAGGAGAGTTGAGCTGAGTGTTCGTGCAGCTCAGAGTTAGACCGATGTGGGGATTTAAAGGCCAAGAAGACCAACCTGCTTTATTTTTATACTGACAGAATTTAACTCTTGAGAGTGCAGGTTAAAAAGAAAAGTTCAGAAACTTCTCTAAAAGATCAATAAAAAAATACGAGTAATGCTAATTAAATTAATCCATGTTATGCAACAATATAACACATAATATCCAAACTGAAATGCCAAAAACAACAGGCTTCACTGAAAGGTCGACTCTCACTCTGTGCGTGTGCAGCAGGCTTTTGTAAGTTTAACATTGCATCACAGCTGCTTTTCTAAACTATCTGTGATGTCAAAAACCAAACCTCCCCAAACAAACACACTGAAGTCTGGCTCCACAAAATCTGCACAACTGCACCAATCAAATCTGATGGGTATTGTTCATCATTTAGTACAATTTTGCCATCGAGTCAGGTACTTACTGAAAGCTTTGTGAATTTACAGTGAATTTCCTTGAACTAGAATTAAAATGTAAAAACAGCTAAATAAATGTATAAATCAAGGCGGACGTGGTGGGAAACATGAGGTAGGGAACTGAGCAGAGATTAACATGGTCATAAATATGTGTTAATCTCACAAATTGGGACGCAATCAATGCATTATTGGATCAGATATCATTCGGATCTCGACTCAGACAGCTCGATTGGGCATTAGTGACAACAAGCCGATCCATTTAATTCAATCCTATGAACTGGCTGCTAGCAAGAAGCCAACAGCTTCATGTTTGCCACGCCGACAGCTTTTCTTTGTAGCTGCAAAAAATAAGAAATCAATGTTATTCTGCTCATAACTGCAGCTTCGTAAAACAAAAAAGGAAAAGAAGAGAAGCTGTTTTTTTAACTTGTTATATCTAAATGTTTGATGTAAGTGGTGATGGGTGTCCATATGAAAAGTCTCTCCTGAGTCTCTCCTGCAGGTTATTTATTCTAATGGTAATGCTAGCAACACTTGTCTTATCCATTGATTGGCGATCAGTCATTTTTTCTATAATTATGTTGTTCCAGAAACAATCCCATCAGGAAAAAGTTTGGATCCAACAAGTTCCCTTCTTCCAGCGACCATTCTGATCACTTCCAAAACCTTTTCCTTAGGTGGCTAAGTTTAAAAGTGAGTTTTTCCTTCCCACTGTCGCCAAGTGCTTGCTCATATGGGGTTGTTTTATTGTTGGGGTTTGTAGGGTCTTTACCTCACAATATAAAGTGCATTGAGCCAACTTTTGTTTTGATTTGGTGCTATACAATATAACTGAGCTGAACTGAACTGAAAAGGCAAACGCTGGTCCCCGAAAGCCCACAGCCTCCATTGCAGGATGCCTGTAGGTACTGACAAAGATGTGTAGAGGCCCAGGAGACTTGAGATGTTTGGAAAAACTTGCATAAGGTGTCACAGCAGACTGAGTGAGGCCTGACACAAATCCAACTATGAGCAACTTCAGTCCTGAGAGCTGCATAGCAAAAATGAGTGTCCTACTCTGGAAATACCCATGGGTCATTCAATGAAATATCAGTGACTGTCCTACCATCAGAAAGACTTTAACCCTTTTACATGGCGTGATGCATAAACGATTCTTCACAGTGAAGCTCAAAACATCCAACAGTGGAGTAACAATGAGCAAAAGTGGCATTCTATATGGCACAGAGACGCTGCAGAATGCCAATGAAGAAAACACCAATTGTGTCTTTTCGCAACTTGTCAAACTGCCAGTGTTTACAGTAACTTCATCACTTTTACTGTCGTCACTTGGTTTTTATTGTAAACCCCCAACAAAGAGGTGAAACTCATCACAAACGGGTACACAATGATCTGTGTGAACATGCTTCGCGTTACAGGCTTAATGTGCACACAAATACACAAGGATGTAAAAACATAACTTAAACTGAGCTCAAACACTGACAGTTAAGGACATCTCAATCCTGCCAGCCTGCCCTTCATTCACTATCTAACAAATGCCTGCTCTATTCTGCTGTCGCTCCACTTCTGTTTCTTTATCTCTCTCCTTTCAATCTCATCCCAATTTTCCTCCCATTATTCTCTCCTCCACTCTCTGCCTCTATGTGGGTCACTGTGAAAAGCTCGTACATTGCCTCTGGTGACACAGCATGCCCAGCTCGTGTGCACGTATGTGTGACAGAGACACACAAATGCAGGCCTCAGGTAAAGGCGTCCGACAGATTAAAGTTGATCACCACATGCAAGCGTGCAAGATGAACTCGAGGATTCAAACAATTTAGACCATTACAAAAAAGAAAAACAAAAAAACAACCCTGTCTGGTACTCTATGGAAGGTTTCTACCTCCATAACAACTCTACAGTAGGTGAATTTAGCTGTAATAAGCAATAGCTGCAGGCTAATGGTGTCTGCTAGGCTTCACCTCTACTAAGTGGAGTCATTCAGCTGGATCTATTTTGCTGTATTTGTGCTGTTGGCGTTTTCTGAAGGACTTGCTATGTGGTGCAGGAGGTTTATTCTTTAGTTTTGGAGAGTTAAATTCATGTCCTTTATCCTTCTGCTACTTTGCGCCAATTAGCTGATCGTCCAATAGCTCTGCAACCCATAAAGTTTATGAATGCCATGTGCTAGCAAGCTAGCCCACATTAGCCAATAACTCAGCACTCCGCGCTCTCATCCAAATAAGACTACTTCTTCACCAAGAAAAACAACATGGCAGCTGCTAACACACTCATGAGTCATGTTACTGTGGCTACATCTATCTTTTAAATGCAGTCAATGAATCTGAATCCAAAAATCAGTACACTCTTTGGATGGTATTGTAGTATAATTGACCCCCAATGCAAGCTAGGATTTTACTTTAAAAATGTTAAACTAACATTACAAGCCCCATCCACGCAAAACTGTTTACATAGAGCCAAGCACACGGTCAGGACCTAGAGTCACCCGTGTAAGCACTCACTCCTCACACATAGCAGTTACAGCACCTAATCAGAGTTAGAAGTTAGCAGGAAGTTAGCTCGCTAGTTTCCACCTAAACATGATATAGCATGTTCTGACTGAGAGATTTCTGAAAAAATAAAAACGTACAGCTCTGCTAGCACTTCCAACATAAATAAAGACAGAAAATTAAACAGCAGTGACGTTTGTAGGGTTACTGAAGTTGGACTAGCTCGTATATAATGATTTCCTACGTAGGGCTGTGTGATATGACCAAAATCTCATATCCCGATATAAGAATTCTATCGTCCGATAACGATATAAATCACAAAAATGTAACATTTTCTGAAAATTCTGTGAATCTCGGGCAGCTCGACTTGCGGGAAGTGTTTCCAGCTGTGCGTCGTGTACCTGGAGTCGAGTGTTTTAACAGATGCATGAAACTATACATTTTTAGACATAAGTTGCAAAGGCCGCCGTTTTCTTTGTGAGTATTTATTACACAGCGTGCTGCGGGGAAAAGCCTGTTCTAACGTTTGAGTCTAAAGTTTATTTTTTAGCACCTGGCGGCTCTTTTTTACTTCTCATCCGTAAATAATCTGCTCTTTCACGTGATTCAGTTTATTTTGAAAAGTCTCAACAGGATCTTGAGCTTTATTGTGAAAGGTTTATGTGGAACATAAACAAGCGGACACGCGATGGTGTTACCGTCGTTGTTGCTAACCACAACGCATAAAAACAGGCGCTTGTCCGTCCGTAGTGTGGTTATATTAAATATAAGAGAAAGAGAGAACTTAATATAGCCACTACAGTGACCATCAAAACGATGAAAAAATATTGCCGTAAACAGTTTATTTTGCGACACCACAAAACAAACGATAGCGTAAAATGAAACGATAGACGCTTTTATATCGTCATCCGATATATATCGTTATATCGAACAGCCCTAGTCCTACGTGATCGCTAGCAAAACAGCTACGTTAGCATAACATTAGCACAGTAAAGCTGGAGGATGAACGCTAACTTTTTTCCACTCAATAAAAATTAACGTGAGAGATTCTGGTGGTTAGGGACAAATGCAATTGCATAGCAGGATGCTATAAACGGACCAAACTTCAGTCAGGAGAACAACTGAGATAATCCATCCACAATACGAGGTTAGTCATTAATATACTGCAACAACATGGGAATAGAGCAGCTACGAGAGAATTCAGCATTAATGAATCAATGGTACGGAAGTGGAGGAAGCGCAGTTTTTGGCTTTCCCCATGTTCCAAAACTGCTTCGTCTCTTTGCTATGACTGTCGCCCGGCATAATTTGCAGATGATGTTGTTTGCAGCCGCTGCAATGCTTTCGACCAAAACAGGCGCAGCTTGATGACACCATCAACATGCGCTGTCGCAGTAGAGGGGTATAGTCAAAATCTCTACCGTTGGCCAAATTTATATCGTTTCTACCGTATACCGTTTATACCGCCCACCCCTATTTCTGTGCTACAATAAAATGAAAAATAAAATTTAAAAAAGAAAATCATACACATTCAAAAATGAGATTAAAGGTCCTCCCAAAAAAAAAAAAGATTTCATAGGTAACCATGTTTACTATCACCCACAACTCAATTGCTCAAAGTAAAGTTAAAGAAAAAAAGAAAAGAAAAGTTAAACTCAGATAGCGCCCACTCTGCACAGCTAAAAGTTATTTCCACTGAAGTCCCTACAAGTCCCACAGTTTCATCGATATTCAATGATCGCTGGTCTCGACACCACTTCCAGTCTCTTCCTGTGTGTAAGGATGTTCAGATATCTCAGATTTCAGAATAATGATGCACCGTAAAGCTGAAAAATCTACCTGTCAGTGATAACTTAATGCTAATGCAGCTCTATTATTTACCTCAAACCTCTCTGACATTTCTGAACTACAATGTCTAATAGCCGAAATACTAAAAATATACTGGTGTTACTCTCAGCTAATATTAGCTGATCCATCATCCTGGCAGGTTTATAGGTCTAGCTCAGATAATGTAACTAACACTCAACACATTGTGTATAGACACCAGGGCTGAAGCTGCCATTTCATCTTCGGTTGTGCGCTGCTTCTGATGTGTGCAGACATGATGAAAGGCTGTATTCAGACCAACAAAATGGCATAAAGCCTCCTCATTTATTTCAGTGTTGCTGCTGCCTTGGCACAGCGAGAGGTGCTGAAGCAGAGGGATCAAGCAAAAAGAAAAACTCAGGGTCATCCAATTAGAAAATCAGTGCAAAATATTTGTGCACTAAAACAGCAATTAAATACATGTAAGGGCATGTTCCTGCTAAATAACAGTTTACTTTGCAGTCACTGAGGTGGCTGAAAAATCACTGCTTCAAAATCCCCTGAATCGCTGCAGTGTTGTGGCATCGAAGAAGCTACCAACGCACCAGTCTCATATTTGCATCAGATATCGGTACAATAGTGACTCAGAAAGCTAGGCCGGGTGGCATGACAGCATTCAACAAGTCTATATTGTTCTGTGTTACTCAGCCATTCATCAGCAGCAGTGCACAGGTTATTAGAGTGAGAGATAGCATGGCACAGAAGAAGCGAAAAGCAAAGCTCAGCAGTTTGGAGGTATTTCACGCTTCCCACACAGCCAGTTCTGGTTGGTTGTTTGCAGGTGATTTTGAGTTAAAAAAAAACAAAAAAAACTGCACGCGAAGTAAGATGACACCGCTGAAAAAGGTCAGTCAATGAAGCTTTCCATGTCAGCTTCTCTGCCTCTGGCATGTTCTGTTTAACACTTATGGTATCATAAGGCATGTTTGCAATTACTGATATGAGGAAATGTTCACACAGCAAAGAGCAGAGAAAGGAGAAACCAAAATGCCCACCAATGGCAGCAAAGCATAAAAAAAACTTGCACAGTGAGCTGAAATGAAACAAGTGCAAATAAATTTGCTGAATAACAAATGTGTTTTTTTATTAATAGTTTTTGTTTTAGTTCTTTCAGAGGCATTATTATGCTCTTTGATTTTGCCTTGGAAATAATAAAAAAGAAGGATTACATTAAAGGCCCTGCCTGAAAACAGTGGATTGCTCTCACTATGCTGGGAGAAGAGAGAGAAGTTACCCGATGTGAGGGCGTTCAGATATTTTAGGATCTTCTCCTGGAAAGGTGGATCCCACAGTAGACCAGCAAACTCATAAGAGTAATTGGCAGTTATGCACATGTTATACAAGACTGCTGAGAGAACTGAGCAGGAAAGTGAAGCTTTCAATTTATGGTCCAACCTTCACTGATGGTCATGAGCCGTGCGTGATGAGTGAAAGAGGGAGATCGCAAATATAAGCAGTCACGGGCGGCGGACTTCAAGTGGATGTCAAAGAAGTGTAACAGGAATGACTGCTCAGGTGTCAGGTCTCCATCCGTCCGTGTTTGCAACACAGTATAATCTAGACTGTAAAGCCATTTCGGGTTGTTCAGGGATTTGAACATGATGCCTCCAGGACAATTTTCTTTTGAGGTTTTCTAGGTACGCCTAATGAGAGGAGATCCCAGGGGTAGATGTTGGAGGAATTATATATCTCATCTGGGCTGGGAACTCCTTGGGATGCCCCAGGAGGAAGTGGAAAGTGTTAGCCTGCTGACAGCCCAACCTGACTTTGGAATGATGGATGGATGGATTACAGCTTATTCAATTAATACTTTCACTGGAATGATGCTGTGTATCAGCAGATACTCAAAGCCAAGCTAATGGTATCAGGTTTAGAACTGAAAAAGTTATATTGGCGTGTCCCCAAAGCCCACAACTCAATCTTGAGCTACCATAAAACAGGAAAACTGAAGCAGATAGCAAGCTATGTAAAATCGACAACAATATGCAGCTTCTTATTTCAGTCTCAGTCTGACCCTTTGCACATAAAAATACACACAAAAACACACAGGAACATGACTGCACACATACACCAGCCGACAATAGCAGGAAGAAATCAACACACAAGAAACACACATACACTCACGGTCAGATTAACACTGTAGCATATACTTGTGTGCTTACTTACTGTCAAACAACACACAACAATTACTTCTCTGCACACACTCCACAATAATCACACACAAACATTTCCTTTACTCTCCATGCCTTAGCCGGTCTGGTGTGTCCGTGTGTGTGTGTGTGTACATGTGTGCAAAGCGGGGTGAAGTGTGTGGTTGTCATAGAAACCCCACTCAGACTTCCTTCCCAATTTTATCTGAGCATGCAGCATTCCTCTCTGTGTCTGTCTGCCTTCCTCTCCGTCTGTCCGTTTGTCTGTGCCTCCACCGTGCGTTACATCGCTCCCCGCAAATCCCTTTCAGCACTCGGCAGCAGCTGAGAGACGCTAAAGGCAAACGTAGCTGCAGATAACTTGCTCGGGTGTGTAGTTGCCAAGCAGTGGAAGAAAAGGAGCCACCAGACTGAGTGATTTCACCCAGCTGTCACTCCGCCCCGCTGAGCTGCATTGATTATCTGCCAAATGAAACGCACGGTGCACCTGTGGACCGTGATTGCCATGAATCAGCCCTGTTGGCACAGAATGGCACACTCATTCCAGGATCAGATTGCACAATGTTCGGGATCTGGATTGTGACAGAGCTTCCCCTGGACCAGTCAAACCAGACAGATTCTGACATGGTAGTTTTGCTATCAGGGCCTCCTGAGATGTCCCAGATTCACAACTGGTTCATTTAAGCAACGAGACACCAGGGCTTTCCCTCCTTTTGTACTGCAGCTATATTCCATGGCAGATATTTTTTCACAGCATGTCACAACAGGAAAATAACAGGTGTAACTAATAACATTAAAAACAACTGGATTCTATAGACCAGCCTAGAGTGGGCGTCACAATTATGTCCCTGAAGTTGCCATGCACATTTTTTGTAGCAGAAAAACAGGAAATGAGTGAAAGAAAATTAGTTTTGTGCTTTGATCATCAGAACAGAATCGTAAATAACTTCAGTGTCACTCATTTAGATGCCCTTGAAGCAAAACTGAAGGTTGCAAGCAGTTAAAAAGGACACACTGAGGGAAACAGTTCAGAATTGGAGTGACTTTCATCAGATTTAGCCTGGTGAGAAATCTTTGGCGCACATAAGTCGTGACGTTAATAAAGAGAAATTAGCAACGGCAGAAACTACAGTAGACTTTTTCACATTACTGTGTCAGCAGAAGTAGCTCGTAGGTAACATCTCCAATGCTGCTCAGCATTAATGCAGCATTTAGTGAATAAACAGTGCAAATTTGGGATTTACCCAAAGCTATAGCTTTACCCCACATCTGCACAGATAACTGACAACTAACGGACATGTCTGTGCATGAAAAACAACGAGTTTACACCCTGACTTGTGGAGTCTTTTACAGTAATGCGTGGTTGTGAAGCAGCTACACTGATCCATGATGATCTCAGAGGGAAAGAAAACAGGAGGATATGCTGGTGTGATTTTTAAACAAGGGCATAACGCGACTTTGCACTTCTTAAGCCTCGCTGCTTAAACGTCACTCAGCAGGGGGGCAATGTGTGATCTTTATTATTATATTAAGATTAAATAATATAATATAAAGGCAAACTTACATAAGCTTTCATTAAGATATCATCTGTGTTTACATGGGAAAAAAATCTTCCATCTGATTAAAACTTGGATTAAACATCACTGTTTAAATGGACTAAAGTAACCAGATCATGACGCTGAGTGTCTGAACAGAATAAATCATTTTGACAAGTACAGAACTGTCCAACCTTCCCGAAACAGTAGAAGAAGAACAACTTGTGTTTTCTGTCTTTTAATCGTTGCCTTGCTGCCACAGATTTCACTTTCCTCCTGCTCTTTTGATCGAATGAGTGCGATTTGGCAAGAATCTTTTGATGGCCTTATTTTTATAAAGTATTTATATGCTTCATATCAAATAAGCTTTTAATCCAGTTACTTGTGTCCATATAAACATGTTTATTGTTACGTAGTGACTAAAAAAAACATCTTAAAGTAGAGGCACCACAATCCCAGATCAAATTTATTATTGAAAAAAACTCTGCTCTTTGTCTTTGGGCCCTTTCCACAAGTTATACAAAAATAAGCTACAGCAGAGCTGTCACTTTCTGCCGTAAAATGTGTCATCACCATTTATAAGCACACACAAAAAAATGAGCTATTTTGTCGAGAAGGTTTCGAGGTCAAAGTATTGTTCAAGCTGCCTCACTGGCATAGATTTGTTGGAAACAGAAAATGTGTTTCAGCTGTGATTTTCCTGCTGTGACAACTCACAGGTCTGTTGGGTAAAACAGGTGCCCAACAAGTGATTATCAAAGTCCAGAGTGATGCACTTGCAGTCCAGAGTCCTGATTCCTACTCAGGTCCTTTAACACTTTAATTTCTAATCTGACCCAATAATTACATTTACCTTTATCTGCACAGAACACTTGATTTTATACTGAAGATCTTGGTTCTGCTCAAAAAGTGGAGAAAAAAAAGACATGAAACTCCTTTTTGATTACCATTTCCTGTCTGTTGGCAGACTGACTCTAATAAAAGTAAGATAGTAACAAATAATATGACCCGAAACTGAAAAAAGTAACCTGTGAATGCAGCAAGTAGACCGTTAATAGCAGGTTGCTGCATCTCAAGTACTGTATGCTGAATTTTGCTAATGAGAAAGTTGGTTTGGTGAGATTCACACACCCACAAATGGAAAATTTAGCTGTCATAACAGAACAACTGTCATGCACATCCTTCAAAATACAAACAAAGTGACCCTGACTGAAACAATTCAGCAGTTTAGTGGTTTTAATTAAAGTGACCAAGTATGGGATTTAGGGGGCATAATTTAGGGGAATACAGGAAAATCTGAGCTATACTGAAAGGAAAACGTGAAGGGGTCTCTGTGCTGGACAAACTATATAACAACACCATGTATAAATCACCCCAAAGCAAGTTTTTATTAGCTCATTATGTTTCTGATAATAAAAAAAAAAGATCGCATTGGCCATTAATCATTTCAGCTTTAGTGTTTGTTTCCCTGTTTCACAACCTTTAAAGAGCGTTTTACCTCACACACTGGGACAAGCTACCCAGTCTCATCAGTCAGACATGTGATTAATAGTACCATTACATGTTTTCTTTAAACTGAGCAAATATACATTTTGACAGACATAAACTGGTTTTACTGCAGCAACAAAGTCATTCCCAATAGGCTATTAGCTGAAATCTTGGCATCTCTCCCTATGGTGTGCAGCAGAGGAAACTGTTCAAGAGGAGAACAAAAGAAGTAGTGACAGGCCTATTTTAAAAAAAATCTACAGCAGATGACCAGTATCTGAAAGTTTTGTCCTTCTATATATCTATTGTTCACTAAAGCGCTCATTCTTAAGGAAGAGAAACAGGATGAAAAGGCTGAGGTATGTCAGATTACAGAAAAACTGGGCTGAAAATCAGTAGCAACAGGTCTGATTGAGTGATGAATCAAAACTTGAAGTTTCTGGTCATCACTGTGTACGGAGGACATCAGGGGAGAGATATAAGAGTGTCTACAGCCATCTGTGAAACACGGTGAAGGCTTGGTGATGGGGATTGTGGTTCGCCCAGTGCTGTTGGTGGTTTTCAGAATTGGTGGAATTACAAACACAGAAAAGTGGCAACATATTCAGATTCACCACGCAAAACCATCTGGAAGTGATCAGATTGGAAACAGCTTAATTTTTCAGCATGACAATGATCCCAAACACTCTGCCAATGCAGTAAAAACATACCTGGATAGAAAAACACACTCCCCAGAGCTCAGAATCTTCAAGAAGACTGAAGAATTATTCCTGAAGAATACTTAATAAAGAAATTACAGAAGAGCTTGCTAAGAAAGTTGCTGTGTTAAAGAATAAACATGGTCATACCAAAAATGTGGAACCTGTTGGAACTGTAAAAGCTCTGTTTTTGCCTTATAAACTGCATTCCCATGATTCATTGCACGTCTGAATAAATCACTGCACCAGTTTTGAGAGGTGAATTTAGCACCGTACTGCACTTTTGTCATACTACTATGTCTCCTCATGAGCTGGTCATGTATTGACTCATGTATTGAAGCTGGGGTATTTCTTATCTATTTGAATATCTATTATATATTTAATTGCAGTCTACTTTCTCTTCTCCGTGTGTCTCTGACAGGGAGTGGGTGTGTGAGAGCAGCTGCAGTCGGGTACACCATCAACTCTTATTAGATCACTGTCTTCACACATACACAGTAAAACACACAAACTTAACAAGCAGGCACTTCTGGCCAACAACGCTGTTCTGTAAACGCCACAGCAGTGTGGGGACCAAGAAATACACACACACACACTCAAAAATACACAACACACAGTTACACACAGAGATAATGAGGCGTGCTACAAAAAAAAACTGCATGTGAGAAAATACATGCAAAGCAAACAGTTTCATAGAAGAAGCAGATGTTGAAACAGCACAAGCATGCTAGCTAGGGAGCACAGATATGTACTTTAAAGACAAAGGATTCATTAAGTCTTATCTAATCAAGTTTATCAAGTCTAAAATTCTGTATTTATATGGCTTCGAATGGGTTTGTACTACTGGTAAAGAGAAAGGAGAACTCTAATCACATGTAACTCTGATAACCAAATTTTGTACATCCCGACTTTTTAAATGCTCAAGGTTAATTCTTGAAAAATGAGCAGAAGATAAAAGAAGACCAGCTGGGAGGAAAAGATGACAATAGTTGCATATTTTTAAAATAATTTATGATATTAAATCATCATAAAAATGTAACTGATGATGCTGAGGTCATGTAAAACACTGACGTCACATTTTTATTGTGTGTTTTGTCCGTGTGTGTGTCCGGTTATGAGGCTGGATACAGGAAGCCTGACTCTTTTCCCTCTGACCTTCCTCCCTCTATTTATAAGCATCGCCTCTCTCTCCCTCTCTCACAATGACACGCATGTCAATTTTACCCTCTCCATTATGTGTGCCCTTTTTCAATCCTTTTGTCTTTGCACCAATTCACATATTCTACAAGACTTGTGTATTTTTTCCAGCCTGCACTTTCAAGGCTTTCATCAACACTTATCATACTGCAACACTGGAAAGCCAATTAACTTTCACTGCCAAGCTAAAGAATTTAGCTCCAAAGTCTGAATAATGGTCTTGTTTTGTTTTGTTTTGTTTTGTTTTGTTTTGTTCCCTGGAGTTCCTGAGCCTCTGCGTCCCTGAATACAGCAACCACTACGCTCCACGCTGATAGATCTCAATCCGCCGGTGACTTTCTGGGATAAAAATGAAACAAAGTCTGCTTTAAAGTGCTCACAAGGGTTTAAAGCCTATTTTATAATGGTCTGAGGAAAAGGCTGTTCAACTTTATTACAATAATGCAATTTCTTTCTTATGGTCTGAGAAATGGCCTAAAATCTGGTTGGTGTTAATCTGCTTCCCTGGCACATCTGTAAAAGCAGAGTACCAAATTAGGGAAATATTATGAAAAAGTTTCCAATGACTTTAAGACAGAACACACGTGATGCTCTCTGGCAAGGGTGAAGTTCTGATTACGCGTGCTTTCCCTTCACTTCACCCTTACGCTGGCCTACATTATTTCTCCGCTGGGGGCGTGAGAGAGTGAGAGGGAGGACAAGTCGGATTAGAGAGGAAAGGGAGGAGAAAGTGAGTGTGAAGTGGAGAGAGGCTGGAGATGAGAGACAGGACAAGAGGACACATGGAGAGAGAAGTGAAAGGGATGAAGTGTGAGAGGAGAGAGAGAAGGAGTGAAGGAGAGAGCATCTGTGGGCGGTCTTGGCTTTGCCCAAAGGCCTTGGCTTCTCTCCTCCTCCTCCTCCTCACGATCAACATCTCTCCTTCACACATTAACTCTCTCTCCTACCCCTCCGCAACCTCATCCACCTCTCAGCGCACGGCGTTACCCCATCCTCTCTCCTATTTATTTTGTGAAATCACTTGCACTTTTTGTTTTGAATGCACATCAGATTCAATCTTTTTGATGGTTTCTTGAAAATATGCATCTAAATGAATTCTCATTGGCTGGACAATTGCCAGTGTTACTCTTATGAGGAGAAAAGCTCTGCTTCATTAACCTCTCAACATTGATCTATGACTTTTGGCAGCAGGAGCCAAAACCAAATAGTGAATGCAAGCTTAATTAGCATTTACATTTACTGGACTCCAAACTGACACCGTGTCAAAGAAGTCACTGGCAGGGCTGGAATTGGTTTTAACAACGCCTATGATGACTACAGCAGGTAATGGGCTGGTACGTAAACCGAGCTTTTCTGCTCTAACTGAATACTGAAAGCCACGTTCATCCATCCACACAGTATTTTTAATTACCACCAGAGAAGCTTTTAATGTGAATTCAAGATTATTTATTTGTTGCCAAATCACAACAACAGTCATCATAAGGCACTTTATATTGTAAGGTATAGACCCTACAATAATACAGAGAACACTCCAGCAATCAGATGACCCCCTATGAACAAGCACTTGGCAACAGTGGGAAGGAAAAACTGTTAAACTCCCATTTAACAGGAAGAAACCTCCAGCAGAACCAGGCTCAGAGAGTGGCAACCATATACTGTGACTGGTTGGGGTGAGGGGTCGTTTAACAATCTCACCCAATGCACTTCAGGAGCTGGAGATCGAACCACCCACTTTGGTGACCTTTCAAACAAGATGGCTAACAAGGAGAGTGTGTTCCTCAAAGGCTGTTTGAGGTTCTCCAACTGGTCTTCAGGCCTGTTTGACTGAGGTCCAAGTAACATATCTAGCCAGAATATTTTTATTCTAAAATCTGAGTAGAGGAAATATCAAAATGCACAAAATTTACATTTTTACTGTACTACTGGTATTTTTGAGCTGCTTCAGCCAGCAGCATCTCTCTCTCTTTGTTCAGCAGAGTCAGCAGTGTATCTTTTCCAAAAACTCCCACTCAGAAAACCCACTCTGTTTCTATAAGTGGGAAGGATAGAAAGAAAGTGAGAGCACTTCTTATTGTCTGTGAACTAGCTACTAACAGTCATAGTGGTGGAGTGTCAACTCAACATACTGCTGAAACACACACACAGATACAGAGAGTGGTCTCTTACTCACTGGCTTGGAAAAAGCAGAGATTTTCTGGATTTCCCAGTAAGAGCGAAAGAGGAAATAGGATTTTATTAATGTCAAAAATGTAGAGGGCATACCACACGAGGGCTTCCAAAAGTGTTAAAGCTTCATGCCCTAAAGACCCACAAATATGCTGAAATTATGAGTACTTTCAAGAGGCAGGTGGTCCAAATCACACCAAGTCTGTTCTGTGAGTGACACAAAGTGAACTGAGGTGGATTGCAAACATGGCTTATGAAACAACATTAACCACAAAACACATTTTTAATGAGCGACATGCTGTATTTGTTTCACTTCTGTACCAAACAAGGCAGGGTATGAATGCTGTACTCAATACATGAAGTCAATACCACATAAACACCCTGCAGGTGAAGCCGTTCACTGCCAATTTCTGAGAACGCGGTGAAATAAATAAACTATGATATTGATTTCACATAACAAAAAACAAAATGAACAATTTTGTCACATATTAGATCACACTGTGATCGCACTTCTTTAAAAACACCATGACAGGGCAATGACTGGATTTCTCACTTGTCACTCAGTTTGCACATTTATCATGCCAACTATTTCTAAAGCAAAGTGCTGTGAGTCAGCTTTATACGAGACAGCATGTTTGGGCAGGTTCGAAAAACGGAGTTGTAGAAACTTGGAGAACGTCAGCTCTTCCAAAGGTGTGTTCAGACTGAATGCAAAGCTAACTTTAAACAGGACGCATGCAGACAAAGTCAATGGGACACGCAAATTGATGTAAATAAGTAAAACCATGTCTGCTCAGGTTAATAGCACAGCTTTCTAAACAGAGCAGTAGGGAAGAAAAAAGCAGCAGAACTAGGAACAACTGCCCTACTGGGATTTTTTTTTTTTTTTTTTTTTTTTTTGTAAATCAGTCTGTCTGCACTGTAACACAAACAACCACACACGGCACTAGATGGATATTGAACTGGGAAAGCACCTCAACATAACTGAGTCATACAAGTGAAGAGTGGTTTTGTTTAAAATGACCATACTGATGACCAATTGTAAAGTAAAAGAAAAAATCCCCCCAAATCAAAAAAAAATTTCTAAAAATGTCTTTGTGTACTTACTGGAAGACAAGAGTATTTAATTCTGTTTTTTCAGCAGCCTATAATAGGACACCAAAATACATGAGTAAGGTAAAAAATTATATTTGTTTTTAATTGCTTTTGTGTAAAGTTAAATAAAGTAACATTATGAGGCAAAAATGTGGGTGTAAAAAAAAAAAAAAAAAAAGAAAAGAAAAGATCCCATCTCCTGCTCCACACACCACTCATGAACGAGACCCGAAGAGCAGCAACTGGGCAATGGGCAAGGCACGCTCTCAGACTTGGAAGTGAAAACTCAATCCAAATCATCCCGAGGCCACCAAAGCAGAGAGCCTGTGCTACTTGGCTATGCTGAGAAATTGTCCCTGTAAAAGCTGTAAACAGAATCGATGTCAAAGGGCAGGACCTCCAACTCCCACCAGGAGTGAGTCTGACTCATTTTTGCAGTGTGAACTAAGTAATCACTACGATTACACAGACTGCAACTGGCCAGCTACCCCATACTCCTGTAGCAACCCCCACATGGAAACCCCATGGGACACGACTGCATGCCCTCTCCAGGTTTACCAAACTACATGTAGAGTGTTTGGACGAACTCCTACGCAACCTCAAGGATGTTTTTTTTTCTAGGCTAGATTAAAATAACTAAATAAATAACATATTGTTTTATTTCAATAGCAACATGATATCAAACAAAAAACATTCTAATCATGTTTGTTATGTCACGTCATGTTTGAAACAACATTTTGGAGCCAATTTTCCACTCTGCTGGAAACATATGCCTCCAATATAACAACGTTCTTTCAACAATGGTGGGTTTTTTGGCATTTGCAAATTGCAAAATAATTAACTACTGATACCCGATTCACCTCAGGTGGAGCTCCTAAATACTCTGTAACAATAACCTGCGTAGGCCCCCACAGAAAACTGATAAGGAATCAATAACAAAGTCGATGAAGAAGAAGCAAAACTAATAATGAAACTGGAAAAATGTTCAATCTTATCTATAGACATATTTTAACATAATTTCTGCAAACAGCACCCAGTCATACACAGATCTGAGCAGCAGTGATGACACTAGGTATATCCTACTCTGCAATCAATTAATAAATGTCACGAAGAGCCAGAACATGAGTGATACCACCCTCTCCTCACCCGGGCTCCCTCCCTCCCTCACATCTTCCCCTGACACCTACATAATTACACAGTCTGTCAGTGAGCCTGTATGTGCGTGCCTGTGTGTTACATGTGTGTGAGAGCGAGCATGTAATGTGGGGGTGGCACCAGATTCACACTGTGCATCTGTATCTGACCTTTAACGCTTAGAATAGACACGCACAGAGAAAGATGGCAAAGAGTACAAGAATCAGAGAAAGAAACAAAGAAGAAAAGAACGAACAAACACGGGAAAACTGGGAACATTTCTGCTGCACTTCACAGTAAAGTGGGAGATTCACAAAAAGGTAGATGCACTGTCTCTGTAATGTCAGGCTACATCTGCCTAATAAAATTAATCATTTACTAATAACTCTAATCTAACCTGAGCAATTAGCAAACACAGAGGGAAACTCACACACACACACACACACAGAGAGAGTGAGATAAAGAAGCTGTCTCACTAATTATAGTGTGTCTGTGCAGCTGAGGTCTGCTGGGTATTGTGTGTGTGTTTTCTGCATGTGTGTGTTCTGCGCGTGTGTGTGTGTTCTACGCGTGTGTGTGTGTTCTGCGCGTGTGTGTGTGTTCTGCATGTGTGTTCTGCGTGTGTGTGTGTGTGTGTGTGTTCTGCGTGCGTGTGTGTGTTCTGCGTGTGTGTGTGTGTGTTCTGCGTGTGTGTGTGTTCTGCGTGTGTGTGTGTGTGTTCTGCGTGTGTGTGTGTTCTGCATGTGTGTGTGTGTGTTCTGCGTGTGTGTGTGTGTTCTGCGTGCGTGTGTGTGTTCTGCGTGCGTGTGTGTTCTGCGTGCGTGTGTGTGTTCTGCGTGCGTGTGTGTTCTGCGTGCGTGTGTGTGTGTGTTCTGCGTGCGTGTGTGTGTGTGTGTGTTCTGCGCGTGTGTGTTTTCTGCATGTGTGTGTGTGTGTTCTGCGTGTGTGTTCTGCATGTGTGTTCTGCGTGTGTGTGTGTTCTGCGTGTGTGTGTGTTCTGCGTGTGTGTGTGTTCTGCGTGTGTGTGTATTCTGCGTGTGTGTGTGTTCTGCGTGTGTGTGTGTGTGTGTAAGAGCAAGCTTTGACTTTAAATGAGGACTCCTCTTTCTGAGTGCTGGGAGATGATCAGTGCTCGGTAATCCTACCTGCACACACACACACACACACGCAAAAAAACACACAAATACAAGACTCTTCCAAAAGGTTTTTTAATCCATGTAGGATATATGTGTTTGCGGTCATGGCAGAGTGTGTAACAGGAAGCGGTGTGCACACCCTAAAGGTCCAGAATTACAAAAAGAAAAGCACTCCTGGCGGCATGTGAACCAGACAGAGTAAAGCATAAATCCCCTTCCCGAGTATCGGCCCCTGATGGAGCAGCTGGCTGTGGGCTTCACCAAATTAGTCAGCACAGGCATTTGGCAGCAGAGCCGCAGATCTCTCTCATCCATCAAAACCTCTGAGATACCTCTGAAAGATGATTAGGCCAGACAATAAAGCAATGAAAATAAATCAAAAAAATGAAATGCCCTTTTATCGGTTCTTTAGCCGAGCAATCTACCCGGCAGAAAATGCCTGTGAGTAAACCCTAGATACTGAAATCTATTCCAGGATTTACAGCCATGCAGAAAATATAAACCATCCAATTTCTTTTTGGAAAAAGTAGTAAAAATAGTATGAAAAAAAAAAGACTAATGAAAGTATGGTATTAGAAGAAACTGCAATTCTTCTATTCATGTATCTACACAAAAATGTGCCAACTGAATATTTTCTTCATTGACCACTTAGGCCGGTTAGATAATCTTCCAAAACTGATTTTAAGGAACCCAGCGTTTCCACAGATTTAGACATAGCAGAGATAGTCCAGGTTCTACTTGATGTCTCGACAGATGAACCAGTTCTCCACCAATGATGGCTTCTGGATTGAGTGGACTACTGACACCAGTAGTCCACTCAATCCAGTGAATCCAGTGAATCTGGGCAAGCCAGTAAGTGGGTAAAATGAAGCAGGAAGGGCTGGGGCTAGCTAAACTTTCAAAATAAGAGCGAGGAGCTTGTGCACAAGGAAATTAATTGTGGATGCCATCATTCCAACTCTCCACTGACTGGGTGTAAGTGTAACCATGTTATATTAGGGATATTAAAAATACAAAGTCTAGCTGGAATTTTTAGCTGATTTTGGTTCCTAGACTAATAAGCAAAGCAACAAAACTGTTGAAGCATGGCACTGCTGTCTTACTGATAGCTGTCAAAAGTCACTCACTGCTCCTTGAACAAATTTTTCTGCATTCATTCCCAAAGCTCGATCCTAAATAAAGCAATATGAAAATCCAAAAGTTATACAGGATACGATAAATTTTTGTCACATTTGCTGTGTGGCTGGCACAGCCGGACCTAAAAGCAGGATTTAGAAACACAAGGAAATAAACTACGATGTTTTAGTTTTAATAAACCGAACAAGGAAAAGCACACCTTCGAATCAACGTAGGAGAAAAAAGCAATAGTGTGAGGAAGGGAACAACCTTGAGGAACAACACAACAAAAAATAAAGGCAGATTCAGACATTATGTACATACCACGTAATCAGGGAGATGGGAAACACCAGGGAAGACAGCTGAACACAATCAGACCAACGAGACAAGGGGAAGCAAAACTAGCATCATGACACCCTTTAATACAGCCAGAGCTGAGGTCACCACAGCTGTGCATGTGTTACATTAGTGCATGTTACACCTCCTTTGTTTTAAAAACAGACCATTTTTATATATTCTTTATATACTTTATATATCATATTCTTATAATAGATGTTTCTGTATTGTTTTGGTTTTCCATTGGGTTCTCACGGGTTGTAATTTTACTTTATTTTCTCCTAAGTTTATCATTGTCATTCACAAAAAACAAGATAAATAATTTGTGTATGTGCAAACCTACTAGGTGATAAAGCTCATTGTGACATGACAGGAGTGAGACACAGAGGAAGAAAGGCCGGAGTTGCAGTGATGGAGTCGGTGTCACCTCAGCAGTGAACTCCACAGGTTCATTATCAAGACAGATGGGCTTGTTGGAAGAGAGAGAGGAGGTGCTACTTTCAAAGTACAATTACATACCAGGAAAACATGGCTATAGATAGCCCTCTGTATTGATGTACTGTAGTACTCAAATTGACTTTACTCACTCTTGGTAATGCTTACTTTTCTACCTCGGTTTCGACAACTGATAGAAACACTGCAACGTAGCAGGGTATCTCAGCCGATTGTCAGGGGACTATCACGTAAACCTGTTCGCCCATCAGCTTAAAATAAATAAATCAATTAAAGAAATGGGGACACTGCTATCAAAAGATGGTGTTCTTTGGGTGTAATATAGCTGTATGTCGCGGTTGAAGTGGGTGGCCAAAAGAACAAAAAAAACAAAAGCAGAAGTATGATGGCCCACATGCACTTATCATGCTGCAGACATGACAGTTCTCTATGACAAGTTAGAGGTTTGCAAAGTTTTCATGGCATGTTTAGTTTAGGCTCACCGCTCTTGGCACTTCGACTGAGGAAAAAGAAGGAAAAAACTAAACTATAAGGAAAACTTAAAAAAAACAAAACATGAACATGAACATAATAGCAAAAAACTGACCATCGCCAAGTGATTACAAGGTGGTAATATGCAATTTGATATGGGATGAATTGGTTGCAGAGAGAGAATTAAAGAGAGAATCAATCCTTGCAGGCTGCCCAACGTCTGTTTTTTTTTTTTCAAGATCATCAAGACAATCAAACTTATATCCAGGCAAACAGGAAAGCTGAGAAACATGCCAACCAGAAATCTTCCAGCTCACCTCCCGGGTCATAAAATACCTTTTACTGACAAAATTAAGGTTTCTGCATCAAGGTTAATAAGGTGCAGCCTATTTCACAACACTCACTAACAGCTAAACAGCTTGTAATTCGATTCAGTCACTGAGTCAGCTGTCTATGCAACTAATCGTTCAATCAGCAGTCTATCCACATTCATACAAAGTTGGTATGTAGATGTATGCTGATCCATCCTGAGCACCTTTGGTTGTTTTAAATGGTGAATGCCAACAGTGCAAACAAACCAGTTTTAGTGTAAATTTAGTAATAAGTTGATAGATCAAAGCAAGACCTCGGCTGTCATAATTAATTCATTAGCTAGTCAAAAGCAATCAGTGTCACAAACATAAAAGCCCAGCAGCTACAACTGTCATGGCCTGTTAAGTGTTTTGATGACAAAATGGGTTGAGTGATGAAAATGATTTTCTCTTTATTTCCATCCAACATTAGTGAAAGAGAAATTTATTCACACAAATTTACTTAAAAATAAAGGACTGAGTGCTTTTCTCTACAGTATGTTAATCATACTGCAAGTTATTTTTGAAGGTGGACATTAGGTGTAATAACCTACATATCTATGTACCAATAGGTCTTGATGCATGCTCAATCATCCAGGTAATCACAGAAAATTGATTCTGCTCATATCTCACTGAACGTACTTTATCCAGATGAATGTAATCATCTTTCTGGTATCTACCTATAGGTATTTAAAATAATCTATTAAAGCCATAGACGGATCATGTAAAACAGATAAACAACAAAGAATGGTCTAAAAAAGAGAAAATATTTGAAAATGTCTTGTTGGTACCAGAGGTCTGAAAAGTTTAGAGTGCTTTAAGCTGATGGGAAGGCAATCCTTACGTTGGGTGCTCAATCCTTACGTTGGGTGAGTGCTGAGTGTTTGTATATGTGTGCATGAGGGTGGGAATGCATGTTTGTGTCTGTGTGTGCCTGTTTGTCTGTGTCTATATGTCAGGTCGGGTCTTAGACTCCACCTCTCTGGGAACTCCCAGGCCCTCCAAAGTGTGGAGGCCTATCTCCCCTCACCACACTCCCTGCCGGTGACTGATGCCCTCAGGGATCGGTGCATTGGTGGTTCTTGGTGTCCGGGGCAGGGCGCTCAGGTATGTACCAGCTCACTCCCGGTGGCTACTTGGCGGGGCCTGGCGCCTGTTGCTCGGTCAGGCCTCTTCCGGGACGCGGGGGGCCCTTGGGCCTCCAGCCTCTGGGCCTGCGGCTCGGTTCACTCTGGCACAGCTGGCTGCCGGCAGAGCCGGTGGGCACGCCGGTGCAGCCCCCTCTAGCTTCTGCTCGGTGGCTACTGGGTGACTCCTCGTCTGGGGATCCTCAGCCCTTCCCATGAGGGTGTCACGGATGCCCCTCCGGTGGTCCTCCTTGGGCTCTCGCACTCTGGTGCCTCTGGATGTCTGGGGCCTGGATCTCCTCCATGCCTGCTTCATGCCCTGGGGGACAGGGCTATGGCTCTCTACATCCTCTTGCAGATCATTACATGGGGAAACCATTTGAATACAAGCGCGCTGATCCACACAGGTGTGCACACGGGTGTTCACTGTTCGTAGACTTAAATCACACCTTTCTTGGCTGCTACTTCAAAGCACATTGTGCGCTGTCTGTCCTGCGTGCTGCACAACAACATTCAATATTTAGTATTTACTGCTGTTTACACTTAGCTAGATTAATGCGATGGTGTTGTGTTTAGTATGATGCTTTGGTTTTTTTTGCTTGTTTTCTATTCTTTTTCTCTCAACAGGTGATCCAGGAGATTTTATTTTTTTCCTCACTGTCCCTCTCCCCTTCTGTTTTTCTTTTCCTTCCTCTTTCTTTCTCCCTTTCCTATCCCTCACTCATGTCTGTCCTGTCTGTAACAACTGAAAATAAAATAAAATAAATAATAAAAACAAAGGTCGATCAAATGGACCAATACGGCAACGCCATGATGATCCATTTGGCAAAATAAATCCATTGGGTATCCTTGTTGGTCTTCAGACAACAATTCTGACGGCTAAAGAACCAAATGGGACAGGCAAAAAAAAAAAAAAAAAAAAAAAAAGCTGATGGGAAGGCAACAACAACCACTCGCTACAACCAAGGTATGCAGAAGAGCATCTCTGAATGCACAATATGTCAAACTGAAGTAGATGGGCTACAGCAGCAGAAGGCCACACAGAGTACCACCCCTATGAGCTAAGAACAGGAAGTTGAGGCTAAGGTTTCACATGGGTTTACCAAACTGGACAAATGTTGAATCGATTAGCCTTGTATTAACAGTTCTTGCTGGTGGTGGTGGTGGTGGTATAGTGGTGCGGGGGACAGTTTCTGCACATTTCTGGCCACTCAGTACCATTTCAACCCCACATCTCTTAATGCATAACATGTCAAACTTTGAAGCAGATGGGCTACACTGGATGCTTACAGGCTTACCAAAATAAAAATGATGTCATGAAAGCAGGGATCCATCCTGCCTTGTATCAGTGGTTCAGGCTGGTTGTGGTGCTCCAATGATGTGGGGGACATTTTCTAGTGTTTGGGACTCTTATTACCAACTAAGCATTCATTAAAAACCACAATGTACCTGAATATTGTTGCTGACCATATCCATTCCTTCATGAGCACAGTGTGCCCATTTTCTAATGGCTGCTTCCAGCAAGATAGCACATCATGTCACAAAGCTCAAATCATCTGAAACGGATTTTTTTAACCTGACAATGAGTTCACTGTACTCTAATTTCCACCACAATCACCAGATCTCAATCCAAAACGTGTATGGGCAAGTCTGCAGCAATTTTGCGATGCTATCATGTCGATATGGAGCAAATTCTAGGAAAGTTTCCATTAACTTGTTGATTCAATGCCATGAAGTATTAAGGCAGTCTTAATGGAAAAGGGGTTTCAAACCTTATACTAACAGCTAACTAAGGAAGTTTAAGTATGTCAAAACACATTTTCAGAAACTGAAGGTATAATTTATGGTGGTTATTTCTTGACAAAATGTACAAGCAGGTCCAACGTTGTGCCTCTCTACATCTGTGGAATGTAAACAGACAGCTACACTACATAAATTACATAAAGTGGCACGGAAGAGAGGTTGGGAAAGCTGTCCTCTTCTTTTATTTTAAATCACATCAGACTTTCATTCCATTACAGCGAATTCAGTGTATTTAGGAGTCATTCTGTTTGCATTGATGTGGTCAGCCATCACCAGTCAGTTTTCAGACCTGCCTTTGTTGATTTACTTAACATGCTGTTGCTTTTTTGCTCATTATACTCTATTATCATCAGGCCACTTTCTGTGGCCATAAAGGACACAATTTCTTCTACTACACCATTTGCAGCATGATAGATGAGAGACTACTTCTCTGATGATCAGTGTGGGTAATCATTTTTAAAAAATAGCAGGTCACAACAGGCTACACACGTCACACTAACTGTCGCAGAAAACTCCTGTCACAATCACCTAGTGAGGGAAGGAAGTTAATTGACTAATCTTGCAACACGTCATGGTTTCTCTTCTCTAGTACACTAAGAAGATCCACTTCCCTTTTTTTCGTCTGTTTCGCCTTTTGCCCTCTTTTTTTTCAGCCCCGTTTCCAAGTGGGAAAAGCCTCTTACAGCCAGCCAGACGACTAATAAGGAGCGGCTCCTGTCAGCCAATCCCCCTTAATGCCTCGGCACACTGCATTATGGGCAAAATAACCCCCAACACACACACATAGAGACACTCAGTCACTCTCAAACACTCCTGAAAAGGCTAGGAAAAGAGAGCGAGATAAGCCAGAAATCCCACTGTTCCAAAAAAAGATGTCATCACTCTTCTTCTTCCTCTTAGCAAGAAAATGATTGATATACATAAGCACACACAAACACACCACCAGACAACTAGAACAGCATTACTCAGTGAAGGTAGCGAAGGTTGTGCCAACACCTCCGAATAACACCGTCTATAATATGTATAGAAATAAAAGGAGACTGAGTCAGTGAGCAGAGAAACCCTACACATCACGATGAATAACATACACTAACATAAACACACTCATTATTCTGGAAAATGAAGCAGAATCCCTTCGGCACAGAATTTGTGCTAAAGAAAAATTAATAAATAAATTATTTCAGGCTATTTCTACTTCAAATACTCCAATTATGCTCTTCTAGACCCTCCCACTTTCTGTTCAACCTTTCTGTTTGCGAGTAGCAGCCAATCAGGAGAGAGATGGCTGAAAAGGAAAGAATATTTTTGGGTTCTTGCTTGATATTATTGAGTTTTGGCTCCTATTTTGACTTTGTGGTTTTTTTGGGTTTTTTTTATAATATTATTGAGTTTGGATTCTTGATGTAATGATATCATTATAGTCTCACAAACATTTCCCTATCTCTCCTCCCTTTATCTTGTGAAGGTGCCTTTGACTCTTCCTTGACTTCTGTGCTCTGTATGAACAGCCTAACCTTTGATGTAGTCCATCCACAGGTTAGGCTAACACCATTACCAGTATACCAGTACCAGTATACAAAATTATGTTATTGTGCTTGTGTTGCTCTGTAGCTCTCATCAAACGAGAAGTTTGGGTGTTTGAGTTCAATTTTGTTTTCCATTGCAAAACATCGAATTCTCCATGCCGCCATGGTCACACATTTGGTAAAAGCTCACGGTTTTCAAAATAAAGTAAAACCAACTCCCTTTAGACTTTCCTGACCAAATTTTAGATGGCTCTAGTCAACCAACTTGAAGCTGTAAGTGCAACATGTCATTTGCTGTTGCCCATTGGGCCACAGACATGCCCTTCAACAAAAACTGAAAAGCCTCCAAATTTAGCATGACGAAGCTGTGCCATCTACACTGACCAAATACAAAGCTGACCCCTTAAAATCCCCAGGAAGAGTTTGAAAAAGTATAATGCCTGGAAATGGCATAATGGCGTCAGTATTTAATCTTACATTCAAAATTTTGGGTTCAGGTGCCTTGGACATACAAATAGCTTTAACTATGTCTTGAACACTTCATGCCTCACACTCGAAGTGTTCAGTCCCATAAAATGTCTTTTTACCCCCAAATGAATTATATAATCAACTTTGAGAAATCAGGACTGTGGATTAAAAGAAAACTGCAGCTTCATAGCACTGAGACTGGTTTAATCTTACAAAAATCCTATATGTTCTTCTGTTTTTTTTTTGAATTATCTCGTCTCCCTCTTCCTCTGCTTCCTAACAAGAAGAGAAATCATAAATATGCATGTATATCTGTTCATCCGTTGTGAGGATGAGAGGAGAGAGGGAAAATTGTGTCACTGAGCCTTGTATTTCATCAACAATTGGTGCTGTGATCGTCTGCTTAAAAATGCATGAGTGTCTTTAAGCTGCCTGGACTCTGAGCCAAATGTTCCACTGAATTTAACACAGACTGCACTACAAAACCAGCTCATACACTGGTTGTATAGAACATCCAGGATCACGTCTTTCTTGCTTTACGCTATAGAGCAGTGACTCCAAACCTTTATTGTTAGGCTAACCCACACAGGCCTATCAGATGAGCTCTGTTCTCCTTCCTGATTTTTTTTTTTTTTTTTTTTTTGTTAAATAGATGTGTTCATTTGGTTTCATCCTAAACTATTTCACACGGATCAAGATCAGTCTGGCAAACTTTGGATGCAGATCCTGGATATTTATACTCCCATCTCAGGCTGTCCCTAGCATCCTCTTCTGTCACACCAACCCTTCTGTGGGAAAACAGCATTTTCCTCAGTTGAGCTCTACCTTTTACTAAACACTTTCCTGCTGACTTTATGTCTTCAAGTACCAGTTCCAAGTCTTACTGAGTACAACATAATGTTTACTTTGTAGGTCAAGGTTACCACTTGTGATCATAATGACAATAAACAGGAATATGCTTTACCAGAGATGACTAATGGTCTACAAGCCAATAAGCATGCAGCGTTCATTGGCTTCTCAGATCTACCTCTCGCTGATGATGTCTACTTTCCAAAAGTTACAATGGAGATGTCTTCAAAAGCAGGCGACATCACAGTGGCTACCGTTGTTTTACATTTCTTTATTTATTTCTTATTGATCTTGTCTGTCATTCACTTTAGCCATGAGAGGTAACGCAGAAGGAGAAGTGTGCTGTATTAGCAAACACGGACATATATATTACATATAAAATAATAGGTCCTTCTGCTGTTACATCCACATAGCACTTGCTGAGACCATTTCACTAAAACTAAAAATGGAAACCTCAGGAGAGTCAAAGGCTCACTAACGTCAGAAGCGCTCATACAGTGCGGATCATGTAAGAGTAATTTCGAGTTCATTTTCTGCACAAAAATGGTTCATGCACCATACTCCAGAATTTTTAGCAATCATTCAGAATAGAAACTGATCTAAAAGTGAAGGTCAACCCAAAAGCATCATCTCCTTTGGATGTTTTGATACGTATAGTAATTATAGTTTTATAGTTTTTCTTCTTACTGTCCACACGCCATACTTTGAGAACCATTACTAAACCAACACTAAAGTGAAAAACCAGCCAAAACAGGCCGACATTTTTCCAGAGTAACACACTAAAGCGTCACCAAAACATAAATTTTTGATGTCTGATCGTCTCTCAGTGAGACTTGTAGGTAGATAAATTAAGGACATAACAGCAAAATTAACAACATCTACATTCCTGTCAAAATTTGACAAAACAGTTTTCCTTTTCCTGAATGCATTAAATTGTAAAAATGTCATTAAAAATTATGTGTGCCCATGTGTTTTGTAGCTTATTAAATGCCGCCCTTACTGCATGCAAGGTATTTCTTCTGTTTTGGCCTTTCCCATTTAATTTCCCCAGAGAAAGCCAATGCTATTGAACTGCACTGGGATGTATTGCTCTGTTTTACAATTACTGTAAGTAGAATGACATTAAAGGTTTCTAACTCATAAATATCTCTTTCCTTCAGGCTGCTGACCGTGTGCATCGTCCATAGAAAACAACTGCAGACACAAAAATCAGAAAGTTAAAAATTCACGAGTGCCTTCAGGAGCTCCGGGGTAAGTACATTTGGAAAATCAAACATGCTTTTTCTACTGCAAACTCACATCTTTTTTTTTTTTAAGTTTAATTTAAAAAGAATGACAGGTTAATGATAACAGAATTTAAAGCTTGAAGGAAGAAACCAAGATTTCAGCACATAAGCAGCAGCAGGAGCTCCGCTGGTTATAAATATATCAGGGACCTTAAATGCCTTACTCTTACACCAGAAGACAGCTTCATTCAAGTCACCGGGCTTGTTTTATTTTAAGAGCGAGTTAACTTTTATTACTCCGCCTAATGTCACTTCTCCACTGGGTAATAAAATAATTGTCCCATAATATGCCACTGCCACTAATTCTCCCTTTTTCCTGCTTCCTCCTCTTTCATATATACCTCTGACTCTGTATCAAACATTTGCCCTTTTCTCTTCCCCTCTATAGACATTTTTTACCCCTCCTTTCCCCTTCTCCCCTCTGTATTCTGTCCTAATTGAAGGCTGAATAGAGTTTTATATTCTGGCAGCATCAGATGATGAAAGGCCTTTGATCACTGTTTACCCCCGCAGGTGGTACACAGCAGTAGCAACATGAGATACACTCGTATCTTTTTATGTTTTTTTCCTCTCTCCTCCTGCATTTGTGTGTGCCTCGCCAGCCTTTTCTCTCCATCCCTCTCGTACACCACCTCACAGTCAGCCAGTGGACGTGAAACCCGGAGTATATCCTGGACTGCAGACATGCACTTATTGTGATATGCCGTTTGTAAAGTGGGCCGTAAATAGCGGAAGGATAGCGTTGCAACATCCTGTCCTGTGGCGGTTTGTTTCAGCAACAATTCCCACAAAGGCGGCGGTAAAAATCTCACCACACGGTAAAGCTGGGGTGATGAAACAGAGTGTTTGTTTCTTTGTATTTTTGCTTCGGGGCAAACAGGTCACGCTGGCATTTTCTTTGCCTGCAAAGTCAGAGATCACGGCCAGATAGCTGGTTCATCAGCTACAGACTCGAAGTGCAGCACAAGGCAGGCACATCAGACTTTTATTTTATTGGCCTCCAAAACAAAACAAAAACACAGTTGAGTTACACCATACAGCATAAATGTAACACTAACATAAATCTACTAATAACTAAAACTTTAAAATAAACTGGTTAATGACTCACCCTTAGATGCTGCATATATATATTTTTCATATCATATCAACAGCTTTCATATCATATATATATATGATATATATATATATATATATCATATATATATATATATCATATATATATATATCATATGAAAACTGTTCAGATCAGCCAGTAAAGTTTCAACAAACTCAAATCTATACTAAACTTTTTTTTAAAGTGATTTAAAGAATAAAAAATAACACGCAGGGACCACCAAAAGGTGAGCGAAATTCGTAGATATTTGGTAAGTTCAGCAAAATAAAGTAAACCGAGATTGTTTTGTGAACACAGACAATGATTTAGCATCAGAATTTATCTGTGTATGTACCATTTTACCCCCTCTCTTCAAAACCACAGACGTTCTTCTGTACTGGAGACCGTTTGCATACACGGAGGCAATTTTCACCCATTCATATTTGTAAATCTTATCCATTAGTGCTCTTTTTTCACAGATTTATCAGTGAGTTCTCTCTCAAATGTTCTCATAAGTTACAATAAGGACATATTAAATTAAAACTGTCATTCCAGATAACATAATAGCTATCTTGTGCAGATAATACAGGTTTGCCTTTTCTGTTTGCTCTTTGGTGAGCCTCAGACACAGAACATTTACATGCCGCTGGCCAGAAACAGAGGATAATTAGGGGTTACATATCCAGGGATTTTTCCAGGCTGAGAATTAGTCTTTGGGAGTAGACTACTCGAAAAAATATATAGTTTATATATGAATAAATAAAAGCATAATTAAAAAACTAGTAATCATTTTGCCCTTACTGTCCTTTGGCTCTGACTAACACCTCTTTAATGGTGCAGGGAAAAACCCCAGCATCTCTAATGGCATCATCTTACAATACATATCTCCCACTACGTATTTCAACTATGATGCAGTTCTAAGTTGCAATGAATATTTTATATCTAATCTCAATGTGGCTATCAGTCAGTTGTGGCATAATTAATAAAGTGTTCCAGGAAGACTGCAAATATTGTAGGCATGTATATATGGGCTTTGGGGTACATTAGGACTTCAGAAAGAGTGCGCAGGGATGGAGTGGGGTCATTGTGAGGTCAGGACAGAGGAGATAGAGTCTCGTTTCGCTGCTATGAGCACAACTGCCGCTCTGCTAAGGCTCTGCTTTATGGGTTGTGGGAACTGTAGCGGGTTTATATAATTTTATGAGCTCTAATGCCAACTGTGTTGACAGCTAGATAATCCGAAAAATCTATAAATGCAACGCTGACCAACTGCCTGTCACAGATAACCAGGAAGTGGTTGGAGAAACATGTCAGTGACTCACTTACAGATTGAGTGTCCAGCCGGCTGACTGACTAGCTAATTAAAGTAATGTCTTACAAACCAACCGGTGCGCTGACTACACAGACACACACAAAGCCGCTGTCTTTTTGACAGAGGAAGGGCTGTCATGCAGGCAGATGGGTGAGACATCTAAGAATAGATAAAAGGAGGGACAGCATTCTGGGAACACACACACTCACACACACACACAGACAAAGTGTGACGAATGTCTGGCAGATAAGTTACACGTGCCTCATGCTGCCATAAACACACAATACCACAGCTCCTCACATACACTCACACACACACGCTGGCTTTGATGTTCAACAGCATAATTTCTCAGCTCTTTCATATTGCCACATATGGTAATTCACTTCTTGGCATTGGCCACTTCAAAGCTATGTAAACCACCTTCTTACAAACCATCTCCCCTGACCGGCTAATTCCATTTCCTGCACATCATGGCTGATTCCACGAAGCAGAAAATTCACAGATTAACCATAGCCTCATCCAATAAGGTCAAAGGTCCGAACAACCCAAGACACGCCACGTTAACCGCCGTGCCAATCTGCCTTTGTCGTGTTGATAGAACAAGGCAGATTTATTTGGCGTAATTAAATATACCAGACTGTATTCTTCCAGTCCAAACATACGACCGACATACTGCGGTGGATTAGAAATACAATAAAGAAACAAACTGTTCTAACTTCAGATGTGACAAAAGAACATCATGCTAGGGAATAAGTGAAATTCCAGCAAAGAGTACCATATACACAATATAAGTTCTTCATTAACTAAAAAAAAAAAAAAGAAAAAGAAAAAAAATGGCAGGTTTTCTAACCATCTGGCATTTTATTTCCACATTCTTCTTCTCTGAAATATTCGGTGCACAGTAGCAAACAGTGGCTGAGTAACATGAGCCAAATTCTCTGCTCTGCAAACAAAAATAATCCAACTAGGGATTCCAGTGAGGCCATTTACAGTTTATGAGCACTGAATACAGCTACTGAAAGTAGCTATAAAGGGACAGGGTGGACATCGATGAAACAATGTTCACCTCTTACAAGGTCATTATTTGGTTCATCTTTTGTCATTCCACTTTCCTCCCAGAACTTTTACTCTCAATTCCGGTGTAATATTCCAATATACTCAGTATATATTAATCTCTATACAGAGAAATCTGCATTTCTATATATGTAGAATATCTAGGCCAGAGTTTGGGTAAATCTTCTGGTTTCTAGTTGCATTACTCAATCAAGTTTGAGCCAAGTGTCTGATAATCATCATAAAAGAGCAATCACACTTGCCAAAATTTCATCTCACACCAACACCAACAACTATCTGTTGATGAATGACAGGTTTTAAGGGTATCGGCATTTATAAAACACAAGATAACCTTACAAGTACTCGTCAGTTGTTCCTGTTGTATAAACTAACTGTATTAGTATATTAACCAGATGAAAACAGGGTAACTAATGCCTAATAACCTAATAAAAACACAGTCAAATTGTTCCCATTTCTTTTTACGTAAAAAAAATGTTGCATTTTTAAATTAGACAATCGCCAGCTCCTTGGACTACACCACCTTATTTTGGTGTAGTATGGCAGACCACAGGTTATTACTTAATGAGAGTAGGAACTCCTTATTTTTGGCAAAAATTATGATCAGAATTACTCACAGGCTATGGAAAATTGTGTATTTACTAAACTAAACTGTCTCACATTTAAATTGTTGGGATCTTATCACCTTTGCCAAGACAACAGCCAGCTGCTGTGCATCACTTAAAGCAGGCCAGTTCAATGGATCCTGAGAGATCTGGAGACAAAAAGCAGCAAGTAGTAGTTCTTCCACAGGTTCTTCTATGGAAACTGCTGGGTTTTACCTATCAAAGTCATCTCAGCTAGAGCTGAACTTAACAGCGAGCAAGTTGGTCAATTACACGGGCCTAGAGACGAGTCAGAAACTGCTGGTCCCTAGGGGAAACGTTTATTCTCTGACCAGTTGTTGCTAGGTTAAACTGGTAAAAAAAAAAAAATGGCGATAACATCAAAAACCAAAGACACCACTGCATCTGTAAACCTTCACTAACTGCAGTAGTGAAACCAAAAAAATGGGCGATGAAAACGGGAAACTGAGGGCGTTCACCTTCAAAGTAAAAGTTAATCGCTGCTATCTAGGAGCAACCAAAGCAAACGTAAGAAGGTTTTGGGTGCACCACTTTCACCCAGCGAGAGCAAGCAACCTCCCGCAAACACTCCCCAACCAATCTTTCCCTCGCAACCATTGGTTACCATGGGGTAATTGTTTTCATAATCACTGGAAGCCAAAAGTGTGACTTAAAATAGTTCCAATCAAGCTCTGAACTGTTTTACAGAACAATAAATCTCAAATACTGACTCTTCCTCACAGGCACAAAATGTCTGGAGAAACACCATTAAAAGAAAAAAGAAGTACTACTTATGAACATTTGACTCGCTATATTTGACTCAGTTAAGCGCAATAAAATGGATCCATGTCCAGCAAATAATCAAACACCACCACTTCCTTGACTATCACATAATAATAACACAACTTTTGCCAACTAAGACTTCTGCTGCCTGACCACGATTCTTCACATGACGTCATCCTTTCCTCCGGAGTCCATAAAGCAGACGAGGGTTTGATATGTTCAGTGTACCAAACCCATCAATGCTCTGGTTTACTGCTGCATTTTCTACTGAGGCAACACTTTTATCACAACAAACTACTCCTGCAGTCATAAAATTGGAAAAAGGCAAGCCATCTGCGGCACTCCCCAGGAAACACAATCTCCTGGAAACCTCACTTAACCAAAGATGGTTTCCCCTCGGAACAAAGACTCCGTAAATGATGACACAATAAACACAAAGGAGTTGTGAGTCTCTGTTGTCTTTGCCTTACACTGTTTAAAAAGATCATGCACACTCCAAACAACAACAACAAAAAATGGGTAATTATCATCTGTCGAATGGCTTGTAATAGGATTATTATAATGTACCAGCCCTTTTTAAAATGAGATGAATTGCATTCCTCAAAAAGAAGGAATGGTTTATTCAACTGTAATGTGTTTACATGGGGCATATTTAATCTGACTGGGTCATTAATTACTGGGGCAATAAAAGGCTTACAGTAATTATCCTGCACCCCCACCCCACCCCCACCCTCCACCCAGGTTTAAAAGAAACTAATTTATCAAATGCAGCCATAATTTTTAATTTACAGTTTTTATTCTTTGTGTTGACGAAGACCAAATGTGATTGACAACTTTAAAATGAATGTATTTCAATAGGAGGGGATGTCTCACCATGGAAACCAAGAAAAAGAAGTGGCAATCGGTGTGTTTTAACCCAAAAACATGATATTTTTCTAATCAGAGTAGATTTTATTCCCTTAACTGATCAAAGTAGGTTTTATTGACCAAGCTGTTTTGTGACCTTCAATCTAACCAAGTAGTTTTTAATCCCTAAACTAAATAGAGTCATTTTTACTTGATGATTAAAATCTGCGAGTCAAAGTGAGGTCGACAGTGCAAGTTGCAAAATGACTCACTCAACCTCTCCTGAAAACCCTCCCACATTCAAAATGTGAACGCCATCGACATCTGAAAGTGAAAAATATTAATTTCATGACACAAATCAGTACATACGAGCACAGAGTCACCAGATTAGAGGTTGTGACCCTTTCTTATCAATTTTCCCAAGCAAAGATTTAATAGTGCTGATGGTAAAAATGGTAAAAAATTATACTTCACTTTATCACACTGCCCCAAATCAGACACAAACAAGTTAGTCGAACACAAACAAGCTGAAATGATTGATTTGACCCCCAACTACAGATCATTTCCAGCAGACACATAAACACAAAGCCTAGACAGAAAGACAGACAGATAGACTGTGTGAACGTGTGGGCTTGGGAACTGGCCAGTTTTCACTATCAACTGCAGCTGCCAGTCACACTGGGGTGTCAGGATGCTGCTGGCATTCACACACACACGCACACACACACACCACAAATCAATACAGCTTCACTCCCTCCCCCTCCTCCACACTGTTCCAGCACCACAGGGACATGCAGACATTGTTGTGTATGTAAAATTGTTTTTATCCCTCACTGATGGGGCTAAAATGCCCTGGCTTTTGTGCGCATATCAGTGCTGGGGCTGTCAACAACAGCATGGTGAGCACAGCCTGGGACAAGGCTGGGTTATCATAACCATGACATGTGAGAATTTAGCTTTTCAGCTATGAGCTGAAGTATGCACCACTCAGTGTGTGTTTATGTTTACAAGATTTAGCTAGCATGGGTGTAATTCTTGCAGCAGCTTTAGCCTTTAACGTGTAACTTAAGCACGAGGAGAGTGAAGTATAGGCGCAAAGACATAATAAATGCACAAACATATCCTTCTCGAACCAGTATCCTTCCCCAGCATCCTCCCAGCTATCCCACTCACCGATACGACGTCTGTTTTCTGAACGCCAGTCCCCTTAATTTCTCCTCCAGAGTCTCTTGCTCCATGTCAGGCAGGCTGCTGAACGTGTCGCTGCAGCAGCCCACGGCAGCCTCCTCCGAGCCGGCTCCGGACTCCGAGTCACCCCCGTCAGCTCCGAGAGAGGCCGGGCGCCCGCTTAAGCCCCCCGCCGCCGGGCTGGTGCGATCCTTCGCTTGGGGGTCCATGCTGGTCGCTCCTCGCGGTGTCACGCCGCGCTGGACCCCCTCTCCTCCGGGTACTGAGGGGACGCGGATGCCGGCGGTGAAAAGGAAAGTCTAACTACTCCGGCGTGATAATAAATGAAAAAAAAACGTAACGCTGAGAGCGGCTGTGTGGGCTTTGACCGCTGACCGCCTTTATATACTGCAGCCGAGCACGGCAGCACGCGCAGCCGCCTGGACAACAGAACAAACTGCACTCACGAGCCCCCTGACCAACTGGCAGTGAGCTACGTCAAGCTACGCACGCCAGGTAGGAAGTGGGAAAACTTGTCTTCAAAATAAATGCCCCCGAAACTTTTTTTAAACGATACATTTTTATGTGACATTTGATATTTTAAAAAATAATATTATAATAATTCATTAAAAATTAACCATCGTCTTTTTATGTCATAAATAGTTATTTATACATAGAGCAGTAAGGTTTTTTGCTTGTTTGTTTTTTTTACTATAGTTTTGTGCCCGCTATTTTTTTTAATTAGAGGTTTAAACTAGGTTTCCTTTCGCTTTCTTCTCCTACTTTTTTAATTTTGGACCAGTGTCCCCTTAAATAAGCCTGAAAATACCTAATAAGTACATTTTACAACAAATGACAAACACAAAAATATTCTGAATTTTTTTTTAAAAAAAAGTGAGTTCTTGCACAAATTATAATTATGATTTAGAATCAATCCCTGCACTTATACTTTTTTACACATTAAGAAGCTCCATATTCCCATGCATTTTTTTACCACAAGTTAAAGGCAGATTTAAAATTTCAGATGACATAGTTGTTTTTAAAGCTCAAAATCTTTTAAACTACTATTTTATAACTAATATTAGTGATTTATTTACAGTTTCTTCTTTAACATCAAATCCATTGAAACGTTAAGTACATATTTGATATTAAATGGCTTCCACGAGGTTCCTCATAGCCACAACTAACCAATTAATTTAAAAAACAAAACAAAACATTTATTTCGAAATACTCACACGGAAGTTATGTGTTTTATTGTTTGCGATATGACACAGGTTTAAAAACTGCAAAAGCGCGAGCTAATGTGAGGGCGGTGACAGTAAACACGTTCAGTGTGTGCAGATCTTGGCTGACTCCGACATCTATCCATCCATCCGTCCTTTATCCATCCACATGGCTCATGGGGTGAGCAGCGTGGCATTGTGGGATACTCCCTCTCCTCCTGCTGCTCTCTTTTCTGCAGCATCATCAGTGAGAAAGTAGGCCAGAGCGTAAGCATACATGCATCAACACATTCAGACTGCTAGTATCTCATGCTCAGTCTAGTCACACACATACACACATTCCATGATGTCAACATGCTGCCCTTCCCTCTTCATCATGCTTCTTTGCTTCCTACACGTTGCTGTCAGTCTCCCTGTGAAACATCAGGCCACATCTGTCCCTTTTCACTCCACTGCACCGGACCATCAGGGAAATTACTGCTGAGTTTAAACAACCTTTTTTTCATGTGTGCAAGAAAAAAAAATCTGTCACTGTATATAAACCTGATCTCTCCGGTTCATACTGTTATAGTGTTCGCTTAGTGCATTGATAATTGATATGCAAGCCACATGACTGTACAGCTAAACTAATGACTACAGGTAATAAGCTTCATTAACATTAGTCTAATCATATAAGAGTTACTAATTTTATCTACAATACTGCAGCCATACTGTCCAAAAATCCTTACAAAAATTAAAAAGAACAAATAAATGCTTAATGGTAACCCAAAAAATAACCAATGATGGGCACAAATGGGCAAACTGAATTATGCTGAAACTTAAACACACTAGTATTAGTTAAGATTTATATAAATCTTGGGTGATCATGGTTCAGGGGGTTGGGAGCTTAGTTTGTGACCAGAAGGTTGCCGATTCGATCCCCAGCTCTGTCTGTCTTGGTTGTTGTGTCCTTGGGCAATACACTTCAGAGGGGCCGATGGCGCGATATGGCAGCCTCGCTTCTGTCAGTCTTCCCCAGCTGTGGCTACAACTGTAGCTTGCCTCCACCAGTGTGTGAATGAATAGTGGAATTGTAATTTAAAGCGCTATATAAATGCAATCCATTATATATAATTTTTGACCTGCCAAATTGCATTTAATAGCTATTTTATATTTTCTTTTAAAAAAAACAGCAACATATAAGCAATTGCTTTTCCCTGAACCCTTTCTGTCTGAAATATAACGGGGTTATTTTTTATTTAGTTGTTTATTTTATTTATCTATTAGTATTTTTCATTGTTTTTGGAAAATACTGCTTGTTTTGCTATGATCAGACAGAAATAAAATTAATGAAATGAATTCACTAGAGAAAATGTCAAAAAGAGTTCCACAGACTCTGTCATATTGGATAAAAGGTCTCCTGAACTTTGATACCAAGTACCAAAAGTACCAAGTTTGAGATCAGGTTGAAATCACTTCTAACCATTCACTTTATCGGATGAAACAGCGAGACTTGAGCGCCAGCTATCACGACTCAACCAGCCATTACTTGTTCAGTTAGTCTTTTACCCTTATACCCGGTTTCTGAGGTGGCCAGAAATCTCATTTCATGGCGGAATCTCTGTGTGAGCAGATTTTTTTTTAAACTTTATAATGTCTTTATAATGTCTACAATACCAGAGTGCAGACTAATAACAAAAGAAAATATCCCTCACAAATCCAGTATATATGTGTAAGACTTCTAGTTTTAAATACTCGTATCGAGACCTTTGAGCGGTGTTCTCGGTACCTCCAGCTTTTTGGCTGCAGATATGTCTTTCAAACAAAGCCCTCAGTTGATAAATGAGAAACTACAACAGTGGCTTGTTTACCGATCGAGTTCAGTCAGCAGTGAGTCTGCTTCTCTGGACTGTGTCTGTCTGATTTCCAGGGAAATCCTTAGAAATTAATGCTGCTGTGTGAAACGCATAAATCAGTGCTGCACTAAACTTTAAAGAAAACAGAAGAAGCTAAATCCTGCTAAATCCAGTCAGGACGGTCAGGTTTGTGGGATGTCTCATTTTCAGCAACAGAAACTGTCAGTCTGCAGTTCTAGAGCCGAAAATTGCCTCCATCAAAACTATATCACAACATGAGTCAGCATATTCACATACTTTTTACCATTTTAACATGCATGACATCACTGTGATTCAGTAACTGTACATTTTGACCTGTGCACAAGCACCAATTACTGCATCTCCTCAAATGAGGCTCTCCTAAAGTGAGTAAATCCCCAATCTCCTCCATAAAAACAGTTCAGTGGGTGAGTTTGATTGACATGTGTCATGGGCAGCTGTAGCATAATGGTGGTGTTGGTGCTTGTTACTAAGCAACAATTATTATGTAGGTCTGTCTGCCTGTTGCAAACGTACAGTTTATGAATGAAGCTTGCTAACAAAGTTCGCAGGATTTAGCCAATAACTTAGCATTCCATGCTCTCCATCTTAAGTTCAATATATTTACACTGGAACTAATAAAGTGCTAGTTTCAAATTCAATGAGTGATGTCACAGTAGCTATTTCCATTTTTTGCATACAGTCTATAGCACTGACTCAATTGATTCTGTGAGCGTCATTCATCTAGTTACACAAACTTCATACATGACTCTGGTGCCTGGATGCATAATGGAAGAGCCTGGGACTGATCCACCAACGTCCCCATACCTGTACCACGTGAAACCATGCTGCTTAAAATGAATGGCCTGATCAGACAGGTGATGACAATAACAAACAAAACCTCCATCCATCCATTTTCGTCCGCTTATCCGGGGCCGGGTCGCGGGGGCAGCAGCCCAAGCAGAGAAGCCCAGACCTCCCTCTCCCCAGCCACCTCCTCCAGGAGGCATCCTTATCAGATGCCCGAACCACCTCAACTGGCTCCTTTCGATGTTGAGGAGCAGCGGCTCTACTCTGAGCCCCTCCCGAATGGCTGAACTTCTCACCCTATCTCTAAGGGAGAGGCCAGCCACCCTTCGGAGGAAACCCATTTCTGCCGCTTGTATCCGCGATCTCGTTCTTTCAGTCACTACCCACAGCTCGTGACCATAGGTAAGGGTAGGGGCGTAGATCGACCGGTAAATTGAGAGCTTCCCTTTTACACTCAGCTCTCTCTTCACCACAACAGACCGGTACAGCGTCCGCATCACTGCAGCCGCTGCACCAATCCGTCTGTCAATCTCCCGCTCCCTTTTCCCATCACTTGTGAACAAGACCCCGAGATACTTAAACTCCTCCACTTGGGGCAGCGTCTCGTCCCTGACCCAGAATGGGCACTCCACCCTTTTCCGGCTGAGGACCATGGCCTCACATTTGGAGGTGCTGATTCTCATTCCCAACGCCCCACCGTCGGGCACAGCCTGAAAAAGGGACATGGCCACATCTTCCTGCAGGCCCAGCACCCACAGGAGGCACTGTAGGGGTCGGGTGCATCGTGAGTCGGGTGGCAGCCAGGAGCGGAGGTCCTGGCAGACCGATTCCCGGCTACCAAGACAAGACAAAAAAACCCTTCAAAGTAAAATGAGAATTAACCGAGGGAGTCGTGATACAGATGCATATGTTCCTAATACCTTACAGGAAGTAAGAAACAGTAAATGGTCTAGCACCTTTCTACTTCAAGTTTCATTTCCACACAGTGCTTTTATCCATGCTTGAGTGGTTTCTAACAGTCATACAGATTCGTCACCTAGCAGACGGATGTCTCAGTACATGGGCTGAGGAGTCAGGAATCGAGTCAGGAACCTTCTAATTTGTTGATGATAACTCTACCACCTGAGCCACAGCCACTTGTGAGACAAGGAGGTAAGTATGAGACGAGTAAAGATGAGAGAGAGGGAAACACTGAAGGAACTGAACACACAAGAAATAAACTCAAATAGAAACTGAAGTTAAATAAAGGCCAAAGAAACGAGCATTAGAATAGAAAACCATCCATAAATTTAATAATAAAAAGCAGAACTTAAAGAAACATGACCAAAGGTATCAATAAATGCTGATTTACATAGTACCTGATAATTAGGACTCAGAGTTTTGACATACTAATCTGCATATTAAAAGAACCTGCCTATTATTGTGAAGGCCTGGACACGGAAATCCGGGCGTGTCTGGAGGCACAGTAACAACAGATCCTTTGGGTCAGACGGGTCGTGGAGTTTGTTCCACTGCATTGGTATCTGGGGAGTTTGAGTCGAGATGAATGCCCTGAGAGGTTTTGGGGTTTAGTGCACTGTCCTCCTGGGGGAATGCCGCTGCTATGTATAGGTGTGCTTTGTGTGCAACAATGCCAAGGTGGGTGGGTACGTATCAAATTAACCTCAGCATGAATGTCAGGGCCTAAGGTATCCCAACAGATGACCGGTGTTACTGAGAGCTGCTATCATTGTCAGTGGTCAGTGGTTGTAATGTTGATCACTTGTTTGGGGGGTTTTCCCCTCCGTGCAGGGTTTGGCTTTCACGCAACACTCCAGGAGTGAAATTCACTTTTAAACTTGATGAGCGTTCTCCCATCAGGACTTGAAGGCGAAAACAATGCAGCAGCTTTCTCTGTGAGCCCCGATGAAAGGATTTTTCATCCATAATTAACGAGTAGAGCGGCTGGAAAGTTCTGCAATACTGAATTAAAGTGTGAAATCAGACCGCAGCTCCTTGTAGTTTGCACTAACTCTCTGCCACTAGCGTTTCATCAGATACCGTATTTCTGAGTCTGCTCTGATGTTTATATTGGTTTTATGGCAGCATGATTCACCGTTGGTGGAGTGTTTAGTGGGATTCATTGTGGCTGCGTTGCTGTGAGACTAGAATGGAATGAGGCTGTGGGACTGCGTATTGTCTTGGGACTGTCAGAGCAATTCGCACTACTCATTATGAGACACTGCCGCTAATCTATTTCAGGATCTTTGTCATGATGGAGAAGATAAAATCTCCCCTATTGGCCAGCGTGTTAACCACGAGGCTCATTTGTGTCCTAATAGAGTTTGTGTCTAACGTAAATCAAAACACACTTTGAAGCTTTGACATTAGCAAGAAATTATGGTCACCAGCTTAGTTTTAATGTCTTTAATGTATGTCTGTGAAGGTTCTCAGTCATCCAGGTCATCGTAGTCAAAGGAGCTTGCAAAGAAAAGCGTCTGGACTTCTTTAAGTTTACTTGAAGACGTTTCACCTCTCATCCGAGAAGCTTCTTCAGTTCTAAGGTCAAATGGTGGAGAGTCCCAGATATAAACCTAGTGGGAGTATCCCCCCACAGAGGGACAAAAGGACCCCCTGATGATCTTCTAATCGCCTGAGCCAAGGTGTGAAACTGGGTGTGGGTCCCAATCAGCCAGAGTTTCGGGTGTGTTCATTGTGAAACCTGGCCCCACCTTATCATGCAAATTCCTGAGGTCAGATGGCCCAGGATGTGAGTGGGCGTTAAGGCGTCTGGGAAGGGATCTCAAAACTGGATTATAGATGGCAGAGAGTTGGTGTCGTAAACCCCCGCCTCTGTTCAAAGATGGTCGCTCACAGTGGACATAGATGGCTTCTTTCACTCCTCTTTCAAACCATCTGTCCTCTCTGTCCAAAATGTGAACATTGGCATCCTCGAAAGAGTGTCCTTTATCCTTAAGATGCAGATGGACTGCTGAGTCTTGTCCTGTGGAGGTGGCTCTTCTGTGTTGTGCCATGCGCTTGTGAAGTGGCTGTTTGGTCTCTCCAATGTAGAGGTCTGGGCATTCCTCGCTGCACTGTACAGCATACACCACATTGTTAAGTCTGTGTTTTGGCGTTTTGTCTTTCGGGTGAACCAGTTTTTGTCTGAGCGTGTTGCTGGGTCTGAAATGCACCGGGATGTCATGCTTGGAGAAAACTCTCCTAAGTTTTTCTGATACACCGGCTACATAGGGGATGACAATGTTGTTGCGTCTGTCCTTCTTATCCTCCCTCGTTGGTGTCTGGTCTTCTTTTCTGTTCTGTTTCTCATCTGTTCAAAGGATGTTTTTATTGGGTTTTTTCCAGCTCTTGTAGATGGTTTCTTTTAAAGTCTGACCTTCTTGTTCTTGAGTCGAACCAGTGGTTTGCACCTTGTTGTAAACGCTCACACCTACCTTATTGAGCGTGTTTCTGACTTGGTTATATTGATTTGTAAAGTTAGTTTCCTTAACCATAAATATTTCTTGCATTGTGCACTCTAGTTTTCTTCTGTTGTCTTTTGCTGTTGCTGAGATGCCCAGTTCATTCCTTGTTTTTTAAGAATGAACCAGATTGCTGCTTGATTGTTTGGCTACTCCTTCAGGCTCCTTCATGTGCACTGATATCTTGTTGGACCTCATGTTTAAAACATAACAATCAAAAGCCATAAAATGCAAATGCAACACTTTGAAATACCTTCAGATGGAACAAATCTTTCATTTGTCATGAAATAACAGGGGGACAGGCCTCACCTGGTCATGAAACTGCTTGACAGTCAACTGTTCAATTATTTTTCAGCAATATTTGGTTCAATATTTGGTTCAGATTGAATTAAAACTGAATGTCTGCACTTTATTCAAATCTTGATTATTTAATTGAAAATTCCTGGTGGTGGACAGAAAAAACTTACTAAAACTGTATCTTTGTGCAACTTACTATGGACCTAAATAAGTGATGATACCTTTTCTTAATTACCCCATCCATTCATTACTTTGTGTTTTATAAGTCAACTTCATTAAATCAGTAAATATTGTACAGCATACAGTAAATACTGAGTAAGTTACTGGCAATAGCCCAGAATTAGCATCAGCATCAGTCAACCAATATGTTAGTCTGGTTCTAGATTCGGTTATACGGCTGTGATCAAACTGGTCGAGGTGGTACAGAATATTTATACCATGCAAACACTTATCACAGCACACTTTCTGCAAGAGAGGTAAAACACAATGACTCTTGACTTAAAGGAATGACACCGTCGACATCAGAGACTGAAAAAGAACGAACAAATGAACACACAAACTCGTGAATATTATGCTTTTACTAAGGAAAATACTTTATTTGTTTGAAAGCATAAAGACAGAAAGGCTGGTTTTACACAGAAGCAGCGAGGAAATTCAATTTTATTTGGAAAAAAGTTTTCTGGCGTAACAAAAGGGCAGCGTGCTCATCTCGAGTCTCTGATGATCTTTCTGTTCTGGCAGTGAGAAATGTGTAAAGAGCGTCATTGAAAGCTGACAAATCCATTTCTTGATATTGACAAAGCTTCAAATGCATATTTTGGCTTTACAGTCTGTAGATTTGGTCAAAAACTGTTGTTTTTAATCCTGAGCTGTAAATTACCAAAGATTCTGGAGTTAACTTTAATTTAAAAAGCTTCTGTTACTGATTGGTATCATACAGCTGACGGCAGCAAAGCTCAGACATTTAAAACCTATGTGTAACACACTTGAGGTGGACAGTTAAGACATTTTAAAGTCACTGTGATCTGGAATTAAGCTAAACAGAAAGTCAGGACAAAGCCTGCGGCTAAGACGTCTCACGTTCATAATTTATCAACAGCACAGAGCCCAAAATAGAGTCAGAATGAATAATGGATTGGTTTACAAACTACAGATCCCAGACACATTTAGACGTTCTCATTTATTAACAACTCATATTTACAAAAATAGAAACTTTTTTTTCCCATTTCTCGAAAGAAATATTTTTGGCAAATGCTGTAAAATAGCTGTAAAAGACTCCTGGAGCTGACAGCTAAAGTGTGCAAGGCAAAAGTGTTGCAGGATTTAAGATGAAAACAAAAAAACATGATACAGAAACTGAATCCGTGGTTTCAACATACTTTTAAATGTCCAATCACATGCTGTTGTTTTTTTCTATTCCAATCTGATTTTACACCAAGAGTCTGATGAGATCGATACCATTCATAGCCACTTTCAGATGAGCTAAACTTTTCGAAGTATGCTAAAACCTCACTAGACAATGCTCAGTGCCAGAATGAGGCCAGCAGTGTCTAAACAGTAAATAAGAAGCAGTTAGCTTAGCTCAAGCTCAATATTAATCATGTAGGTATGACAGTGGTATCAATCATCTCAGTTAGCTCTTTGCATTTTGTGGTCAAATGGGCAAACGTGACCTATAAAGGAACAAAAATAAAATAATTTTGCAGGAAACCACGTCTCAAATATCAGCTTCTGACTGGCACACGGTGACTGTCGTACAAAAAGAACCGAAGACCAGCTAATGGGGTCCCCACATGCCAAATATGAACGAGAATAACCCACTTCAGGTTGGGTTTGAACATTTCAGTCAGTATTTCCTTGAGGAAATAGAAAGATGTGAGTGCAGATTGAATAAATTGTTTTAACCCAGTTAAAAATGTTACACGAGTGCAGACCCCAAGCTAGGCCCTCGAAAGGAAAAAAAAAAAGAATATATAAAAAGAGTACAATAAAAATAAAAAGACAAAACACAGTATGAACACAAACAAGTATAAAAATGGGCTGTACGCATTACTGGAATGAAAGAAAAACATTTAATAGCAATAAAGAGCAATAAATTTTGAAAAAAAAACATCAACAAAAGTGTCTATAAATATAAACGGTTCGCATCAGTGTCCTGTAAAAAGCCTCACATGTCATATTTTAATATAATTACCCCTCGAATAAATGCCACACTCTCTTTGAAGTTCTCTAAGTGTGATTTTTAAACACAGTGTCTCGAGCCGGATCAATTAAAACAACTACAACTGGTAAGTTGACTCGTGAAAAACTATTCAGTGCAACTTTAGTTCAGAAATTAAGGCAACCAGTGCCCCTCTACTCTTTTATTATTCCTACCATTACAGTGTATCTGATTAAGCAGAGATGGCATTAAAAAGAATGACCTTAAAATATCAGCAGTGGAAGCTTCTATATGAGGTTTGCTCCAGGACACTGAACCATGCTCCAGAGAGGGGTCAAAGGTCATCGTGGGGAGTAAAGGAGGAAGGATTGGGGGGTTTTTTTTGGTGTGAATTTAAATCTCAGGAAGTCTCGTTGACTGTTCTCTCCAGCTCTATCACTTTACTTCTGCTCTCGTTCGTCCTCTGCTCCAGAGACCTGAGAGACACAGCACAACTGGATGAGATTCAGTTCACTACAATAAAGTCTTCTCTGTGTCAGGCTCAAAGGAAGCCAACATATAAGACGCCAAAACTCTGCTGCACCTCAGCAAACGCTTAACCATCCAAACATACAAAGATGGACTATAACTAAGGCGGATGGGAGCCCCCGCAACAACAAACAAAAAATGTCAATTTTAACTTATATAGCACATTTCATTCTACCTAAACTCAATGTGCTTAACAGAAAATACAAACACAAAAACCTGTGTAGGTTTTCAATGCCTTAAAGCAGTGAAAGCAGCACAATAATACATGAAAACACACACACACAGGTATTGAGTGTAGGTCTTTGTGAGCAGAAAGGCTCTGAGTCTGTTTTTGAATGTCAGCACAGATATAATTGATCTCAGGTCAGCAGGCAGCTTGTTCCAAAGAACAGGACCACAGTCACTGAAGGCCCCCTCAGCACACTTGGGTGTGATTCTAGGAACACTGAAAAGATCTGCACCTGATGACCTGAGGTGTCTGACTGGGTTATAAACAGCACGGAGACGAAGGCCACACAACACAACCACACCGCTGGATTCAGACTTCTCCGCTAAACTAAGATTAGTAAACAAAACTACAATAACCAAAACCCAACCTAAATAATATTTAATGAACCAAAACTGGGTTAGCAGCTGAGGACTAATGACCTGGCTTTATGTCAGACTGTTGAATAACGGTGGGCGGATTGATGTTTGGCTGCAGAGTGCTAACCTGCCTGGATATAGAGGCTGATGTCAATTTTAACTTATATAGCACATTTCATTCTACCTAAACTCAATGTGCTTAGGGCAGGGATAGCTCAGTAGGTAGAGTGGTTGCCCCATGATTGGAAGGTCGGGGGTTCGACTCCACTGAACGGCTACCCTGAGGTACCCCTGAGCAAGGTACCGTCCCTACACACTGCTCCTCGGGCGCTGTATTAGTGGCTGCCCACTGCTTCACTGGGTGAATGGGTTAAATGCAGAGGAGTAAGATTTGTGATTAAAACAAGACTCCCGGTGTGCTCAGAGGAGGTAGTGTTAGTTATTACAGGTCATGGTTATTTGCGTTTACACGAGCATCATAATTAAAATTGTATCTATGGTAAATCTGTGAGAAAAGTGAGGTTTTAATCTTATCGAGAAAGTTAAAGTGGGTGAACTCTTTCTTTTGATCGAGTTCAGGTATTTTGTTTACTCCCAGTACCATCATCATCATCATCATCGTGCTGTGTGTTTACCTGTGCAGGTCAAGGAGCAGGTTTTTTGACGTCTGTGTGTCGTTGCTTTTATTCCTGAAAGGTGGGTGTGTTTCCATCCTGGTGGGCTCAACCCCGAGTTTCTGCTGCTCTGAGCGACGCCACGCTGCCATCACGACGGCTGGCGTGTCCTCCCATTGGTCGGGATATTCACCACCCAGGCCGAGGAGGTGCGGCTGTTCGTCTTCGAAAGTCGATAACAGACTCCTCGACTTAACTAAAAGTTGGGGATAAGTGCTTATTAGTGCCTAATTTTTGTGAGGAGAAAGTATGACTGTGTGGTGTCAGGAAAATCACTTTTAGTTCCACACTCACTCACATACCAGCCCACACACACTTTATAACTGTGTAGCACCACATGTTATTGTCTGCCTGGTGAAAAGACTGTGCAGCCTGTGGGTTTGTGTGTGTGAGTGTGTGTGTGTGTGCGTGTGGGCAGGATGGGAGAGGAAACTGAAATTGATTGTTAAGAAAATTATATCTGGTTTCTCTTACAAAAGAAAAAGTGCGTGCATGTGGGAGGAAGCAGAGAGGATGCAGTGAAAGGTCAACGCCACTAATCAGTCTCTGTAGCTGTAGGAGGCATCTGATTAGCAGCAATGTTATAATGGACCACCAAAGTTTAATAGCTGGGAACTAATGATTCATTACAATGGAAACAGCAGGGCAGGTCACTTAAGCTGAAATCTCCAGGAAAGGTGACTCGAACTGTGGGTGTGTGTCCACTGTGTGTGTCCACACTCGTCTCAGCTCCACACGCATGAATATACGGCTTCATACGGAAAATGTAAACATTTCTGTGTAATCAAAGTATCAGCGTAACCATGGTGATACTCTATCTCTAATTGAGAGGCGTTGGACAAATGTACAATTGTATGTTTTTGATGGAAGCAGGAAAAAGTGGGGAACACAAAATGCCATCAACTTTTCTAAAGTTCATCTAAGTTCATCTATCTGACCTACCAGCAAAAAGCTGTTTAGCAAACATCTTTGAAAAACATCTGGGGTATTTATTTGTGTTCATATTTTGCTGTTTTGTTCAGTTTTATTTTGTTTTCATGGAGAAAACCCGACTATGTCAAGTACAATATATTCATACTTTCCTCTCATATTTACATTAATATTTAACCGTCCCAACAATACTATATTTTTGCATTTACTTTAGTCATGATTAAAGCAAAGCTGTTCATCTGCTTTGCTAAATCACACTGTAACTACGCTGAGTAAGGTGTATTAAACATGTGTTGGTGAGTGTGACTACCTGTAGCTGTGTAGGACTCTTCGACATCCAGCTGTTTGGAAGCGAGGCCCGTTTCAGTGATGGTGGAGCGTGGTGTAAAGCTGCTGGGATAAAAACTCCCCAAAAACAGCGCGAAACACAACACAACCACCTACAGAGAGACAAACACAAAGAGAAGAAGAAGGAGAAGGGTGGAGAGAGGGGAGGGAGGGAGAGGCAAATAAATTATGAATCACACATAATGCTACGCTGCTAATGAATGATGGGAGCAGATGTTTCTAATTCAATATTTTAATCAATGTTTCATCAGCACAATCTCTGTTAACACACACACACACACACACACACACACACACACACACACCATGTACCATTAAGCATGATGATGTCTGGGTGCCAACCATCCTGCAGGACTTGGAAACTTTTCCTGCCACGGCTGCCTGGAGAGACTGCAGCTGCTGCAGGAGAGACCTGAGGAGAAACACACACACACAGGTTACACACACACACCTGAGTGCATCGTGCATGCTTTTTTCACCATATAGACAATCTGCATTTAACGTATCGTGTAAAGAGAGTGCAAACCATTACAGCTTAGCACAATAAAACACCTGCCTCACTTTACATTTCCTCTGACTCATTTTTGAACTCGGTGACCACAAAACACACCGACTCCTGGCTTAGAGTTGTTTGTGGGTCTGTGATCTGTGTGTCAACGCTGAAGACTGCCTCGAACATTTTCTCAGTTTTGTCAAAGTGCTGGAAACGGCGTTCGCACCACGGGACACCAAAGTATGAGCCCAGTTTCTAAAGCCTCTCTTTACAAAGTGCTAAGAGGGTTAGCCATACAAAAAAACAACAACTACACAATGTGTCTAAGCTAGAACTCGTGACCAGAAACCAACAATAGAGCTAAAACACACAACATAATACCTGACACGGCTAACCTAGTTAACCTCGATCCTTTAAATCTGTTGGTTTTCTATGATTATTTTTAAATTTCCTACCTTGATGTTTTTTGTCAGCTGTTTCTGTCTCTACACTCAGTGTAAGTGTAACTGAATGTGTGAAATGAAAGCAAACAGCTTAGAACGCACTGACATGACACGATCCATGAGATATTTTTAAAAGAAAGCTTAAAATTTAATTTCTCAGGGGAGAAAGGATCAGCTTATCATTTCAGACATACAATGTCTATTCATTGAACAACCTTTCTCCATATTTTCTTTACTTTTGTTTCTTTATTAATTTTTTAACATGCAAAGACATTGTTAGTTGTTATGTGTGTGCTGATTTGTTCTGTTTTGTTTAGAAAAACAAAAAAACGTTGTAATCTGAACAGGTTTGCAGACTCTTCTGTACTGCCATCTCCAGGACTGAAAAATGAAGCCACTGTGGAAGCATCAGAAAGCTGCAGTTCCTCATCTGGCCACTTGAGGCCGACTTCCAAAGTGAGTCAGATCCCATAGACTTCCACGTTAAAATGTCCATTTTTACAGTAGTAATAAGCATGTTTTACACTTTAGGGTTCGATTGACAGTCTCCCTCCCCCACCCCCATCCCCATTCATTACCCCCACCATAAGTGCATGGTGGTGTTTTTATTTTATAAATATTATTTATCCAGATATTGGGTGCTGTGATTGACAGATAGGGGGAGCTGTAGTTGTGTACCGGGCCTCATATTTGCTAATCGGAGTTGCTTAACTGTACCATTCTTCTTTGTTTGTGTTGTTTGAGCTTTTTTGAAGGAATTGCCTTAATGGTACTAAAAACAACAAGGTGGCAAGCTTCAAAATACAGAGTACAAACCCACTGGGTGACTTCATGGTGGCTTCCATCTTTTATATACAGTCTATAAAAGTTATGCAAACTGATTGAATTGTGCGCCCACACATTCTGCATGTTAATGTGAATGATATCGCAGGAAATTACATCAGCACCCTTATTATAAAATCCAGAATTTGCACTTTAGTGAAGAATCTGCTGTTTATTTTTACACAAGTCAAACATTTTTCTGAAATTTTGCTTTCTCGTTTGCTTCATTAAATAAGGAACTGAGCTTAACGACAACATAAGCTGGCTGTCCAGGTGTCCCAGAATAAAAAACACACACACACCACGCATGCAACTGGTTCATTAAGTTTTTGACACTGACAGCAAAGCCCACTTTAACCACTGAGTGCAAAACAAGCCCCAGAACAGCTGTGTTCCAGGCAGCTATACTTAACACAGTGCACTCAGTGGGTGCACGCACGGTTCATCCATGCATAACAAGAGCAAACAGCGCTGTCTATCCGATGCAGGGTGAGCTTTTCACATTAAAATAGCCTCATGATTATGCATGGATGCAAAATTGCAGCTGAACACATCTACGGGGAGCTTTTGATTCAGCTCTATTTGCAAATAATAAAAGCGAGTCAGTGTTTCCCCACTCATTCTCCGTGCTTTTCTCAGCTGCACTGCGTGAAATAAAAACAGATGCCTTTAGAGATTCACAAAGACAGAAGGAGAGGGAAAAAAAGCCAAATCCCCAAGGATGTGTTAAATCCAGCATGCGCCCAGGGAGGGACATTTTTAGGTGTGAACCCGTCCTCCCTCATGACTTTCCTGGTGTTTTGATTGTCACCATCCCAGAGTCTTTATGACACACTTGTCATCGCCTCTGTCGCTCACTCATCTGTGTTGCCACTGACAGAGGCTGAATCTATAAAGAGCCCAAATAACTGGACTACCACCTCAGTTATCCTTTTGTTTTTGTGCTCACGTTCTCTAATTCAGAAAAATTCCTCGTTGGAACTGCTGGAAGGGCTTCGTGAAGACAGTTTACTTACCTACCTTAGGCCAAAAGAGGAGGGAGAATTTGATGTTTGACCAATAGGGGCAATTTAAAAGCATCTTGCAGGAAATAATTAACTTCTATGTGGTAATTTTATATTTTTATGTAGTTGCAGAAGTTAAGGGTCTAAAATGGGTCCGTTACTGTGCATTAAATCAATCCTATACGAGGTTAAGACTGTGAGTCCGTGTGTGCTGCTCTTACTTGTTTGTACACTCCAGAGTCTCCACTTTCCTGCGCAGCTCGCTGTTTTCGTTGGAGCAGGTCTCCACCCTGTGGTCAGACAGCAGTACTGCAGGGTCAGTGACTGAACGCAGTTCATTCATCAGCACCCCTTTCTCCCTGTTCTGACTCTAGCATGATTTATTTGTAGTTTAAGAACAGCTGCTTTCACTCTGCACACCTCGGTAATGCCGAGATTCACCCTGATGATGTTTGAATGTGGATACTTTAGATGACCTAACATTTTTTCTAAAAGGGGACACTAAAGTTTATGCAGCATTAATAGCTGTTTGCTATTTGTAGTGATCCTGACATTGTTTTTCACATGATAAGAAGAAAGAGGAAAAAAGAAGGACTTACTTCTTCTCCAGAGCATCCATGTACTCCTTCTTCTTCCTGCGACTCTCTTGAGCTGAAATCTGAGAGATGGTGAAGGAAACAGAATCAGAAAAAGTAGAAAAATCAGAAATTCGCCTGACATGACAAATATTTTCTTGTTTTTTTTAACTATTTTGTTCTAACTTGCAGTAAACATATTCCTAGTCTTTTAGACTCTTAACGGATGATCACGGATGCTTGCTCAGATCATCCAAAACACAAACTGTGCTCTACATCGGCACCTTGTTCTTGATCTTCCTGCGGATCTTCTTAAGTGCCTTCTCCTCAGCTTTGGTGAGCGGGAGTTTGTTGGGAACAGGGTAACCTTCGGCCACCAGCGTGCGGCGCTCTTCCTCGGTCAGGATCAGCGGCCCAGAACCCTGCAGTTTCTACAGGAAACAACAGATAAACGTAAACATTGTTTACAACTTTGTAAAGAGGGAGGATGTCTAAAAAATGCTTGTGAATTTTACACTATAACTTCTTTTTTGGCACGAGAGTCTGCACATATACATTAGGTTGTAGAAGGGATGTGAAAGGAGTGGAAAAGGTGGAAAGTCCAGTAATATTCATGGATTGCAGAGCAAAAACAGCAGGAAAATTATGCAAAAAACCCAGTTATTTTAATTACATCAGCTGGAAACACGTTACTCTGCTATTCTGCTCTCTTTGAGGTTTGATGGGCTTTTAAAATTTCCTTTAATCTTACATGAGGAGCGGTGAGCAGAGGCGAGTTGGAGAGGGAGGACGAAGCACCTCGTGGTGACACCTTCAGGCCAGCCTGGGATGGAGGGGGGCTGGTGGGGGATGTGGGGCAGGAGAGGCCAGGCGGGGCGTGAACGGGGCTTTGGCTGCCCTCTGAGTCACTGCTGTGGGAACTCGGGGGAGTGGGAGGCATCTGTAGAGACTCCAGATCTAAAACACAGCGGCTGGATTGTTAGCTATTCATTCAGTCTCAGAGAAAACAGAGAAAAATTATAAAAGTTAAAATTTAGAAAGCATTTTTGATGCTCAGGGGTTTTCAAACTCAGCTGTGAGGTATTTAAACAAATCACCAGCAGGGGTCCTCGTAGCACACCATTACAGAAGTGCAACAAGTGGAAAGAGAGGAGACGAAAGAACTGACCTTTTGGTGAGAGATTGAGGAACTGGTCCACTTCATGAGGCTCCAGTTTAATTTTAGGGCTGATGTTCTCCTCCTTTATCTTCAAACAGAGGAAAAGAGAAACAGGAGGTGTTAAAATGTTACAAACATTAAAAAAAGAAGAAGAAAAGAGCACAAATATCTGATTTAACCATCGTTTCTCACCTTGATGGCTTTGCTCTGGTTCACTGTGACCTGAACCGAGGTGGCAGCAGGGGCCAGGACCGAACCCTCGGAGGTTTGGGGCCCCTCACTGGTGGCCAGAGAGAGGGAGAGGGTGGGGAGCAGGGAGGGAGTCTCACACAGGAGGCTCTCAATGGCTTCCTCCTGCTCCATAGGCCACTCGGCTGAATCGCCATCAGACTCAGCTGCAGAGGAGGCAAAGCGTGCTCCTGTTAGTGCTCTTTACCAATGAGATTAGATTAGATTAAGGTTTATCTACCACTGCACACAATAATACCAACACTTACCAACAACAGTAGCAGAGCAGCTCCATAAATATTACGGTAACGGGTAACAAATACTGGTTTATAGAGCATTAATGCTTCATTAGCAATCTTAACTTTTGAGTTTTAACTTTTGTTTAAAGTCCTTTCACAATAAAAGCTATAAAAGCCTTGATAAAGCAGATTTAGTGGTAAGATGCTGTTTGACTGTTTTCTGTCTTTTATTCTTTCTTCTTCTGATTCTGGTCTGATTCTCAGTGTGATGACGTGAGAATCAAAGCAGGGATTTTACATCACGAGCCACATATTTTGAATTTAAGTGGGCCAGACCAGTGAGACTCCACTTTCTCCCAGTGAAGTTCATTTTAACTACACTTCTAATCCCAGCGATATGATTTGTATCAAAAAATAAAAAGTCTTTAAAACCAACAGCTGTGATTAATAATCACCGTGAGCTTGAGGGCAAGCACCCCGGTGCTTTTGATTGGTTGTCCTTTAAAGCCACAATCTTTGTGTTGGCATCTCACCTGCTTCGCTGCCGTGCTCTCCGGTCAGGTGTGACAGGGGTGACTGGGGTCGGCTGTCGCCGCACAGCGAGTAGCTGTGCTCAGCGGTGATGTGGGGCGGAAGAGGGGAAGACGGGGACAGGTCGGCGTCGGCGTCTCCCTCCATGGACTCCACCGAGTCTCTCCCCCCGGACAGGAAGGGGTCGCTGAGCAGCTGACCCAGCAAAGCATCCTGGGAGAGGTCGTCCAGCAGCTCGGAGAAGTGCTGCAGGGAGGAGAAATAAAGCACTATGAATTTTCAGGGGATGTTTAATTTGAACTCCTGTGACAGACATGCAGGAGGAATCAAACAGATAATTACATAAAGCCACATCGTCGGGAGCCTACGACCGTCAGTCTGTAATTACAGACTATTAAACTCTTTATTGGCACCTTGCCTTGAGGTTTCCCTCAGCTCTCCCTCAGAGAAGACTAAAGCAGCCAATCAAATGCTCAAACCTCTCCCCCACTAATCACAGCTTCTCTTTCAGTGTGTGTTTGATTCTCAGTGTGGTGACACATTTACCAAACACATACAGAAGTTTGCAGACAAGCCCTCTTCCTCCCAGCCTTTGATCCCCCATCATCACATTCCTTATCTCCTAGGCAGGTGAGCATGTGTAGATCTCCCCCCTGTGATTGGCTGTTATGACTTTAATAAACAAAAGGCAGCCAAAGCAAAGTATGCTGGAGATTAGGCCTTCCTCTGCTCCTCTCAGCATGCAGAAAACATGCAGACTCCAAGTTCAACAGTTTTGGTCCCCAAGACAAAGGAAAACAGAACATTGATGTCTTATCCTATCGGATAAACCCAAACATACTCAGTTTAAAGCAATAAACAGTAGATAAAACCATGAAGTCCTCACTTTGCAGTCGCTATTATACAACAAATGTTGTATAATGTTTCTAGAAAAACCACCAACCAGTTTATATCCGGTCTGTCCAGAAACACTACATGTACATGTATGAAGGGATAATTGAAGCAATTTAACAGAAATGGAAGTGTACACGGGTTCAAATATGGACGTCAATGCCAAGAAGCCACAAACTTTAAAAGGTGGATATCAAACATTAGTGTCACCGATTCAAAAGTGAAATACAATCACAATGTTCTGTTCTGAAGTTATTGTACCATGTAGTTAAAGTATTTTTGCAGAACATTTGCAGAACATTATGATGTCGTTCGTTTCTGAGTCGGTGCCAGGATTCAGAAAACATCATTCCTCCTGCTACAGCAGTCGCCGGTATGGAGGCAGTTATCGTTTCAGCAAAACTCGGTTTAGGGCACTTTTCTTTTTTTTTTTACCTGCCTAGATAAACTGTGAAATAAGATAAAACTGCATTACTTTCATTCAATATAAAATAAAGTAACTGGTAATAAAGTTACGGTAAGTCTGTTTGAATATAGTCTACCCTTGGTGCCTCTGTTTTGTTCCGCACTGAGCTCGGCTGGAAAAGCTCCCTCCTCCCCTCAGTTCTGCAGCACACTTACAGTGATATTCATCCACGCTCTACCCTTACTCACTCACTCATAAATAAAAGCTATTTAAAGCAGTTTAATCTGGAAATAATCTTGTGTTTTTTAAGGTCTCCCATCCCCTGTCACAGTTATTGAGCCGGGCTATGAAAGTAGGCAGGCCTGATTTATATATGTTAGCAAAACACTTATTCAATGCATAAAAATTGCTAAGAGGAAATTAAGATTACAAAGATTATGAAAAAATATAGGCCATTACTTTTATCATGTGTGCAGTTTTTCGTCCTTTTTAGATTTATTTATTAACTTGTCATATTCAGTTTGGGGAAAAAAACTGGCAAAAAACACAAGTACCCGAGTAGGTGGGTAACTCTTTTCCTCTTGTGTTGCCTCCCGTGGGTAATGCTTGTTTCTCTTTTCTGAACAGAGCGGTTTCGATCATGCTTCCAGAACAAAATGGGCGTGTGTGGATAAGAAGTTAGCGAGAGTGATCGCTGCCTATATATGAAGTTATATATATTATAACACGTGTTCACTGATATATCCTGAGGTTATCAAATGCTATCTTTAACGGGAGCAGATTTTTCACTTAAATAAACACATGGTACAGATACTTTCTTTTTTTTGCACAGCGGATTGATTTGGCACAGATTTTTCCTATATACCCAGACTTGGAATTGGCACTAGGAGTACACCGGCATGTACAAACATGTGATTTATTTTGACAAACACAGCTTTTTCTTACTTTTAAATCCTAAATCTCCTGCAGTTTTGTCACTGATGAACTTCCGTACATTGTTTATCTCCTTGTGGTGTTACTGTCTGCTACGCTTTCTATTTGAGATGTTTTATCGCTCTTATATATTATCGTATCATTCTTTTAAGAAACAGAAATGATGTACAGTTACCCTTAGGGTTCGCATACATTTCAAACTCACAGCTAAACTTTTCCAGCCCTGTCCTCACTTGAACTCGCTGCTTCAAAAACATTTGTGATGCAACTTCAAGTTCTGCTGGGACACAAAATGAGAAGCAGGTTTCCAATTGCAGTTTCAGCTACATGGGACTCGGCCAGTGTGAGAGAAGAAAACCATTTAAATTAGAGACACGTGAAGAGCAAGACGAGGAAAACAACCTATAACGACACGGATGGTTCAGACAAACTGTTATAAAACAACAACAAAACAGACAACAAAAAAAGATGTATACATGAATGAGAAGAGGGATAAAGAGAGAGTGAAATCAAGATGCAGGAAACGAGGAAAGAGGAGGAAGGTGGACGACCAAATGCCAAGCATGCGGCTTCGATTACAGTCTGAGAAAGAGAGAGCTTAACTTCTAGCATTTTCTCCCACATGCACAAACACAGAGGCTTGAGGATGGCCCTTATAGGGCAGCATACAGAGGTCATTTCACTGTGTGTGTGCGTGTGTGTGTGTGTGTGTGTGCGTGTGTGTGTAATGCAAACAGCAACAGCACACCGTGAATCTATTCAAGAGGGAAGACAAATATTTACACATTTATACACCCGTGGGTTCTATTTTAACCTCCAGAACAGCACTTATAAGTGGAAACAACCCATTATATCAACATATATTACTGTGTGTGTGTGTGTGTGTGTGTGTGTGTGTGTGTGTGTGTGTGTGAGTGTGTGTGTGAGAGAGAGAGAGAGAGAGAGAGAGAGAGAGAGAGAGAGAACATGAACAACCGAGCACACTGTAGACAAACATTTGCAGCTTTACCCTCATTCCAGCATCTCCTGGCAGCAGCAGCAGCATTACCAAGAGGCATCTTATTACTTTAAACCATTTTAAACAAGTAAACACATAAAACACTGACAGATCTGGGTGTTAATTACAGTAATAATAGTCATTTTAAATATAAATAATAATGATAACGCTACAGTTCAAAGACTATCCTCATTTCTATTTACAGCGATTTATATTTGGCGGTATGACTTTGTTCTGGGACCTCCCTGTCCTTGTATACCACGAGCAAGCAGCGAGAGTCAGAGTGTAAAAGCAGGCATCGCTGACAACATACATGACTTTGATAGAGTCAGAAAAACATGAAAAGAAAGATCTGGGGTTGAAGGTGGGTTGAAAAGTGGCTTGCAGATGCACAGCAACTGTAGTGAGGCTATATCTGCTGAACCAAGATTCCTAAAACATAGAAATTTGGCTCAGTTATGTGTATTTTTGTACTTTTACACAAATTTTAGATTTGTATAGATTTTAGGATTATCATACTAAGAATTTTGACGATACGAGGTTCATTACCTTAAACATAATCACATCTAACATAGTAGCTTAAGCCATGTGACTGCGTTTATTTTAGCATAATGTCAGCATATTGCTTCCTACAAAAAAGTGTGTGTGTGTGTGTGTGTGTGTGTGTGTGTGTGACGGGGGGGGACAAAGCATTAAAATCACAATAAGGCCCGAAAAAAACAAAACCTAAAAAAACAGTGGGTGTGTTTTTTTAGCTTTCAGGGAGGAGGAGTAATTACATACGGTGCAAATCCATGTTTATAAGAGAAGGTCTGGTTTATGGGACATCTGATACCACCCCAATGTCACAATGACACTGAAACAAACTAAATTAAATAAATAAATAATCAGCTTTTATTGCCTTAAGTTTAGTTTAAAAAATATCAATAAACAAACATGGAGGCTCAGAAACAAATATATCCTCCTCTTTCTGGAGAACAGGAAATGGGAGAGGTCCAACTCCGCCTGCTTGAAAACAGAACCACACCAAAGGCACACAGTGAGGCTTTATGAGCTCCCTGTCATTTCTGCTGTGGGAGTTTGTGGTCATGGTTGTGTGTGAGACTGGGCTGCAGCATAGGTCACTGGCCGGGTGTAGCTCATCACGCACAACAGAAACCTCTTTGTCCCCTGCATCCCAACAGAGAGGTGTAATTTAGGGCTGGCTGTAACCCGACGCTCTCCAGCTGGGAAACAACCACGAGAGCTGAAGCCAAAATGGGAAAATTGGGAGATTACACTAGAACTAGAGCAAGAATCAGCAGGTTACTGACTCATCTGAGGGAGCAGGGGTGATAATAAAGAGGCTGCCCTCATATTTTTCATAATAATGTTTCTAATGTAACACGCAGAAACAAGCACAGGACTCAGCTGACGGCGCAGATCGCAATCTTTTAATTGAAGTCGCGATGAAATCTGTCAGTGGAGGCAGAAATGAAGACAGATAATGTCTCAAGCTGTGATGAGACATCAGTGCCGTCCGCAGAAATCCCCTGTCATCCAAAGAGAGAGACAACACAGCCAGCAGCCGCACAATATTTTTCATATATCAGGATCACATCAAAGGAAACGGGATGAAGACAAAGCACCAAACTGGGACACACGAGCTAGATAAACACTTTGGAGTTTGAGCTGTTTCAAATTGACTGTGACTGTGTTAGATTAATGCCAACAAGCTAAAGAGTTTCTTCACTTTACACCAGAAGTGGCACGCAGACAGCACTGTGGAGACAGACCATAACACTGATATCTTTACAGCTGTTTACTTCACATATGGCTAGAGACCAGTCAGCGAACCCTCTGGCAACCACCTGTTGCTAGGGGAAAATGTGTACTTCTCTACCGGTTGGCAACATGTTGGTAGAATTTGCTGATATTGCTGCTTAGCAATTGCTTTGGCTGCTAGCAGATTTGCTAGTAGTTTGCTTGGAGGATGGCGATTTGTCTGCAAACGTCACCAACTGCTTAAATAGTGAAACTGAGAAAAGTTCACCTTCAAAATAAAAGTTGTGCCTTACCGCTGCAACCAGAATCTTTCAAAGGGCGCAACTTTTACTTTGAAGGCAGAGATTCTGCATCTTGAGTTGCACTTTTTCAAGATTTGGCAAATAGCTGGCCAGTGTTTACAGAAATCGGCGTCTTCAGTGCAAACTACAGGAGATTGTAGCTTGTTGGTGACTAAAACAATCACAAGGAAGTTTTTGACCCAGCTCTATCTTTGTCAGCAACCATTTCCCAACCATCAGGGGAAAGCACATTTTTCCCTGATGTACTAAATATGTACTAAATAGGCATTCACTCATACGAAATTTGGCTCAGTTATGTGCTTTTGGTTTGAGTTACTACGCTACACCTCAGTAGCAACTGCTAGCATGAGTAGCAACTGCTAGCATGAGAGCTAACATAGCACAAAGAAAGCTAAACAGCAAAGCAGTTTGGCTTTTTAGAAACGTAAGAAAGTTTAGATCAAGCATAAAACGATAATCCCAGCATCTTCATCACAATGAGGAATATATCTTATTAATTTAATACTGAGTACCAGTAATGGCTGATACATGACTCCAAGACCAACTGAAAATGAGCCACAGCAACCCTACATCTAAATGTTAGAAAATAAAATAAAACCAGTGGGATTTAAGAAATATCCAGTCCACTGCACACTAGCCAGTTGCCAGGCAGAACAGCGAGCGGTAAGCCTCGACATCTGTGTTGATCACCGGTTAGCAGCTAATTTAACAGAGGGAGGAGAGGAATGTGCTTCCTGGTCTGTAATTCTTCTGTAAAGTACGATGTGCGTCTGTTTTAACCCTTAATGAGCAGATCCTAAAGCTCGAGGAAAGTTTGATGATGTCCCCTCCTCCCCTTAAAGCCCAAACCAGATGCCTACAAACTATAAATCACACTAAAACCACACAGGCCCCACCGTCCTCCTCCTCTAGTGTGTATCCAGCTGACTGACTGAGTGTGTGTGTGTGTACCTTGCCCTGGACTCAGCTGTGTGTACTTTTGCTGATGACAGCCTAATAAAGTACACGCGTCTGTGTATCAGCACCAACTGAATGACTCAATAGTTTGATGTGGATCCCGATTATCTGTCCCGGTCGCTTTACTGTCACTAATAACCAACACGTGTCCAATTATCAACCGATAACCAGTGCGAAAGGTTGAATGAAGACCTGAACTTTCATCTGCAGGAATCTTCTATCTGACTAACGCATCATTTTGTTATCATGTCCTGCTATGTCGTCATTAAGAGATAGAGAAGCGAGGCTTTCTCCTCTAACTTCACTTTCCCCACTTGCTCTCAAATTCTCTTAAAATCCGGTTCCCCCACCCTCTAGTTTGATTCTCCTAATGTGGGCCCTCTGGTGAAATTCCCAAAACACTTTGAATATTTGGATATTTGGTCCTCAGCCGCTGTGGTAACTGCACTTTAGCAATAAGTGAAACTCCCCCCTGGAATGATAACAATGTGTACAAGCAGTTTTAACACTTAGCTAAAGTGTGCACACGTGCACAGCATTTATCAGCCAAAGAGCAGAGATTGCTCTCCACTAAGTACAACCTTTAAACACTCATCGATGACCTCAGAAGCAGTCTGTCACACATGACACTGATAATGATGTGAATAATATTTGTGCACGTCTGCCATTTTTAATCTAAAAAAATCCAACTGCCCCCTACAAATTTTTTATTTTTTTACATCATTTTATTAAAGAAAACTTTGTTTTTGGCTTAAAAGGCTTATTATGTTTTAAAGTTTACACTCATAATCTGCCTTTCATGCACACGTTTGACCAAAGACAAATGTAGAAAGTGTTCAAGCCTCTGATGAGTATGAACTATGTGCTTTATTGTGTTTCATTTCTCTTACGATGTCCAGTGAGTAAAGCATGGTAACCACTGGTAACCCTCGTAACTGAGCTTTTAAAACTTTTCTCCAACCCCAGTTCCAAAAAAGGTGGGAAACTTCCTAAAACTTAAATAAAAATAGAATGAAATCATCTTCTGTCCTAGTAAACCCAAATATTATTCACTGTTAAACACAGAAAACATATTAAACTGGGAAAAATTTATAATTTCAAGAGACATGTCTCAAAAAAAGCTGAGACTTGGGAACAAAAGGCCAGAAATGTAAAAAGTACTATAAAGAGCAGACGTGCACCAATCTGCAAAAACTGTGTCTACAAACTGTGGAACAATTTCAAAATAATGCTCCTCAATTATTTCATTATCTACATTACACAATATCATCAAAAGATTCAGAGGATCTGGAGAGCTGGAGGTTTCTTCCTGTTAACAGAACTGAAACGCACATAAGATCACCTGGAAGTGTTGCATAAAGTCAAAACAACAGCATTATTATCAAGGTACCTTACATTCTCCTTCTGGAGAGATTACGGTAAATAGTTGTGGCTAGACTACTGAGTCCTATTAGTTTATCATGAATCTTTCAGAGCCAATCAGCTCAAATTTGTTTGGTTAAGGCTGTTTAATCTGCAGTGAAATAAACTATTAACAACTGAAAATGTGAATCACAGCAGTCACACCTGACAAGCCTGGAAAGATCTCATTTAAAAAAAAGGGAATGAGACTAAAATGTTACATTTTAGTGAGTCACCAAACACAACTAGATGCCTGAAGACTGAGACAAATCCCTGCATGCTATTATTGTAGCATCCCTGGCTGAATGATGGTCTCTTATACTGATGCTTCACAGAGGTTTTATTGGAAATGTTTTTATTGAAACATTCAGTGAAGACACCGTAAGAGCTAGGAGCAAAACAAAACCAGCAATATTAATACCATAACAACAAAGGAAACAAATTTCTCCTGCTCACATATAGCATATACATCAAATTTACATCACTCAATTCATTATATCACCTCACTAACTTACAACTATACATAAAGGTCAAGGTCAAGGTTAACAACATAAACTCTATTAAACGACATTTTGATTGCATGTAACTTATTCCGTTAAAGGAAACATTAACAAACCTTGTGCCACTGTCAGCCAGGTACTAATTGGCAAAGGAAACGTACATATTTTTCACTTTAAGGCACACTATTTACCATATCCTAAAAGAAACGTTACTAACAGCCCTTTAACGGTTTTACGCCAGTTTCCTGTTTCAAAAATAAAAGCATGGATTTCAAAATAAAACCGAAGTACCTTTCAAACAAACATAAAAATATTTACCAAATTTAAAGGTCATTTACACTCCCACCAAATCATGGGTGTTTTAACAAAAGGGAGAACTATAACACGAATGATTTTTAAAAACAAATGACCTTAACCACAAGGCCTTTTACATAACGAAAACAAAGAATTATCCATGCATGAGCCTGCAGGTAATGTCCACAAGTCTTCATACAATAAAGGATATAGTCGTTGTCTTAGACAGCCTCTAAAAGCAAGATCAGTTTCTGAATGGGCCGTTCAACAATAGATGGCTTGCCAGAACATTGACCCTCCCTTTTCATTTTCTGGTCTCCAAGACGAATCTTAACTTTCCTCACAAGCCCATCTTTATCAGCGACTGTTTCTTCAACTCTGGCTAATCTCCACTCGTTCCGTGGCAGATCATCCATCCTTTCGATGACTATGTCACCAACTTTCAGATTCCTTCTAGAAATATGCCAACGTTGTCTAGTGGCAATATTAGAGAGATACTCTCTTCTCCAGCGGTTCCAGAATTGCTCTGCTAGATACTGGATATGACGCCATCTCTTACGAGCATACATGTCTTCTCTGATGAACGTCCCAGGAGGTGGTAAGGCTCCAGTGGGTTTCATAGTGAGTAGGTGATTAGGAGTCAGCGGTTCTGGACCATTTGGATCATTCAGGTTATCCACAGTGAGTGGACGGCTGTTCACAATAGACATTGCTTCGTAAAACAATGTCCTCAAACAGGCATCATCTAATCTTCCAGGTGAGAGTGAAAGAGTGGACCGAAGTACATTTCTTACTGTTCTGATCTGTCTCTCCCAGACACCTCCAACATGGCTTGAATGGGGAGCATTCATAATGAAGTCGCACTGCCTCTCAGCCAAGAATGCAGTCAGACGATTGACATCCATCTGTTTCAGCGCATTATACATTTCATTCTTAGCTCCAACAAAATTGCTTCCTTGGTCACATCTTATTTTTCGTACTGCTCCTCTTATGGAAACAAAACATCGGAGGCCATTAATGAAGGCATCTGCTGACATATCATTCACCATTTCAATGTGAATTGCTCTACAACAAAGGCATGTGAAAAGCAGACCATAACGTTTATTCACCTTACGCCCTTGCTTTGTAAAAAATGGCCCAAAACAGTCCATTCCGCAATAAGTGAAAGGTGGAGATGGATCCACCCGCTCAGATGGCAGGTCTGCCATTCGCTGCTCTTCCACTGATCCCCTGAGTTTCCTGCATTTGACACACTGATGCACATAAGATGCAACAGCTCTGTTCATTCCTGGGATCCAGTATCCATTTGATCTGATCTCGTTGATGGTTATACCCCTTCCTTGGTGTTTAACCTGTTCATGATGATGAGCTATTATCATCCTCGTTATGTGGTGGTCCTTTGGAATGATCATTGGATGTTTCTGAGAGGCAGGGAGAGATGCATTTTTCAGTCTTCCTCCCACCTTGAGGATTCCATCTTTGTCAAGAAAGGCATCCAGTCGAAACAGTTTACTCTGGCGTGAAAGTTGTAAGCCATTACTAAGTAGCTGGATCTCATCTGGATACACTCGTCTCTGTAAATCTCTTATAATGATGCACTGTGCATCCTCTCGCTCCTGAACTGTGCTGTGACTTGTTGACTTGTCCCTCTTGGCTCGGCGAAGAAGTCGCGCAACAGCTTGTTTGACCTTACACCATGAAGAAAACTTTGACAAGCGGTCTGAAAGAGTCACTTGTTCTGCAGACTCCAAATTTAGTGCTCGAACCCTTTTAACTTCAGGGTCCCCAACTGGGATTTCTGGGATTACCTCTACCTCTGGTGATACCTCTTTCTCCCATAAGAACTTGGGTCCAGTAAACCAGTTCGATGTCAGAAGCTTGCTTGCACTAGAACCTCTCGATGCAAGGTCTGCAGGATTCTTGTCAGTAGAAACATATCGCCACTGCTGAGGAGTTGTACTGAGATGTATTTTCTGAATCCTATTTGATACAAATGTGTGGAAGCGGCGTGCCTCGTTGTTAATGTACCCCAGTACAACCTTGGAGTCTGTCCAGAAGTATTCATCAATCCCTGAAATTCCCAGTTCTTCCTTTAGAGTATTGCTTGCTGCAACTGATACAACAGCAGCAGTCAGTTCTAACCTGGGGATGGTCACAGCTTTGATTGGAGCAACTCTGGACTTTGCCATAATCAGAGCACAATGAACAGTTCCATTTTCATTCACATGTCTCAAATATGAGCACTGGCCATAACCATACGTGCTTGCATCAGAGAAGTGATGTAGCTCTCTCTTTGTGACCTTTCCAAAGTCAGCTGGTACATAGCATCGGGGTATGGTGATTTTATCCAAATTTGCCAGATCACTCTTCCAGGATCTCCAGACTGGTTGCAGTTTACTGATGAGTGGGTCATCCCAACCTGTACCATGCCTACACATTTCTTGAAGAACCCTTTTCCCAGTTAGCAGGAAAGGAGCAATAAGCCCAAGTGGGTCATAAAGAGAGGCAACAGTGGATAGTATACCACGCCTGGTTTCTGGTTGGTCCTTCAAACGGGCATGGAACCTGAAACTGTCTGACTCAATGTGCCAGTGGATTCCTAAGGCTCTTTCCAGCGATGAATCACTAAAGGCAAGATCAAGAGCCTTTACTTCAGTGGCACGCTCAGATGGTGCTATACTCTCAAGCACCTTCGCATTGTTACACACAAATTTGTGTAGTCGCAGACCACCCATAGCACAGAGCCTTTGGGCTTCTTTTGCAAGCTGAATAGCCTCATCTACATCTGCTATGCTTGTGACACCATCATCCACATAGAAGTCCCTCATAATGAATTGGGAGCCCAGAGGAAACAGGCTCTCGTTCTCCTTAGCGAGATGTTTCAACCCATAGTTGGCACATCCCGGTGAAGATGCAGCACCGAAAAGGTGAACTTTCATACGGAATTCCTGCGGCTCCACACTGAAGTTTCCATCCTTCCACCACAGGAAACGTAGGTAGTCTCTATCCGCTTCGCACACATGAAACTGATGAAACATCCTTTCGATGTCGCACATCAGAGCAACATGGTTCTGTCGAAATCTGATAAGAACACCAGTTAGAGTATTTGTCAAATCGGGGCCCGACAGGAGATGATCATTTAGGCAAGTTCCCTTGTACTTAGCCGAGCAATCAAAAACCACTCTGAGCTTCTCTGGTTTTTTGGAATGATAAACTCCGTGGTGTGGAATATACCATGTTTCGCCTTCCTTCTCTTCACAGAGAACTTCTTCAGCATCATTGTTTTTAATTACCTCATTCAAAAACGTTACGTAGTGAGTCTTGTAGTTCTTGTTGTTCAGCAGCTTTCGTTTGAGATGGTTGAGCCGGATGATAGCTAACTGCTTGTTGTTGGGAAGGTAGGGTCTCTCTTTAAAAGGGAGAGGCATCTCATAGTGACCATGGGTGTTCATGTAAATGCTTTCCTTTAGCATATTCAGGAAGAGGATGTCATCTTGAGACACTGTTCTGCTGTCCTTGCTGATGTCCTTAAAGTCAGACTCAAGTACTTTAATGGCATCGGATGGCGTCACTGGAGGAAGCTCTTTGACAGTTACTCTATGGCATATGTTGGCAACAGGAGGAGATTCAAGGTGAGGTGGTGAGCAGCCTATGATGCTCCATCCTAGGTCTGTGCAGACTGCATAAGGTTCATTATCTCTTCCTAGGATGACCTGTCTTGGTGCTAGTGCCTGTGAGCAGTTATAACCTATTAGAAGACCAACTTCACAGTCTAAATGTGGCGGAATATCATCTGCTATTGCTTTGAGATGATTCCAATGCCTCGCCGTTTCACTGGTAGGAATGTGCCTTCGATTCACTGGTATGCAGTCTTTGGTATAGGCAGGAGGGAGATCAATGTGATTTGTGGAGGTATAGCCACGCACTCTGAGACCTGAGACTCTTTCACTGTGTGTTACTGTGTCCTTTCCGATCATGGTGGTTAGCTTTAGCCTTACAGGATAGGTCTTGGTTGTCAAGCTACGACTAACATCTTCATCAATAAACACAGTGTCACTCTGGGTGTCAAGCAGAGCATAGACAAGCCTTTCTATTCCTGGGTTGTTGGAAGAGGAAACCCAGACTGGCAAAATCATGGATGTAGTCGTAGATGTGTGCTCAGTCTCTGTATTGAGAGACAATCTCGTAACTGCTTCGTCTGTATTCTGATTAGGGGCTAACACAGGATTCATGTTGGAATATCTGTCGTCATGAAGGAAAGTTGGGTGTCGTCCCTTACAGATATCACATAAGTGTCTGTGGCGGCAGTCTTTAACATTATGGCCTGGTTTCAGACAACCATAGCAGAGTTTGTTTTCCCTTACATACTTTCTTTTCTCTTCCAGAGGCGTTCCTTTAAACTCTGGACAACTATGTAGGCGGTGTTTGTTATCATGACAGAATGTACAAGGGGGCTTTAAACTTGTCTTGGATGGTACATTCTTCTCATTCTCTGTAAGTGTCTGTGTATGAAGAACAGTAGATTTATTTTTCCTTTCTTTCAGATGATGTTTCTCTGCAGGTAAGTCTGATAAACGTAATGCATGGAGGGAAGTTACTGGGTTACAGGCAATCTCTGCTTCTAATGACATGAAGTTGACAAAGTCCTGAAAGGCTGGAAATTCCTGTCTGTCCTTCATAAACTGGGTCACCTTGCGGTTCCACCTTGAAGCTGCCCACTCAGGTAACTTTTGGACCAGCTTTTGGTTCTCTTCACAGTCATTCAGAATGTCCAGCCCTTTAATATGAGGCATGGCTTGCTGACATGCATGTAAGAAGTCGGCAAATGCTCTGAGTTGTTCTGCATCCTTTGAGTGGATCTTTGGCCAGCTAGCTAGTTTTTCTCTGAAAGCTCTCTGCAAGACGAATGGTTGACCGTACCTGCTATTAAGGCGATCCCATGCATCCTTATACGCTTCATCATCCTCCCTGTAAAAGATACCATCAAGTGTCTTTCGTGCAGGACCTCCCACATATCTTCTCAAGTAATGCAGTTTGTCAGCTGAACATATGTTCCTTTTATCTATGAGAGATATGAATGAAGATTTCCATTCAATGAACTGGATTGGGTCGCCGGTGAATACAGGTGGCTCTGGCATTGGAAGTCTGTTCATGGCTATGCTGTCTTGTACTGCTTGAGCTAAGTGGGACACATCTGTTTGTGGAGGTGAAGCTGGAAATTTTATGAGATGCTGAACTGGAGCCAGAGACACAGCTTGATGTGGGTGCATATGTTCCTGGTTCCTTAGTTTGCTGTTAGCAGAGCATAAGCTGCCCTCCTGCATTACGTCTTGGTTGTAAATTGACAATCTTGCTCGTGCTGCTCTTATATCCTTTTCAGCTCTTAGTCTTTCTAGTTCATGTTTTTGAGCTTCAAGATCCCTTTTCTGTTGCTCTACTAAGAGCTGGATCCTTTCTTTTTGTTTTCCTTCCGCCAATAACAACTCATATTCTGCTTCCTTTGCTGCTAATTCTGCTGCAGCATCTGCTCTTTTTACTGCGACAATGGAGTCTATAGTGTGTTGACTTGGAGGTGAAACTGTGGATCCATATATGGAATGAGCATAGTCTCTGTTAAGGAGCTCACGAAGGCGTTCTTTGACTGCTTCACTATCATAGTCTTCGTCTATGCCTGATATTCTTTCATATGCAATTTTAATAATGTCCTTTGTTACGGCCTCACATGCATCAACGCGACGTCTCGTTTCACTGGATGGTGTGAGGTGATCTCTGATTTGTACATAAATGTCCGTAATATCATTCATGCATTTCTCTAAGATATCAATGAGAGCTGCGATTTCACTCTCTGGAATGTCTAGCTTTAGCTGATTTCTTGCCTTACGTGCCTGGATCTTCCATTGATCATAAAGGTGCATGAGCCGCTTCTCCCTTTTGTGTGCCTCCTCTCTCTGAAATGCAAGCATCTTCTCCGTGGGATTTCTTGGGCGATCAGATCTGCGAAGTTCCTCATCCTTGCTTGCTTGACAGATGTCTTTTATTTGATCTGAGCCTTCTGCTTCTGCAGTTAATATCTGAGATGCTTCCATTTTGAGCGAGTGTCACATTTAGACCATCACAATGAATCCCTCTTCTTTCATCATAGACTTTGGCAGTCAGGTGAAACTCGTGAGGCTAAGCTCTTACTGTAGCATCCCTGGCTGAATGATGGTCTCTTATACTGATGCTTCACAGAGGTTTTATTGGAAATGTTTTTATTGAAACATTCAGTGAAGACACCGTAAGAGCTAGGAGCAAAACAAAACCAGCAATATTAATACCATAACAACAAAGGAAACAAATTTCTCCTGCTCACATATAGCATATACATCAAATTTACATCACTCAATTCATTATATCACCTCACTAACTTACAACTATACATAAAGGTCAAGGTCAAGGTTAACAACATAAACTCTATTAAACGACATTTTGATTGCATGTAACTTATTCCGTTAAAGGAAACATTAACAAACCTTGTGCCACTGTCAGCCAGGTACTAATTGGCAAAGGAAACGTACATATTTTTCACTTTAAGGCACACTATTTACCATATCCTAAAAGAAACGTTACTAACAGCCCTTTAACGGTTTTACGCCAGTTTCCTGTTTCAAAAATAAAAGCATGGATTTCAAAATAAAACCGAAGTACCTTTCAAACAAACATAAAAATATTTACCAAATTTAAAGGTCATTTACAATTATCAAACCAAAAACAAACTGCACTGGATCAGGCCAACACAAATGTCTTTCAGAACAGATAAATTAGTTTAATTAGATAAACGTGATGGTTAGCAGGATCATAAATCAGTCTGGAACCACTTTAAACCTGTCTCTGCAGCACTGGGCTTGATCCTGGTATGCTGTCCACGCTGTGGCATTGATACTGTCTGTGTTAGCACAACAAGACAAATCACAGACCTTGGAGAGGTTCGGCTATCTGGATCTTATCTGAGGGGGGAGGTGGCAGTAGCAGGTGAGCCCAGCACTGAGCCCACATGTCCAGACAGCCGGAAGAACTCACAGGATGCAGCTTCCATCACTTTTAACAAACTGCTTGACGTAAAACAAGCGATACAGTTCACAGAGATCCACCTGTTTAAGCTTTATCCGCAGGCACACAAACACACAGCCGTCTCACCACAGCCACGAGGGAATTTGAAGAGATGTGAAGCTCGGCCAGAAACGACCTTGTTTGACAAAAACCTCTTCATTCCAAGAGAAACATGATCCGGTTCTCACACCGATAAGGACATAGAGACACTCCCTGACCCAGATTCCCGACATCGATCCCAGCTTGATTCGCTAACCCCCCCCCCTTTTTGGTAATCAAAGGTGCAGCGAGTGCACCAGGGGATAAGAGAGGATAATAACAGAGGAAGGCAGAAAACCAGCAGCTGTCAAGGATGCCTGGATGATTAGAAGCACAAATAATGACTATTTTCATTCAAATTCAAACTTTTTCAGCTTTTCTAAACAGTCACGGGTACTTAAAACTGAAAAAAATGTTACAGGATGCCAAAACCTCTAAAATATTAAATTTATTATCATTTAAAACAAAGAACTAGATGTTATCATTTTTAAAACGTTATCAATTTAATCCTCCCTCAAACACAAAACCTTTTGGTTCATTATTTGGGGTTTTTGGCCTCTAACCTCACAGTTTCCATCCTTACTGCTCTAATCAGCTTATTTCCATTCACAGGAGGCTGTTATCAATTACAAAGCTTTTAAAATCTGACGAACTGCCCAGCACTGAGCAGCACAGCTTTTTTTTATAGTTGTTCTGACTGCTGAAAGAAGCACTTTTTGTATGTCTGCACTGCAGGAACTGCCACTTAAAGCTTTTGGGCCTTTTTTACTTCCAGCCTCGGGTTAGGTACACGCTGAGCCTCTGAAGCAGGACTGTCCCAAACATGATGGTAATTTATAGGATAGCACAAGTTTTTAAAAGGCTCTGTAAACACTGGATTTTTTTTAAGCATGTAAACAAAAGCTTTTAACCATTCTCCCCACAAAAACAACATTTGACAACTCTACCCTTAATGACAAGTTTTGACAGCTCAGTATGAATCAATAACGACGTGGTTTGTCGACCATTAGAATAGTTTCCGGGTTTTTACGAGGGTAGGAGGGGGCAGAGATCCCCCTGGCTAACTGATCCAAACCCACTCACTCTGTCTTGGAAGCAGGCTGGAAATATGAGCTTCAGGGATTACTCGTCGTAGGCTTTCAAGAGGTAAAGAGTTAACATTAACCTTGCAGAATGTGAAACAAAGCACTAAGAGGTGGACTGACAGTGAAATCCCTTATTGAGACTATATGAAACAGATTAAAAAACAACCAGTCGGCAGTGAGGATAGAAAAAAAAAATATCAGCCAATCACATGAGAGCAACTCAGTGACTTTGAATGTTTTGTAATTGTTGTCAGGCAGGTTGGTCTGGAGGGTCTAGTGGGGTTTTCCCACATGAACATTGCTAGGGATTCCTGAAAATGGTCGAAAAAGTAGAAAATATCCAGTGAGCGGAAGTTCTCTGTGTGAAAATGCCAGAGGTCAGAGGAGAATGACCAGATTGGTCCTACCCTTTATGACAGTGCATCGATCTTCCAGTGGCTGCTTCCAGCAAGGTAACACAACACGAACCACAGACCATCTCAAACTGGCTTCTTGAACACTAATTTCTCTGAACTCAAATGGCCTCCACAGTCACCAGATCTCAGAGCACTTTTGGGATGTGGCGGAACGGGAGATTTACATCATGGATGTGCAGCGACTGTGTGATGCTCTCATGTCAACATGGACCAAAATCTCTGAGGATTGTCTCCAGCACATTGTTGAATCCCTGCCACAAATAATTAAAGCAGCTCTGAAGGTAAAAGGGGTCTGACTTGGTACTACCAAGGTGTAGTAAGGGGTAAATGCTCATGCAATTCTTCTGATCAAATAATTGTTTCAACCTAAAAATAACTAGCAGCTTCTGAAAAGAGAGGATTTACTCTACTTTTTATTCTATTTTCGTGTGTGATGAGCACTTTTAACATTTTACAGGCTACATAACCAAACAATTGGTTTACGATATAGTTGACTGAGTAATTTATGGTAAAAAGATTTATTAAATGCAGCTTTTGAGCAATCCTAAAGCAGATTTTATGCTCTGCACTTGCTCAGAGGTCACAAAGACTAATCAGATGCTGTGGGTGAATCTGAAGGAGGACTCTGTGCCCTAAATTAGAGAAACTGTTCCAGCACACAAAACATTCTGCATTAGCATCAGCAGTGATATTATCACATATCAGACTTTGTTCTTTTTACACATAATGGTAGGGCGGAGAGACGGTTAACGGATGTAAACAGCAGGATGTGAGAGAGAATAACAGCAGGCATGAAGTCCAGCAAGGCTGTTTACCCTCCACCCACTTATGAACAAACACAAAGACAAAAAACATCTGAACTTTGCAAAAGTTGCAGCGGATCCATTTCAAAATAAAGGTTACCAGAGGTTAACATCCATTTCCTGTCTAACACAGCGGCCTCAGACCTCATTAATGTTTCAGGCTGAATTATTATATAAATAAATATAATATAAATATATAATATAAATATTATATAAAAAAAAAAAGCCTTAATGTCAGCAGTTAAATGGAGCCGCGACAGGAAATGTGTTCAAAATGGGAATCTCTGAGGTCCCGGAATGGAAAACATCCCGAGTCAAAGTTCAGAGCTGTGAGTCAGTTGCTCTCTGAAGCATGCAGTGATGGTACTGGAAATGTGTGTGTGCAGCACGGAGGCGGCACAAACAGACCCACAAGAAGACAAATGGAAAAACCGTTTCAGGGTCCCCTGACGAGTAAAACCCAACCCATCCCCTCCCCCCGCCAACCCCTCTGCCTGTCTCTAACAGCTTCCCAAAAAGTTCCAACTTCAACCCCCACAAACACAGACTGACACACACTTTCCACTCTTTCCCTGTCATACTGACCTATCATCTGTGCAACCCCCTCTCTTCCCCCACCGACCCTCCAGATGTTACACAATGACTTCACCGGAGAGCAGGCAATGATATCAGCCTGTATTTATTTAGCCTGTTTTTACAGTGGAACCTATGAGAAGAACAAATGTCATAAACAGACCAACAGTGAACCGATTCTGCCTGATAATCTGCATCTTATTCTTCTGTGTCATGAAGCTCTGCTGTTGGCCAAAACCCTGTCTTTGCTGAAGCAAACACTAGGTATTAATCCACAGCTGAAAATAGTCTCCGACAAATGCTTTATATCTTCCACACAGACTATTTTTTGCTAAAAGCTTCTTATTAATAATAAAAAATATATTGCTTTTCAAGAAAACAGCGACAAACTGCAGTTAAAATACAAGACTTTTTGCTTTTGTGAAAACAGTTAATACTGTAAAGTCTGATGCTTTTGAGGAAAAACCTATTAGCAGCAAGCTGTACTTTACATTTTTAAACCATAATACAGCATAATAACAACTTTGGACTCATGAGATAGTCAGAGTTTAAACGTTAAAGTAATGGACCAAAAATTGTGACTTTCACTGTTGTGGCTACGCCTCAGAGCGGTGTTTAGGTTTAGCTAGCAAAAGTACATTATAACGAAAAGTCTTAGTGATCAATCGCATGCTGTCATTGTTCGCTTCCACGTTAGTTATAAAAAATTTGCAAAAATTAAAAAGTCAGCGAAACAACAAGTGGCTCAGTGTTCCAACATTTGGAAGAAGGGACTGCTCTCACAGCTTGTCCCCCTGACCAGGACGACAGGTCAGGGGGGAGATATCATCACCCCCACCCGACAATGGGTACCAAGCCCCAAGAAAAAATATATATAAAAGATTTTTCACAGGTCAAAATATTGGTACGATAATAAAATCATTGTGTGGTCTGTCTCTAGTCAGACGCAGCAGGGAGGCAGTGTTTCTGTTAAACACAAGCACAGCTGGCCCTCATCTTGTGTGCATTTCCTTCTTAAAAACTGGGTCAGCACGCTCCTAACTTTTTCCATCTCTGCACTGCTAACACTGACCATTACACTCACACCTCTCCATCTGAACTCCTTCACCCTTACTCACACATACTTTGAGTTCTTCCAGCTCTCTCGAGCCTCTGATTTTCTCCCAGCAACACAAACTTCTTCAACACTGTGTTGATGTGCAAAGATTTAGGGATTCATTTGAAGATAATCTCTCCTAAAGCTCAGTTTATCCGGTTTCTTGTTGGATTCGGGGTAAAATCTGGGCCGGCGCTGGTCTTGCTGTGCACCCTATAGTGAGCCGTCCTGGGCGCGTTGCTGATCTTGATTCCCCTGTTAGCAAAGTTTTCCTGGGGTGGATGCTTTCCAAGCAGACGCATGCTTCAATGAAAAGTCATGCAGGCTGACGCACACTTGCACACATGTGGTGAACTCTGCATGGATGACTGGGCCTGTTAGCGTCTCATGTGATTGAAAGATTCAGGTTATAAAAAGGTGTGCTCTGTCAGAAGAGCAGAACATCTGGTTTAAAAAGGATGCTAAAATCTAATATTTGGGTAATGAAAACACAACAAGGATGAAATTTGCTCAATGTCATGCATAAACGGAGTCTGTGGATCCCGACAGATATACGGATCTTCAGTAGTTTGTGATACTTTCTCCTCAGTCTCTCCACACTTGCACTGAGTAATGTGCTAAAACTAAAAATGGACTAAATGTTTAGCTTATGTTCCACTTTCAAAACGAGCACAAACCGGGCTGCTTGGTGCAGTTTGCACACACCCTAAAGTGAAGCCACATCACACTCACATGCAGTAACTTTCTGTGTCGCTAACATCTGCTGCAGTTCACCAAGAATGACTGAAGTAAAACAAAAAAAAATTGTGTGTTTAAGGCCTAAAGACAACACGGGGATGGAGACCGGTCAGTGACCCTCCAGAGGTCGCTAGGGCAAAATGTGTGTGGCAAGTGGTTGGATTGTGTTGCTAGAGTGAAACTGGTTACAAAGAGATACAGGATGCAGCTTAAAACCTTCTTGCGATTGCTTTGGTTACTAGCAAGATGCTGCGGTCACAAGCAGTTTGCATGAAAAAATGCCAGCTTGTCTGCAAACACTCGCCAACCCTTTGTCGAGCTGTAGTGAAAGCAAAAAGAGTGCAACACAAATCAGAAACAGAGAACGGTGGGCCTTCAAAGTAAAGGTTTTATCTTCTGAAACATGCTGGTAAGTAAAAGTACCACAACTTTTACTTTGAAGGTGAAAGCTCTCCCTTTCCAGTTTGTGACAACTGTTTTCAAGTTTCAGTGCAGCTCGATGAGCAGTTAGCAAGTGTTTATGTGGGTGACTTTAATGTAAACTACAGCATCGTGCTAGCATCCAAAGTGATCACAATGAGGATTTTGGTGCTGCACCCTCAACAGCTTCAGCTCCCCAGTAACTGGTCATTGAATACTCCATTTTTCCCAAGTGACCAGGAGGTCATAGGGGAGCAGTCCTCATCAGTAGTTTACATTATGGCTGGGAGTCAATGAGTGGGAATGTCAAAAAATGTGGGAAATATGGGATAAAACATCAGATCCAGCAATGTAGAATATATTCAATTTGAAAGAATTAGGGATTCGAAATGATTACAACAGAAAAACAAACTGAATTCAGAGGTGGAAAAAGCTAAAATGCATTTGAATTTGTCTCAGATAGGTTTTTATATCTTTCTGCTTTTGCAGACTCATGTTGTATAACCGACAACTGTTCGTTTGGTAATACTTTATAATGTCTAAAAGAAAACCTCAAAGACTGACAGATTTGGCATGTTGCAGAGTGCTTTTCTGTGGAAATTCTGCGGAAGGTTGTGTTGAACGAAGCGTTCAACAACTTCTGCAGAAAAAGAATCTGCATCTTGAGACAGATTACAGCGATACTGCTAAACATAATAGTCCATTTAGAGGGGATTCATGGAAAATTATGAGGAAATGCATTAATATGTGAAAGAATGAAAGGTTAGGAAACAAATCAGACTGATTAAGTCACTTTACATACAGAAAGACGAGTCAGGAACAGCTGCAGAGACGTTTCTGGCATTTCCAACAGGAGCTGACTCGTCTAGCAGGAGTGACGGGGGGTGAGGAAGGTGGTGGATAATGGGTAGAAAGAGGAGTGAAATGCTAACTCGACAGCAGATGGACAGATTAGCATCTTAAACAGGTCTGGATTGGACTTTTGTTGAGTCACAAGGCAGGTTACCAGCTACTAAAAAAACAAAAACATCAAAGCTGAGCGTTTCTTGGTGCTCACACTGTTTAATACCCAGTTTACAGGCTTTACACGCTTTGATGTTTAATACATAGTGGAGCTCATGCAAAAATCCCAAAGTCTCACTACAAGCTGCTAAAGCCACTGAAGTTCTGTTTATTCAGCGAATTTAAAATTTCTAACATGGACAAAATCCTGTAGAGCAGCTCTGAAAACTCGCCTGAAACTCTTCCGTTTAAAGAATTAAAAAAAACCAAACATGCTTCTAAAGAGTAAAGAACCAGAGGTCAGTTATCTGTATTTCACCAACAGCGGCTTCAACATAAAACCGGCTCAAGGCTCATTTAAGGGCTGGGTGTATAAAGTACTCAGAGGGACACTGAACCCACACCCTGCTAACCACACACTGCCATTTAAAACCTTTTATGGTGCCTAAAGCTGAGGGGAGAGGGGGCAGAGAGATAGAGGATGGAGCGAGAAAAAAGAGAGAGAAAGGTAGAAGGAGACAGAAATACAGACAGAGGGATAAATTTAGCTTTGCCTCAAAGAATGAAGGCTCCTGTGGATTTTCCATAATGATCCCTCCCCACGCTGATTACTACCTTCGCTTTGCTCTCAAATGGCTGCACGCCTGCAGCAAGCTCAAGTCTGAGTCCACTTTCAAAGTCAAAAGAAAAGTTGCATCAGATTTGACAAAGGAAAAAAAAAGTGTTGCTCATCCTCTCTGTGTGTGTGTGTGCACCATCTGCAGACCACTGTCACTTTTAAAGGCCAAAACAGTGACATGATTAACGAGATGCAGGAGAGAGAAAAGTCAGAGAGTTTATTCTCAGTGTAGAAGCATTCAAACCTAAAAGTTCAGTCGGATTCTTTAAAAACTTTTCAGTGAGTGCAGTCCAGCTTCAGCATGAAATAAATGTGCATTTAAATATTTTAAAGCAGGAAACTTTGAATCACTCTGCAGCCATGCTTGTCTGTCAGTTCGGGGTGACAAACATACAGTCTAGGGACAAGAATCGGCCCACCAGGGTTCAATCCTACTCCCTGGATGGATCTTAAACATGATCAACCTATCTCTAATGGTCGGCTATGTACCACAGGCCTTCAAGCTGGCTGTGGTTAAACCTTTACTCAAAAAGCCATCTCTAGACCCAGCAGTCTTAGCTAATTATAGGCCAATCTCCAACCTTCCTTTCATATCAAAAATCCTTGAAAGAGTAGTTGTCAAACAGCTAACAGATCATCTGCAGAGGAATGGTTTATTTGAAGAGTTTCAGTCAGGTTTCAGAGCTCATCACAGCACAGAAACAGCTTTAGTGAAGGTTACAAATGATCTTCTTATGGCCTCTGACAGTGGACTCATCTCTGTGCTTGTCCTGCTAGACCTCAGTGCAGCGTTCGATACTGTCGACCATAATATCCTATTAGAGCGATTAGAACATGCTGTAGGTATTACAGGTACTGCACTGCAGTGGTTTGTATCATATCTATCTAATAGACTCCAATTTGTGCATGTAAATGGAGAGTCCTCTTCACACACTGAGGTTAATTATGGAGTTCCACAGGGTTCAGTGCTAGGACCAATTCTGTTTACATTATACATGCTTCCCTTAGGCAGCATCATTAGAAGGCATAGCATACATTTTCACTGCTATGCAGATGACACCCAGCTCTATCTGTCCATGAAGCCAGATAACACACACCAATTAGTTAAACTGCAGGAATGTCTTAAAGACATAAAGACCTGGATGGCCGCTAACTTTCTGCTTCTTAATTCAGATAAAACTGAGGTTATTGTACTCGGCCCTGAAAATCTTAGAAATATGGTATCTAACCAGATTCTTACTCTGGATGGCATTACCTTGGCCTCCAGTAACGCTGTGAGGAACCTTGGAGTCATTTTTGACCAGGACATGTCCTTCAACGCACATATTAAACAAATATGTAAGACTGCTTTCTTCCATTTGCGCAACATCTCTAAAATTAGAAATATCCTGTCTCAGAGTGACGCTGAAAAACTAGTTCATGCATTTATTACTTCCAGGCTGGACTACTGTAATTCATTATTATCAGGATGTCCAAAAAACTCGCTGAAAAGCCTTCAGCTAATCCAAAATGCTGCAGCAAGAGTACTGACAGGGACTAGAAGGAGAGAGCATATTTCTCCTGTTTTGGCTTCCCTTCATTGGCTTCCTGTTAAATCCAGAATTGAATTCAAAATCCTGCTCCTCACATACAAGGTCTTAAACAATCAGGCCCCATCTTATCTTAATGACCTTGTAGTACCATATCACCCTATTAGAGCACTTCGCTCTCGCTCTGCAGGCCTACTTGTTGTTCCTAGAGTATTTAAAAGTAGAATGGGAGGCAGAGCCTTCAGTTTTCAGGCCCCTCTTCTGTGGAACCAGCTTCCAGTTTGGATTCGGGAGACAGAAACTATCTCTACTTTTAAGATTAGGCTTAAAACTTTCCTTTTTGCTAAAGCATATAGTTAGGGTTGGACCAGGTGACCCTGAATCCTCCCTTAGTTATGCTGCAATAGACGTAGGCTGCCGGGGGATTCCCAAGATGCATTAAGTTTTTCCTTTCCAGTCACCTTTCTCACTCACTATGTATTAATAGACCTCTCTGCATTGAATCATATCTGTTATTAACCTCTGTCTCTCTTCCACAGCATGTCTTTTATCCTGTCTTCCTTCTCTCACCCCAACCGGTCGCAGCAGATGGCTGCCCCTCCCTGAGCCTGGTTCTGCCGGAGGTTTCTTCCTGTTAAAAGGGAGTTTTTCCTTCCCACTGTCGCCAAAGTGCTTGCTCATAGGGGGTCATATGATTGTTGGGTTTTTCTCTGTATCTATGAAGCGCCTTGAGGCGACTTTTGTTGTGATTTGGCGCTATATAAATAAAATTGAATTGAATTGAATTGAATTGAATCTGAAAAATGCAAAGAAGGAACAAATAAACTTTGGATTTTTCAACCATCCTACTCACAAAGGCCTTTAGACTAGTCTGCAACTTCCTGGCAACCACCAATCGTGGGGAGAGTTGTGTATTCGACCGGCTGCTGGAGGTGTCGGGTAGCGACTAGGTGAGACTCCTTGCAGGCTGCCGTGGTCACTAGGGGTGCAACGATACTCGTATCGATATTGAACTGTTCGATACATTGCTTTCGTTTCGGTACGCATATGTATCGAACAATACAAATTTTTAAATTTATTTTATCAACTTTTCTTCTGACAATGCTGTCTGTGTTGAGAGCTCAGTGGATCAACTACTCCGCCTAGGCTGCACTGTCGAGCGCAGATCCACTGAGCGCAGCGCAAGCTAGCAAGACAGAAGCTAAGCTCGTTGCAACATGGCAAATTGAACCTCCCCCACCCTCATTCAGATCTGGCGTTTGGAACTATTTTGGTTTTCATGTGAAGCATGACCCTGAAGGTAAGCGCGTCATGGACAAAAGTAAAACAGTATATTGGATGTGCCACGCAATGCTCAATTACATGGGTGGGAACTACTGCGTTAGCGCAGTTTGCTCGTTAACGTGTTGGCCGTCCAGCCCCACGCACGGAGTCATTTAGACAGCCGTTAGCACATGATTCTCCTTATGGGGACCTGATATGTTTAATATGCTGCTGAGAATATAGCCCAGAAGAAGCGTATAGTATAGCTTTTATTTTGGAAAGAGCCATTTCTCTGTAATAAACTCTCTTTTCCAAAGATGAGTGATTTCTCGATCAGATAGATTTATTTTTTTATTACTTTGTTGTTTCAGCAACATTAAATTTAAAAACTGTACTTTTGAGTTAAAATATATATTTATAATTTTAATAAATGACAAATTAAAAAAGCATGAACATTTTTTTGTATCGAAAAAATATCGAACCATGACACCAAAGTATCGAACCGAACCGAACCGTGAATTTTGTGTATCGTCGCACCCCTAGTGGTCACCTTTAGCTGGTACGGAAGATGCCGACTTGTCTGCAAACACTTGCTGACTACTACTACTGAACGCAAAAAAAGTGCAACGCAGACCAGAAATGTTGAATGTCCTCCACACAACAGAAAATAAGTGTTTATTTTGTCTTTGTATCCCAATAAATACACGAACTCATGATTATGAGAGACTCTCCTGTTTTTACAGCAGGTCCACAGTAACAAGGCCAGTTTACTTAGTAAGTTAAGACTGAGTTTAGATTTGGATTTAAATCTGAAGAGCTGCACTGACTGGCTTAACTGAGTTGCCACAAAAGCATTTCTTTATAATTGCATTGCTGAAATTGCGCATACTTTATTACAGAGATCTCAGGCTGCTTGTCATCAGTCGTATAAATATGATAGGTTTGTAGGTTGAGTCATGAACTAACGTGGGTTTGACACTCCTGGTCTGTATACTTTTGGTGCGATTGGTCCGCTTGGTGCTCAAACAACCAATAAAAAAGGTCCTTTTCATGAATTTTGACCTGGTTGCTTAGAAAATACTTCCTTAACGAAACTGCTTACATCCAGGTCTGTGGCTTCTCTTTTTTTCTCTCTCTACTGTCCCCCAAAGCAGGTCTTTATAGTATCCCTCTTCAGCAGGTCAGCTGAAGAGGGATACTATAAATATTTGCATCCTATCAGACAGTCCTGAGCCTTAGATGTATTTCAGTAGCAGGAGAACAGATCCAAAAAGAAACTGAGGCTATGTGGCGTTAACAGGGTCATGACCTTTGAGAAGGCAACCATCTCCAAAACTGGGACACTTACAGTAAAACTACACAGCTGGATAAGCAGCAGCGTGGGCCAGAAAACTCTAAAGAGTTGATTTTTCAGATGAACTCACTAAAGTAAAATGTTCTTTATTCAGACAGTTTCTTCTAATCGCTGAGTGAACTCTGACTGTGGTAACTTATCATGTTATTGTGGAGATTCAGGAAGTGCGACAGACTCAAAACAAAGTCAAAGGAAGCAATAAAACCCACATCCAGCCTTCCAAATACACATTTACAGAAATCCATTTCAAACACATCCATTTCATCCCCGTTTACCTGCTAGTATTAGTCCTACTTGTCTCAACCTGTGTCTCAGTGGTACTTGAAGTCATTGGCCAGTTCAGGTATTCAGAGTCAAAGTCAGACTCAGACTAAGAGTAAACACAGAATTTGGCCCCTTCAATCTGCTATTTTATTTAATTGTCGGGATTTACCTGACTCTGAGGAAGCGTGTGGGTTTACCAAATTACCAGCATAGCAGACAAGTTTAGGCAGTAACCAGAATTCAGGACCAGATGGTAAAAACTGAACCTGAGAGAGGACTGCAGAGGTTCTGTACAGCTGCTGCTATGTCATTTACCAGTTTTCTTAACCTCCTAAGACCCGAACTCTTCCACGGCATGCATTTTTAATTATTCTTTGATATTTGGGCTGATTGGGACCTGATGAATGTAAAAACAAACAATTACCAGATTTTTTTTTTTACCTAATTTTTGTTTCTAAGAAAAATGAGAGCCACAAATGAGGATATTCGTTTAAAATTTCGATAGAACAGTAGCAGTATAATGTCCTCGTAAGTGGATATCAGGCCCTTGTAGAGCAAAATTGAGTATTTTGGTCTAAATAACCCAAAATGTGATGTCCACATATGTGGACGCCAGGTCCTAGGAGGTTAAATATGAGCGAAACATGCAGCAGCATAGGAAACAATAAGAAGATTTGCTCAGTTTATAAAGCTTAAAAACATCAACTCAACAGTAAAGAGACAAGCGGAGCTGAGGCCCAAAAAGTTCAAGTAACTCCTAATTTATCAGAGCTGCAGTCATTTTGTTTTTAGAAATGATGAATTGTTTTAATCATTTTAAGTAACAGTGAAAATGTTGCTCCAGTTTCAGCTTCTCTGATGTGACGATGTGCTGTTTTCCTTTTCCTTAAATGAGAGTAAACTGAATATGTTCAGGTTTTTAAAACTAGGGTCATCTCTGGTTCCTTTGATAAGAAATTAATTGATTATTAAAAACCTGTGCAGATGAACTATTAACAAAAAGATATTACAAACTTTCTGCGCTGTCAAGCATCTACAGTTTAAATTTATTGCACTCGTTTGCATATTTATCTAAACTTACGACTTCTATTCATAACCTGGAACCGGATTGTCAAACACGCTTCAGTTTGTAAATAAATCAGACTGCGTCACTGGATCTTTGCGTCATCATTTTGTTCCTGTGCGAAAGTCACAGTCGCCTCTGCGAACAACCTGAAGATCCGGCACCACGCCTGCGCTAATAACAGCTTCTTTGAGCTTTGTTCTCACACTCAGGTATGCTCCTTCAGCACAGACTTGAGTTACAGGTGAACAAATCTGAAGAGGCGTGCCTGGTTGTGACTGCAACGTGAACAATTCGAGCTTAAATCTGAATCCTTGTATTGTAAAATTATCCTTCGGTGATTCTAAGAATAAAATACTGCTGTGAATGTGTGTGTGTGTGTGCACACTTTTGTTTGTGCATTTGTGTGTGTCCCTATGCCCTGAATGAGCATCTCTCTCCGCGCTCTGACACTCATGTTACAGCACACACTCGGACCATTCAGAGAGACACGGAGCGAGGCCACCGGCGAGCAGGATGCCCTGCCCCGACGGAGAACAGGCTCTGCAGTGTGAGCACACGGGTCAAGCTGTTCCCCCTCTGCTGGAATAAAACACCTCTGTCCCAAAAGTGTGCCGAGCCGCCACCAGCCCATCACATGTGTTCATAAAAGTACTGGGTTACAGCTGGAGTTACGCTCATGGATAGCGCCCAGAGATTATCTGTAGGTATGTTGAGTGTTATGTAAGGAAAGCTGTAGCGCGTGTGTGGAGGAAACGCACACTTTCCCCCTGCATGTCAGTCTCTTGTGCTCACTGCAAGGGCAGCGAGTTCAGCATGTGCTCGGCTTCCTGCCAGACTCTGAAATGGAATTTAAATCAGAGGTTTCTTCCTGACTCCTTTTCCTGAAGCCTCTGACAAAGATATGATCTTACCGTCACTTTCTGTCTCTTCTCCACTTGCTGCAGGTCTTAGCTACAGGTGTATGTGTGAAGAGTGATTTGTTTTCCCTTCTTTGTTTAAGAGGGTCTAACGTGTTTTTCCTTATTTCCTGTCATATTTGTACTGTTGATTTGGCTTCAAACCACTCTAAACGCCTTCTTTTGTCCACTCTTGACTCTAGCACGATATCAGTGAGAGTGCATATCCCTAATATGACCTCGGCAGTCGATCAGAAGAAAACTGGCTTAAATGGATGTGTGACAGTGGCGGCACTAAGATAAATGCTTATTCGTGAACACGAATCAAGCAAAAATACTCAAGTACACAAAATACAGAACTGAAAATAAAAGAACAGACCCCATCACTCCTGCACACAAGCAGCACTCACAGGCAAACAGACACACAAAGTGAGTCTTTGGATCCATTTTTCTGTTTCTGTTTGCTGTCTTGGGGTTTTTGTTGTGTGTGTTTGCAGTGGTTTTCTATCTCTCGGTGGTTGTTCCATCTGACTACTGTGGTCAGTGTGCATTTCTTTCTGCTTTCCTCCCATGAGTTTCTGACTCTGTGAACATGCTGATGTTCTACAAATACTTTGCATTATTTTGTAGCTGCTTTCACATCAAACTCTGGACAACGTCCCTAAACTCACAAGACTGTTACCTGCTCTTTTTACACATCAGCTTAATCAGATGTTTCAGGATCTTTGTATTAGAGAGCTGGCAGGTCAAAGGGCATTTAACGTCTGACCCGATTGATTCTGACATGCGTCTAGACAACTTCAAGGCAGGACCGCGTGCGTGCGTGAAAATGGCCGCCGTGGTTGTTTTGGGAGTGACCTTTGAATAAAAATGAAAACCATCACGTGGGACGCAGACTCTAGTCCAGGCCACCCTGACCCTTGCGCCTGTGCCCAGCAGTCCCAGTGTGTGATTCATTCATGTCTCCACATGCAAAAACATCTGGTATTTCACAAGAAAAAGGAGCAGAGATAAGATAAAAGTGAGACAGAAAACAAGTCTAACACAAGTAATGATCCCACAACACTCAAGAGTCATTAAATGACCATTAAGGAGGTTAGAGCAGGACAGATTAGCGTCACTAACGTCTCTTTCAGGTGTAAATCTACTGAATATTCTGTGAAATACTCTGTGAAATGACTCCAAACTATGTTTTAGCTAGATCTTACTCAAGCACGCAAACACTTCCAACTTCTTTTATCATAAGGTTTTGTTATTCATGTGTTGCTTTGAGTCTCTTTCAACAACAAATAAATACGTAAATGAAAACCCACAATTTCCCTTAATACCAAGGAGACAGACAAAGACACAAGTTCAGACAGAATTTAGCAACTAACCAGAAACATTTGGTAGTGACCAAAAATTGAGCTAAAAAAGGACGATTATTGGACTATTTGAAAGGTGAAGCAAAACTAGATCTCTTTTCCACACCTGGCAGTAAAAGGCGTCAAGTGGATTGTCATGACGAAAAAATGGTACCACAGGTACAAAAGTCCCCCGTCTCTTCAAAAACTCAATTTTTAAAGAGTAAAAATATGAATACACAAGATTTTAAAATGTTTCAATAACTAAATAATTTACACTGGTTTAATTCTTTCAGAAAACTGCACAAGACTTGAATAACTTCTTGAAACAGACAGACAGACAAGCCTAAAATATGTATTGTTACTCTACTACAGTGTCACTAAAGGAATTTCACGGGTGAGTGGAAATAAAAGGCTAAAAAGAAACAGGAAAAACAAGAATAGCGCCTCCACCTTTAAACCAAGCAGGTGTTATCGTTCAAAAACCTGAGAAACCTGAACACGATAAAAGCTTTCAAACAGCGACGGGATGACATCGGAGGAAACGACACGTGCTACCGACGGAGAAGCTTTACACCGTCGAGAGGAATTCTAGCGAATGGCAAAAAACCTCCCTCCCCAGGGGTGGAGGGGGGAGAAAGTGCGAGAGAGACCCAACCCACGACCTGAAGAGAGGAACAAAGACTCCAGTCTGCTTCTCAAGCTGCCGGATATTCAAACACTGCAGGCTTGTTGGTTTCTGCAATCATGCATCCCCCACTGCCACACACACACACACACACACACACACACACACACACACACACACACACATGCTATTCATGCCTTACTAAATATAGTGTCCAGTGACCTAACAGAAGCACCTTGCCTCTTAACACAACCTGGGCTGTGTGTGTGTGTGTTGGTGAAGTTTCACCACAAAGAAACTAAAGTGAAAAGTGTGTTTAGTGTCAAAGATTAACCGATTTGTAAGGCTGATTCTGCTAAAAGTCATAAAACATAAAAAAATAGTTCTTTTAATTTTTATTCTAGATTTTAGAAACAGGTTTAAGGAGATTCGGAGGGAGCACATTTCGCTGATTTGTCGTCTGAATGAACATCAAAAAAGTTTCAGATTTTTGCTCAGTTGTCTTCAGTCTGAGAAGTTCAACCAGCTTTAGCCACAAAGTGGGAGATTACAAAGTTTCCGCCAATCAGCAGGCGATGGTGCAAAAAAAGGGGGCTGCACGAGTATATCACCATGCAGTGGCTGGTTTATGTACTTGTTGCTGTAGCAAAACAAAGTAGAATTAGCCACACCTTATAATCTGTGAATTCAGGTGTGTTCAGTCCCATCGGAACAGGTACGACATCAAAATTAAGCAACAAGTCAGTTTGGGAGGTTCCTCGATATTCCACGATCAACTCCAGGTGTTTTTATTACAAAGGTTTCAGGAATACCAGCAACTCCAGCACGAAGCGTCAGACCACGTAAAGTCACAGAGTGCGGTCGTCACCAACGCTCTGCTGACTCAGTAACTGCAGGGCTCCAAACCTCCCTTGACGTTAACATCAGCACAGAAGCTGAAGGCTGGGAGCTTCACGGCCTCCATGGCTGAGCAGCTCCTGGAGGTGTAACGTGGAGGTGTCCCAGTACTTCTATATATAGTTTAGGTAAGCGCAATGTGACCTATGGCCAGCAGGGGGCAATGCCATAGGTTGGAAAAAGAAATAAATTTCTTTAACAGCTAGGTGATGTCATGTTAGCAAAATACTTATTTTACACCACCTGTGGAGGGCACTCTGAAATGAGCTGCGTAGAAGAAGTATGAACCTTATTAACAAACTTTTAAAGCACTTTATAATCAGATCTAACTGATTATGTACATGAAGTTTGAATAAATTTACATGCGGCTGCAGAAATAACTGCCCAGACATGTCGCCAAGATGGCTGTCAAGTGGCAGGACTTGCCTCTGGAACAAATTGCCTGCATTTTCCAGTGATCTGCAGTATATAAATCAGTAGATATAATGTATGCAAAATAGAAATACATCAGAAATGCTTACATGCAAATGGAATGGAACCAATATTTCCATTAAGGTGGTAATGATATGCATCTTTCTCTAAAGATTTAGCTCATACTCAAAGCTGCTAACGGTGGGAAAAAGCTGCAAGCGCATCGTGAAGTCGTGGTGGTGAATGATTCAGCAAAACAATGGCTGTTTTTACACATCCAGTGGTGGGTTGTTACCAACGCTGATTTTCACTCAACTTTTGCTCCATTTTTGGCCTCCCTCTGACCGACTGCCTCTTTTGGTAAATGTTTTTGATCGGAAGGCTCACAGAAATGCAAACGGCTGCATAATTTACTGCATTTTTCTGTATTTTCATTTTTCAAAGATCACAGCTACAGCTCTCGGGTCTGCAGGTACATGAGAGGAACTGTAGCCTCGGGTCGTGTTTAAAGGCCCTTCATTCACAGCATGAATGCTCTCTGAAGCTTTAACACAAGTCTTTACCTGTCTGCGGGAGGCTGTCTGTGTTTGTGTGAGCCTGCTTTACTCACTCAAATGTCATCACACAGCCACAACATAGAGCAGGAACACCACTTCTTTCACTTTTGGGGGGGAGGGGGGCGGGCAAGTCAGCATAATGCAAATGATTAAATTACAGATTTGTAACGTGGCTTAAAGTTGGGGGGAAAAGGGCTCAGAGAAGTTAATATTAAGTCAATGCAATGTCCTCAGAAAGGATGGAAACAAAAGTCAGGCTCATTAGGCGCCTGTGGTGTCTGATTCCCGTCCTGTAAGTGAGCTGGATTTCTCCCTGCAAATGCAGACGCTCCCCCTTCTCCACACACACATATATGCAGATTTGACACACAAACACCTCTCAGTCTCGCTTTCTCCATCTCACTCGCTCGCCTCTTGGCCCACAGTGTTCCCCGAGAAGTCACACAGCTGGGAGACACCCTTCAAGTTACATAACTGCAGGCCTCATCTTACTGAGGCCAGACGCAGCACTCATGTTTCTCTCTTTTTTCTACTTTAGTCTTCTGCTCTTTTCTCTGCACTGCAACGCCGTTGTTTGTGACTAACACCTTCTGTGGGCACATAAAAGCAGAAGCTTGTGTTTAAGCAAATAACGTGGTAGAACTGAAGCCTATATAATGTTGACTGCGCGTGAATAAATTCTTTAAATATCCCCACTTTGCATGGATGTTTTTTGTCAATCAGATACCTGACCAATATAAAAACAGCAGCTATAACGAGTTCATGGTCCGACTCCAGGTTTTATCATCTACAGGACATGAAGCAGCAGCTCACTTTAACACACTTTATAAATATTTAAAGGATACTGTTAGGTAGAGAGCCAGCTCCAAAAAATCCACGAATAGTAAAGCACTAAAACTGAAGTTATTACTCATTTAAATCTACTTGTTGCAGGGATGGTGGCTCGATGCTCGGCGTCTCCAGATGCTGAAGGATTCTTGAGAATAGCACTGGTAGCTCCAAAGCCACTGGTGTACGAGTGTGGTTGTCTGAATGAGGAAAGTACTAAAAATATCTGCGTGTGCATCTATACTAAAGAAAGAAATACTACATAAATGAGGACCTGGAAATATATATATTTTTTAAAAGCAATTGCTTTGATTTGATTGGAAAAATAATGATTTTCAGGAAAGCAGCTTATAAATAAAACCGCCAGATACCTGTAATGAGGTCCACATTATTCATCTCTGAAGTATGAAAGAGTAGAAGTACACAGTAGTGTAAATATACTTGTGTAGAGTGCTTTAAATGTGTGTCTTAGTGAGTCATCTGAGTAAAACCTTGCAGACTGATTTGTTTGAAAAATGTAAAAATGAGTCAGAGGAGCATCCTGGACCCCAAGGCTCAACATCTGAATGGAGAGCAGGGTACTACACACACACAAACACACACACACACACACACACACACACACACACACACACACACACACACACACACACACACACACACACATCCTCCCTCTCCTCTCTACTATCATCTAAGTGAGATAAGGGTGATCATCCCCCGCTGAGCAGCTGCAGAGCCTATCACCAGACCCCTGATCGATCATTTACACCCCAGCTAATCGATCACTTACTGTGGTGTTGAGCACACAGTCGATTTCTCCGGCCTCGGACAGCTCGCTGAGGTTCCTGTCCCAGTGAAGAAACGACTCATTGCTGTCCAGGATCTCCATGATTTCCTCCACACAGACTCTCTGTGGCCTTGTTGTTTTTTCCCCTCCTCCTCCAGCAGCAGCAACAGCAGCACAAACACAGCGGGGCTCTGTTGCAGTGCAGACAGTCAGGCTGGAAACCTCAAACTCCACCGGAAAGTTCTCCACAACTTTTTGGAGTGAAGGCAAAGAAATAAAAACACAGTCGAAACGCGTCCAGTCGGTTCAGATACAGACAGATAAATGTGAGAGAGGGCTGAAGCAGACGCATTCAAGCTGAGAGCTGTTGTTGTTGTTGTTGTTGTTTATCATCTCTCCTCTCTGGATCAGGGTCCACAGAGTGTTTCCACCAGGCTCCCCTTCCTTTTCTTACCTCCTCCTCTCAGACACAGGAATGTGTAGGAGGAGTCACAGACAGCGAGACGGAGGAGCAATAAAGAAAAAAAAACAAAACACAAGGCAAACTCAAGTCTTAATCTCAGCCTTTAGTACGACTGATAACACAGCCTCAAACATCACAACATATTAAAAAACAGAACATGTAAAAGCTCCGTCATTAACTTTTGCCACTAGTTTGAAAATAGTCAGGTTAACTAAGCGGAGCTTCCGGTCTCTAATTTCAAAATAAAAAACCTAATAGTGATTGCAGAGCTTTTTTTCTCGTTGTTGGCAAAGAAAAAATGTCAGTAATTTAACAACAACGACAGCAACAACATTGTTTTAATAATAATGATAATAATGATAATACATGCAAAGATATTGATTGCATACAAAAATGCAAAATGCTTTTGTTAATTGTGATGTAAAAAAATACTACTACTAGTACCATGTTGTAACAATAATAATAATAAATTATTATTAATAATAATAATAATAGTCAAGTTTAGACATTTGTATAATTATTATCTAAAGCTTATTTAGAGTTTCTTTAAAAAAACAAACAAACAAAAAAACTATTATTATAGCATCAAAGCCTTTACATTGTATAATCAACTTATCCAGCCGCCACCACAACAACAAAAAAGGTTAAGTCTTCAGCTTAGATTTAAAGATTGCATGGTTACCTCAGCAATTTGCTTACATTTAAATATAAAACCAACAACGTCTCGTCAAAGGGCTTTCGGGGTTTTGGAAAAACTTTAGTTAAATTCTGTTTCCCAAAAGTTGTTTCAGGCCTTAGCGTTTTCAGTGGGAGAAACGTTCTCTCCCGAGAACGTTTTGGGGATTTACTTACCTGGATAATTGAGCATGCATCAAGAAATTCTTTGCACACATACATTTCATTGGAACATTTTCAAAGATTATATTTATGTATCTGAAACTACTGCTGTACAATTGTTGCTGTTACAATTGTGAAGAGTGTCTCCTCTAATCCAGTATATTTCTTAGACATTGTACAAACTATTAACTCTGAATGTTTTTTATGTAGTGAGGTCATTCCAGCATGCAAATATTACCCAATGTTTAGATGATTGTAAATTTAAACTTAAATTAATTTATCCCTAGGCTATCTCTTAAAAATGTAACAAAAATAAAATAAAATAATGTTTTAATTACAATATTAGAAATAATTAGAGTAGTGTGATTGCTTTGAAGATTGGTGCTGCTTGAGATCTAATGGTTAAGTATGATGCATTTTTTTCTAACTTCTTGCATGAAAATGAATATTATAGTGTTTTTCTTATTAAAAGAAAAAATATCAATTGTATGTTTCTAGTCCGTGAGTTATGAAGGAAAATGAAACTAAGCAAAGTTACAAACTAAAGTCAATCCTGTCTTTCAAAAAACCTTTTATTTTTTTTAAATAACCCGAAGCTACTTCCGGTATCACTGTGGTTGATTGGCCTTGAATCCACAGGGTTCTCCCGTAACTCAACCGCCCGCCCACATTCGTCTGCCTGACCAATCACAGCTCTTCTGTATTTAAAGCTCCTCAGAGCCTTTCACTGACAACCTGCGCAGCCAATCAGGAACTTCAAAAACTCGTGCGACCAATTAGTTTAGGCCAAGAATACCTTTTCGTTTTAATCCCACCCCGGCTGCTACTGAAACAGCCAATCACATTATTCTGGTTAAAACAAAAACACGGGTTTAAAGAGTTCATTTTAAAACAATATTTGAAAAAAATATATACCTTAACTATAAAAATTACATTTTCAGCTTATTTCAAACGTTTTCTCTCATTTTGTTTTGTATATTTACCCAATATAAAGTAATTTTTAAGTGCATTTAATAAATGTTTTAAACAAATGTTGTTTATTGTATCTTTAGGAACATATATGTATTAAAAAACAAACAATCAAATGTCTAGTATGTCCTTTCTGAACAGTTCAGTCACCGTGCAGGAAGGAAATGAAGATAAACAGATAAGTGCAACTGACAAAAGAGTGACAGAGCAGAAAACAAGAGTAAATGTAACTGATAATATTTGTCAAATTCCCCACATAGTAATGTGGTTATAGCTATAGATGACTCATGCAGTTAATAATGAAAACAGCAGAAATTAAAACCAGTCTTAAGGTGTCGAAATTTGCGAGACATGCGAACCTTGACCTCCAGTGAAACCGCTTTTATTTAGGAGCAGAGCTGGAAGAAAAATACTTTAATTTTTTCTTTATAGGAAGAAAAAAAAAAGGTAACATGGGGTCAAATGGGACAAAACTGTTACCACATCAGAGATGTATCTTATTTTGCAGAAGCGTCCACTCCTGAGGCTGATCGTGTAGCAAGACATAAATTTGCAAACTGCACGCAGATTGCAACACTTGAGATGACTCTGCTTCCAACACAGCAGCTTTCTGCTTGAGGAAGAGACAGGAAGCAGTTTAATTAAACTCAGAGAAAAACAGACCTCCCTTTGAAGCCGTTTAGTTTCAGAGACAGGCACAGAGATTCGATTACCTGTCATAAATCTGATTTTAAGACCATCTGCAACACATCAACATTTCACGCGCATGGAGAAACAAACCTGTTTTGTGGTGATGCATTTTACACATAATCCAGTGACTTTCTGAAAGCTTTACTTAATTTAAGAAGCGGGAGATCACGTTAGGCCATAAAAGACGACCTAACCTGTGAGTTAACCTCGGCAGCAGCTACTTGAAATGGAGATTATTGCTGCATCTTTCCTAGAAAACTCAACGATTTCAAGCGTAAAGCGTGACGGAGATGCGATGAGGGAAAATAACTTGCAGGCAGAATTGAATTTAAATTTCGAAACAGGTTTGTGGGCGTCCCTGTGAAACTGGCTCACAGGGTAAATTTGTCTTACTCACCATGAAACAACTTCAGCTTATAAAGACAGTATGTCTTTACTGGCACAAGGAAACAAAATCTATAACATTACAAGTCACAGTAAGTGAGAGCAGAGTGAGAGCTGCTCTTAACAGAGCTACAACTTTTCAAAGAGTCCCCAAACTCAGAGTTATGATTCAGGAGAAGCGTTTAGAACACTTGGATGGATTAAACAACATTAAAGTTATCTGTAACGTCTAAGTCATAATCAGTAGGTGTACATTTACTACAGCTGAGCTCTTTCTGCTCCTCCTGAAGCCTCAATGACTTCATGTGCACCAGCAGGTGGTGCCGCAGCCAAAGATGATCATAGCTTATCCTGTCCGTCCTCCCAGCTTCTTGTGAAAACAGTTCCTTTACTTCACATCCTTGAGTCTTATTTTGGTATAAAGAAGAAAATACAAAAAGAAGTCGCCTTGGTGTTTGGTGGAGACGAAGACAGAGAGGAAGGTCCTTCAGGTTCTGTCTCGCACGTTATCGCTCAGGAAAATGATGTTGTCTGCAGAGAATCAAAAAGAAATCAGAGAGGAGAGCATCGGGGTGACATGTTGACAGAGTAGATGTGTGTCACTGCATTTAGGCTTCAGCTGGAAATCTACGCTTTAACAAAAAAACAAACAAACAAAAAAAAACAACCCCTGAATCCTGTGCAAAAGTCCCAGCATTTTATGTCTTTCTATTGGCTGCTACTGCATATGAAACACAGAGACACCACCACACAGTAATAAACAAGTAATAAATGCCGGCAGTGTCGACGCAAAGAGTATCCGGTGAAGTCTAAATCAGGCCCGAGTGTGTTTGTGTGGGTGTTTGACCTGACCTGCGATGATGGTGGTGGCCTGACGTCTGACTTGGTTCTTGTCCACGTATTCGCCGTAGTCCAGCTTCCCCTCTACTAGAATCCTCGACCTGAAAATGACAATGGTTCATTCGCACAATGTTCTTTTATTCTGAAACTCCTAATGTGATGAAGAGATTCTGGAGCTTAAGACCATAAAAGCATATTTTTATATCTGAAAACAGAAGTCGTAGGAGTTACTGAGTATAGAACTCTTACTCTTACACCCCCCCCCCAAGGACTGTTTTTACTCTTCAATACTAATAAAATGCTGCATGTCTTTATAAGGTAAAGAAGCACTACAACTGATTTTACATCAGGTTGTGTTTACTTGTCACGGAGGCTGTGAGAACAACCTGTTCCTGCCTGGCAGCTCCAACATCAGCATCTTTGACTTGATATAGCCCCTCTCCCTCCTCTGCACATGTCCAAACCATCTAAGCCTCGCCTCCATCTCTAACTCTGTCATATGTACACTGTCACAAAGGTGGATGCTGATTCTTACAGTAACTACTGCAAGCTCTAAATCTACAATGCCAGACAAGTCACTGGGAGTGGGTATTCTTCATATGGCTATCTCACATAATTCCCACTCACATACCAGTCAAACCTTCTGTTTATGAGGGGCAGCCAATCAGAAGAAAGCCAGCTCATGTCTGACAGTGGATAAACACAGATAGGATTACTCTGATTACTCTGTGATTGGCTTGGGTTTGGGAACATTTAGAGAGCTGGTAAAAATAGTCATGCAGCTTTATTCCCCTTTTCCCATCCACAGCAGAGCAGTAAATCTACACATGTATTCACAGCTAAGTCTTCTGCCTGTACAGGAAACATGCAGGTCCTACCCTTTTTTGACGTACTGGTACGCCACGTCTCTCAGACCAGGTTTGAATATAGACACACGATGCCACGTCGTCTTCTGGCTGATGTCACCTAGAATTAGAAAACAGAATCAGATTAATTGGTATTCAGACTCTCCAAAGAAACAAGAGCGCTTGAAATACCTTTAAAAACCGAGCTAAGCCCAAGAGAACATGAGAAAAACAGTCAATCCTCTTATTTGGAGTGTTATTCATTCTAATATTTAAACACTTTAAAGGCTGCCTGCACGGCTTTTCTATCACAGTGAGCTATGAAACACGTCTCATCAGTTGTATTTATGATTTCTAATGACGATCATGAATGAACCATAAAGGCTGGAGTGTCTGATGACGACTGAGCCCAGTGCAGAGGCACATGAAGAGCAGCTGTCTAGACTCAAAACCTTGAAATCCAGCAGTAGTGATGAATAACAATCTGTTAACGTTCGCCGACGCCCTCTAGTGGCAAATGCAAGCAGTTGCATCCAACTTTGACTGATAAAACAGTGATGTCACAACAACATGAATATCCCACCTTCAATAGAAGCTCCACAGTTAATCGTTTATTTTGTTAAAGTCTATTAGTTTCCTAAATAATTTCTTCCTTCTTGTTACTGAAACATCATCCAGATAGTTTATTATATCTCCTTTATTTGCACCCTCTCATCAGCTCACTCAGCTTTATCAGTGCATTTTTAACATATATTTATTTTAGCATTTAAACCTTTTAAAAGAACACTTGACCTTTTATTTCATTCTAGCTTCAAAATTTAAGCTAGAATGCAGAGAATGCGTCTGCTACTCAGTGACTAACACAGAAACACCGACACTGAAATGCTCGTGTTTAATTCAGGGACGCAGGCAAAGAAAAATGAGACCTTGAAGTGCAAACAGCCCTCACCCTGCAGAAAATGCATGATATGAAAAACATCTAGCAGCAAAAACAGCAGGTAATATCAGTTCACGTTGATCTGCAGATATGGATCAAAATCATGCAGTGCAGTACGTAAATATGACTGAGCAACAGCAAAATGAAACAAAGCTGACCAAATCATCACAAACCCTGTTGAATGTTGGTGCTTTCAATGTGTAAAACCAGACTGAACCAAATCAGAATAAAAAGAGGGGTGTTGGTTACTTTAGTAAATCTGAGCTGAAAGATCAAGCTGAGAAATGTTACATTTCAGAGGAGGATGTTTCAGATTATTCACAATTAAAATCCGATAATATATAAAATAGTTATGTTTGTAAAACGGGACTCCCCTTAAGCTAACCACAGCTTATAAGTACAGACTCAAACAACAAGCAATATGCACCAAATGCATATGTACTAACCTAAATCACTACACTATCCCAAGATTACCCTAAAGATGCTAACATATAAACAGCACTAATCCAACACATCGACATCAAAGATGTCAAAGTCATATTACAATGTGGGACACATACAGCCCACTTTGATCTTAAGTGAAAATGCCCTTCTCTCTCAAATTTAACTATTTAATCCATGAGATATATCAATATAAGATAAATAGGTCAGTGTCAACAGTATGTTCTAGTTTTTCTACATGATAAATAAATGCTGCTGTAGTAACTGCCCTGGTTCACATTTCCTTAAGATGTGCAGTGGGTCTGATTGGAGTCTTTCTTGGGCCAATTCTGGCCTTAATTTTTTACACATGAGAATAATAGTATGAACATCAGTTGGAGGTGTATTGTAAGTTTTTAGTAGATCTTTTGTTGGGTCTAAAGACTACATTATACACTCCTACCTGGTGAGCTCATTTCTCCCTCTCCAGAGCGCCACATCTCATTGGTCGCTAATGAGAAGATGGTAACCGGGTTTCGGCCCTCCACCTGTCTCATCACCGGGTCCTGGCCGACCCGACCTAACAGCTGCACCCGGTTTATCGCTGAAACAGATACAGACAGCATATTTATTACAGTTAGCCCAGCGTTTATGAAAATCCCCTTTGAATTAATGTATAATAACTAGACGCAGTCCCGGTCCTCCATGATGAGAAAACACTGCAGCAACCTGATGTTCTGATCTCAACCCATCTGAACATCTGTAAAAAGATTCGAAACCCCTCAAAGCAGAGAGAAGAGAAGCTGGAGAAGAAATTCACTTACATCTCTCCAGGATGAGGCTGGCGTCTGTACTCCTGTACCTCACCGCCTGCCGGATGATCTGAGAAGGAACAGCCAAATAGTTAAAATACTTCAAAATGTTGGCAACAAGATTTTTTTTTAAAATATATATTTACAATTTCTACTTTCCCCCCCATTCCATCTGTTATTAATTACAATACCTACAAATCATAAATCTAATACTGATTTTATCTGGTACGGTTTTTATGGTCCAGCGCCGACCATTTCCTCCTCACCTGTGCTGATGCACTTCTAAGCATCTTTCTTCTGACTGAAGACAAACACAGCAGCTGAGACTGATACAGTGCAGATCTGAAAAACACAATAGAAATAATGTGCTGGCTGCAAATATCTTCCTTAAGCTTGAAAGAAAAAAATGATTATAGTTAACATAAATATGTTATCATTGCACTAAAATATCTCCCAAAGTAGCATTTCCTTCCATTCATCCATCTTCTGCTGCTTATCCATGTCTGGGTCGTGAGGGCAGCGATCTAAGTAGAAGCTCAGACATTCCTCTTCATTTCTTCTGGTGCGACACTGAGGCGTTCCCAAAGCAGCCAACTGGACCACCTGGACTTGTCTGAAACACCTCAGCTGGTTCATCTTGATGTGGAGGAGCAACAGCTCTACTCTGAGCCCACACACCTTCAGACGAAGCTCATTTCATCCATTTGTACATCTAACTTCCGCTTTCAGTCCTCAGCTGGTGAAGGCAGGAATGCTGACTGACTCATTCACGAGTGAGAGAAACTATTTTAATCAGCAACAACAAACAGGATGTTTAAATGTGGCTGACTACATGCTATCTGTTTAGTTTTATTTTCATGCATTCTCCTTAACTGTAAAGTGTATTTTGGAACTTCATATAGGACTCAAGAAGAGTTTCCAATTAAGAAGTATGTCTAAATCACCTGATCATAATCACAACTCCAAGCTTACTCATTGCAGCTGCACATTTAAAACATATTAGACACCGAAGTCACGGCAATATGTGAATATGAGAAAAACTACTGTGTTTCTCCAATTTTCTCTGGCTCAATGGACATGTTTATTGAGACTCTGGAAGTCTACAAGACTGTGAGTCATAACTAAAAAGGCTAAAACTAATACTGATACTAAAAAACTAAACATTTTTAAACATTAAAAGCTAAAATGAAGTGAGAAAATCAACTCTAGTAACCAGCAAAATAAACAGAATTAAAAACAAAAAGCCAAAAGGAAATAAAAATAAAAAATAATTAGAAAACAAAAAACTAATACCTCTGAAGTGAGCCAGACCAGTGAAACTGTGAAAATTCTGTAAGATTAGCAACAACTAAAAAAGTCCTGGTAGTTCCAGACTGTCCTGTAATTGTAGAACATAATTTTTTTTGTTACCTCATATCGTCTGTTTATTTTTATTTTTTTTATTGACACTGTACTCGGTATATTACACAAATACAGTTTGTGGCTTTCACTTAATTACTTTAATGTAGTACCACTGGCCATGACATAAGTCTTTAAAAGTAGAAAAACAGCTAAACTTACATACAGTTAATAGTCTAAAATGTTTACCCGGATTGTGTTTGCCAGGCCGATTTTAGACACCATGCCTTGTGTTATACACCTTTGCTTTGTAGTAACTGCTTAAAGTGACCTGGTGCATTTCAAGATAGCTATAGGCTTGCTTTTACAAGGCTCAAAGTCAAAAATGTCAAAAAACAAAAATAAAAATGATCTACTCAGAAGCAAACATCTATTACTTTATTTTGAAGAAACAAATATATAAGTAATTTTATAACAACCCACATCCCTTTAATGCTAGTTTGTTAATAATGCTAGTTTGTTTCGGTGGTTTAGAAAGAGTTTTACTAGTAAGTTCATATTTTATGTGCAACAATGAGAGTTCAGAGTTAAGCTAGCAGAGAAATTAGCCCAGTTTATGTAGCACCGACCACCAAAGTCAGAGCTCCGGGTTCTCACAGGAGCATCGAGGCTTGAGAGCTCTCCCGCCATAGGATGCAGACTCGAAACAAACCCCCAGTAATCAACGATTTTCTCCCCAAGCCCGGATTTACAGCGGGGAGCACCTGGAGAGGAACCCGTGTCACGAAACTGTACAAAAATGAGCTCCTCAGTGGCCACTAAAGACCCGCTTATAAACTTACCAGGTGCAACACTTCACAAGAATCTACTGTAACCTCACGCTACTTCCGGTCCGTCTCCAACAAGAGTCCGACGTTCCACATGTCGTTAAAGCTCTATTCCGCTTTAAGGGCCTTCTTTATTTTTCGGCTGCTCCCTGTAGGGGTTGCCACTGCCTCCATCTCACTCGCTCTCCTTTCTGAATCTTCCTCTTCATCCTTTGTCCCTATTCATTTTGGTCACTCCCTATAAAAAATGTTATCCAGAAAAGAATTACTAACAATTCAAACACAAATTACCTTTTACAAACATATAGTGACAAATATTCATCTTATTGAGCTCTGGGTTATGGTAGCTTGTTTCCATCTCTGAAAAAAATATTAACTTGGAGTTAAACTATGGGTTTATGATGCCATAGTTCTAAATACAATGATCTATTTTGTGATATTTTAGTCTTTAAGTAGAAATACATACTGCTTTTTATTCCTCTTGGTTCTCGAAACCTGTAAGCTGGGGGTAGGGTGAGTCAAAAACAAAACATGGTGAATCTAGCTCCCCTGCAGTGTAGCAGTGTATAAACCAGAATTATCCCAGCTGATTTCCATATTTGCATTAATAATAATTCAACATAAATAGGAGATGATCCTGATAAAGGCCAGTCTGCAAATATACCATTCTGGTATGTTTTTAAACTTAAGTAGTTGTTTTTGGTCTTGTAACGCTCGCATGATGCTTTATTTTTACCCCAAACATTGAATATTTCCACTGACACTGAATTTATTTAAAAATTAGTTTTGAAATGGTCAGGGATCGAGTTGATAAAGTACAAGGAAATTTAGAAATAAGCAAGCTTTACTAGTTTCCAAAACGAAAACCAAAACAATTTTACAAAGATTCAAACAATAGATCTGGCACATAAAGATGACAATTAAACAGAATTAAATCGAGCTTTTATAATGAAGTAATAAACTATGAGCAGAAAACTGCGAATATTAACGTGTAGAAAAAGAATTCTTTAATTCAATTCAATTCAATTTTATTTATATAGCGCCAAATCACAACAAAAGTCGCCTCAAGGCGCTTCATAGATACAGAGAAAAACCCAACAATCATATGACCCCCTATGAGCAAGCACTTTGGCGACAGTGGGAAGGAAAAACTCCCTTTTAACAGGAAGAAACCTCCGGCAGAACCAGGCTCAGGGAGGGGCGGCCATCTGCTGCGACCGGTTGGGGTGAGAGAAGGAAGACAGGATAAAAGACATGCTGTGGAAGAGAGACAGAGGTTAATAACAGATATCATTCAATGCAGAGAGGTTTATTAATACATAGTGAGTGAGAAAGGTGACTGGAAAGGAAAAACTCAATGCATCATGGGAATCCCCCGGCAGCCTACGTCTATTGCAGCATAACTAAGGGAGGATTCAGGGTCACCTGGTCCAGCCCTAACTATATACTTTAGCAAAAAGGAAAGTTTTAAGCCTAATCTTAAAAGTAGAGATAGTGTCTGTCTCCCGAATCCAAACTGGAAGCTGGTTCCACAGAAGAGGGGCCTGAAAACTGAAGGCTCTGCCTCCCATTCTACTTTTAAATACTCTAGGAACAACAAGTAGGCCTGCAGAGCGAGAGCGAAGTGCTCTAATAGGGTGATATGGTACTACAAGGTCATTAAGATAAGATGGGGCCTGATTGTTTAAGACCTTGTATGTGAGGAGCAGGATTTTGAATTCAATTCTGGACTTAACAGGAAGCCAATGAAGGGAAGCCAAAACAGGAGAAATATGCTCTCTCCTTCTAGTCCCTGTCAGTACTCTTGCTGCAGCATTTTGGATTAGCTGAAGGCTTTTCAGTGAGTTTTTTGGACATCCTGATAATAATGAATTACAGTAGTCCAGCCTGGAAGTAATAAATGCATGAACTAGTTTTTCAGCGTCACTCTGAGACAGGATATTTCTAATTTTAGAGATGTTGCGCAAATGGAAGAAAGCAGTCTTACATATTTGTTTAATATGTGCGTTGAAGGACATGTCCTGGTCAAAAATGACTCCAAGGTTCCTCACAGCGTTACTGGAGGCCAAGGTAATGCCATCCAGAGTATGAATCTGGTTAGATACCATATTTCTAAGATTTTCAGGGCCGAGTACAATAACCTCAGTTTTATCTGAATTAAGAAGCAGAAAGTTAGCGGCCATCCAGGTCTTTATGTCTTTAAGACATTCCTGCAGTTTATCTAATTGGTGTGTGTTATCTGGCTTCATGGACAGATAGAGTCTTTAGGCCTTCCAGCAGAGGGTGCGCTCGTTTTCCCGATCTCTCGGTAGCGCGCTGCTGACAGCGGGGTGGAGTTGTTGTTTGGTGGGATGCGGACTTTCTACAAGACAACACCCTCGCCTCTGACTTCACATTTCACACACACACACATCAGCACACACTCTCTGCGGTAGGACCGTGAACATCACGATAAGCTGTCAGTGCACGGGTTCGGGCCATGTTACTCATAATCCACCTTTTAACCACTTTGGGTGAGTTGAAGTTTTAATCTGAACAACTTTATTTGGCTAAAATTGATCTGCTGGGACATGCTCGCTCCCATCACATGTAATGAGAGGCATCTGTAAACGATTATCCACCGTTTTCCTGTTCCAAAACAAATGCTGGGGGAGAGTTTAAGAGCTAAATAAAACTTTCAGTAGAGCGCTTTCCCACAGCTGCGCACTTAATTCTCATCTGAAGAGTGAATTCATGTGATTCTAATTGAAATAAACTGACCGCAAGTCTGCTCTGTTTCTGGCTTTTATCATTAAAACCAAAAGAAGAACGAGGCCAGTGCTTTGTGCTGACATCTCACTGACACCAGTCTCTCCTCCCTGCAGCCCTGTGGGCTCCTGTCAGGGCACAGCAGGTTCCGCAGTTCCCAGATATTTGCACCGAGGGCAGCTGCTACCCAGCCACAGGTGACCTGCTGATCGGCAGGGCGCACAAACTCACCGCCTCCTCCACCTGCGGACTGAATGAGGCCGAGAGCTTTTGCATCGTGGGACACCTGGAGGTAAGAAAGGATCTTTTTTAGAGCACAGGTAGCGCAGAGAAGGCTCAATTGAAGGCTTCCTGCACGTGTTTTGTGTTTAATATCTGCTTTACAAAGTGCCAAAAGAAGATAGCCTTTTATATAGACTTTTTAAAGCCTCACTTGACCACTCTGTTTTTATAATTAAATGAGCCTTTGTTTTTTCTAATGGCTCATTTTCTTTTTCCTATATTCATGACTAATATTCCTTTGCTTTTTTGTTTTGTTCTGTTTTCCTCCATTATCTAAACCAGATTTTTTTTTTTTTTTACAGTTACAAAAATAAGAAAAGAAAAGAAAAAACAACCCACAGAACAAAATATTGGGGCAATGATAAATATTTTCTGAGATCAGTAAGGAAATAGGGTTATCTCTAATCTTTACATAAAGTCAATTTATTCCGATTTTGGTCAAAGATACTTGCCTTAAACTTTAGATGATAACTCCAGTGTGTTTTAATGTCATTAATTATGATATTAAATACTTTTATTCAGAAGAATATAGGGTTAGCATCAGGGCTTCTGCAGCAGTAAATCTAGCTACGTTATGTTTTTTGGCCATGTTTTACTCCAAAACATCACAGTGAGTAAGAGCTGTGACAGCTACAGCAGCAGAAAATCTAACAACAGGAAACTGAGGCTACAGTTCACACAGGCTGACCAAAACTGGACAACAGAAGATGATGAGCTCTGATGAATCTCAATTTCTGCTGCATTGTTTGGATGGCAGGGTTGTTGATGGCAACAACATGAGTGCATGGATCCATCCTGCCTTATGTCACCAGCTCAGGCGGGTGGTGTTTGTGCTGGAAAGCTGTGGGGGATATTTTCTTGGCACACTTTTGCTCCTTTAGTGGACAGGTGGATTACTGCATTTTTAACTACTGTACATCTGTTTATTGGATCATAATTACAGATTCATATGCATGCAAAAATATACATAGTAAGGTTTAAAACCGTACTACGCTTCATCTCACCACTTGTGAATACTTATCCTCGATTGTTCTCTCATCTAGTGGTTAGACTCGAGTAGTTTTTCTTTCTCTTTGATTTGAAACCACGGTTTGTAAAAACAAAGCATAAACTCAAAGCTGTGGTTGCCTGCAGAGCAGATTTTTCCCATTGGGATGATTCTGAATATAATCAGAAAGAAAATATATTGACTGTAATTATATGTGACAGTTCATATATGTCATACGTCATTTAAATGCAACATTTAAAGGATGTCAGTAGAAAAAGCAAACATCACTGATATATAAGAGTGGCATTCACAACATGAGCAGTTTCCTTACAGCACAACACTCATGAACTCAGGCCCACAGTTCAACCATGTGAAGCAATTCTAAGTCTCAGTGGACTTCGTGAACCGTCTCTGTAAACAGAGTTGTGGAAAGAGACGTTTAGCCAACCGAATTATTTCATCTTGGTGTTTCCTGCCACTACAGTATTTCTGTAACAGATGGCTCAAAGGCCTGCTGGATTATTGGATTTCTGCAGCTGACATCAATTGTCAGAGCTTTATTTCTGAAATTTTGAATATTTCTAGCTTCATATTTTTCTACATGCTGCTAGGGAAGCTTTGCATTATTGATAGTCTATTTATTATTTGTATTTTACCTATACCTTGGCCTCAGTGTAGCTCCTCTGACTGAAATAGCTGGAAAGCTTGCCTCCACCAGTGTGTGAATGTGAGAGTGAATTAATAGTGGAATTGTAAAGCGCTTTGAGGGTCTCGAAAAGCGCTATATAAATGCAATCCTTTATCATTAAAGCTGTTTTAGCTTCTCATAAACATAAGGTTTTAACAGCTAGTGGGTCGGTCTTCTAGGCTCACAGCTAGATCTGTGTGCCTAGAAGACCATATTAGGCACAGGCACACAGAATGGCATCATACAGAGCCAAAAGCCGAAAAAACTGCCAAAAACAGAGCGTGCTGAGCAGTCTGAAGATTGAGGTTTTGTCTTGGTCACACACAGATCTCACTATTTGAAACTCTGGCCATGCTTAATTCACCAATGTAACAGTACATATATATACATATATATATATATATATAACCGGAAAAGTATTAAAGGTTCACTTTAACTTTGTAGAATTGTATTTGAAAAACTGACCATACTAACACAGGGAGTTTTACATTTTAAATGATTTCACCCTAAATAAAGTTGTTAAACACTTTACTTAAATATTTTTCTTTCCTTATTGCCTCCCTGGCTGGCGATCATTTCTGCGTCATTGTCCAACATGAAACACAACTTTTAAATCACAGCACGCCACTTCTGAACACATTTGTGTGTCAGCTTAACTCACTTTAACAAGCTAATGCAGTTCTCCTGCTCCCCTCAAAAGCACTTTCATATCTTCACGACTTTGATAAATTTGATTAGACGATTACGTTTTTGAGAAGTCCCTCATAGCTGCAGACAAAGTCCCTGCAAATGGTAGAAAGTGGGTCAGGTGTAAATTGAAGATTTCTATGACTTATTGCTTTTGAATTCTTTCAACATACATTGTTGATATCAGTGCTTTTGAGACAGCGCAGCTACTGAATGAATGAAACCTTAGTAAATGTAGTGATGAAGAGGCCCTTCAGTGAATATAACCCATGTTACTCTAGCTACAATTTACAGATGAATCATTGCAGGCTATCATTAAGTGACTGTTTTGGAAAAGGGGCAGTTATGAGGTTATATTCACTGAATATGTGTGTGTGATGTTCAAAACCTCACTGTGCAATTGTGGGATACAGCTTCTTTATAAACTACTCTTCCAAAACAACATGGCCAAATTAAAATTAAACAAAAATCTTCTAGCTGCTTTTGTCAGAAGCAGTTTTTGACCATCAAAACTGGTTAGAAGTTTATTTTAAGCCTTGGTTTTAGGGTTAAATTTAGAATTAAGCTTAGCTTAGGGTCTGCTTAGTTTTGATGGTTAACTTGAGGGGTAACTTGGGATTGTGTAAATGTCCTCCCAAACAAGCATGTTTGCCCCTCACCCTAAGCACAGAGTGGCGCAAGCAACAGTTACTGTAGGTAATATTTCAGCATCAAATAAGAGAACGGGTGATCCAAATGACCTCAAACCTAGCATCACATCAAATTGTTACCCAAGCAACACACTTGCCAAGTTTGAAGCAGATCATGTGTACAGTTTTAGAGATAAGCGAAGAGCAAATAGACGTGGAGATTTCTCCAACTGTTCTCAAACGTGATGGTGTTCAGCACACAGCAACTTTATTTTACTCTGTTTCTCTGATTATGATTATGATTGTGTGTGTGTGTGTGTGTGTGTGTGTGTGTGCGTGTGCGTGTGTGTGAGGATGCGCATGTACATAATGTCGAGTGGGAGTTCAGACATTCCCCTCCACAATAAAAGCGCTGTGCGCCTCACAAAGCCTTCCCTGTGTGGATGTGGGCCGGGGGCGACGAAGGGGATACTCTGTCTTTATCAAACAGCCTTTAGCGAGTCCTGTGTGTGAATGGTGTTTTTTATGAAAGCACAGGCTCGCTGTGAGGCCATCTGAGATTTCTGAGGATGAGCACAATCCTAAAATATGAGCTGCAGATGAAGTGGAGGGAAAGAAGTCTGACTCAAGCAGCTGACTTTCTTTTCCTTTTTTCCTACTAAGTGGAGCCTCTTATTCAGAATCTACTCCCATTTCAGCGCAGACATAGTTGGCTCAGAGCTTGGTGAAATTGAGAAACTCATTTTGTTTATTCACACGCGGAAATATTGTGACATTTAAGAGTGTGTGTGTGTGTGTGTGTGTGTGAACCGTAGTTTAGCTTGCGTACATGCCAAACCATCTGGCGTGCAGATCCCAGAGGCAGTGGAGGGGATTATTAAACAGACACGGCACAGAGAAGCGCAGCAGCAGTATCATATACACTGTACATCATTACTGACTTCATCTCTTCCAGCTCATCAGTTAAACCACTGCATGGCTAAAAGTATGTGGACACTTCAATCTTACCTCCATAGGGCATTGTTGAATAGTTCATTCTAAAACTGTGGATGCTTTTTGTAAAGTCTGCTCCCCTCTGTGGGAATATACAACACTCCCATTTAGGTACACTGTAAAACTAGCACTCACATTAAAACACTCACATTATAGCAGCTGGATTGCATTAAAAAAGCACATATTTACTGTCGCATAAAATATAAAAACAGAAAAAACAGTTTTTTGTAAAATTACAAGATCTTGTGTATTTTAAGCTTGTTATCTACAATTAAAATTTGCCTAAACGTTTCACCCCATTTGAACCACATTCTATGCAAGAAACAGTCCCTAAGAAAACTGTCCGATGTCCTTTAATGTTAACGAATCAGCTGCTATTTCTGTTTGGTGTCTGCGTGGCACATGAAGAGTATGGCGAACTGACGCTTTCGCACTTCCTGTCCATCAGGAGACAAAATGTTTTGTGTGCGACTCCAGGGAGATGTACGACGAGGAGAGCAACGACATCAGCCACACCATCGAGAACGTGGTCACCACCTTCGCCCCAAACCGCCTCAAGACCTGGTGGCAGTCGGAGAACGGTGAGAGACACAAACGCACTAGAGAAACAAGATGAGGGGTGTTTCCTGTTTACTTTGGAGGGAGAATAGCGTGTGAGCCCTCACAGAGGCCGATCTCATGAGTACTGAGGTCAGTAATGAGTAGACAGGAGATCGCAGAGCCTCTCATAGCAGCAGTCCTTATGGGTGGGGCTTACAGGTGTGCTGAGGAGAACAGGTGTGCGGTTAAGAAACAGATGTGTGTCAACACTTGACTTTAAAGTGGAAAAAATGAGAAGCGTGATGTGAGACAGGAGAGCTTTAAGAGCTCCACGGAGAGACAGTTTATAACTGAGAGGTTTTCTCACCTGTAATCACCTGTTTCATTGTTATCCACTGGTACAGGGAAGAGCTTCACAGTGAAGCTTAAAACTACCAAATGTGAGGATTGTGGTTGTAATTTTTACGATTCCACCCATGATTTTCTTCCACTGACAAAATTACCAGCCAATCTTTTTATTTTGTACCATTTCTATGTAGACAAACCCAGATTCATTAATATGAGACTTTTCTATGAAACCTTATTAATATCACCCAGTTTTACACTGTGTGAAGCATCAAAGTGGCAGATAAAATAACTGAAACCGAAGATGAATTTGAAATGACATTAAAAAGAAATATTTGACAAACGTTGTGCATCATTTAAACAAATTTTACTTATTTGGTATGTTTGGTTAATTTTATTGGTAATTGGTCAAATTGGTCAATTATTGCAGTTTGAAATAAAGTTTGATGGATTTGAACAACTCAAGTTTTTGGGGTTACATGGGAAATGTATTCAGTGCACACAAAACTTCTTCCTGCACCTAAAGCTTTATTTAAAGTTTGTGTGGATAAAATAAGTTCCCATAGGAGGAAGAAAGTAAGCACAGGTCAAATTTTAATGAATTTAATTCTGATATAATCTAAAATATACACATCGCATACAATAACATGAGAACAAACATATCGTATAATAAGTCATTAAAGTTTTCTATTTTATTTTCTTAAATTTTCTTAAATTTGACATTTTTGTTTGACTTTCGTTTGGTTTTATGAATTCATTTTGCTCTCATGACAGCTCTAGTTTTACCATGAAAGTTTTCTGTGACTTTTCTCAAGAGATGCTTGTGTGAAAACTGGCGAGCCAAGTTCAACATCACTTGTTTGACTCATTCCTCAGTCAGCAACTTACATCACTTCTAGAAGTCATGAATCCTAACCTGTGTCTCAACCACAGAAACAAACATCTTCTCCAACATACACAAACATCAGTGCACCTGATACGCTGCAGTCAGGTTGTTTAAATATACCAACTTGTGTTTAGTTTGGTTTATTCCAAACAAGCTGGAGAACATTTATATGCAATTCTCTGTGAAATTAAGTCCATGAATCCGCATCGTAAAACCTTTAGCTGGATCCTTCATGGTGATCCCAGTGCAGCTGGTTCCCATGCAGTTGTTCCTGCAGAGTGTTGGGAATCTGTCAGAGGTGTGAGTCACGGCAGCTCGGCGGCCAGCAGTGCAGATGGTTCTCAAACAGCAGGAAGCTGCAGGAGCCACTTGGGATTTCCTAATTCCCCCACAGGAATCTTCCAAGTCCTCCGAGCTGCTGTTTTTAAATTCAAACTGTGCTTTGAATGTTTTTACATATAAAGTTTTGCATGCAAGTAAATTTATGATGTTACTGTTGGCTGAGTAACTGCAGCGTAAAAAAGCGAGCTGACTGTGTTAGCGTAAAAGAGTCGAACGCATGTTAATGCGTGTGAAGAAATCAGTCTGCGAAAAACTTGAAATGTTTATTTCCTGTTTCCTGTCTGCTGCAGGTGTGGAGAACGTGATCATCCAGCTTGACCTGGAGGCGGAGTTTCATTTCACACACCTTATCATGACCTTTAAGGTGCCTGGTTTCCCTCACACACACACACACACACACATCATACAACTGCTGCCATACCCAGGGCAGGCAGAAAAACACAGTGTTGAACAGCTGTGGTGGGGAATCACTGAAAATTAGTCTGGTCTCCTGAGAACGGTGGGGAGAGGAGGAGGAGGAGGAGGAGGGAGAGGGCAAGTAAAAGAATGCAGCTCGCCTCTCGTGGCTGCTCGGCTTTGATGGTGGCCAGCTGGAGCTGCCTCTCATCAACTCAGCAGCTCTACGTCAGAGTCCAAACACTCTCAGAGACACAATGTACATCCGGCCCATCCAAGACAGGAAAGATCAGCTAATTTAGTTTATTTTAGCTTATTATGTATAAATTATAATTTATTTAAACAGAGAACTATTACAGAAAATGTGCATGTAGGCTATATTTTATTAAAATATTGGTTAAATGCCACTATGGTGTCAAAGTCTTACGAAAAAATATTCCAAATAATTTGAAATAAGGTGGGTATCTGTTTTTCACCGTCACATGCATCATATAAAAAAAGTTTTAGAGTGACATTTTTATATTAAACATAAGGCACACAAACATGTCACTATAAATACCAGATTAAGTAAAGATGCTTAAAAAAATATGGAGATTAACACATCCTATCTGTCCTCTGAAGAATCACTCTTACGTGTTAAATTGTTTTTATTTCAACCTTTTTATGTAATAAAAAAAAAAACCAAACACTAGAAAAAATGTTCCCTTATTATGGCTTAATGTAGACGTCAGTAGATTTCCGCCCAGTCTTCAGGCAGAATATTATTTTATTTATTTTTCATATGTGAGTGATGCAGTGGCCATAAAAGAAACAGTCGTATCAGTTACAGTAATAAGATGCCTGTTGGTCTTTATCTGCCTGCAGACGTTTCGGCCGGCTGCCATGATGATCGAGCGCTCCATGGACAACGGAAAATCGTGGCAGGTTTATCGTTACTTTGCCTACAACTGCAATTCGACCTTCCCTGGCATTTCCACCGGGCCCATGGTCAGAGTGGACGACATCATCTGCGACTCCCGCTACTCTGATATCGAACCATCCACTGAGGGAGAGGCTAGTTTGTGTTTGCATTTTTTCCCTCCCTCTGAAAACAAACTTTTCCATATTTTTAGTTCTTACCTTTCCCCCCTCGTGTCTCTTAGGTGATTTTTCGAGTGCTGGACCCCGCGTTTGACATTGACGACCCCTACAGCACAAGGATACAGAGTGAGCTGCTTCTGGTTTTAGAAACTCAAACATTTAATCTTGTGACCCTTTAAGATAAAGCTTTCTCTTTTAAAATCTGAAATGGATTTATATGTGTAAATAGATGATTCATGCCAAGTTTGAGGGGAAAAAATCAAATCAATGCAGGTAATTTTACCATTCAGAAGGTAAAAAAAACCTGGCAGAAACCAGGCTGTAAATATGCTTACACTGACATCATGACTATTGAGAGGTGAAGTGATCATCTCTTCATCACAGCACCTGTTAGTGGGTGGGATAAATTAGGGGCAAGTGAACATTTTGCCCTCAAAGTCGATGTTTTAGAAGCAGGAAATATGGGAAAGTGTAAGGATTTGAGCGAGTTTGACAAGTGATGGCTAGATGATTGTGTCACAGCATCTCTGACTAATAAAACTGGTTAATCCGAAATTACTTAATTGAATGCAGCCACTCTTTTATATCAAATTAGTACCAGATTACAGGAAACTTATATAAAACCAATATGAAACTGATGAAAGATTTAACCTGAGTGAGACTCTGAACGTACCACAGAAGGATACCAGAATGATTTCTTTTAGTCAGCAGTTGTTGAGCTACCTGTAGCAGATCTGCAGGCATCAGAGATCAGACAGGACCAACACTGGAAAGAATTTCTCAGGTGGAAGCAACTTGGACTTTGTAACCTCACACACTGCCTCTGTTCCTTGATCGCACACACATGCAGTTGGCTCATGTTAAGTACATGGTAACCGCTGTGGGTGTGTAAGGAACTGCGGCGGTATCCTCACGCTCAGAAACTCTGAAATCAGTGAGAAGAAATAAAACCAAAATACTGACTCGTTCATGGACTCTGGTACAGTTTCAGCAGGTCTTCTATTAGTACTTTAAGCTGATGGAATCAGCATTTTCTTTTTAATTTAGTTCGAAAGTGAAATTTAAAAAAATATTACTGTTAATTTTGAGTAAAAGAAAAGTAGAAATGTGGAGATTAAAATTGTTTCGAGTCAAACAACTGCTGCGGTCTGGGACCATTTAGTTTGCATTTTCACTTTCTTCATGGCTGTGAAACTTGAGCATTTTATCTGTAAATCTTTCCGCCTCCTGTATTATGGAGGGAAGGGAAAAAGTGGAAATATTTCTGTCCAACTTTCAGAATTGAACATAACTTCAATTAAATAAATAAAGCACATGCAATTTGTCCCCTGAAACCTTGCGTTTAATGTCACAGTGATATAAACTGTGCTGTGTTGTCAAGGAGACTTGCGTGTGTATCAAGGGCTCAAAATGCCCTTGTGCACTTAACACAGCAGGACATCACTGAGCCTTTATGGACAGGAATGAGACTCACAGTTTGAGACTTTAAGGGTTGTGATGAAGAATCTCTTCTGAGTATGTTGCGGGCAAGACAGGCAGCATTAACCTAACACAGCGGTGGAAACTGAAGCTCTTGGAGCAAATTCATGCAGGAGAAGAGTCAAACTCAAAGAGAAGGGTCAGTCCTAGTTCAGACTCTCTTGGTGGGAGGCTGGAGCGCTATACTTGGGGCCAATGTGTCATAGTTTGCAGGAATTTGGACTCACAAGCAAGACTCTACAGGGAGACGGGTTAAACAGAAAGTGCACCTTTAATGGTGGAAAAAACAACCGTTCAAAAATCCAAGAAAACAAAAATAGAAATCCAGACTTTTAGAACACATATTGAAAAAAAACAGGGAAGTAAACTGAGGAATGTCAAAATAAAACAGGAAATCACCTACTGATACTGATACTACAACCTGAAAACACAAAAGACTTTAAATAATAAACAAAAATTCCCACAAAGTTTAAAACTGTGGCGCTCAAGGGCCAGTTCTGTTTGTGCATCCCATTAGTAACCTTACTGGCACCAACTGGCTAGCTTTAGCCAGTCTGCAGCTTCTGCTGCCTCTGCAAGCCTTTTGCAACCCACTTAAAATATAGTTGCTCTTTTTCTTATTGTTTCTGTGTTCATTTTTATCCCACATAATACTGTTCAATGCAGATGCAATAATGATAATAATAACAATAATAATAATAGTAATATTCTCAATGTGATGAAAGTGATCCTGATGGAAACATAGATGCTTTGGATTTAATGAAACACTTTCACAGATGTCTGCGGGTGAGATACTAAAGTGAATCTCCCTGTAAAACAGTGTGTGTGTGTGTGTGTGTGTGTGTGTGTGTGTGTGTGTGTGTCTGTGTGTGTGTGTGTAACCATTTTAATAATACATTCCTGTGTGTACACAGACATGCTGAAGATCACGAACCTCAGGGTGAAGTTCATGAAGCTCCACACTCTGGGTGACAACCTGCTCGACTCCAGCGATGAGGTGAAGGATAAGTACTACTACGCCCTCTATGACATGGTCGTCCGGGGAAATTGCTTCTGCTATGGGCACGCCTCCGAGTGTGCCCCAATTGATGGACCGCCGACAAGTGCAGAGGGGATGGTACGTCACACAGGCATATAAAGAAAAGGCGAGAAACACCATTTTTACCATTTTTAAATCTAATTTAAACTTATTCTGCTGAGGCAGACCATGACACAAAGTAATAACCTAAAATAATTGGGTCTGGTTTGTAATTTAATGATGAAACAAGCATGCAATAAGTCTAATAAATTGGATCTCATGGTGTTTATCACTGAGTTACGGAAGAGGACTAGGGCCACGGGAAAATAAAAAAGTGGGCACGTCTTTTTTTCTTGCTTTCCAGAATTCTGAGATTAAAGTCAGAAACGTTGGAATCAGAATTCTGACTTTTTTGTCAGAATTCTAACTTTAATATTAGAATTCTGACTTTAATCTCAGAATTCCGACTTTTTCTCAGAAACCTGATTCAGCTTTGTATATTTTAATAAACTGATATCAACAAATATAGTTGGCTATCAGACATTTGTGGTGGTTAAATCAGTAATAAGCTATTACTGTATATGTGTGCGGGTGTGTGTGTGTGTGTTTGTGTGTGTAGGTCCATGGCCGGTGCATGTGCAATCACAACACTGAGGGACTGAACTGCGAGCGCTGCCAAGACTTTTATCACGATTTGCCTTGGAGGCCTGCTGAGGGACGAAACACCCACGCCTGCAAGAGTAAGAACACAAACATGGAAAAGTCTGTGTACAACTCTCAGCTCTTTAAACTCAGAGGAAGATCTCCACAAACATGATGACAGTACTGACAGCAAACAGGGAGACTGACAGTCAAAGAACGCTTAATTGATATGTGTAGGATAATGTTTTAACCACAAAGGAAGCAGTGAAACTTTCAGGGGTAAAAAATGGTTTGCGTATTTTAATTGAATGTAAACTTTTTAATTAAATTAATAATAAAAGCCTTTTGAAAGTGCAAAAGCTGGTGACCATTAAAATTTGTGTCAACAGAAGCCTCAAAGTAACCATATTTTATTCACTGGTCTGACATATCACAGACCAGTGAATAAAATATACTAACATTTTTTAACATTTCATACTGTGAACTGTGTGCACGTTAAAAGCAAATAAGTGATGATGATGATGATAATTACACGCTGGTAGTAAAGTTATGAAAACACTGAAAATGTGAACAGGAAATGTGCTCTTCTGTTTTCAAAGGAAACTCAAAGTCTACGTTTCACTGTCCTTCTTTCTCAGAGTGTGAGTGTAACCAGCACTCCACGTCGTGCCACTTTGACCTGGCCGTGTACATGGCGTCCGGCAACGTGAGCGGAGGCGTGTGTGACGACTGTCAGCACAACACGCTGGGCCGACAGTGCGAGCAGTGCGCGCCGTTCTTCTACCAGCACCCCAGCAGAAACCTGAGGGACCCAAACGTCTGTGAACGTAGGTCACTGCTACGCAACCGTAGTTCAGTCTATTAATTAGACTGCGTGCTAAATGCATGGAGGTGTCCTTAGTAGAGCTGAAGCCTCTACTAAGGCAGAAAGTAGCTCTTGCAGCAGGATTTTACCTGCTAAGATCATGATCATATTTTTCAAGTGAATAAACTCTATTATGATCATGAGAGAAAACATGAAAACATCTGTTATAAAATCAGAGTAAAGAATTTGTAAGTTTGGAATAAGCTGCAAAAAATCTACTAAATTGTCCTTAGTGATATCACAAGTGATGCTACAAACTACATCCTGCTACATATGATATATTTTTGATATCTTTGGCATATTGAGCCTTATACTGTGTATTAAGGCGCTGAATGTTTTCCTGGTGCACTAACTGGTGTCCATTCCTTTTTTAATCTCTTTAATGTCTTTTTCTTCTCTCTAGCCTGTAACTGCGAGCCTGACGGTTCTCTGGAGGGCGGCCTGTGTGACCCGAGGACAGATGTGATTGCCAGGCTGATCTCAGGTCAGTGTCGGTGCAAAGCCAATGTGGAAGGAGAGCGCTGCGACCACTGCAGACAAGGACATTACGGGCTGGGACAAGGGCCACATGGCTGCCTGCGTAAGTCAGATTATACGCTTTCTTATGAAATCTTATTAAAGCAAAGGTTAACACAAGGAGATGGAAACAAAATGCTACAAAATAAAGTGAGTTAATTCGTAATTAAACCCTGAAAAACCGAGCAAACCTTAAACTAAGGTTAAGGTTGTTGGTATGTTGGTGAAAACTCTAAATATGTCAATGGTCCCAGATCCAGATGAATGGGAGGTTAGATCAGGAAGGGCATCCTGTGCAAAATCAGCCAAATAACACATGTGAATCCATCCGCTGTGGCGACCACTCAACAAATAATAATGCAGCACAAAGTTCTTACTTCCTGTATAATCTATAGAGAAGTCCCTCTACATTTTAAAATTCAAATAGATCATAGTATATTAAATATACCCTAATTTCAGCATGTTAATATGTACATTTGTGGAATTTTAGGGTAAAAAAATTGAAGTGATTTGGGTCGAGGAAGACAATAATAATAAAATATCATAGTAATACCACAGAACTTCAAATGAAAATAGACACAAACATACTCAGTATAGATAAACATACAGTAACTACAGTCAGACAGGCTGATGCAGTTTATCCTGTTGCTTCGTTTTGTGTTTTGGCAGCTTGTACCTGTAATCCGCTGGGAATGCTGCCAGGAGGAAACCCGTGTGATTCAGACACAGGACGCTGCTTCTGCAAACGCCTCGTCGAAGGACACAACTGTGATCAGTGTCGGGTACGGATCCACGCTCACTCTGGATACCTTCCTCTCTGCCTTAGTGCGCTTATTACTCATAAATATCTGCTTTCTGCTTTTACAGCCACAGCATTGGGGTCTGTCCAATGACATGGATGGCTGCAGACCATGTGACTGTGACCAGGGCGGGGCTGTCAACAATGAGTAGGTGTAATTAATGATATTAAAAACATCTGCGTTTAGTTTTAGTAATATGACAGGGCCCTATAAGTGGGTCATTTCATGCCAGCTGACCAAATGTTTCCTTCATCACAAAAATGTTTTGAGCATAAAATGACCCTTAATTTTTGGAAAAATGTCCAATAAAGAAGTTTTCATATAAGTCTGCAAACAGGCTTTATTAAAATACATTTTACAATTGTACATGGAGGCAAGAAGAGATTACCATTGACCATTAAATAGAACAGCTCCTGCAGAAAGATGTGCAGCTGTTTTGCCTCTAAAGAAGAAAGATGTCTAACAGGAAGCAATGAAATTAATGGAAGATCTCACCATTTTCATTAAATTATAAACAAGGGAAAAAATAGTTTATGCATGTGGATGTGTAAAACTTTGTCTTTCTTTTATCGACCTGCCATCTCTCCACAGCTGCGATCCTCACACAGGACAGTGTGTGTGCAGGGAGCACATGTTCGGGCGCCGCTGCGATCAGGTCGAGTCTGGCTACTACTTCATGGCTCTGGATCACTACACATACGAGGCAGAGGACGCCAAGCACGGCCCTGTGAGTGTGTTCACATCGGCTTGTGGTGCTTTTTTTTCCCTCCAGATTTGTGAACGTTTGTTTCCCCATCAGGGCGTGACGCTGGTACCTCGGCCCTATCCTGAAGGTCGGAGTCCTACGTGGACTGGTATGGGCTTCGTTAATGTGCCAGAAGGAACCTATCTAGAGTTCAGCATCGACAATATCCCCGAGTCCATGGACTATGACATCCTTATACGCTATGAGCCACAGGTAACACAAATGATTTGCATATTTCAGAGTCAGTTATTGCTCCATGGCATTTTGAAAGAACCTTTGTCACTAACTTTTTATGGTTTCTTTCTTTACTGAACATTTTCCTAAAGTTTGGTCGAATATTTTTGCGTAATCTTTTGAGCAGGCAGACTAACAGGCAGAAAACTCATGCAAACATCAATGAGCTCTCCTGTCCTTTTAGTCATTAATTAAATGAAAATATTCTCTACATAAACCCTGAGTTATCTAGTTCATCAATAAGTGTTGATAAATATGAAGTATGTCACAGCTGTTTGCCAACTGGAATATCATTGTTTAGAGAAATATCTAATCAGCCAATCACATGGCAGCAACTCAGTGCATTCAGGCATGTGCTCGAGATGACCTGCTGAAGCTCAAATTTAAGTTACTTTCAACATGACATGGTTGTTGGTGCCAGACGAGCTTCTCAGAGTATTTCACAAACTGCCGATCTACTGAGATCAGCAGTACACCGCACAGCCATCTCTAGAGTTTACAGAGAACGGTCCGAGTAAGAGGAAACATCCAGTGAGCGGCAGTTCTCAGAGGAGCATTGCCAGACTGTTTCAAGTTGAAGGCAACAGTAACTTAAAAAAAAAAACTCGTTACAACCAAAGTATGCAGAAGAGCATGTCTGAATACTACAGCAGCAGAAGACCACACCGGGTACCTCTCCTGTTAGCTAAGAACAAGAAACTAGGGCAATAATTCATTCACCAAAGTTGGACAGAAGATTGGGAAAAACTTTGCCTGAATGCCAACTATCTCTTTTTCGTGAAACATGTGACACAGGGTAGCCTATGGACAGTTTATTTGAATAAATACACTCAAACAGAAACAAAGACGGAGGAACGATGAAGGAATACCACATGTATGTTTGTTTGTCGACAGCTACCGGAGCAATGGGAGGAGGTGAACATCCAAGTGCAGCGCCCCGTCTTCAGCCCTCCAAACTACTCCAGTCACTGCAGTAACTCTTTCCAGAGCGGAGACCAGCAGTCGATCTCTCTTCCACCTGGATCCAGGTAAAACATTCATTTACTGTACACTGAACATGCTCACACAGACACATAAACTAACTGTGTGTGTGTGTTTCAGACATGTGTTGCTGGTGAGGCCGGTGTGTTTTGAGAAAGGGCTGAACTACACGATCCAACTCAATCTGCCTCTCTACTCGTCAGTCAGCACCGTCCAGAACCCGTACACACTCATCGATTCGGTATGTGGCTTTGCACACAAACACACCTGTTCAGACAGGTCCTGCCTGTACTCCAGGACCTGTCCTGCTCAGATCGTACGGCTCTCTTGAAATGTAAAAACTTAAGACCACGGACACTCATTTTCTAAAGCAGTTGCTTTAGGAACATTTCATGTCCTTCCAAGCCAGTGAAAGCTCCAACTGTTGGTCCATAGTGGCCCTCAGTAGCTCCTTACGCTCTTCTCTGTTTTTAAAGTTGGTGCTGATGCCCCGTGTCAGAGAGCTAGAAATGTTCCACGGAGACGTGGGAGAGCAAGCATGGGATACGTTCCGGCGCTATCGATGTCTGGAGAACAGCCAGAGCATCATAAAGAGCCCCATGACCGACATCTGTAAACAGTACATCTTCAGTGCCTCTGCCTTGCTGCACAAAGGAGCCATGGGTGTGTAGTTCATCTTCATCTTCAGAATCTGAAGATTTTAAAAATTGTTCCTGCTTCCACTCTCATCACCCCCCCCCCCCCCCCCCCCCCCCCCAATCTCATCCCTCAGCTTGCCAGTGTGACCCTCAGGGTTCACTCAGCTCCCTGTGTGACCCCAGTGGCGGTCAGTGCCAGTGCCGACACAACATCGCAGGCAGGAACTGCGACCGTTGCGCCCCGGCTACCTTCCTGTTCGGCCCCGCCGGCTGCAGACGTGAGTGCAGCTGAAGTTCAATGCCGACGTGTTCATCTTCAGTTTAGATGTTTTCTTTAATCCTAATCCCTTCACCCCCACAGCTTGTAACTGTGACCCTCTGGGCTCTGTCAGCCCCTTGTGCCACGAGGCCACCGGCCACTGCGAGTGTGTTCCAGGGGCCACGGGTCGCCAGTGTTCACACTGCCTGCCGGGCTTCTGGGGCTTCCCTCATTGCCGACCGTGCCAGTGTAACGGCCACAGCGAGTACTGCCACCCTCAGACTGGAGAGTGTCAGGGCTGCAGAGACTTCACCACCGGACACCACTGCGAGAGGTGAGGATGTGAATATAGATGCAGTGGTGGTAGCTTAAATCTGCTAATACTAGTGAGGTAGAGACAGATATTATAGAGATTCAACATAAAAGAATTAGTATAATAGCTTTTCAAGGGCCTCAAAGCTCATTTCCTTGGTCAAGGAAAAAAGGAGATTTAACCATTAAACCCCAATGTGTGGAAACGAGTGTAGATGTCTAAAAAAAGGTGGCAACATATAGGGACAGCAGAAGATAGCATTTCTTAGCCCACAGTATTTGTCAAATTTAAATTAAAGATGAGAACAATAAGCACAAGCATCAGTTACAAAAAGAACAGGACTGCATCCCTGACATAAAAAACAAGAAAAAAAATACAAAAAACCTGACTTCCTCAGTTAATTCAGTTTTCTGTCATTTATCCCTGTAAACCCTGAACCATTAAAGAATTACCAGAAAATTCAATTTGATAGTGTTTATGGGTTATAAACACTGTTATTAGTGAGTGTTTATCGAACCTTCTTACAGAGACTTTTTTATAGAAATTAAATTTATATATTCTTTTTTTATATACTGCAGTTTCATTGCTTAGAAAAGTTATTTGTGCATTTTATTCAGTTTTTTTAGGGAAAAAACACTCCAATCATGCAGAAATCTTAAAAAACTCACAAAATCTTATGTATCAAATATGACACACTTGGCATTACAGGGTTGAAAATAAAAGAATAAACGTTTCATTTGGTTTTTTTCTTGCGTAACACTGCTAGTGATGAAGACACTTCAAATAAAACTTCCATTTCCTTTTTTTGCCATTCATAATTTAAAGTTTCAGGTTGTTATCTCAAGAATTTGACCTATTAACTCAAACTTCTGAGAAAATAACCTGAAAATAAAGAAATCCTGAATTTCCTAGTTAATAAATCTAAATTTCCAGTTATGGATGGCAACATTTTTGTTTTATGTTATTTATTTAGTTTTTGAGCAGTGGAAAGAGGCTTATAAAGATTATTATTATTATTATTATTATTAAGTTGTCTGAGGAAAACTGCACAGTGCTGGAGTTGTGGATCTGCAAGCCGCTTTGCAACCCATCCAAACCCAGCTCCTTCTCTCCTGTGTTGAACAGTCTACCCGATGTAATTTTAAGGTAAAATTATATGAATGCAGCTATATGGGACGTTGCAGTTTGGGCAGACATTTCTTCAGTACTCAGGTGTCTCTCAGAAACAGCTGATTTTTACTAACCTTTTCCTTCCAGATCTAAACTGAAGGATCCATTAACACCTTTTCTTCTGCTACCAGGTGTTTGAGCGGTTACCATGGTGACCCAGAGCTGGGTTCAGGCGGATACTGTCGCCCTTGTATGTGTCCTGATGGGCCACGCAGCAGACGCCAGTTTGCGGACAGCTGTTACCTTCTGCCTAATACCAATCAGCTGGTGTGTGTGTGCGGCCGCGGATACAAAGGCATGTAAACACAACATTTCACAGATTTGTTTTTATGTAAGCGGGGCTCAGGTGCAGTTTTTGTCAACATGTCTTCACATCACACGCTCATCACAAGTACAAACACACTTCAGTAGTCTGTAATTAGCGTGCCAGACCTCAATCTTTAGATTCAAGAGGAAAAGAAAAGCAACAAACTTGAGGTCTCATGTATGATACCATACCAGCTGACTTGTCTCCTGCATCCCTTCCAGGTGTCAGGTGTGACGAGTGTGCCCCGGGTTACTTTGGGAATCCTCTGGTGCCCGGTGGGCGCTGCATGCCCTGCCAGTGCAACAACAACATCGACATGCACGACCTGGACTCCTGCGATGCTCGCACCGGGGCCTGTCTCAAATGCCTGTACCACACCCAGGGCGACGGGTGCCAGCACTGCAAACTGGGTTACTATGGCAATGCTGCCACACAGAGCTGCAGGAGTGAGTACAGCTGAACATGATTCATCATATTTATTGTTATCCAAAAATATATTTGTTAGTGGTTCCTGTGTGTAATGCCGGTTTCACTTTCCTGCTAAATAATTGTAGCCACAGCCAGAAGGAGGCCAGTACACATCCTCCCAGTCTTGGTGCATGTGATTACAGTGACCTCTGACTTTTGTGGTAGTTTGTATCAGTAAATTGGCAAGATGTCGTCCTAATTTGGGTACCGTATGGCCGTTAGCTTTTACTTTATCCAAGTCAGTCTGACCATTTGGGACAAAAAAATGTTGTCCCCCACTTCATGTAAGCTCAGCGCAAGCTATAGACCAGGGGTGTCGAACTCCAGGCCTCGAGGGCCGGTGTCCTGCAGGTTTTAGATATCACCCTGGGTCAGCACACCTGAATCAAATGATTAGTTCATGACCAGGCTTCTGGAGAACTTAGAAATGTTGAGGAGGTAATTTAGCCAATTAAATCAGCTGTGTTGGATCAAGGACACATCGCTTGAAAAAGCTGGCACAACTTTTACTTTGAAGGCAAACAGTCTGTACTGTCAGCTGTTTGTACACAAGTCTGTGTATTCTATGCAAACTATGGGAAACTGTGCCAATCTGCTCGCAACCCAAACAATGAGATTTTTGCCAACCAGTTGGGGGATATCCTTTTTTCCAGGGTGACTAGTGGTCATCCAGGGGTTTGCTGACTGCTCTTTAGGCTGCGTGATTGGAACTTTAGAAGTCAAATTCTAAGGGAGTTGTTGGTGTCATTTTTAGTTGTGGCTGCTGCTGGATTTGTGGATATTCATCAGAAAAAGACTAACATTGGCCTAAATTTTATATTTTGCATTAAGGCAATTAATGTAAAGTCTGCATTTAAATTAGTGGTGTATAGTGTGGAAGTGGTTATGATCACACAGTCTGAATAGAATCTGTCTATGTTAACAAACATAAACAGATCTCAAATATCCATCTAGCCAGTAAATTTCCCATAATTCTGCAGTGCATCTTTCTTGTTACATGTCTTCACTCCGCAGAGTGCACGTGTTATTCAGTAGGGACGATTCCTTATGCCTGTTCGTCCCCCGATGACTGTCAGTGCGACCAGCACAGTGGCCAGTGTCCCTGCCAGCCCAACGTGGTCGGTCAGGACTGCGGCCGCTGTGCTCCAGATACGTGGAACCTCGCCAGCGGGACGGGCTGCCAGCGCTGCGACTGCGATCCTGTCCACTCGTTCAAATCCTCCTGCAATGAGGTGAGGCAGACTGTGTTTATAACCAAATTTTGTCCTTTAACACTATCATGCAGTAATTTTTGGGTAAGCCTTTTAACTTTTACAGACATTTTAGGTGATGAAATCTAAAACTTGTGCTCAGTTGCTTGGTGTGAGTCACCTGGAGCACAAATACCACTAGAAATTTTTATTTCTGGTAGGATTATCCATACCAAGCAGGTCAATGCCAGATGAATGGTTTCCCTGCTCAGATTTTTCCTGTATCTGCCAGGCCGGATGTATGTATAAAGATATAGGAATGGGTATTTATAGTAACAGTTGGGAAAAGAACCGGAGCAAACAGTGTGGACGGAAACATGTGGATATGTATCCAAGGACAGTATTGACATTTCAGGAGAACAAGAAATCTAAACTCCAGTTAATTAAGTAATGAAACCCCCGCACCATCGTCTCAGCAGCTGCTCCAGTTAACTCTCTCTGAACACAATCTGAAATGAACCACAAAATCCTGTCCATCTATGAGCTGCTGTTTCCAAACTTTCTCTTACATAGTGTTGGGGATTGGTTTTCCCAAACCCCCACACTGTAGGGTGTGACCATCCCAACAACTTCAAGTAGTTTTTGATATATGGACTCCAGCTGTTTAGGACCTGCTTCTCTCCTCTCACATGTAAAGAACTGATGACACGAAACATTCAGCTTTCTGTGTTTACTGGCTTCATTCCATCGGAGGAAGGAAGTCTCGGAATACACTGTGGAATGACACAGGAATTTTCTTTCCTGGCAGGAACAAATTCTGCCAAACTACAAAGCTTTATTGTGTCTGCATCGGAGAGAAGAGCTTTGAAGTTTATTGAACGCTCTGACCTGATCGCTGTGTTTTTTGCGCTGCCTGCAGGTTACAGGACAATGCATGTGCAAGCCCGGTTTTGGTGGCCGGACGTGCCGGGAGTGCAAAGAGCTCTTCTGGGGGAATCCAGAGGTCAAATGTTATGGTAAGATATCACCACCACCCAAATGCAGGACCAGAGAGTCAAACATTTGAAGGTCAGCCAGTCTGCCAGGGAGTATACAAGAAAGAACTTGGTGAACTACTTTAAACATGACAGAAAAATGCAAACAAGAAACCATCAGGAACTCTGGGAAATGCCTGGAAAGTTTCATGTCAGTGAGAACAAGACTATCTGGCAGCTGGCTGTGGGAAACAGGGGGGTGGAAGCATATAGCAAGAATACCAACTGAGCACAGGAGAAATTAATTACTACTAAAATAATCCCGGTTACTTAGTGAGTCTGACCCACCAACATATTTCTTTACTCAGAATTTTATACAAACATAAAGAGCCCATTGTAAAATGTAAAAGGATATTTCAGTAAATTACAGGGAAAATGTAGAAAATATGTCTCGTTTTCTAAAAGAAAAACTTGACTGTATTAACTAAAATTTAGTGTAAAAGTCTTTTGACTGCTGGTAGACACTGACATGTTCAAAGTAATGCTCAGGTGTTGAGTAGCTTGCTGGTGGTCGGTTTTTAGTTGTTTAAGATGGACAGCGACACTATTAGAAATATGATCAGGAACAATAAAGACACATTTTATCAGTTGTAAGAAATTGGAAGTCCTCTTGTTTTTAATGGCAACGTGGGAAGAATGGAGAGGCTCTGTTTTTATGTGCTTTTCCTGAACGAGACATTTAACAGGCATAATATAAACTAACAACAGATAGAAACTAAACAAGTCCAAGTCCAAGAACCGAGCCCTGTGGGACTCCACATCTTATTAGAGCAGCTGATGAAATAAAGTTGACCGCAGTGACTCTGAATACTCTATAGGTGAAGTAGAAGTAGGATGAGACCCATTTGAGTGCCTTTCTACTTTGGTCATTCCTCATTCCTAAGTCTCTTGAGGGAAATGCTATGGTCAACTATCAAATGCTGTAGTCAGGCCTAGTAAAAGCTTTATCCTCCTGTTTCTCCTCCTCCTTACTTTAGAGGTCACCATGGTGGATCACCTTCCTCCATCTCACCCTGTTTCTACCATCTCCTTCTGTCACACCAACCTTCACCACATTCATGAATCTCCTGTGAGGCTCATTTCCTCCTCCCTGGCAGCACCAATATGTCCACTATCCCTCCACTGCACATGTCCGAACCATGTCAGTCTTTCCTCTCTGACTTCACCAGTTAAAATAAGAACAGTAAGATTACCTGAAATTGAAGCCAAAGTAAAGCGGTGTCTGTACTGCCAGAGAGGTTGTTGTCTTTCATTACCTCTACAAGCTGCTTTATAACCACTTTCTCAAGAATTCTTGGAAGTGGGGGTAATTTGGAGACAGAATTGCAGATATGGGGCTGTGTTGGTTGGGTAAAATAGCCTGGGACATGGACAGATCAAAGGGCTCCAACTTCAAAAACCTGCCTGTGCAACTTAGATGAACTTGTGTCAAAAACGTTTGTTTCTAAAGCCCATTAAAAAGAAAAACACCCTCAGTGGACCAAAGTGCTGTAGGGATTATACAAAATATATATATCATATACATAACAGTCACTAAATCAACAATGAATATACGTTAAGATCAAATAAAAACAAAGCGAGTAAGATAAACGGCAGGCTACCCTGCTCAATTAGACGTGAAAGCAAGCGGGAAGAAATCGTTTTTTAAAAGTGGTTTAATGTGTTGAGACTGAGCTGTGAAAAAACAGATTCTTCCAAAGATTCTGGAGTTTGTTTCAAGTAAACCTGTGTGGGACACAAGTGCAGTAAAAAACTACCCGATGAACACAATGAAGTATTTCACGGTGAAGCAGACAAATATTCGGAGGTTAGCGGCGCCCTGAAGGAGCGTCTAGTCTAGAAACTACTCCGAAATTCATCATATCAGCTTGTTTTTGCCGCCCCCAGGTGGTATGTACGGTCTAATGGTATGGTACTTATTTTTCCTTTGCCTTTTGTGAAGTTTTTGTTGCTCTAAAACATCTCACAAGCTTATATAACTTTCTAGCAGCCTTTTTGCCTTCTGCGCCACAGAAAGGGAAACTTAATGAGGCTCCAGCCCCTCTGAGACCCTGAATAGGGAAGGAGTTAAGAAGGACATGCCACTGTGGCCTTGTTTTTATTTTTATCAGTATTGTCTTCACACTGCAGACCTTCGGTCTTACGCTGAGCACCAACAATACCCTCACTTCTATTTCAGCACGTTGGAGCTAAACCATCACTATTCTAATGCTTCCTGATGTGTCCTTGTGGTTGGATCTTAGTATTCATGTTCTCACAGGATGTTATTCTTGTGACTCAGTGGGAGACCAGCAGCGATAGCTTTGAAATGGTTTCCAGATGATTCGGCTTACTCCGACAGCAGTTACGTGTCGGCAGCACTCAGTCAGCCGGGTTGGCGCTCAGCTTTGTTTTTGGATCCTGAAAAGTTTTATTGTCTGCGAAACAAACTGCTGAAGAGTCCATCTGCAGTAAAGTGTCCCACAGTAGCTGGCTCACCCTCAGAGAAAGAGAGAGCAGCAGGGGCAGCTGGATCTGGGAATGACCTCTTCTCATGAGAAACAGATGTTCTCCAGAATTCCCAGGCTTCCCATTTTCGTCACGGACAAACACACAGAGGAAACAGGAATATAAAATATTCCCACTGAATTCTCTGATGGTCTTTTAGGCCTTTCTGCACAGATGATGAAATAATGCACCAATTTACAGGAACGCTGTGGCCTCCTCAGTGAGGAGTGTGTGGGAGCGTATATGTTGTATGCAGATGATAAAAAAAAAAAAAAAACGCCTCAGATTTACAAGTGTCAGCGGTTAAAATGTCTTTTTAATATAATAGTAGTGTAGCTTTTCTCAGTTAGTAACCAACAATCACCATTTACATTCATCCATGACTGTGTTTCTGCAGAAAGATGTAACAATTCAACCTCATTAAACCAGAGCCTCACCTTCTGTTGCATAAATCACACAAGTTTGGACGCTCACTGCATAAAAATAAAAACAGAACGCAGTGATTTGCAAATCTCATGTTATACACAGTAGAATATTGAAAAACATACCACATGTTTAAACTGAAAAAATGTACAATTTCAAAGCATCCCCTCTTCTTTTTACAACAGTCCACAAACATCTGGGAACTGAGCAAACCAGCAGCTCTCATCTGAGGGAGGATTCCAGCTGCTCAGCAGTCCTCAGTCTCAGTTTTTTTTTCTTGATTACAAATTCCAGATTTCAAACTGAGCATTGATAACAAGCTGTATGATCCCGCTCCTCTTTAGTCTAGAGGATGCGGGGTCCATGTTTTCCAAGAAAGAATTTCAAATTTCAGTTCGTCTGACCTCAGCTTTCCACTTTTACTCAGAGAAGACAGCGGTGTTTCTGGATCATGCTCACATGTGGCTTCTTCTTTGCATCACAGAGGTTGGATTTATAGATGGCACAGAGAACTGTGCTCATGCAGTGATCTCAGTAATGACAGAGTCATGTCTGTTTTTTTTAATGCAGTGCTGTCTGAGGGCCTGAACACCACAAATCCAGTGATTTTTGGTCTTGTCTCTTGCGCACAGAGATTTCTCCAGATTTTCTGAATCTTCTGATGTTGTTATGACATAAACTGTAGATATTCAAAGTCGTCATGATTTTACCTTGAGGAATGTTATTGTAAAATTGTTGGACAATTTGTAGACAGTTTTTTTGCAGATTGATGAACCTCTGTCTGTCTCTAAGATGTTCTTTTTTGTCAGCGTTAATCTCATTAAAATTATGTTAACGCCAACGGATGGCCTTGTGCGTGGGGCTGCACGGCAAGATTAAGGAGATTAACGCTGACAGCACTAGTTCTTTTTAAAGTGAATTGGTTGCAAAAATGCTCAAGCATTTTTTTTGCCCCCTTTTTCTCTGAGACATACTGCCATCAAATGTTTCATGAAATAATCAAATGTCTCAGTTTAGACATTTGATATGTTCTCTATGTTCTAAGTACAGGAACACTGATGGGGAAAATCTATCAGACTGTTTTTTCCTTCTTTCTGACACATGATATTCCTTTTTTTTTTTTTTTTTTTTTTTTTTTTTTTTTACCGAAACCTGACCTTCGAGGTCATATTCATGTCCAAGTTTATTTACTGAAAGCATTTGAGGTTAAATAAACTTTAAGTGACTTACTTCCCAGGGAGACAAAAACATGAAGATGTTTTTTTGGATTATGAGGGCTGCGCGTAACTTACATGTTTTTACTGTTTTTATTGTTCTGACATTATAAAAGTTGAAGGTTATTTCTAAACACTCAGCAAGAAGGTCCTGGGAAGGTCGCGTCCTCCTCGTGTCTGCATGGGTTTCTCTATGTAAGGTTAACTGTCATTGGTTAACTGCAACAGATTGGTGACATGATTTGAGTCTGCCCTGCCTCTCGCCCTTTAACACCAGCAGGAACAGTGCAGAAAGAAACACTGCTATGTTTTTACCTTTATTTAAGTCCCTATCGCATTAAATCTGCTTCAGTACTGCATTAAAACTACAACAAATACAGAATATAAAACTTGATATACAAACACAGACAACAAAAAACTGTTATTAATTAAAAATTTGGGTTGTTTCACCCTTAGTACATGGTATTTCCTCTGTAGCAATATTCCTGGGAGTCGTTTTTTTAGTTCGCGTCTCCACCTTCCTGTGTGTGTTTCTAGCTTGTGACTGCGACCACCGGGGGATCTCCAGTGAGCAGTGTCATCGTGCCACAGGGCAGTGTACCTGTGTGGAGGGCGCGGCGGGCCCCCGGTGCAACGAGTGTGCTAGGGGTTACCACGGTGAGTTCCCTGACTGCAAACCCTGCCACAAGTGCTTTGCGGCTTGGGACACCGTGGTCGAGGAGCTGACCAACCAAACTCGCCGGCTGGAGGCCAAAGTGAACGAGCTGCAGACTGTCGGAGTGACGGCGCCGTACAAAGAGTTGATTAGAAGTCTCGAGAGAAACTCCAAGGCTGTCAGAGACATCTTGGAGAGCAACCCCGCCACGGTGAAGCTGGAGCAGATACAGGAGCTGATGCATCAGATAACGTATGCACACCACCAAACAGAGGCTTACTCGGGGTTGTAGCAAGCAACTGGTGTTTATTGTTTCACTGTGCTCTTAGTGGTGTGATGTCCTATCTCAATGGAAAGCTCAACACAACCGAGGAAGCCTTGGAACTTCTTCAGAGTGATGCAAATGCCACCGACGCAGACTTAGACGTGCTGACTGTTGAGGCAAACCAGTTGGAGATGAGCGTCCAGAGGCTGAGACAGCAGGTGGACGACGCCAAGAACGCCAACATACATGGTGAGAAATCAAGTGCTTCAGCCTAAAGCGTCACTCTTAGACCTTTACAGCTAAGCCAAGACAGAAAGTCGGCACGTTTTAATCGGTACATCAGTACTACATTTCCGTCCAGCCCTGTTTCACTGTTCCCTAACTTTACTGTTTCCAGGTGCCCTGGAGACTATTACTGCTGCGCACATGCAGTCTAGGATGGCAGAGCAGCGCACCAATGCTTCTACGAGCGACCCTGGCAACACAGTCAAGCAGTCAGTTGCAGTACGGAAAGCCACGGAGGACAAACTGAGCAGCAGGAAGAAGGAATTTGACCGAAAACAACAGAGAAACGTTCAGAAGCTGGACAAGCTGTCCAAAGAGCTCGATAAATTTAGCATGTCTTCACTAAGTGAGAAGGTGAGAACACTGGAAGATCGCATCTGTCTATCACACGTTCACCTTTGTTGGTAATTCTGTCTTTCTCTGTAGATTTGTGGTGGAGCCTCTGAAGGTGATGATGGCTGCTCCACCTGTGGCGGGTTGGGCTGCACCAACGAGGATGGAGCGCCTCGCTGTGGAGGAGAAGAGTGTGGAGGCGCTGTCACAACCGCTCAGACGTCTCTCAATTCAGCCAATGAGCTGGAACAGGCGATCCTAGAAGCTATGCAGGAGGTAGACAAGCTCTCCAGGATGGTAAGTGAACATGGTCGTCGTGTTATAATGTGGAACACCTGCAGGTGGATGTGAGACAGGTAACCTGGACCTGTGTGGACACTCTGCTCAGGTGTGGGAAGCGAACATCCGAGCAAACGAAGCCAAAGCGAACGCTCTGGAGGTGCTGATCAAATCCAACCAGAGCAAAGAGAGAGTGGAGCAGAGCAACGAGCAGCTCCGCAACCTCATCGGGGAGATTCGAGATCTTCTCATGAGTGAGTTTCTCCTGTACACGTCTAGTCTTCACAATGTGTAAAAATTTATGCATGTTTCTTAAAATAAAACGGTTCATTTATGTTTGGTCTGTGTTCATCCAGATGAGAAAGCAGACGCGTCCGTTATCGAGGCCTTGGCAAACGAGGTTTTGGCTCTGGAGATGCCGACGTCGGCCGAGAAGCTTCAGGAGCTGACAGACGAGATCAGGGAGAAGGTCACCACTCTGACCAGCGTGGAGACGATCCTCAGTCAGAGCGCGGAGGATGTCATGGCAGCCGAGTCGCTGCTGAAGGAGGCTAAGGCTGCAAGGTAACACATGACGACTGACAGGATGGAAAACAGGAGGAACGGGATAAAAAAATTCAACATGAAAAAATCTTTTTTGCAGTCTTACAGGTGGCAATATTTTTGTTTTCTTCTGTAATTGTTGTAAACATTTTCTTGGACTACGAGCCAAATGCAGGACATCAGAGGCAGGTGATTAGTCAAAATCTAAATCCTTGTTACCAGTTTGAGCTCAAACACAGGAGGTCAGTCAGTGAAGCGGGTAGTGAGCAGCCAACTGCAAATTTAAAATGTGAAAAACAAGCTGTTTTAGCTCCTCCCCCTTTGAACTGACATTCTTCTGATTGGCTGCCTCTGACAGAAATGTGTAAATAAACCCATCTTTCTTTCTCCCTGTCCGTCAGCGAGAAGGCGTCTAACATGAAGGACACCGCAGAAGCAGTTAAGGCTGCCCTGGACGAGACCGACCGCGCTCAGAGCATCGCCATGGACGCCATTGAGTTGGCCCAGAACAACACCAAGGGCACCATGGACCTGCTGAACGCTGTACGGCTGACCTCAGTGATGATGCGGTTTGATTCAGTGACTCCATTTACTGTTTCGGGATGACAAAAACAGCACAAAGTTCAAGAGATGGAGTCGTGCGTTGTTGCCATTTTAGAAAGGTCTGCCTTGTTTTCAGTAACAACTGACTTTAAAAACAATATTGCAGTCAGGAAACACTCAGCTTTGATTTAGTTTAATCACGGTGATATAAAAATGTTTTATTGCTGTCGGGTGTTCGGATGTAATATTTTTATTTTAAAAAGCATTTTTAGTCTAAGCTATTAAAAATAAACGTAAAAAAACATAACAAATTAAATTAGAAACTTTGAAAAAATAAAAATAATATAGCAAACAAAAGCTGAATGTACGTAAAGGAAACTGACTTTCTAATGCCTGACAACGCCACCCACAAAATAATTCATAAAGACACAAAGGTATTCAAGTTTAACTAAAACTAAACTTGAAAGATTGAATGAGCTCCAAAAACTTCCTGAAACTGAACTGGATTCAGAAAAAATATTTACAACTAAAATAACCCAGTTTGGGTCCTTTTTTTAAGACAGAAAAACAAAACATTCTTTCTCACAGTTTTACAATTTGAGCAATAGTTCTTCAACTGTGCTTTCACTGACTCCTTTGTCCAACCTTTGATGAGACGACTCAAAGGTAGCCGTGTCTTCGCTTTCATACAAAAGAAATTCCGAGATAATCCACAGATTTTGGCTTATCTGGGTTACTTCAGGGTTAACTTTGGGTTTTTGGTACTATAAATATGGATCACTTTTCCCACGGTGCTCCAGAGGTGATGTTCCATATAAGAGATCAACAAGTCACCAGCTACTTACCAATCAAATCTCTGGAAAATAGCCTCACAGGTCCTGGACCATCCTGTGGATCACAGGAGGGTCCAAAGATTTTTAATAGCATCTGAAGTCTTTAGCTTTCCCCGATGATCATCAGTAATAAATATAGATGTTTAAAGATAACTTATTATTCTATATGAGTTCTGTGACCTTATATCTTATGTCAATGCTATAGTTGGGTTTCCTTCCTGGCATTGAACAGGCTAAACTTTAGCCTGTTTTTTTTTAGCTGTGGTTGGTCAGAAGCTGCCAGCGCCGCTCCTTTCATGTGAACACACAGGAGAAACTCTGGCTTAAAGGGATGAGATGCAGGTGAAATTAATGATGGTGGGATTAGCAGAAAGAGTATGAGGCAAACCCTGAACAGTTAAAAAGAAGAAGTGAAAAAGAAAAGACAAGATAAATCTGTGCATTTGTGCGTCAGGTGGAGTCGGAGACGGCCAAGTCGGAGCTGAAGCTCAGTAACACCACGGGCCGCCTGCTGCAGCTGGAGAGGGAGGTCGGCCTGCTGAGGCAGAACAACCTGGAGATGAAGGAGATAATGGTGTCGACCGAGCAGACGACGCAGCAGGCCAAACAGGATGCCGACGAAGCAGAGCAGGTCTCACAAACGTGCGCAACCGTGTTGGTTTGCATGTGAATCCACTCCTGCTGCAGTGTGTTTTTTTTTTTTTTGTGTGTGTGCAGGAGTTCAATGAGAGGCTGAAGGATAAATTTGCTGAGGTGGAGGACCAGGTGGAGGTTAAAGGGGAGTCGGTGCAGCAGGCGAAGAGGAGGGCAGACGAACTGCAGCAGGAGGCCATAGAGCTGCTCAATCAGAGCAGCAGAAAGCTGGAGAGACTCAAAGGTGAACACTGTTCAGATAAATTTATAATAACTCTGTAGTTTTGTCTTCTGTTCTTTTAAATTAATGCATTTCTAACAAACAAGAAGGGAGTTTGCTCTCTTCCTGTTTGTTTAGATCTGTTTTTTTTTTTGTTTTTTTTACATTATTGGATCCTCTCCTGTTAAAAAATACACAAAGCACATGAAATAATCTGCTACGAACCAGCCGACTGATCTCGAGTCAGTTTCTGAAGTACGATCAGATATATAAAAATTAAGAAAAAAATATTCCACTTGTGCAAGAAATTTAATTTAAACCGTTAAAAAAAGACAGTTTTGTTTTTGTGTGGCGTTTTCAGAGTTAGAGGTCTCCTACGTGGACAACCAGCGCATCCTGGAGGCCAAAGCTAAAGAGCTGGCCGAGCTGGAGCAAGCCGCCCGCAACATGCTGGAGGAGATGAGCCGCAAAGTAGCGCTGTACAGCACCTGTTTGTGATGAAACCATCACCGCCTTTGACTTTATTGACAGTGCCAAAGTGTCTTACGTACTGCTCCCACATGCCTGCTCCTTTTACGGCTGTTAAATAAAAACACTAATATATTTGACGTTGCCAAAAAATGTTTCAACGACAGAAAAAAAGCTTTAAAGCTGCCAAAGACCGTCAGAGTATTAAAGTAAGGAGTCCAGAAGGAAAGCACTAAGAAGCCATCATGACCTCGAAGCCAATATACCTGCATACGTTACTACAATGTGTTTAATTGTAACTATATTAAAAGGATTAACATTTCACATGTACTTAATAATCCAAAGATATCACTTGGACATGGTGCCTTAACAACCAGCCAATAATAAACCTGACTACAAGAAAAACACATGTCAGCTGGTCTTGTTTAATCTTTTGTGTTCTGGTAAAAAAAAAACAAAAAACACTTTTTTTCCCTATTATAAATAAATAAATAAAGACCAGAGAAATGGGCTGCACAGCCACAAAGCCTGGAAGACTTGATGATAGAAGCAGCTGAATTACAAAGAAACCTTGAGGGAAAGCTGTGTCTGCACTTCTTTTGATGATCATAGTACAGACAGTTGGGTCTGCAAACATACACATAAGTGTTAGATTAAAACAACTGTGTTTAGTTTACACCCAGGTTTCCAAAGTGTCACTACTGGAAGCATGAGGTGATACCAGGACCCTACAGAGGTCACACAGGTAGTCCATATATATGTTCAGATGTCAGGTTTGCTGCATCTCGCAGCACAGTCTTAAGAGCAGGAAAGACATTCCAGGAGATATGCAGGCACTCTAGAGTTACTCTACAGCCTTCCAAGAGGCCGCAGAAAGCCCCGAACCTATCAGCAAGCCCGCTATCTGCTCCTTTGTGCAAAGAGGAACAGGATGAGCACAGCCAGAGCTACAAAATGACCTCCAGCAGGACAATGGTGTGAAAGTCTGATCAGCGAGTCGGAAACAGGCTTCATGCTGGTGCCATAAAGGTGTGACGCCCTCTAGTGGGCCCTGCGCTTGCGGCCCAGCACTGTGGAGCCCGATTAATATTTGCCATAGAATACCACCCCTGATGCCCTGAGAGCAGGTTTAGCCTGTCAACGCTTGCCTGCTGTAAGGCACCTGTGTCCAAGCTTCTAAAGTGACTCGACTGCCTCTCTTGTCCCTTCAAAATTTGCTGAATCTAAAGCATGCATCACACAGAGTGAAGAAGATGAAAAACTGCAAACAAAAAGAGACATTTAATTTGCATTACTTATCAGATCTGCAGAGACATTTCAGTTGAAACAAATCCTCATTTATGAAACAAACATTAAATCAAGACATCTGTACACGTGACGACAGTACAACACAGGCTGAACTCCTTAATTACAGCTTTTCTTTAAGAGGTCCATTTATGGAGCTGTCCTAGTCCACAGGACCGACTCTTCGACTCTCTGCGAGGAAAGCGGTGAGCAGTGTCATCGTGCAGCACCTTAAACAGCACAGCAGCATTTATGTGTTTTATTAGCACAGTAGTTTAAATTGTTGATATGTGTGTTCATGTGAAGCTGCAGATTAGGCTTTATTATGCTGTCAAGGGTAAAAACTGAATTCTCTCCACCACAAGACAACTGAAAGATATTTCTGTGATACTGTTGAGAAACAGCAGCGCAGTAAGGCGTGGCGAGGCAGACTTTTCCACCCAGAAAATGAAGGAATGATCCACTTTTAAAGATCTGGTGTAAAAGGAGACTTTGAGCTCCAGTATAAGTATTTTCAGTGGTAAAGAGTCACCTGGAGGTCATGGTTCTAGTCCCTGCTGCGGGGGTTGTGTGGAGGCGGAGCTCCTTCCACAGGCGCCGAGCTGGGAACTGAGAGCAGCTGGCCGCCGTGCATGCGCTCGTTGACGCGCAGCTGGCAGCCATCCTGCAGCATGCGGACAGCTATCCTCGCTATGTTGCGTGAGTCGTCGAGCCCGGAGTGAGGACGACCTTCGTACGTCAGGCCGAGTTTCTCCAGCATGGTGCTCAGCTTCGTCTGAGTACGCGGCACCTGGAGGAAGAAGAAGAAAATATGGCTGGTTAGCAGTGGAGACCTTTTATCATAGAAGACATTAGGACATGTGAGAAATAGCATATCTGTGAGGAGGTTCATGGACGTGACATAGGAAGGCATGCAGAGGGTTTAATGACTAAAATGAGCTGGAACAGTACGAATACAGTGCTGTGAAAAAGTATTTGTTCCCTTTTTGGGGTTTTTTTGGTTTCTTTGGGCTTTGATGTGTTGCTATTTGAGACATTTTAGCCTGCTTCACTTTACCAGACAGGTTCTATTTGTGATTTCTTGATTCAACAGGTCTTACAGTAATCAGAGCTGGGTGTGATTAATGAAATAAGGGTGCAGTTACTTTTTTTTTTTTTTTTAGCTTTGGATAACTTTTTTCCCCTAAATAAATGAAATCATCTTTGACTAATATTAAAATTAGTTTTAAAAATCTAAAACATGTAAGCGTGTCTGTACAAAGCTGTAAAATGTACCTTGTAGAAGTTTCCGTATGACTTTCTTATGTTTATCCACTTCTTTGCAAACGGAGGATATTTGATTCGGCTGACCCGACACTGGATGTTGAGGAACTTGCTCATATCCCACGACCTGTGGACAATGTTAAAGAAACGGCGCTGTAAACCAAGTGAGGAGAAGAAAGTAAACATCCTGCAGAAGCTTTGACGTGAAACCCACCCGTCAGTCAGGATGGCGTATTTGTATTTTGTCCCGAGTTCCCTTTTCTGAAGCCACGACACAACTCGCTGCAGGACTACTGGGAACAGGTCTGCTTCTTCGACCATTTTCTACCAACACAACACAGAGAAATGAGTAAATGACCCACACGTGTAACGTGATAGTGATGTGAACTCAACCGACCTGCGTTATTCCCGTCAGCTTCACACAGAAGTCTGAGAGTTGTGGGTTAAGCTCGGGCTTCACGTACTCTTGAAAGGTGTCCACCTGTGCAGAACGTTAGAGGAACATCATTATTAACAACAATAGAAACAACAACAACAAAAGACAACTCCTGATCTAAGTCACAATCTTTACTAACAATCTCCAAGGTGTGCGTGTTGATGAGAACCATAGGGAACTCAATGATTTCGTGGAGGAAGTCTGAAGGATTGTCCTCTTCACATGTGGCTTCAAAGTCCACCACACAGATGTAGTCGTAGTACGTGTCGGTGGGGCCTCCCTCTGCCGCCGTCTGCATTAGCTTCTGTTTCTTATAGTGGCTCTTCAATCTCTTCTTCATCACATCCTTCACTCCTCTGCACACACCAAGAGAAAAACTGTTTGGTAGAACACTTCTAAGGGACAAGCACAAGTGTTTGGTCCTCAAATATTTATTAAAAACTCACCGTGTGTCGAGCTTTAACTCCGCTAACTTGATCCGAAGCTCCTCCTTCGTCATGCGGTTGATGTTGCCATTGGCCAAAGCAATCTCTTTGTACACCGGATGGCTGAAGTCACCCTTCGACTGAGACGGGGACACCTGAGGAGCAGATTCTCCCGCAGGACACAACCTGCTGCTAGGCTTCTCCTGAGGAGGAGACGTGTGGGTCGTTATGTGTCAGAAAGTGATGTAACTCTACAAATTTGGCCATCAAAAACACAGAGAGCATGGATCAATGGTTTGTTTGGAGGAACAGATCATTTTAGAGTGAAGTCCAACAACACATCAGATAAGATTATCTGCAAAAGAAAGTAGATAGCAGTTTCTGAAATACTCAGACCTATCTACTGGGATTTTCCCACAAAACCATCTCTAGGAGGTAAAAGGAAAATAGGCAGACTGTTCAAACTTAATGCAACCATGCAGAAGAGCATCTCAAACCTTGAAGCAGGAGACGACCACACTGGGTGCCTCTGCTGTCCTCTAACAGGAAACTAGTTCCTTGACCATGACAGTGAGTTCACTGACCTCACATGGCCTGCACAGTCACCAGATCTCAATCCAACAGAGCTCCTTTAGGAGGTGGTGGAGCAGAAGAGTCGCATCATGGATGAGCACCCACTGTGCGATGCTATCCTGATAACTTGGAGCAAACTTCTTGTTGATTATGTGCCTTTAAGAAGTAACACTGAAGGAAAACGGGGTCTAACCCGAGAATAGCGATCTCTTTAGCTTTAAAAAAAGAATAGCTCAGTCAATTAAAATACAACACGACAAGATGAAGTACACAGAGCAAAAGAGAATCGGGGTCGATTTACGGGCTCACATTAACAAAACAAGGCGATGTAGCTCCCGTCTACTTCAAATATTTTAGTATTAATTACTCCAATACAAGAGTAACTAAAAGTAACGCGGTTTCTAGTCATTTTCATCAAGTCGGCGCCTTACCAAAGAACCCAAAGGGACATATCTCTCACCGGCCTGTCTTTGGTGTCAATGAACTCACCAGCCAGTCAGTTTACTTAAACGCAAACAGCGTTTACACGGAGCAGTGATTCTGCAAGCTCACCCACCTTCTCCTGCTCCTTTACGCTGGACGTCTTCACATTGTCCTCCTGGCCGTGAATGTTCTCCTTGTGTTCGTCCATTTAAAGCTGAGGTTAGTCCAAAAGTTGCTCAGATCATTTAAAAATAACATAAATTCAAGGCTAAACCAGGTCTGCTGCTGCTCCCGCTAGCCTCAACAAATTAATGGCTGAAGCAGCTACCGCTAACCAGCGCCGACACGTTCAGTTAACGTCAGATATTTCACACAAATCAACCACGGGAGGTTTTTTTCAGACAGTAAATAATAAGGTGCCTTTGCTAAACCCACATAACAGCACTGAACTTTTCATTTTCATGAGGGGGACAGTTATGACAGCTTCCGCTTTGCGCCAAAACAGCAGCAACAGCGCTCACTATCGCCACCTGCTGCTGCGGATGAACGCAGCAACAGGTGTTTTTTGTTTTTGTTTTGTTTTTTTTCACCCAGGACAGGTGAACTCAACTTTAATGTCAGAATTTCTGAGAATAAATTTAAGAGAAATACTAGGATTTGAAAATCATAAATTTGCACATTGTAATCTTTAATTTTCGTAGCTTGAATTGAAGTCCTTTTCATGTTTTCAGCACTCGGTTAGTAAACACTCATAGTCTGTTTTTGTTGGGTAAAAAAGGTAATTTACTCTATTGGGAATACAGTGTAGCTAGATTTGTAAATAGATGCAGTAACTTTATGTACTAATAATGTAGCTGTTATCTATTACAAATCACCTGTGAACCTACATCGCTAGTATTATAAAAATGTGTGCAATTATTTAGCCAGACCTAACCAGCTGCACATTTTGTTTGTATTCCACTAGAGCAGCTTTGCATGATTCGGACTTCTAAATAATCCTTATTTATGTTTATTGCAGCCCAACACTTCATCCTTTGTCCAAAACAAGCTCCCTTAGTACCATTTAAGCAAACTTTCCTCTGATTGGCTGTTAAACAGATTGTTTAAAAGTGGTTGGGGATATATGCCAAATATGACCATATTAGGAATATCCACTTTATTTCACATCATGCAGAGCCAAGAAAAAAACTGACACCAGACATTTGAAGCAGTCTGAAGCCTGAGCTGCTGGCTCACAGGGATTACTGATGTATACACTGACTTCATTATCAGACCTGCTTATTATGAGCATCCATCACTGGAACAGTGCAAATAAAGTGCTATGAAAAAGAATTATGTCCCTTCCTTAGTTTTTTGCGTATTTATCAGAATTCATGGTTCCAGCAGTAAGAAAGGCAGGGTACTATCTAACTGAATAGTAAATTTCTAATTATTTTAGTATAGTTGCCGTATTAAAAAAATATTTGAAGCAGATATATGTAATAAAACTAATTAGAGATATTTGGAGGCAGTGCTCCTGTTTGGCCACTAGTTGTCACTCTATCTCTATTTAAAGCCACAAACCATTGATGTTTTCACTGTACACATCTATACAGTATGAACCCTTTGTAAGCCTCTGTAAGGGGAAAACACTTCACAAAACATCATCGCCAGAGGTCAGCAAAACCAGAAAACTGGAAATTCTGGCGCTGTGCAGCTAATGATAACTGTAAATCCTGGGTGGGGCTGCTGCTGCTTTGATTTGACGTTTGTCTCTGAGACAACAGAATGAAAATGTCTGTCTTAATGAAAAGCAATAAAGGACACCTGGCGTTCAATTTAAGATCCATCTGTGCCTGCAAATCCTAAATTACTTCCCTTTGTTCGCCTGCACTTGAGTTTTGCAGAAGATTCTAATGGATTTTTAAGCATCCATGAATTTAAACTGAAGACAGCAGTGAAATTGAATGCAGTTAAATCAATGTCGTTTCTAAAAGCTTATCCAGCTGCTTTAAGTCGAAGTGATTTACACCCTGGTTTATGCATGTATTCCTTATGAAGCTTGCAGAGCACTATGATCTTCACAGTTGGATTACATCTTCCATAATCAATAAGAAGCTCAGTTTTTTTTTTATTTTTAAAAAAGGCACCTTGATAGAAAAACAATGATTTATTTTATCATCTGAAAATATAATAATAATACAGTTATAGAAAACCCATAACCAGAAACTAATGCACAGAAATTAGAAAAGAAAAAGACAAAGAAAACACACACACACACCATGAGCTCAGAGCTTTGGAGAGGAGGTGCACGTCTCTCCTAACAGAGAGTGTTTGAACCAGTTTGCAAAATACATCAAAGATGAGCTTACGTTTCATAAAAAACCTCCATATTTGGCTTTTTTTTTTCTTCTTAGAATAGAGAAAAACAGAAAAAGGACACACAGAAGAAGAAAAAACAGGCTGCACTGAAAAGGCATCAGTCCTATTTTTTAACCCCCTCGTCATCATCTTCATCACAGTGAAATGGGGTCGGGGAGCTACATTTTTCACTTCCCTCTGTCCAGTCTGCGATGCTGCATTCAAGTCACGTGCGGGAAAGCGGCTATCGCTGCTGGGAAACATGCTGCTTTAATGTTTGAACAGACGCTTATTTCAAGTAAAAAGAGAAAAATCTTCAGCCTCTCAAATCTTCTAAATATCAGAACAGAGCGTCTGAATGCTGCCATGTTTTTTTTCCCCCTGGACATGAACGCAGCACAGCATCAAAGGCTTCACACACACATACACTGTAATTTGTTCTGATCACCTCTCCAGAAAAGGCCATCTAATGTGATCACGTGTCAACTTTAAACAATTTCAAATCGGCATAATTTCACCTTATTTCCCTCCACGTGCACCAAACTGCATCACGCGTTAGTGTTCTCTCTACATGTGTCGTGTGAGAAAACAGGCTCTGCTTCTCAGCTATCTCTTGATGTTAGTACAAGGTTTCCCTTCTCACTGTTAGAGGCTTTAAAAAGCTTTCAGAAGCAACAGTTACCTGAAAACACAAACATCATAACAAAATAACCACAAAACACCAAATTAACAAGAGATGAGGCAGTTAAGCAGCTTTCACTTCAAAACAGGCAGCCTGACATTTTGGGAAATAGTCACTTTTTTTTTGTTTTTTTGTTTTGGTCTATTCAGTGTGAAGTTAGAGCCAGAGGACGGAGATGTTGGCCAACTATAAGACAAGTCCCTGGTGTTTTTGAACACATTAATCAAATCAGACGTGGTGACCAGCAGGTGAGTGCGACAAACAGGTAAAAGAAACTTGGCGGTAACCAGCAGGGAGGTAAACCGGCTTGTTTCAGACAGAATGAAGCAATGCAGAGACGCTGTCTATCTCTATGTCCCGCCCCCGACTTTAACCGTTTCCATCTGGGAGCCTGTCAGGAGTAACTCTTGATTCTTTTACCTGAACTGAGGAGTTTCTGTCATATTTCAGGCTACTTCAGACTAAAATGACTGTGTATCTATCAGAAGTTAATGAAGTGGTCTCTGGCTGTACAGGAACGTATTGTCTAACAGCCTCTTTATTGATTACAGATGTGTCAAAACTTGTCATTACAGGAAATGTGGAGATCGTTGAATGTCATCTTAATGGGGAAAGAGTTAAAGAGGCCATCATTTTGTTGCCCAGTAAATGACAGGTGTATCTGATCATTATCTTGGTAAAGATGAAGCTGTGTGCACATTTTAAACAATTTTTCTTGTTTTACTGCATTTGTAACAAGAACTGTGAGGAAATCCGTTCAGCGCTCTGGCAGGAAACGCTGATTGGGCAGGGTTGGAGCTCTGGACCAAAACACCAATAAAAACATAACTTGCAGGAATGTGAGCATTTTAAGCTCATTTTGGACAAAACTCGATTGGTAGGTTTAAAGAAGGGCTTTAAAATAACTGCATGAAGTCGTTTCCTGAGCAGCGGCTGCTGCTTCTCAAAGCACCGTGACCAAGGGGCCGCATCGAGGATCGACTTTGAGATAAATAAGGATTATTGTGAGGATTCAAAGATACACCAGAAGACTGAACAATAATAATTATGGATCAGGGGAAAAAATCAGGCAGTTGAGGTGAGCAGAATCATGAAGCTAATTCATTAAATTAACGCATAATTAGGAGTATTTTTTTCAAATTTATAATCATTTAGTTACTGTGAGTCACTGTGAGAGGTCAGATTTGGGCAATAAAAATGAAGGAGGGAGATAAAAGCAGGTTTGGGCATCACTTTTCACTGCAGCTGTAGCTTAAATGTTTTAATTTCTTACAGCAGATTTCTTTCACAGCATGTCCATTAATGATCTCTCCCGGCTCTAGCTGCACATCTACCATCCAGACTTGAGCCTATTTTTCAAAATGTTTAACTGTTCCTTGAAGAAACATATTACAGAGACACACGAGTAAGTGCACAACGCACACGAATACACAGATTTACACACTGATAGAAAACAGCTTAAAACAATGTGCAATCCCAGACTTCAAACTGTCGCTTTGAAGAAGATGCTGAAAGTAAAAAAAACCTCACATAAATACAGAACAGCAGCGAGAGAGAGAGAGAGGGAGGCGCGGTGCGAATGAACCTTCAGGTGGATGTGTGTTTGTGTTTGTCACAGCGAGCTTGGTGTGCACATTTAAATCAGGTCCACTGGACTCATAACTGACAGTTTGTGTGGAGGTGGTGCTCTAACAGAAACACATCCCTTTAAAGGACAGGAAAAAATAACGTGTTATTCCATGCCCTGATGTAATCCCGCTCATTTATATTTAGACTTCAGTGTGTGTGATGCCGGTGCCACCAGAGTCTCCTGGTGACCAGATGAAAGCAGCTGAGCCGATTTATCTTTTGTTGGCCCTGCAGATCTGCAGCAGAGCAGCCACGTTTTCATGTGTGCACCTTCAGAGAGTTCCGGTTCAGGTCTTGAGCATTTATGTCCGTTTACGTGTTCTTGGTGAGGCTCAGAGCCTTAAACCGAGTCACCGTGGAGCCCAGAATCATCGGCTCATGTAAGGCTACATGTTGATTTCCTCCCCACACTGGTCTCAGTGCGGGAGGAGCAATCGTTCCAAAGCGCACTGCAAATGTTCCCAGTTCTTCCACAGCAGCGCTAGCAGGGACACGCCCACGCAGGTGAGCGCCAAGTGGAGGCGACTGCGCAGCAGCGGGGCGGTGAACTTGGCCGCAGTGGACACGCACACCAGGATGACGGTGACGATGGCCAGCATGATGTTGATGCACTTGCCCAGCAGCACTTTGGCATCCGTGTTTTCCAGCTGGATGGTTTGCTGCTGCTGCTGCTGCTGGAGCTCGAGCTTCGACACGCGAGTCTGGCACGACTCCAGCACCTCCTACGACACATGCGCGCGCGCGCGCGCGCACACACACACACACAGAAAAATGGTTAGAGATCAGGGAAACTCTGGAGAGCAGTGAGTCACAGCGAAAAGGCAGCAAAACTGGATCATGTATGAACTTCAGCTGCATTAGAAACAAGCGCAAGAACGTCCGATTAGAAATAGGAAGCAATGGAGGGACTGCTGTGGCTTCAGTGTGACATGTCATGAGAGACACAACCACATGGTTGTATTTAAAGATCAATTAATCATTTGGACGCTCAGAAATTTGTGATTAAAACCTCCTTGAAGTGAAAGGAACAGATTCAGATTAATTATTTCTCCAAAATGCTAATCTTCTGATATGAATGGAAGATTAGAAAGCTTGTAGTAGAATTGCTACAAGCTTTCTTGTAGCAATTCTTGTAGCAAACCCATTAACCACAGTGAGCATTCATGCCGTGTGGATAGACCTGTCGTCATCCTGGCAGAGACCACTTTTACCAGGATGGCCTCAAATGATGAAGGTACACTACGCAGTGACCTTTCCCACTAAGGGGTCAAACTCGTCTAAACTGAACACTGTAAATAAGGCAATAATACATTAGGCCTTTCAATTAAACTTACAATTTGAGTAAGACATTGGTTACTTAAAGGGTTAATCCTAAACTCTAATCTTAATCAGCCCTGTGCTGTGGCAGTGGTGGGGGCTTATGCCCAAACATAAGTCACCTGTATGTCCCTGGCCCTCTCATAGGCCTGGTAGGCCACCTTCTCCTCGATGCTGGCCAGCTCCTGCTTCAGATTGCTGGTCTCGTGCTGGTGCAGCTCCGTCAGGTCATTCAGCTGGTCCTCCAACCGCTCATACCTGACAGACAGAAACACCCACAAACATGCAGAGTAGGTGGAGGCGGAGAGAGCCAAGGAGAGAGAAACAATGCATTATTGAGAGTGTGTGGGCACGTAACAGTACAGCAGTGTATCTGCTGCAGCCGAGCTGCTCAGAGCATTTGCCCTTGGTTGGGGGGTTTACGTGTAAGCTCTGCCGGCTATTTTTAGGCTTTTAATGATGGACTCCTAAACTGTCAAAAGCTCTCTAAAGTTCAACAGCTCATGTAATGACAACGTTAGCTCTGTTAGGAGAGAAATGCTACCATTACTGAAGCACCGAAGTGTAAAAACATCTTCATCCAACAATTATTCCACAATTTTACTTGATACAGATCAGTGATCCTCAAACCTTTTGCCTTCTGAGCAAAAAACCTCTGCGAGCATCCCCCGGTTAGCTTCAAAGCAATGTGCAAACCGCTTTTATTTTGTATTTCGTGTTTATAGTCGTACAAATCGTTGTGCAAATATTCTTGTGACATGACTGCAGCACACATATTCTGACAGTAAAGGATATAAGGAAAAAAAAACCTTCCACAAAACAAAAACAGCATAATTTGTTGAGCAGAAATATTTTACACAGTATAATATTTCTCTTATCTTTCTCAGTTCAGTGTTTTATTGGATTTTCTGATTTAATTCAGAACTCAATAATACAAGCAAGTGATTTTACAAGTCATAGTTAATATAGTGGTGATAGCTTCGCAGAGACTCCAAAGACAGCAGTTAAACATTTTAATGTCAGCTCCGGAGATAAATTTATGATTTGTAATATTAGGCTACATAAAATTAACATTTTTATGTTGGCTCTGTGAAGTTTTGTCCAGCCTGAAAAATGTGTCGCAGTCAGGGATTCATTAAGTGAAGGGGAGGATTCACAGTTTGTGTAAGTGAGGCAGGAAACTGCATATTTCATCCTCTACTGATTAAATTTAAATTGTGATTTGTTCCCCCTCTATCTCTCCAATTTATGGTGTTGAAATAAATTTTAGATATTAAGAATTGAAATGGGTTTTTAATTACTTGTTTCAGGGGCGTTTAAGATGTTAACACTGAACTGTTGCTCACTCAAAGCCCCAGGGGCTGACTTTATACTAATGGGTATATTTAAGAAAGAAACATGTGAGTCTGTGCCCTATTATCTGTAAAATGTTCATGGAAGAGTATTTAACCATCATGTGTGGGTAACAATATTCTCCTCTCCCAGAACAACACAAAATATTCTGTTTTGATCTGTGACACAAAAAAGAAACACACAAAAAAATATCTTTCCACAGTGAGAAACAATCTGCCCTCAGTACCAGGGAAGAAAAACAAAAAACAAATCCTCTAAAGCTCCTTATAAGCAACCAAATGTCATTTTATTTTTCTTGCACCTCAGTTTAGGAGATTTTTCTTTTCTTCAAATACTATATTTTTGGCATTTCTCATTTTAATGCTGGTGTCAGTGGAGATGAAGCATTTAAAAATAGTACTGGAGCACACAAGCTTTCCCCCCTAAAACCTCCCTAGAAATCATGAAAAAAAAAAGAGCAAAAAACTAATAAATATGTCAAGAATTTTTTTTTCTGGGAGAAAAGCCTTCCTTAGACTCGTGATGCTGTGCTCACCTGTATCGCTCCTCCTGCATCACCTGCGTGAAGTAGTTGTAGTCTCGTTTAAACTGTGTGTTCAGAGTCTCCATGTCCTCTGCCAGCTGCGCTTGAGCATCCCTGATGTCCCGCACCATGTCCAGCACCTCCACTAGGCGCCCGCTGGAGTCTGACCTCCCTGGCCCCCCTGACCCCGCCCCCGATCCTCCTGCCGGGTTCCCGTTGGAGTCAGCGGATGCAGACGTCCCGGTGGAACACTCATCGTCGCTCTGGTACTTGGTCGCCTTGGCTACTGTGGTAGCGCTGCCACTCAGACCCCTCGCACCGCCCTCCACCTGCAGCCCTGACCCCGTTTCCATAGAGCTTTTCAGGTGAGCGATGTTGTCAGCGCTGCCAAACTTGTTCCTGATGAGGTTAGCGAACTCCCGCGGCTTACTGAAGAAAAATGGAGGCGAGAGCGACACGCCGGGCCCGATTGTCTTCACCTTATCCAGTGCCTGGTGGCGCCCGGTGGTGCTGACGTCCCGCAGGCTGCCCTCCTTGCTGTGAGTCCCGGACTCCTTGCCGCCGCTGTCTTTCTGGTTGTGCTTCCCATTGGTCTCGCTGTCCTTCATGCGGCGGTGGTACTGCTCCAGCTTCCTCTGCAGCCGACCGATGGTCTGCGCAGACTTCTGGTTCTTCTTTTCAAACACCTGCCGTATCCGCGACACCTGCTGCTTGTCGGCATTGTTCATAAGCTTCAGGTACTCTGCCACATTCTGGTCCCGAGCCGTCTGCTCCACCTTAATCTGCTCCGTCACCTGAAGGCAGAGCCAAAGGACAGATGTGAAAACAGCTGCTGAAGATTTAAAATCATTTAAGCACGCATGATACCAGCGCTTCTGATTCTTACCGACACCCCGATTTGTTCTATGAGTTTGCTCATCTTTCACATGGGTATGTTAGAATAAAATAATGCTGCATGAATACTGACAGCAGCCCTGTTTGTCTTTGAGCTCACTGATACTAATTTAATTTTGCCCCCCACTTCTGATCCCTAATGATAATTAGCCACGAGAGGAGACGTTAACACCTGCTTTTCTTTGCTTGTGAAGAAGTTATCCTGTGTAAACAGAGCTGGTCTTAAAGGCATCTCTAAACCTCCTCACACGGGCGTTTCCTCAGAACAAAACAAAGTTCCTCCAAGATTTTTTAGCCTCCTGTTGCTAAAAGGTAGCAGTCAATACGCCCCTCAGTCATGTGATCGAGTTTATTCCAACCATGGAAAGTTTAAAAATTACCATCTGATACTGATGCTACAGATCAAACTGTTTTCTCTGGTCTGCTTTCATTCACTGTATTTGTTTCTTTGTGTATATTCTTGACTGGGAGCAGCAGTTCATCACATTGTAATAATAATTTCACTGTTAGGTTATTGTTGAAGTCTCAAAATACTTTTGCTTGGATAAACCAGTGAATATACAGCACGCAGCACGAGTTCAGCTTAGTCTCTACAGTTGTAAAAAGTTGATATTAAAGTGCAGGATAAGCCTCTACTGTGAAAAACACTTCTAATTTCTAAAGACAGGACTGAGACGAACCTGAGTTGATTTTTTCTTTCCCCGTCGTATCAGAACTGACATTTAAAAGACATTTAGTCCATTACTGGATAAAAAAAAGCTGCTTCTGTTGCTTCATGTGTCACCAAACAGAGCTAAGGAGATACTTTAGTTTGTCTTTTACTCAAGTGTGGTGCTTGAGTTCTGAGTGCCAATGTGTCCCATGTGTACCCACAGCTTTTCAAATTAAACACGATAAATTTACAGACACACACTGAAGCAGGTGTGCGATGTTTTCCTTCTTACCTTGAGGATCTTCTGCTGCAGGCTGTCGATTCCCAGCGCTCCTTTGGTGAAATCCAGACCCACGCCGTCGTGCCCAACACCGTCAACCACGTCTAGGTTGGACTCTGAGCCGCCGCGGCGAATGGGCACCGGGATGCTGAGGACATCGCAGCCGCTGCGCTCCGCCTGCAGACATAATGATCTGATGAGTGTATATGTTTTTATTTTTTGGGTTGGTCTGTACAATATAAACACAATAACGTGTCAAAAACCACTGTGCTAATTTGTCTTTCATATGACCGACTGGGCCATTCATGGCTTGAAACCCAGAGGCAGACAACAAACTGCCATTTCTGATGCCACAAATACTCCCACTGTTGATAATATCTGACTGAGACTAACATTTACTGAGAGTTGGATAATGCTGCATTCAGACAGCATTTCTCAAGTGGAAGTGATGTTAAAAGAAGCTGATGAGACACAGATCTTTACATATTTTATACCCAATACTCATACTGAGCAGGTATATTAATCTCCATGGTTACCACCTTAGTTTGTAATGATATCTGTGGGACTGCAGTAAACCAGAAAATCGAAATTTTGACCGTCACAACTAGATCGGAGAACTCAAACTCGGCTTCATTAGGAGCAAACATGCCAAGATTGTTGAGGTATAGAAAATGAAATGGTTCAGTTTAACAGAAAAAGAAATGTTCTTGTTGCATTGCACATAAACTGTTTCACAAACAAAACACAAAAGTGCAAAAACTACTAGCAAAAATTTGGCTAAAAAATAAAAAGATCTTAGCCCGTGTAGGCCCATACAACCCATCCTCCTAGCATGAAATTGGCTGCACATAAAAACCTAAAATTGCAAATTAACTAAATTGCACTCAGTGACCTCCTTGATTTAGCCATTTCCTCAACTATCATTAAACTCGCCTCTGCTGCTCCACTACATTGAAATTTAGCTTAAAGGAACCTATTCTGATCTAGCTGCACGCCTCTTTTTCTGGGGCTTTTACTCCTCTGTGGCTCCATCTCTCTGCTGGTGTGTGATATCAAAATGAGGCAAATTCTATTATCTGAAACACACACTCTTTACACATTGTAAAGCAGTACTCAGAATACAGGCTGACCTGTAATTGCCTGCCCTCAGCATCAGCTTTCCTTTTTATATGCCATTTCCTGCTAACTAGCTTGTATGCTTGCAGCTGCAATAGAGGTTCGCCAGTTTGGCCACAATTTATTAAGAAACCGAAATGTGCATATCTGCGGGCTTGATTAAAATGAGTGGCCTGCGGGTCTTGAGTTTAACACATGAGTACACTTGAGTGACCAAAGTTATTTAATTAAATCACAAGTTAACTGGTTCAAAATCTCTGTACACCTAAATGTGTAACAGGTAACCCGCTTACAATCCCCATCATCCTCAAATTTAATCGCCTCATTATGTGATTACAAGCACACACATGTTAAGAGTTCACCAGTTACTATTCTCCAAGAAGATGCTTGAATTCTACCTGGTGTGTGTGTGTGTGTGTGTGTGTGTGTGTGTGTGTGTGTGTGTGTGTGTGTGTGTGTGTGTGTGTGTGTGTGTGTGTGTAAGAGTGATTATATGAACATCGTTTTGTGCCTGATGAAGGTCAGTTGAACTGAAACGTTGCGTTTCAGTAAAGCAGTATTCGCAGCTGAGAGACACACTCTTTCCGGCTTGTCCTGAGTCTGCCCCCATGTCTCCTCCCAGTTCGACATGCCTGAAACACCTCGCCTCGGAGCCCCAAACCACCTCAGCTGGCTCCTTTTGATGCAGAAGAATAGCAGCTCTACTATGAGCTCCTCGTTCTTTCTCCAAGGCTGAGCCCACACACCATTCAGAGGAAGCTCATTTCCTCTAAATTCTTTCGGTCTCTACCCACAGCTCGTGACCATGGGTGAGGGTAGGCATGTAGATCAATGGTTAAATTGACAACTTTGCCTTTGCATTTGGCTCGCTCTTTACATCAACAAACCAGCACAGTCTGCATCACTGCAGATGCTACGTGATGACCTCGAGAGACACTGGAACTTGTGCTGAACCCAAAACAGCAATCCAGCTTTTTCCTCCAAGTCCGAATCCACCTAATTAACCCTGGGAGGCCCAGCCAGAACAGGCCGAATGGGTCGATGCTACTGTGAGGCCACAGCGTGGAAGTCAAAAGTTGAGACTTTGGTGGTCCTATACAGGGTACTCAAGTTGACTCATCTCATGCAATAGCAGTTGAGATATTTCAGTGTGAACAAAAGTGGTGGGTTAAATGACCAACAAATCGACAGCATGCCCCGCAGAGCTGGTGCGCCGGCGTGCCTAAAATTGCTGTTGAAAAGTACAAAATTGCCTCATTCAAGAGACCAAATGAAAACTCTCATAAGCATTGTGCTGACATTTAAAACTAACGAGGCACAAATGCACTCTCTGGAGAAAACGGCAGACATTGTTCAGACCCTGCAGACAACTCAGGCTTTGAGGCAAAACTCTGCACTAAAAAAAGAAAAGAAAACCCGCCGACTGTCGTACACCACTGATTTAAAATGGCAGGTGGACTTATACGATCTCAAGAAAGAAAGAAAACAGATTCCTTTCATATTCTGTCTGCCTTGTGTGCAAAATAAGAGGATCCTTATAGAGGTGCGTACTCAGTGTGTAAGAGGCTTTGTGTAGTCAGACTGGAGGGCAGGAAAGCAGGTGATGGGACATTAAAGCACTCGTAAGACCTCACAGTGGTCAGTTATGGGAGCAGCGAGAGCTCCAAACAAGCAGCCCCCGGTGCCTGAAAATCTACTCTCTGCATTGACAAAAGCAGACGATTATGTAAGGCAACCTAAAATATTAGTATGTGGTAACTCTAGTTGCCACGGCAGCAAAGCGCACACACTGTCAGACTTGGCTCTGAAGCGCACACACACAAACTGCTGACATACCCCGAGGGCGGGTTTTGTGCCTTTATTCCTGTTGTCTTTGTGTTACGCATGCACAAGCAGAAGACATGACACTGTAATTGTGTCCTGTGGCCTGTAGCCGTGCGGCCAAGTCAGCAATCATTAGCCCGAGCAGTGAAAAACAGTCCTACGGTATGAAACAGCAACGATTATCATCATTCATGTTATTGAATCGATCTTAATGAAGCTATTCTTTGTGCTACTCCTGAGTACAGATGGCAAACGCCCTCAGAACATCACACATCCAATCAGAGGGGAAGAAATACAGCCAGAACAAAGTTGTGTTGTAAATAAACTGATTTAATTGACACAGAATAAAGAAAAAAGTGCCACTAGTAACCACAGCCTTTGTGAAGGGGGGCATTCTAACACCGGCAGGGGGTAACTCCTGTGGTTGCAAAAAGAAGCCTGGATGTATAGCAGTCTACGAGTTAACTACCTTTGATCTGTGACCTCACTAAAAAATTTCCTGGAGCCAGATTCACTAAGGCGGATTTCCATAGACTTCCATGATGTTTTTACCTGGTCTCTTCTGTTTTTTAGGGAAATTTAGTGTTTATTGAATGGAAACTAGGGAGAGAGCAAAAGGGAATAACATGACAATGAAATGGTCTGGGGCAGAGTCGAACTGATATTTTAAGACCAAAACAGCACCTTCCTGTTTACTAATCTCTTGGGTACGGTCAGAAGAAGCTGCCTTGAGATGAGCGTGCAGGAATAGACTAGTCCAGCACTTGTAAAGTTGAGTTTCTACCAAAATAATAATAATGATAATTTCACACACCGCTGGTCTCCTGCTGGTTAGAGGAACTTTGTTTTTTAAAAAAAGGTTGTGATTGCTTTGGTTGCCATATTCGCCTGTAGTTTGCATAGAAGAGACCGACTTGTCCGCAAACACCAGCTACTCGCTGAGAGGTAGTAAAACTTTGTCAAGTGCAACACAAACGTTCGCCTTCAAAGCAAAAGTTGTGCATCATCAATGTAGCCAAAAGGAGAAAAATGGTCTCTGTTTTCAGTCTCACTTTTGACAGTTTCACTAATACCCGCTGAGCAGTTGGTGAGTGTCTGAAAAGAAAAAAATTATATCGTCTGTGAAAACTACTGACAACCAAAGCAATCACATGGAGGTTTTTGGGACCATTCATCTCTTTGCAACCAATTTCACAGCAACTGTTATCAACCTTCGACAACCACTTGCCAACCAGTAGGAGAGTATACATTTTTCCGTAGCAACTTATTGTTACTGGGGTGGTGTCACCGACTGTGATTGGATATTTAGTAACCAGTTTCACAGTAACTTCAATCAAACTCCAGCAACAACTCACCAACCAGGTAATGGCCATGGTTGCCAACTGGTTTCTAGGTCGGTGTGACTGGGGCCTTATGGGGTAAACGGCAGAAAAAAACATTTAAAATTTCTAACAGTGGATTTGAAAAGTTAATGACTCAGATTTATTTACCCAGGATTTACTGATGTGACAAAAAGGCTACCAGCAACCATTGGACAACTTCCAACAAAGGTTTACTGAGGTAAATTCAGAAAGTTTCTTCTTATCTTTGGATGTTTTGGTCAATCAATTTGACTAGTCGATGTCCAAACCTAAGACTGGTCTAACTCTACCGAAAACACTAAAGCTGCAGACACACTGGAAGAGTTTAGCAGCGACATGGCGACCAGAGTCAACGGACAGCGAATGAGATTCCGCAACTTCAATTTATGGATTTTTCCAACTTTCAGATGAGTGTCTGAAGTGACTACCAATCACAGTGGAAAATTCAGTTTATTGACATGTGACCTGTAAATACATTAGTGGGTTACCTAGGCAACCTGAAATCTCCACAAGTGACAAGCCATTAGCTTCAAAGCGAGGAGCGACAAGTAAATCAATTCCAGCTTCAGAATCTTTATAAAACCAGCCCCGATGAGCTTCTAGGCTTAGGCTTTAGATTCAAGTCTTATTAAATACAACATGCTGTTCATTTTCTATATCATGGCCCCGTAAATTAAAAAACTATGGCAATACAGGATATAATAATAATAATGTATACTTTATTGATCCCCGTGGGGAAATTCCTCTCTGCATTTAACCCATTCACTCAGTGAAGCAGTGGGCAGCCATTGGGTGCCTGGGGAGCAGTGTACCTACCTACCTACTGAGCTATCCCTGCCCCTAATATATACTTCAGGGTGGCGAGTCTCAAACATACAAGTGTGCAGCATCATTCAGTTTCCCAGTCAGATCAACCACTCGCTAATCATATCTAGTATCAAAGATGAAGCAAGATGGCTACGGTGAAAATGCTCAAGGCTTTACTAACTTATGTTACGCTGCCCTAAATCATGACAAAATCAAAGTACCACAGGGTTGAGCTGCATTGTGTAAATGTAGGCGGAAGATTTTGTAAGGAAACAAGAAAACAACAATTATCTGCAGCAAACTGCAGCCAAAAACATCAGAGAGCATCTAATGATCAGTACATGTAGAAGGAACAAGATAAAGGGCAACATGTTTTTGTAGATTTTCTTCCCTGCTTCAGTGCAACACACACACACACACACACACACACACACACACACACACACACACACACACACACACACACACACACACACACACACTTACAAACCCTGCTCATATATCAGCTGGGACGCAGTAGATTCGAGTGTGTAAATCTGCCTGAGCCTCCCGCTCAGCAGTCAACACACGTATCGGACTTCCACTGGAAAAGTAGGTCTGAGGGCGAGAGCTGAGAATTATTAACATGTGAACACACACAAACGCACAGAGGCACAGAGGCACAGAGAGGGAGGCCATGTGTCTGTTTTACAGAGCCGATGTCTGGTCACTGCTCGCCTCGTGACCCGGGTCTGCACTCGGGCCATTTAGATTATTATACAGATGGGTGAACTCGGAGCCAAAACACAGACAGCACATCAGGGTGTTTGTCCACGGGGAAATAAAAGGAGGATATCCACATATTGACTTGTCCCAAACTAGGCAGTTCAAGTTGTATCCGAGTAATAAAAAATAAACGGATGAATGTGAATGCAGAGATAATGAGTCTCCCATGGTTCTCCCTGAAGAGAACCACAATTTCAAAAAAAGCTAAAAATCAGATGTTGTGAAGAAGCAAAACAAAAACGTACTAATTTACATAAAATCTGTAGCTTCCTGTGGTGAAGACTGTAAGTCTCCAAGCTTTGAATTAGACAAACAACTATCTGTACGCACAGAAGCCCCCAAAAACACATCTTTTAAATTACAGCTTAAAGCGGAGACGATCAGTGATGGCCTGGGTAACTGTTTAATTCAGGGCTGTCAATAAAATCCAGTGCTGTTCCTGGTGTGGCTCAAGTCTTACTGTGCAGGATCAGAAAAAGACTGACGAGTTGCTTGAAATATCCCATACATGGAGGTTTTGTGTCTTTATAGATCCGCTGTGATCTGCAAGTTCTCCTTAATGTGAAACTGTAAAAGTTTTTAATCATTTGCTTTGTAAAGGCCTGACTCACTGAAAATAAATGTTTGCAGATGCACTTTTTTATACTAAAACAAAGGAAAATGATGCTTATTTTGAAAGATTACTGTGTACTGGTCTGTATGTGGCCTGTGAACTCAAATTAGTTTAAAAGCCCTCTTTTAAATCTATCATTATGGACCAATCAGCATCTCAAATGTTCAATTCCATCTTTTTCATCACTGTAAAATGAATAACATACAAAAAACCTGCTAATTACAATTAAGCAGAAAAGAACAGATTAGGGTTGTGTGATTGGACAAATGAATCAGCCATCGACTACTGAGATGTTATTGTTTATTTCGCTTCCTTGCTCATCTCTAAAAATTGAACTTAGGCGTTCTGTCTTGCACCTGTAAAGCTGTACAGTGCACTGGCTGAAATGTTCCTCCTTCCCAAATAAAAGATCATGGATCATTTTTGGGGCATTATTTCCCGAGTGGGTGTGCTTCTCTGCAGACAATCATCGGCTGTTAAACTGATGGGAATGTCAGTTTCATGACTAACTGGTCCAAAACGAAATTACTCAACAAACCAAGAGCCGGGTGACATGAAATATTAATGAAATTGAAAGTGGAATAAAAGCTTTTCTGACAAGTGTTGGACTGAGTATAACAAGAGAGAGGGAGCAGGAGTGAAAAGACTATTTACTCCCCTGATGTTGCTTAAAAAGTCTGGACCAAAGCATAGTGCTGACAGACTGATCCACAGAGCCGTGCATTTTTTAAAGGCACAAAACTGATCAAATACCCAATTATATCCACAGATTCAAAGTCAGCAATGACTTTATTTATTACAATTCATCCACAGCATGCAACAATACACCAGCCACACATCAGCTGTACAGGCAGCCGGTGGCCTAGCTGCAAACACCAAACTCACAGATGTTGGCAGGAGACATTAATCTGCTGCTTCCACTGGATGAATGTTCACAAACATTATTTAAAGATTTTAAAATCATTCAATTATCTTTTACAATGAAGATTTCTTTGTTTCCTTGGCAACACAGGACAACAAAAATAAGCAAAGAGAAAGAAAATTGTAGCAGCTATTAACCCAACTGTTATTTTGAACATCTGTATGGGCCCAAATATTACATTTCATGGTGATGATTTAATCTGCTGGACTCGTCCATTGAGCACTGTGACGGTATGCTCTGAATTTCATGCCAATCCATCCATTAGTTGTTGATTCAAGTTTAAAACGCTGAAATAAGGCTAATTTGTCATCGGATTACAGAGGACTGTTTTCATCCAACACATGTTTGACAGAAATCAGACTACAAATGTATACCTGCATATGCGTCTTCATGTGCAGGTATCATTTACAGAGATAAGTAGAAGGCTAACTATAAAAAACTCAACGCCTGTGTGTGAACTCTGGTGTGTTTCCACATCACTTTTCTGTAATCAAAATGAAAGATTAGAAACTAGAGTCAAAGCTCGTAGTGTGCACTTTATATAAAAAAAAAAAAGGAGAGAGAGCGGGGCGGCAAGTGCTTCTCCACCACCCACAGCTCATCTGATGGAGGGACCTTGCCATGGGGAGACGGCAGCCTGGCACAAACACAGGAAATTGCCAAGGGAAACCTTTTCTTCTGCTGCTCCCTCTGCAGAGTAACAAGTTATTTATTCCTGCCTCCGATCCATCAATTTATTTTCCACTAACATGAGCCAGAGGTAGTGCAAAACGAGCAAACTGTAAACACTCTGTCCCCCGTGAATGATGAAATCCTCCCCTCAGCTCGTCAGTGTGACTTGCAAACAACTGAAGTGCAGAGGTAAGACTCATCAATCAACTCAAGGCTGTTTGCAGGAAATGTGAAAGCCCCTCTGACCAGTAAAGATAAGCACTGCACATACATGTTATTAGTCAATGTCAGCAGGGACACAGGAAGCCACTGAGCAATAATGACATCTCACCCTGACAATAAAGATTAATGAGCTGATAACACGTCCTGCTCATACAGTAAATGTTTGGAAACTGGGCCGTGGAATCGAGTTGAATTAATCAACAAATTGAAACAGCAACCATTCTGGTTCAGAATCAGAATCAAGTATGATCAAGCATGAGTTTGGTGATCTGCTCCACAGTGTGATCCGTTTGGCTTTAACATTCACACAATTAAGGTAGCACTATCCTGTGAGGCAAAGTGTCTCAAACCCACCAACACTAATGAGCAGTCTGTATTTTCACATTAATATACCTGTAAAAGTTCTAAGTGAAACCACCTGTGCTCATAGCTTGAATGTGATGTTTTTAGCCGCTCCCACAGAAAGAGCTAAATAAAAGCTGTCTGCATGCAAATAAACTGCTTGTTTAATTTGCCACATACTATCAGCAGCCATCCCCTGCCCTTTCTTTTTCTAGCAGCAATACCTGCAGCATGCCTTGAGATAATATTAAAAGTTGTAAGATCTCTGAGATTACGGTGCTGGGTATAACCCTAATCAAGATAAACTCAGTGTGGTGGTGCCAAAACTGACTGTGGGAAATGATTAAAAAAAAGAAAAAAAAGAAAAAAAAGAAAAGATTTTCTGGTATTTTTTTAAGCAAAATATAAAAAGTAATCACATTAATAAATGACAATAGCTGTTAGCTGCAGTCCCAATGTTCAGCTAACCCATAGTGACTCAAAGATATACTGGCTTCATTGGACTTAAGCATACCTGTTGTTTTTTGCTTACCAGAAAACATCTGGTGAGCAAATTTAACAGACAAGGCTAAATACTGTGAAACAGTTAATCACCAATTAATATACTGAATGAAAGTACATCCTGAAGGAAACTATTTAATTAGTGTCTTGTTTGTTCTCAGAAGAGGATTGTGAGAAGGCCAACACAAATAATTATTTTGGCACTTGTGACTCTCCTTAATAAATCAGTGCTAACAGCAGTGAAGGGTAACACACTATGGCACATTAGTCATCTATTACTCGGCTCCAACCCAGCATGGGGCCGCACAGTGTCTGAACCCGAACACCAGATTAATGTTGGCGTTGAACTGGTAAGAGTTTGAGTGCTGGGGAGGAAATAATTGGATTGTGAGAATCCGGATAAAGAGATTTAGTGGAGGGAGGCGTTTAAAAACCGGTTTCTAAAGACAACTGCAGGGAGGTACAACACATTAACCTCACAATAAAGCAAAATTATCAAATCATCAATACAGCGATGACAGAAAAACTCAGAAAATCTTCCATCCATTTATTTCCTCACCTCTTATCCAGATCACATTCACAGCTACAGCAAATTTGGAATCTGAGTACCCAGAAAAGCCAATCAAGTACAGGGAGAGCATGCAAACTGAACAAAGAATGCCCCCAGCCTGTGGGTTCAAACCCAGGACCTCCTTGCTGTGAAGCCACAAAGCTAACCACTGCACCACTGCCAAATCTCAGCAAATCTTGCTTTGAACCACACAGTTTTCACCTACCACACAAAGAAGCCACGACTGCAGCCCTAACATGTACATTAGTGGAACCATAACCTCACTGTTAGGTATGATGGCATGTTAAAGGGAATATTCTGCTCATTTCCACTTCCATTTCGCTTTTATTGGACTTGACTAAAGTAGCTTTCTATGTTATTTATTCAATACTGGGCTTTGGTGCAGCTCCTCAACCATGAAATGTGCCCTCCACTTCCCTTTAAGGAAGATTTCTTCTGATTCCCTGCCCCTGATGGACGAAAGGTTTGAGCAGCGGGTCCATTGGTACATTTCTTAATAAGTTGGAAGTCAGAAATTTTTTGTTTAGTCCCTGATGAACGTAGAAGGTCAGAGTAGACCACCATGCCCTGAGTTAGCAATCCAAGAAGGTGGCTGAATGTAATCAGTAGTAAAAATTAAACTTTTAATCTGTACTGCCAGCGTCACCAGATACATGCCACCACATCACCGAACTCTTTGTTAGGGGGTAAATACCCATGTTCCATTCCATTGAGAAAACGAGATAATTATATTTTGGACACGCTGGTGTTGCCGTAGATGGAAGTCTAACAGGAATTTTTAGATTTTAATCTGTCTGGTAACTGTTGAAAAAAAGTGAGTCTATCCAGTCAACAGACTAACTGCGGTATCCATAAATAGTCACGGCCAGCTTAACCAAACAGATGATGGCAACTTTTGCAAAAAGTCTGTTTTCTGTCTTTGGTATTTGGCCATGACGTAAGTGTGACACTCTAAAATAACCCTCAAAAATCAAGAACCGGGATCTGTCCATTACACTGACCTACACCTACACTCAGCACAGCACAGAAAGAAAATCAGCAGCTATTTCCATAAACATGGAGATGATGTCAGAAAAAAAACCCCTGTCACTCTGTTACAACAGGCTTGAGAACAACACTGACGAGCTTTCCTGGTTATTTATGACTCCACTTCCTGAGGGCTTCCAGAAAAGCTCGCACACCAGGCCCTAATGCATCATGCTGCCACAGGATGAGGCACAGGTTACACAAACCAGTGCACCTGTGATTGAATTCAAATCCATTCAGCTCTGAAACGCTAAAAAGCAAGGGGAGCTTTTGTGCTGACGAATGACTAAAATCCATTTTGGTACAAATCAAACAGAAATGGGCACAAAGTATTGTTTGCTCTGTATGAATAATAAATTAAACATTCTCACACTGAGTTTCTGCCACTGCTGTGCATCATTTCCATTACCTGGAGGGCTTTTAAAACACTGTATTGTACTGTATAATTTTCACATCATTCTCACATGTTTTTAGAAAAACAGCACTCCAACTCCAACTTTTTTTTTTTTTTAATGTCCTCTGGTGACTTAAATGAAGCTATTTTGCATAATTAATCAGAGGAAGTCACTATATTAAAGTCAGGAACCAAAGGAACATTGTTTTTAATCTGTAAAATTATCACAGCAATATAATGATGAACTTTATTGCCACAAAGCTTTTTGTGCATTAAGGGTTTAGCTTGGTTTTGGTAACTGAACATCCTCTGGGTGTGCTAACTCAGCTACTGCCATTTAAACTGCATTCAGACCACTTAGGGCAATGGAAAAGAAGTTCACCTATGACAAGAAAAAGAGGACAGTTTTAGGCGAAATGAGACCGGGTTGAATATGAATGGGACCGCTGAGCCTTCTGTCTGGAGGGGCTCACCCGTGACTCTGTGACAAGAGAGAGGAGCCTCCTGTGGGGAAGAGGAGCTGGCAGACAGACACACCCCCCGTGGGGGTCCAGAGATTCAACAGAGAATCATCCTGGGATTAAATGAAGAGCACAACAGTCAGAGACCGGATGAGAAAATGAGAAGTGGGGCTGAATACAAACCCAGGGAAGTGATGGAAACAGGGAAACTTAACCTCTCAGGTAAAAACCTTTTAGGAAAACTTGCTATTTTAATAAAACTCATTAAAATACAAATAAAACTGACTTTTATGTCAAAAATTATGATTCAAAACAATAAATCTGCATTTCACGTCTATTTTATCATCTGTTGTGTGATGTGAGTTTTGCATATGTTTGTCACACTGTGACCAGAAACTGGAGATTTCCAGCTCCATATTTTAAGTAGCTTTCAATTATTATCTTATTTCCCTGATATTGAGCCTCAGCACAGCTGGTTTAACTCCTTTCCATTAAAGACAGCTTTCTCTTTATCGCCTGTGGCAGCCAAACACAAGATTTGGGGGCATTTTCACACCTACAGTTCCTTTCCTCTGGTCAGAAACAGCTTCAGGGTATTTCTGTAGTTTTGTTTCTTTCTGCACACATAAAACTTAAAGAAATCCAAAATCACTACAAACCCACATGAGAAAATTTAGTCTGGTCATCTGTCTGACCAGATGTTCTCAGGCTAAATCCCAGAATGCAACGCATGCTTGGCAAAGGGAAAGCATGTAGCTCAAACTGGCTGCATACACCTGATAACTTGGTCGGATCGAGGTCAGATCACCGCAAAACGAACCGTGAACTGGAGTTCGTTTGGAACCGGACTGAGACAGCTTTCTCTAAAGGATCCTGGCACGGTTGTTTTGGTCTGCATCTAATTGTGATTATAATATCCACATGTGCACAAAGGAACCGCACCGACGGGAAAAACGATCCAGAGTTCGATTTATACTAAACGGCATAGGTGTGAAAACATCCTGAGAAGCAGGTGGATGGGAATGACAATAAAACTTTAATATTTTTACCTAAATATATATTATTAATTTTGCAGTTTGTGCATTTATTTTATACACTACTGCAACACTGATACTGCTACTAATGCACTTGTACCCTTTCATCACAGTGATACTTCAGTAGTTAATATTTTATCCTTTTAGAGCCATTGCCTTCTGTTTCAAATGTCTTGCACCATCTTTTCAACAATGAGAAAGGTGTGTACGCACAGCCGGAGCTGTGCGCCTCAGATGATCATATTAGGCATATCTGCTGTCAATGACATCACACAGGGCTGAGAGTAGAAAAAAAAATGAAAACCAAGTGTTTAGAGCTGTGTGAAGCCTGAGCTTTTGGTAGAATAATCCTCTACACAGGCAAAGCTGAGATGATTTGGACGTGTGCAGAGGAGGCATAGTGGATGCTCTTCCTGTGAAAAAGACCTCAGAGAGGATTCATGGATGTAGTGAAGGAGGAGATGCAGAGGGCTGGTGTGACAGAGGAGGATCCTGGGATAGGATGAGATGGAAGTAGATGATCTGCTGTGTTAATCCTAGAGGGAGCAGCCATAAGAAGGACTACAGAAGAAGACTACAGCTTCTTCAGACTACAGATTCTTTCCTTTTTTTATTTATAAAATATCACAAAGTAGAGAAAATGTTGCCCTTAATCTTATAAAACCCACCCAGCAGAAATCCATATAGATTTGTTTTATAACTGATCTAATATTCACGTTTGAGATGACTTTATACTAATTTCCACCACACTGCAGAAAAACTTGGTATATTGGAGCTTTATTGGTATATTGGAGCTTTATTGGTATATTGGAGCTGTAATTGGACCTGCTGCTCTGAAACTGCAAAAGTTTATCATGTTCCCTCGTTTGCTCGTGACCTCCTCTGAATCAAGAGTGTGTGAATATATAAAGTGCATGAATGTACATATGCTTAGATATGTATATTTATATAAAGTTTTATTATCAGCGATGTGTAATATACATAAACTTTTTACTTTCTGTTTAATGTGTCGGTGACTCAGACAGAGAAACAGAGGTCCAACCTTTGCTCTCCAACCTTCAGGTAATCGCACACACACACACACACACACACACACACACACACACACACACACACACACACACACACGTATTTAGGTCAGACTTAAGGTGGGGCTGAGGGCAAGTAAACAGTTTGCCTCAATAAAACGCAGCAGTAACTGAAGCCTGACTTCAAGTCCTAACAGGCTACTCTCTGCACCACCCACAGACGCACTGCGCTCGTGGCAGGCAGAACAGGACACGTCCAGGTTACATTAGCTCCACAGTATTTGAGAAATATGAAACATCCATAACATGTTATCACATTATACCATCTTCCTCACTTCATTTGTGATTGACTACAATTGCTCATTTCTCTTACAGCTTTTATATCAAACTTAATTCTGCTTTTTTGATTCAACAGCACTTTAATGGAGTGCTGTGCCATCCCCGTCTCAACCTCTTTTGAACGGAAAATCCATGCACTTGAAAGAAATCAGTGAGACTGTGATGAAGGGAATCAGTGGAAAGCATCCTCACCCACTTGTGGTAGCAGTGCAATTGATTTTTGAGTACACGTATCAGGATGAATGCACGTGTGATGGATGGATGTGACATCTGATTGACACACTGAGAGAAGGGCAACGGCAATCAAAAACAAGCAATGACTGAAAGATTATTTGGCCTCTGTTTTGTTTTATATTCCCTCTAAAGCTAGTGCTTGCAGCTTATGGAAGATAATTTTCTTATGTAATCTAGATAAACATACAACAACAGTGGGTGTGACTCCTGACTGACCAGAGGTCTGACAGTAACAAAAAGATTTCTAAAGTTCACTTAGAAAGTTCACAGCTCTCTGAATACTTCTGCTGCGAGTTAAAGCAAGCTGGCTCCTAACAGAGCAGTTTCTCAGACTTGGATGTCCATACAGTGCCACGGCCCTGCAATAGCCTCAAGAGACTAATTAAGAAATTACAGATGGGGGGACAGAGCACAGAGGGCACATCTGAATGAGTCAGAGTGGCCGAGACGTCCTGCTCTCATCCTCTCCTTATTTATTCCCCTTTACGCTCTGCGCAAATTTAAACCATGATCAGCTGAGATGATCCCAAGGGAAAGGTTGCTGTAGATAGGCTTACCGCATGCAGTCAAACCTATTTAAGCAATGGAAAGCAGTTCTTCAGGGGTCATATGCTCAGGATAAACAACAATAAATACGACTAAGAGGACGGAGCAAGCCCATGAAGCCTAATGCTTTACTTTCATTTTCAATTTGCACATTAGAAACTGAGCAGTGAAGCCAGAAGATTTTAGTCAACTAGCTAATAACACGCTGCTTTTGAGCTCTACTTCTCTAACAGTCTGTTTCAGTGTTTTAAAATCAGCCAATAGAAGCGCTACAACACCTTCACCTGCTGACACATCAGTATTTTAAACATACACGAATGCAGATTTTTATCTGATGTTACAGAATCAGGATTTCAGAGCTGAGTGCAAAGCGATGTGTTTATTTTGATACATTTATCTTCTAATCGGTCTTTGAGCTGTTTTTCTAGAAATTCTGTTGACATGCCAAAAGTCCGTGTTTAACCTCTAAACATCTGTGAGATCACAGCTGCCAGGGTTAGGTTAGTGAAAATACCTCCCTGACTCTCCCAGTTTCAGTCAACTGACCTGAAACAGTTTCAAGGTGAGAGTCAGCACATGTCACTGGGCCTGAAAGGACAGCGAAAACACAAGATCCAGATGAAACTTGAGTAGAGAGCCACTCCAGGCTCTGTAAGTTAAAGTCAGAGCGCTCCCAGGATACTAGAGGGACACATAACGATTTTTTCCCCTTACCCCGAATAATTAACTCCATAATTCAGTCATTATAATACATCAAATATTTTCGAATCATTACACACAAACTCTAAGTTTACAATCAACATTTATAAATTAAAATTATAATCAATGTATCGTGCCTTTCAAATTGATTTTGAATCATTGAACAATAAACAGGATGCTACAGATGGCGTGTGCATTGTCTTCGTTTCACATTTCCAACATTCCATTCCTCAGGCGAGGTGGGGTGACCTGCCGAGATAGCCTTTCTCACACTACCCTTAAATCCAGAGAGGTGATCTGGTGACTGCTACGAGATGTCGATAGGTAAAAGGTTAAGCATTCTCATAAACTCCAGACACAAAGCAGAGCCAAGTCTTAAAGGAATAAGCTTTGCTGATGTTGACACTGGATCGTCACGTGCCTGATCACAGCACTAAAGCAAAGATTATCCTTTTGACAATCCGCCGAATTATCGAGGAGAATTCTAAAAACTCAAAAATCTCACCTGCTTGTAGCATTAGATGTCAGGCTGATCACCATTAAAAATAAAGAACTCATGAATAAATTGTGAAAAATGTCACGCTGACTGAGCGACCGACCTCGCCCTCACCGCAGAAGCTGAACCACTCACATGTCTAAAAAACATGTTCCACTTTCTGTTCCGCTATGTGCTTTTAAACATTCAGGCCACATACTGCAAAAACCTTTTTGCCTCCACATGCTAAGAGGATGCTTCTACTTGTCTGCAGCCTGAGATGGATAAGAGCCCACGGCAGCCTTTCATAACACAATCTGTGCATTTTAGAGCATGAAGATGAAAATGTCTCAGCAGAAGAGCACACGTGGCTTACTCTGAAGTCACACTGGATAGTGGGACTCTTTTCAGCAATTTGGTGTTAAGTGCTTGATGCAATTACACTAATGTCTGTGCTAATGATATGTGATGATGATGTGCTATATTTAGGGAGGCACACTGAAGTTCACTTTACTTTACTTGCATTTCATTTGGATCATTTCCCACAATTCAAGGGAACATTAAGCCTCAGCTGGCAGTTCACTGTGGTTCAAGCTGTGATAAACTTCTGAGAGGTGATGATGTGTTCCCTCTGAGATGATGTAGTCCAACACCGATCTGCTAAAAAGCTAAGGAAATAAAGTGAATCAATAAATCACACCCGCAGATTGAAAATGAGAGTAACTGGATGGATTTTTGAGCTACAAATCAATAAACAGTTGGCAACTTGTTTACTATCACGGGGGCTCGGCATTCGCTAATGATTCGGTAACATTACATTTATAGCAACAACCCACATAAGTAAATCTTCAGCTTAGAACAAAAAATGACCTACTGTATCTGAGAAAACTGGTTTATGGGTGAGTGGGAAAGCCTCAGCGCAGCCTGATCCATGTATATGTTTGTATACAACCTGCTCTACCCATCCATATACAAGTTTGAGACTCAATGGGTGGAAAAAGAGGTGAAAAAAAAAAACTTGTAATCCCCCCTCCTGTTCTCTCTCCTGTCCTCTTGTAATCTGAGATTTTAATCTGCTTTCCATAGTAAAGATTATCCAGCAGCTCCCGTTTAGACGGCGGCCTCACACGCTCCGCAGAAAACAGAGCGGGGTGAGGACCCAGATGTGCAAGGCTATAATCCTGAGAAAAAGACAAAAATAGTTTGTTTCTTTTTAAAAAAAAAAAAAAGGACAGATTTAAAGGGCGAGGAAGAGCAAGTGATGAAGACAGAAAGTGGCAGACGAGGAATCAGTGAGAAGGAGAGAGAAACCCTTTCTGCCGAAACAAGCTGAGGTCAGTGTTTGAACTCCACAGGTGGACCATCGGAATCAGATTAGGGCTTCAAAAGAGTGCTCACAAGTTAAGGTCAGAGTATATCATGCAGCCTTTAAGGGAACATTGGCCCATTTTTAAATTTTAATCGCACTGCACAGGTTGCAACGGTGACCTGTATTCACAAAATGATCAGCCACAGCAGCAGAGTTAACCATAACAGGCTTGGTCAAATTCAGACCCTTCATGAATAAATCATATACATAGTGCACGGCTTGTCCTGCATGGAGACATTTTAGTACCAGTCTACCAGTACCAGTTTAAACCAGTCTTCTTAACAGCTTTAATTTGATAGAGTCAGAAATAACAGAGTTATAGAAACCTTGTGCCTTAAATTTATGAGAATCAAACAAAAGACAAAGTATGAATTCAACCTTTCCATCATATTTTTATCCTTCTCAATAATAAGGCAGGAAAATATCCAGAAACTGCAAAAACATGGGTGAAAATGTATTCCTTTTAAAGATCAGATTATAACCGATTATGGAGTTTTAAGGTTATTCATGTCTAGTAGATGAAAGGAAAAGGTAATGTTGGTAATAAATTGCCACAACGAGGATCCTCAGTCATTCTTTCTGAAGGCATCAGAGCAGCTAACACATTTCTAACATACTGAAAATCCAACCACCAAACTAAAACAGAAGCCAGGTGTTTTCTTCCAAGGCAAAAAGTTATGGATTATGGATTTAGCAGGGTCTGGGCTCATAAGTCTGGTTCTTTCAGGCTTTCTGTTATGGTCAAGAAGCAAACATCTTATTTCGTTATTTTCCTCTCAAGCTTTCCTGTCCAGCAGGCCATCCACCACCTAGCTGAAACGGCAAATTTCCTCCTTCACATATTGCAATTAAGTTGCACAATCACGGCACATACCGTCAACTACAGCTTTCCATCGAAATCCTCCTTCTGTTAAAAGCCACATTACTAAAAGAACAAGCCAGGCAAGTTTAAAACTGTACATGTGGGTTTGTAGATCCAGATGAACTCCTTAACTGTTCCTTTCCTCAGGCTTCCTCCTCCCAGTTTTCTCTGCAGGAGAATCTCCAAATCTCACATGAGTGACGTTTATATCACACTCATTAAAACTAGTTTGTCATCTTTGGTGCTTTGAAACTCTGTGGCATCTTTCCAGTTATTTTAAAAGGGCAAATAATAGAAAGACCAGGACCTCAAAGTTGCACCAAGTTCAATCAGTTTAATGTCAAAGTGCTCAAAGACTTTCTTAGTTTTAACTTAATGAGTAAATATGGGAATGTCAGTGTGCAGCAGACTAAAAACAGCCATTTATACTCTGACGCTGCCCGTTTCAGTCAGTGACGCACACACTGTCAGTTTGGCTGATTATTTTTTCATGACTCTCTACAGCTCACCCCAGACAGTGTATGTTAAGAACAGCTTAAAGTCTCCTTTAGCATCTAAAAACGAGAGAAAGAACAATGTTTTTGCACTGCAGCCAGACAGCAGCATCGCCACTAGCTGTGATGATGAAGCTCATCGTTAATGCCAACAAGAACAAGTGCTGCTGTGAGACATCACTTAAATCTGTTAAGCTTTGTTGGGCCAAGTATAAATGCAAACCAAAGGGCGACTGGAGAAAGTCTTTATCTGGAAAATAATAGAAGCAAAACCCAGAAAAGAACAGGAAATCAATATCTTTATTTCCACTAGGGTTAAAAAATGAATCCAGTGCTGAAGTACCAAAACCAACAGATGCTATCCCAGCTCCAAACACAAGCCAGTCCCCATAGACTCTCATGTTAAAATGCCCGGCTTTAACTGTGAGAATAACCCATGAGTTTTGATCTCTATTGCTAATTTCACCCTTTAAGACGACTGTACAGGGGTAATTTTTATCATAACCGATCCATTTAAATACTGATAATCCCTGAAGTTGGGGTGGTAGCTACTTCACTCTCTGGTAACAGAATACCAATGACAGTGATAATAGCATGAATTTCATTCATAGAAAAGTGGCATTCCCTTTCTTAACCTTTTAACACCCAACATGTTAAATATTACTACCAATCTGAATCCTACTGGTTCGAACCCTGGCTCCTCTAGTCTGCACAAAAGCCCTATATCAGTAACTGTCCATTTAAATTTTAGGTAACTGAGACTCATTATGAGGAGCTCATGGAGAGATGCAAACTATACAAATTATTGTGTATTCAAATACCAACCATATCAAGGAAAGAGTTCAGTTACAGTCCACTCATCCAAAGGCCGATGCTCCATTTCTGGATGCCTCATTAAGAATGTTCTTCTGCATTTTAAACTCACACGCAGCAAAGTCTCTAACATACTCAAAAGAGCCGAGTACACCAAGATGTTGGCAGCAGTTCAAACCAGAGCCGTGGTGATACAACTCATCCTGCATAGTAGCCTTCAAAGGTGTCCACACATTCTGAATGCGTTGGCATACAACAACATGCAAACACCACCCCGACCGTGAATTACATAAGAACTGGCAGGTGAGTGGGGCAGAGACTCCACGGAAATAACTATGACTTTATTTACACACTGTGGAGCGTGTTTCACCAAGGCAGCAGGTCACACTTTGTTTTCATTGTGGCTTGTTCCAAATGCAATCAGCATTTTAACGCTAAAAACAATAGCGTTTATACTTATTCATCTGAATCAACTAATCACTCAAACATCCATTTTTTAAAAATAATATATTTTCAAGTTGATGTTGTTAAATAAACTTTGATGTGACCAGATTTCCTCAGTGCACCATTTCAGGAGACTATAGCTTGCAGAATTATTAATCGTCACTTACTGGTTACCACAGAGAACAGGGCAGCCACACATCTTTACAACTTGCAAGACCACCTGAATTCTGATGTAAACCACCCCCCTGTGAGCGTTTCTATACTTCAGACCAATATCCTGTTCCTTTCTTCATACAGACTAGGTACTTTCGAATCATTTGCGTACAGCTCAGCTTACTGACCATCACGTGACTCTAGACACAAGCAAATATAATAAAAACAAATGCCAGAGGCAGACTTTGAGGCCACTTATGTTGTAGAGCTAGGTTGGATTCTTTCAGCACCTTTGCAATAGAAATTGAGACACCTTACATAACAATCACAACAACACCAACATGAACAGATGTAGATCATGTCTTCAAATTGCTTGCACTGTCAGTCCAAAATGAAAAAAATAATGAAATTTGAATAATCTATAAGAAAAATAACCCATAAATCCCTAAAACTGGAAGCTTTGCCTAAATAAATACTGATTTTTGCTCTTGTACATATGACAGTGTGGCAGAGTGCTGAACAAATACTCCACAACTTCTGAGCAGAAACCAGGCCACACAGGACCACATTAATGCAAGACTACACCGAATAATGATTTTTATTATCAATGAATCTGCTGATTAATTGGTGACGTTCAACTCACCTCGGAACAGTAACAATTTTCTGCCAAGAAAAAACATTGTATCAAATGTAGATGGAGAGCTGAAATTGTTATTCAAAAATATCAGCAGATAAACATTTAATGTTCAACCATTTTTTTTGTCCAGACAACAACTCAAAAGCCCCAAAACAGTGAATGTGCAACAATATATAACAAAAACAATAGGAGAGAGGCCAGAATCAGCTAAAACGTAACAATCCAACAACAGCAATCATCACAATGTGCACAATTATTTCTTCACAGTAGAAACATATAGCTACACCATGTAGTGTTACATTACTGCAGGACTACAACGGGCACAAAGGCAAACAGCTACTTTGATTAATCTCTTAATAATCACACAATTGACCAGAACCCGTGAAGCTGCAAGTGTTCCTGACCACATGCAGTTTTTAGAAAATTCCACAGCTGTTGTAATTTCCCCTCTGTACACCAACACAGTGGGTTTTAAATCAAACAATCTAGAAGTGATTGAAGTGCCGACTGTCAGCTTTAATTTAAGAGGAGTGTTACGATAATAGTTTACAAATTACATTTGGGTTTTTTCAGAGTAACTGGAATCATTTTAAACATCAGGATCGTTTTTAACTGTTGCATGAAAATCATTTTAATTTTGACGTTTTATTGATAATTCAGGTATTTAAAAATAACAGGAACATTGTGGGGAAAGAAAAATCACACTTTTTTACAGTGTAGGACCAGTGAACATGTACTCACTGTCCACATATTTATGGATCTCACTCTATTTCTGACTGAGCTATCACCACAGCCCACTGTAATGAGGCAGGCAGCATGCTGTCCTCACTTGAAGAGATTGAAAACTAAAATGTTGGACAGGCTGAGCCAAATTTAAGTAGACAGCTAAATGCATGTTCTAACAGAGTGGAAAACCTGGCAGTGAATCGGCTTCATGTGATATGATTAATGAGGGAAAAGCCGTGTGCGTGTGTGTGAAACCAACACAGGACCTCTTTGATGGGTGCAGCATTTGTGTGTTAGCTAATCCACACCGTGTTACTCACACACCCGGCATCACTGCTGGTGTGTGTGTCTATTCACTGTCGGCTTAGCCCACTCAATCCCTAATCCAGCAGCACAGAGAGGGAGAGACGAAGGCAGGGAGATAGATCTGTGTACCTACATGTGAAAAGTCTTGATAATTTTCTCTCTTCTTATCAACTTTAAGCGCCATTTATTCATTCATACAGCAAAAAGACGGAAGCAGATTCCACCAGTTGCCCTGACAACAGACGCAACCGATTATAGCCGGCCTCGCACCTCGCCAGTGAAGCGAGTCAAAGGCGAAAACCATCATTCAGCTCTCATTCAGCAACACTCACCCCTCCCATTTTCTTCTCTATCTCTCTCAATGGCCAAACAATGGCCTGGGCTCAGCACGGATCATCACTGTGATTTATGGTGCTAACGGGACACTTTGTGTGTCTGCTGGTCATAAAAGCAGGCTTTCAGAAAAAAACCAAAAAAAACCCACAGGTCTCAGAGCTAGAGCAACAAAAATACAAGGTCTGGTCAGAGCTTTTGCATTAAATCAGGTGCTATGACGAGCAGGGAAAAATCCATAAACACTCAAGAACAACAACTCATACCCTCTATTTTCTATTTCAGAGAATAAGATCACATCTGTCACAGTAGTTGAAGCAGGAACAATCTTGCAGACAGAGAAAAAGTGGTGTTTATAGCACTTCTGCCAGCATATTACAACCTGTAGGATCACCTAAGCATGTGGGATAAACAAACGTTATAACATCTGCTGCTGTCCCTGGTAAAGGATGGAAATAAAATCCCTGTTGTCTATCTCTCTCTCTAGATACCCGCTGTGTATGCAGAGATGTACCTGGGCCAACACACCTCTGCTATTCCCTCAGTGCAATTAATGTTACAGCAGACCAAGAGACCACTGTGCTGAAACTGGAGGAGCTAAATATCTTTGAGGACACCTGTAACTGCTACCAGATCAGACACGTCAGCGTGAAAGTATGAATAAAAGTAAAAGGAGGAAAACAAATTGCAGTGAGCGCTCAACGCTACAGAGATGGCTCACATTTTTTATTATTAAAGCGGTGGCAACAGTCTGTCACACACTCAGGGAGTTCTTTTTATGGTTTAATAAAGAGAAACAAGTGAGAGGACAATAATAATGTATGGATTCAATCACTCAGGCTGGAGAACTTCAGGAGAATAAATATAAAAATATATATTTTGTTCTGTTATGTGTCAGCCAGCAGATATTGAGCTAAATCCCCAGAGATGGATCTAACGAATGCCACGCTCGTTACAGCTGACTGATTTATGGAATCTTTTTCTATTAATCAATTTAAAAAAAAAAAAAAAAAATGCGGAAGGCTGCTGCTACAGGTTGGTGTAGAATCAGCAGTAATGTGGCTACTGGACCAGACTGTTGAGGTGAAAGCATTCGATTTAAAGGTTCATCTACATTCCAGCCCTCTCCTACGGTCATGAGCTGTGGGCAGTGACCGAAAGAATGAGATTGCTTGGCTCTGTGATAAGCTGAAGAGTTTAGTCATCCACAGGGAGCTTGGACTGGAGCCATTGCTCCCTAGCATCAGAATAAATCAGCTGAGGTGCTTCGGCCATCTGATCAGGATGCCCCCAGAGTGACTTCCTTTGGAGGTTTCTGAGGCACATCCACCTGGGAGAAGACCACAGAGCAGACCCAGAACTGGGACAAGGGTTAATATATCTTACTCAGGAAGAACTGGGAAAATTAATATCCTGCTTATGCTGATTTAACCGTGATCCCACTGCGATAAGTGGAAGATGAATGGATGTAGTCCTAAAGCCAAAGATAGTATAGCCAAGTAAAAAAAGAAAATGCTTGCTAGGTGTCTGTGATAAACGACGCAACCATTAGCTGATTAATTGGTTAGTTGGTCCCTGGAGAATAAATTTTGATTAAACTGATTAAATAAAAGTTACTTTTTTATTAAAATTGCCCATTTCAGTCACTAAATAATCATAATTTCATCATTTCTTCAACTATTAGAAAATATGATTGACTTATTGTATTCTATAAACCATTTCCTGCTATCTTTTTTTAGGTCAAACCAACAAATTATAGGCTACAATGGTAAATATTAAACGTAAACATTGGTTGCTCCCTTGAACTGATTTCTGTCCATCAGATTTAAGGCTTAAACAAAAAAAAACTGTACTCCAAGGAATATGTACAAGTCTTGAGAATGACTGGAAACATTTAAATGAAGAAAAAACTGCATGTTAAAAAGGATATATTTCTCATTAAATCTGGCGTAAACTATCTTTTCTTTGGTGTGCAGTCATCCAGCACTCAAGGGAAAGGTCTATGCATGACGCGTTTCCAAACCAAAATAAACCAAATGCATGAACAAACTTGATTTAACTGTTGGGAGACCTGTCATATTTTTAGCAATAGTAAATAAATACCTGCTGTGCCTGTGCCAAAAAATGTGGAGTTAAACCTTGAGGAAGACAATCCCCTTCTCTTTGCAGACATGAGAAAAAGAAGACTTGTAAACAAACGCTGCCTACAGGGAATACTGTCAGGAGCTCGGAGAAGGAAACACACCTTATCCCCTTCCTCTGGATCAAAGACACAAACGTCCAACATGAAGAGGAAGAAATATCTCCCTTTGAAAGTGATCTTGTGAGCAAAAGCTACTTGATGCAATAATCATAAACCTCTGTGCTTTTTCTTCTTGCTGTATTACAGTTAGACGTGAAACTGTGAAAAGATAAATCCAAAAATTTAAGTCAAGTGACCAAAGAATAAAGAAATATTTAAATCTAAAAACAAAAAGTTGAAAAGACAAAATTATCTGTGCAAATACTAGTGACGCGGGCGAAGAAGGAAAGGTGTTATTGAGGGAAATCGTGCAAGCTTCAGTGTTCAGACACTATACTCTTCAGCTACTAAGTGGAAAAATGTGCTTGAGGAAAGTGAATGAATATAACCTGTTAAGGAGCCTTAGGGAAAGGCTGTAAACTACGTCTGCGCCAGGCTGGATGTGAGGCATCGCTGGAAAGATGCTCAGTCGATCACAAGTATCTCCTGACTGTTGTAAAATATAGGATAACAAGCGAGGATGTGGCGGTTTGCCTCCAGTCGCTGAACAGCTCACGAAAGGTGTCATGGGCTGAAAAATGCCTCGGTGTACCTGTGTACCACAGAGACTAGCTCCACAGTTGTGTATATGGGTGTCAGCTGGCCCCCAAAAAAGAAAAAAAAATGGTGTTACCATTTTTTAGCTCTTTAACCAATCAAATTAAACCAAACTGAATAAGAAAACAGTGTCGCCTCTACACCTGTGAAAGTCATGGCTGTATAAAAGGCGAAGAAACTCATTTTATGTTAACAAGTGGCAACTTTGTGGGCCCGAAAAACCAAGCAAGGCAATCACCAAACACTCCGATTTTACAATGTTTAACTTTAGAGCAGGACAAAACATGTTTACAGCCCTCTACAAAAAAAAAAAAAGAAGCTTTGACCTGTATGCATTGAGCCCTCCTTCATAACTACTCTACTGTGAGTGAATTTTTTTTAATCCATTCTCATCCATTTGGATACTAGCAAGGTTGTATCAGCAGAGCAAGCCATAGCCAACCAGCATCTGCAGGAGAGTGATCTCACAAAAAACTCTTCTGTGAGGTACAAGTCACCAAGAAGCCTGAGCGTCAGTTTTGGTGAGTACTCAGTCATCTTGTTAGACTGTCTACCAAAAATACTCACTACACAAATTCTACTCACACTACATTTAAATTAAACCCATCTGCCACATTCTAGCAGACCTGCAAGGTGTATTTACTTTCTGCACAGACAACCAGACCAGTTAAATGCTCGGCAAATGATCTTGCTCTCTTAGCTGCTGTTCAGTCGAGCCATTTGTGCCGCTTTTTCAATGTGTATGGAAATCATTTGGCAAAGTTGGAAAAATATTTATAAATCTGATCTTCCCAAATCCTAACTCATAAGCAAAACATCTTAAAACAAACCCTTCTTTCAGACTGTGCTAAACCCAAACACAAGCTATGAAATGGTACGAAGGTATTCGGTTGCATTCAAACCACACATCTAAATATTGTCAATAACATGGCGACAATGACTTTGAGGCTTCAAATGCAGGGTGGGTGTAGTCATTGTGGCCACAACCAGCTTTCACATACAGTCGATGGCTGTCACACAGATCTTAACATACAAGTCAGCTTGATGTTTTTGTAAAGGACTTCACAAACTGAATCATGGAGGAATGTTTTTTCATGTCATAACATGTAGTCACAGGTTAAGGATTAGGAGGATTAGCACTGCAATCAAGTCAGCGCGGCATGTAGATAGCACTGTATGGTCATTCTACCCTCCCTCTGACAGGATGCCCCTGTCATTGAGGAATTTAAATGCACTTCCGAACAACAATAATTTCCATTTAGGTTCTTATCTACACCACGAGATTTGTATATAATGGCAACACGTAATGACTTTACCTGAAATCAGTAAAACTGCAGACAGACCTGACAAACGTGCTCCACCACTAACTTCGTCTGTGGGCATGTATACTCTATCCTATTCCTTTAAAAACTGTCAACATTATGTGTCCAGATAATAAAACAATGCTGAAAGGATTTAAAACAGGGGTGTCAAACCCACAGTTTGGAGGCTAGAATTGAGCTGCCGAAGGGTTCGGTGCAGCCACTTTAATATTTAAAGAAAAATGCACTAATTTCCTGCAAAAGGATAGAAAATTAAAAGTATTTTTACATCTCAGACAAGCTGCTTGAATAATAAAGATTTAAAATACTATAAGTGAAGATTCTGTGACTTTTTACTGTGCACTAATAATTGCCATGTAATTACAGCCGACTCAATGAATGTATATTAGTGAGACAGATTGATGACATCTCAGGTAGTTCTACCCGAGGCTTGCTCATTTCCTTTAACAGGAAATATTACCTTCTGTTGCTCCGACTTTGCTGCTAGTCCAATTTTAATTTCAGTAAGGTTTCCAGTAACTATTGAAACAAGACTAACCTGATTAAAAACAGTTACAGTTCAATCATTCTCTCACTTTTGCCTTTCGGCCTCCAGGTTGCGGAAAACAGAAATCAACCTAACTGAACAGATACGTTTCTTCTTCTTTTCCAAAGTTTGTGAGTAATCATGTTAAATAATCAAGATCTCACTATTGACCAAAGTAACTGACGATTGATGTGAAGAACATGTGAACATATTTTATTTAACCGCGATAATCCCAAATTCCCCTCTAAGCTAAAGAAGGATACTTCCTTTTATCCCAATAACCCTTAAAGTGACTGATTTCAGATCAGATGCTGTTTTGAGTATTAATCACCTGCCTTTCCTGTCTCTTTAGGGGCTACAGGCTTCATATCAGACTCATAAATAATGGAGAAGAACATGAAAAAAAAGGCTCAGAGAATCTCCTTTCTTCCATATTCACACACTTATTACGAGTCTACATTGAAGCTGTACTGACTTTCATCATATTCCACAAAAATCTACCGTGTGACTCTCTAGTGACTGAGTTTTCCAGCTGGGCCAGATTTTTTAGAAAGGTTTTACAGTTTTGGCTTTTGGATAGGGTAGATAACATTAAGGGTAAAGACTCAGGGAGTATTACATTGCATGAGATGTTTCAGGCTATAATGCAGAGAAAAGAAAGCATGTGGGTTAGATCCTATTTCTGCTTAACTGCTTTCCTTTTTGTTTGTCCAGCAGTTTGGCGCACGCCTCATTGCCAGATTGTGATGATTATTAAAGGTAAAAGCTGGTAAAAGCAGGCAGTCTTGATAATTATAGGCCTATAGCTTCACCCAGCAGACTTCAAGACGGTTGTGTGTAGCTACAAGAGTTAAAACTTTAAAAGCAACATGAAGAAATCCAATGCATGCTGAATGCTTCTGAAAATAAATCTTTGTGGGTTTATTGAGTATGATTTAGAATCCCGCTACCAGTTCCAGCTGAGGAAACGCTGGTACAGATGTGTTTCAATTTAAATTCATAAGTATGAATTCATAAGAGGCCATCAAAACAATGGATAAAATAAATAAAAACTTCAGCTTCCAATTTAGCTGATCTCTCTATAAGACATATACAGATATTTTGACAGTAGTTTCTTTAGATCGTGGTGATAGTTTAAATCAAAAACAAAAAACAAAAACAGGAATGTATCTTTTTTACACAAGTTATTATGTAGGGCTTTAACTAGTATGGACCTATTTGAGTACAAATTGAATTGTATGTGAGTTTGACACCCCTACAATAAACGAAAGGTTTCATCTACTCAAGCATAAAATACATTTGTGTTTATCAAATAGCCATAAACAACGGAAAATTGACAGACTAGTTTTCCCACTGGTATGCATCATGTCTGGATCAATAAAAACATCCTGTAGTGGAGTCAAAATTGCTTTAAAATTTTATTACAATAAGCTCCGTTCATCTGAACCAAACTCCATTAAGAAATCTGTGAATTTAACGCTCCCTAACATATCGTCAATATGATCAATAATCAATTTTTTAAAAAGGTAAACATTTCGGAAAATAATCGATTAAAGTATCAGACTAGTGCCGAATTCAAGAAAAGCTCCAAATGTTAAATAATGAGTGTGTAAATATTTTGTTTATGTACAGGATACACACAAATTCCAACAAGCAGGGGAAAAACGGGATTTTCTAAATGAAGTGTGACAAGGCACGTGAACACAATACGTGACGGGACTAGTCGGCGAAAAGCTGACTGACAGCTGTTGGAAAGAGGAGGAACGCCAATTCATCCCAATGACAGAAACTCGACGGTTATAAATAACTTATAAACTCTGGGGTGGAGATTTAGGCGGTCAGACAGCAAATCCGACAGTTTCACAGACGTTAGCTCGCTAACTGACTTCGTATTAGCAGAAAGGACATATTTACCATTTTACCGCCGCTGATTTGAGCGTATCCCTACTTCCAAACTTTTCTCCCCAGCAGCAGAGCCAGCTCCGGACATAATCTTCGGGCTCACACTGGCTCCCCTGTGCCGTTTCTCTCCGTGTGAAAATTAACCGTTAACACCGTCTGTGAACCACATGCCATCGGGGTTCCCTCGTCCACTTGATGCTGCTGCTGGAAGCCAACCAACGGCTACAAGCAACGGTGTGGTCCCCTCTCCTAACCAGCCCGCCGCGATAATCTTCCTAAAACCGGCGAGCAGTGGACACACAGCGTGTAACTACGCCCCGCCCACCTTTTTTACACAGAGGGAGGGGCTGGGAGGCATATCGAATACTCCCACTCTCATTAATTTATAATCCGAAAAAGTGGGCCTCCTTGGTCTACCAGTGAGATCTGCTGGCTCTTTTTTTTACTCTCAACAATATCTTTATCAATATTTAATCATAATTAATATCAAGCATAACACAGTCCCAAAAGGAAATAAAGAAAAGTTTTCCTCTTATTCTGGGCTCTTTTATCTAATGGAAATTCTGGCCCAGGAAAACTAGGCCATGGGTCATCAAGTTACAAACAGGCTGCAGGGCACAAATGTTTGATGAAGCCTTTTTTAAACATAAATAGTTAAAATCCTTCAGACTTTCCCTTATTCATTGGAGATGGTCCTAGATGTTGTCAACCGGCTATTGAGCATGAGAGTGGTCACATGACTCAAAATCATCAGGACTTCCTCCTAATCACCCAACCACATCCAGTAGATTAGTGTCCTTCCCTGAGCCTGCTTCTGTTGGAGATCTCTTCCCGTTACAAAGGAGTTCTTGCTCCCCAATGTCACCAAGTGCTTTCTCATGGCAAATCAGCTAATTCGAGGGATTTTGTCCCTTTTGAAGTCGTACTCACAGTCGCAGCAACCCGAGGACCCATTTCGGTGTCACATTAAATGATAAAGATTTTTTTCCTTAAAATGTATAATTTTTATGATATCAACATAGTGTTTTTTTTATCATTTATATGTCTATGTGACAAATATGCTTGTAAACAAATTTTATGGTGAGCTCAGAAAAACTTTCCTCCTTCAGCAGATAAATATGTGAAACCCATGACAGAGAGCAACAATCCACAGTAGGAAAATCTACATAAAACATAATTTTGACAGGATGATAAGGGGGCTTTATTCTAAATATAAGCATAACAACAATATACCGATGCGGTTTAATGCACAATATGCAGCAGATCTGCCACATATTCATCAGTCAATATTCATCATCAATCTTCATAGGAAGATTATATACTGTATACAGTATATAATCCAGACCAGCACCACAGCGGCACTAACTTCAATAATTAATGCACTGTATATTCAAATGATTAACCCTGTCAAGGTAGAAATTAGGGTTGAGCTGTTAGATTGATGGGATTAATCTTTTCTTTTTCTAGCCAGTAAAATTGACGTCAGAATGAATGAGAATACATTATTCAAAAAAATCCAGAAGCGCGATCCTCTCCAGATCTGTTTGAAAATATAGAAAACTCCTCTGCTGTGACTAATAGCATGTGTCTGATTTAGTGTTTTACATAAAATGGTTGAAATAACCCATCTGAGCCTCCGTTCCGTATGGAAACCTTACAAATCTATGCAAATATTCTTCAAATGATCAAACAGACTTTATTAATGGTGCATGTGAAGCGTATTTGAGTTATCGCTGGTAATGTACTTGTAGAATACATTACATTGTGAGAGACTGCTCGGTCCTTTCACACTAATAGAAGTTTTCAGTGCAGGATATTCTTACCCTTTGTGAATTTGCCACTTTTAACATGACCTGTTTTTTGCCCGAGTTCTTGTTTACACCTAGTGGAAACACAGTCACATGGATAATGTGATAGACATGACACCGGTTAGATGAATTACTCCTCAAAGGTCTTGGGATTGATTCATGAATGATTTAAAGGCACAGCAGCTCCAGTCTGGCCCCACTGATAAAGAAACCAATTAGGATGATCCGTGGCCTTGTCATGTGATCTGAGCCTACTGATAGTTTTCTGTCAAAGCGGACATTAAGAATTAATCCCCACAATGTAAGTCCTCTGGCTGGCACTCGACCTCGCCCTGGACCTCCAATCTGGTGAAAAACACACCAGTATCCTTGTGGCGTCCCACTCTTCTGTCATTCTTTATCACTTTCTTCTCCCTTATGCGCACATGGACCTGAAGCCTAGTTTATGAGGATGCTGGGTGAGTCAGCGGGCTGTTAATCACCGTGACAAGTGTGTGTGCTGACAGGTTGGACGCCGTGAGGTTCGGTGATTCAGCCTGCAGGGGAGAACACAGCACCTGGCACTGAGGCAGCCCGCAGGCCACGAGCCCCCGTACTAAGGTTCAATGTGTTCCAAACGAATCACATCGCCTTATTTCCACGAGCGTGCACGTGCATCTTGGGGTTGTCATTGTATAGCTTCAGGATGAATCAATCCTGATGCACTTCCACTCCATTTCCCCTGAGTATTGACATACAAAATCCATTTGTGTGAAAAAGAGATAGCAGGCAGAGTTAATTGTGACATTTAGTTAGGCACAGATTGGTGGCCTGTTTGTACTTTCGAATTCATTTGATTCAGGGCAAGCTTTATCTACAAGCTCACAAGCCTTTAAATACCATTAAGAGCAGACCTAATGGATATGTCCAAACTTGTGACACTTGCAAGACTATAACAGAAAAACAGGTGCAGAAGAGCATGTTAAGGAAGTGTTTTGATTTACTGCAGGAAAACCTCAAATGTATCCACATGGACACACGCATGCACTCCGTCTTTATCTAAATATCTCCTTTGACTTTTAATAAGTGAGTAATAGAGCTACAAATCCAGTTATGTTTCCAAACCAGAGTCAGGTTACATAATTTTTTAAAACTCCAGCATGTAAACCCCAGAGTTTCATATCATAAAATGATGCAAAACTTATTTTTGTGTCAAGGAAGCAAATATTTACATAGTTTCTGCTGTTAATCACAAGATGCCATTGTTCTCTTCTCCCTCGAGCACTGGTCTTCCTGCTTCACTTCCTGCCTCCATCTCAGCTGAGGTATAACTTTAACCTCTGATGTACCAGAAACCACCGGTACTGGTGAAGGAGGTTCCAGTGAGGCTTTTCAGGAACTGACTGAGGTCAGAAAATGATGCAGCCGCTCTGGAATGTTTAGCCGATGTGGTCGTAATGTTCTAGTATTCCGCTGGTAGTTGTGGAATGTTTAAATTATGGGCGGATCAGGCTGTTCACATGAGATTAGGCTGTTCTCAAGAATGAGTAAAACCTGGGCTCAGAGTATTCTCTTGAAACCATTGACTGTAGAAACCATGCGCAACCTGACAGCTCGCCCAAAATGTCTATCGCCCCCTGGTGACTGGCTGCAGTAAAGGTCATAAACCCTGCCCCTTTTAAAGACGCCTACTGCCATTTAAATCAGTCATCACATTGATTTCGGTTCAAGGGGTCATTTTTCCTCTCAGTTTGTTTTTAATTAGTAACTTGGTGCTCTAAAATTGGGGTATAGCTTCATGATGATTGGCAGCTGCAGTAATGGAAAAACTTGCACATTTTTATTCAGCATTTCCAGACAGAGTAGGGTCACTGAAGGCGATCACAGCTGTCTGTTTCAAACTGAGAGTGTGAGTTGTTCTCTAGCAAACTGGACTAACCAGTACAAGGGCCTGAGGTACTGCTGCACTTTTTTGTTAAGTTAAATATGGGATTTCTAAGCTAATCAATAAATTAACATCCTTAGCTAGCTAGCTAAGGCAGTCATTGGCTGAAACCCTGAAGGGATCAGAAGTGAAACGTGAGAGGAATTAAAGAAGATAGGGTCATAATTTTCACATTTGAAGCATCACTACATCTGTGGCCACAGTCGGTAATTACAGGATTCTGGAGAAGTAATTTCCTGTGCAATCCTACGATTACATATTACAGCTATGTCAGATGCCTTTTGAGGTTTTCCCTAATGTTTTCTGGTAGTTAAATGTGATCAGATTTGAATCTGTGATCAGTGATCAGATTTAAATCCACATTAGGAGGTAGGATAAGTCCTGGGCGTATCAGGTAAAGGAACCTGGTTTACATTGCCTTTGGACTTGGATTTAATACTCATTTTTTTTATTTTTCCTTCTCACCTTTTTGGTTCGGATGGCCGTTCAGAAGAACAGCCATCCGGACTGCAACAGAGGCAGCAGAGAGATACATTCCAGAGCATTCATCGGATGTATCTTTCATCATCGATTAGGAAAAGCTTGTGGATTGGCTTAAGATATGCCTAAATGGCAAAACTACACTACTAAGAAAGGGTACAATGCTTTTAACTGCAACAAACATAGAATGATCATTTCAGCTCAAACCAGAAATATAAGGTTGCTTTCAACTCATTGCATATTGTAGTTAGTCAGGATCCATTGGCATCACATTTTATTTCACTGGGCAGTGCTTCAGTGCAACTCTTTAACATAAGGGTCTTCACATCTAAAATAGATTACATTACAGTTAAATCCCTTCATGCTTTATAACTATTGTAACTGTAGTAAAGACTAAGTAAAGATGAAAAAGTTGCAGCAGAAGGTCAAAGTTTACCATGTATTTTGTGTATTTTGAACCAAACCATATCATTTAATATACCTAACCACATAGTTTTGGTCCCTAACCACACAGGAACTCAAAAAGTTGAAATATTGTTGTGCTAGACAGGTCAGAAACTCCTGTCCTGTGGGTGGAAGTCCTGTGATCATTGTCACCGTCATACTTTCTTACGGAGACTTTGAATTTGCTTTTTAATACTTGTGGAGAAAATAATATAATGTGTGATGCCGAGTGAATCTGACCCATCTACAGTACGTGATAAACTGAGAATAAGAATGTGTCCCTATTCTACTTTCCACAGCAAGAGTCAGCTCGGTGTTACGTGTGCTTCAGCTGAATGATACTCATTAGTTTACGCACTGTTAGTACTTATTCACCCCCAATAACTCAAGGGCATTTAATCACCGTCACAAGAAGCAATATAAGAAAGATGCAGCTCCCACTGAAAACTGCCACGTCAACACAATACAAGAAAATCAACACTATCATGAAGACGAAGATCTACCACAACATCTTAGTGCAACATGAAATCCCTTGTGCCCTGAACCCAATTGGTCTTGGGTTCATTTACCAACAAGACAATGACCCAATCATACAAGCCTTTGGGAACAGCTAGAAAGTATCTAGAGTTTAATATCAAAATAGAAACTATTGAAACGCCCATAAAAACTGCCGTTATCAAGGCCAAAGGAGGCCACACAAAATGTTAAATGTTTGTTGGTTAATGTGTTTTACTAAGAATTATTTAGCTTTTCTGGTATAGCAATTCTGGTATGCTCTACCAGAGAAGAGCAGCACATCCTGATAGTCTTGTCATTGTTTTGAAATTTGGTTTTCAACCCTGTACCACACTGGTGACTTGACTGACGTTAATGCTAGCACAGTATGTCACTCGATCCCTGTATAAACGCCTCCAGCGTTAATGCCCATTACTTCAATGCCAGTAAAATTGACGTCAGAGCTAATATCAGTTCCCATACCTCACTGTCATGTAACCTCCGTCATACAATGAGCGTATTAGAATGTGACAGACGGAGGGAGAAAGCGAGAGAGGAAACTGGGAGTTAAGTGACACACAGCTGTCCTGATTCGGCCTGATTATTGCTGCGTCTCTGAGTCAAACAGGAAGGGAAACTCTCCGCAGAGGAGACTGAGAGCTCTCAAATGTGACTCTGTGAGAAGAAACGTCTATTTGCTTCTCCATTTCCTTTGTTCCTCAAAAGATATCGCTGACATACAGAGACACACACTTTTATATACTCTCAAATCACATAATGTTTCAAAAAATGTATTTTTCAACACCAAGAAATGAAGCATGTGAGTATCATGACAACTAACTGATAACATATCTCCCAGAGCTCCAGGAATAAAGACATTAAGTGGAGAGGATTTCATTAAGATCTTGAATAATTCACAGCTATGATTCCCATCTAATGTCTGGTATCGCTGTTACGTAGAACAGCTAATGTGTTCATAACTGTCAGATGGGAATGTGGCTACATCCAGACGAGCAGAGGCAGGAAGCTGCTGGCCACTGCTGTGTGCATCACTTATCTTTCCTCCAAGGTGTCAGGAGGAAAAAGCGGAGAGCGAAGACAGTTTAATTGAGCGCTGATTAAAGTTTAATTGATTCATTTCAGTCTGAATCTATTAAGTAGAATGGAGATGCACACAGATTTCTCTTAAGTAGCTGGAGCAATGAAGTTGGACACATTTTCCTTTACAGTGATTGATATGCAGCATTTATATGGCTGCTTGTGCACAGATGGGTGACAAATTAAAGGCATTTTAAAAAAGCAGTGTTTGACCCCTGCAGCGAGGAGATATGCTGTCCCTGTCACGCTCTGAGAGACATCCTAGTTTTGGTCTTTTATGTTAAAGGGAAGCCAATCCTTTTTATACTGATAAGAGTGATCTCTTCCAGGATAACATTCATCGGGAATAAATGGTAACAGAAAGGCTTGATGAGGATGATGTGATTTGTGTGCTCTAACCAAATCTCGACCCTACTGCAAACACGTGGGAGATTTTGGACTGATCCGTTATTGAGCTCAGTGCACAACAGGTGGGTGAAATGAACAAATATGTGAGTCTTTATTTGGCTTTTAATTAAAAACCAATAACACAAAGTCCAAGGGATCGAAGAACTAAATAGGAATTCACAGAAGGAAGAATAGATAGAGGAGGCAAGTGAATGCTTCACATCACTCACAATATTGTCTGCTTTACTCCACACACGGTCCCTATAAATGCTTTGCCTTGGCAATGCAATTCCCAGCAACTTTCTTTTTCTGTGCCTCAGAAGCATTTCCAAACTCAACCTTCTGAGTAAATAACAAAATCACGAAATAACACACCAAACCAAAAAGACTTGTGGCTGGCAGAAATGCTTTTTTTCCCATGTGGTGGCAACAAGCTTGCATAAGGTGTGGGAAATAAGCTTAAAACAATCTTACAAATCACAGGGGGAAAGATGGGACTGTATATACGTCAGGCTGTTTAGACACGGGTCAAACCAATCAGGGCAGAGTACAAAACGACATACAAGAAAAAAGCATTTTATCAAAATAAAACGAGAAGTAGAAATAAGGTAGACAAGGGAGCTATCAGAGAGGAGACAAAGAAAAAGACACTGGGAAAATATGGACACAAGAATGAAGATCTATGAAGCGAAATCAAAATATAAATAGATTAAAAGAAACCAGGACCATGAAAGTTGGACCCCACTTATCATGAGAAACACACAGTTAGGGACTAACTTTTGATCGACTGGTGTTATTTCCCACAGCAGTGTTTGTTTTTGCACTGGCACTGAAACCTTTTTTGATTTATTTGAAAATGAATCTTTACAACAGGTCTATTATGCAGCACATACTGCACTGGTGACTCACTGTTACCAGAGATTTGCACTGTCCAGTAAAGCAGTAGCTGCCACAAGTACAGGTTGTTCAACAACGCAAAACAGCATTTTTCAAGCTTTTATGCATTTAGCAAAGCGAGAACACTTGTTGCGAGTCTTTAATTGGCACAAAGTCTTCAGGTCTTACTTAAGAGCACCGTTTCATCGTGGATTAGAAATCGGAGCAGGATGTAGATTAGAAAGTGCAGAACTGTCAATTACAGAAAGTAATTCTCCAAGTATACCAAGGCAGAAGAGGAAAACACACAAACACAGTCTCTGTAGCTGACGTCTCGTATTTTAAGTGTGATGAGAAATTTTGACTAGAAACAAGACAAATATACTTGATAAGATTTTGAGTTTTTGCAGTGTACCCCCCTGACTGAGATCCTGTACTGCATAAACAGTTGTACTTGAAACAAGCCAAATATTCTTAAATCTGACAAAAGTTTCTTGTTTTGAGAAGAAAAAAAAATCTGCCAGTGGGGTGAGCAAAAGTTGCTTGACTACAATTGTTAAAACTAGCAAATGAATCTATGCCTTTTAACTAGACAAAACTGTCCAAATGTTATGCTTAAATGAAGAAAATTTGACTTATTACAAGGAAAGAGACTGAATTGTTTCTTTCTTGATTGAGTTAAATATAAGAATTAAATCTCAACTCTGAGAACAATAATTAGAAAAAAGTGCTGAGAATAAGACGGCATCTGTTCAAAAAGCTACAAAAAAATATGGGACTTTATCTTAAAGCAAAACACCAGAAGCACTCTTATTTTTTGCACGTTTATTGACACAGCAACGGGTCAGTAACTCAACTTTAACAGTACTGAGGTCTAATTCCAGGAGACTCATGTCTAACATTACCTACATTTGAGCAGGGTACTGTGTAACATGGACACTGTAAGAAGTGCATATTCCAGATACTCTTAACAGGAATAATAACAGTATAAAATACTCATGACTGAATGTATCAAACATACATTTTGCTCTTACTTCACATTTTAATATTTTTAATGATAACATTATTAGGTTTTTAATGTCCCTTACTGCAGAATAAAGATTTCTTATGAAAGTCTGGTTTTGTTTTGGTTTTATCTTTAGCTCCATTCTAAGAAAATGAATCAGTTTCAAGTGTCCTCAGTGTACGACACATACAGGATGTCATGCTGAAATGTTACAAAACTTACAATAGAAGCCACTAGAAACAAATTATTCCAGCCTAATTGATGACATTTATGGCATTTGTTTTCTGTGCTGACTGATATGCTGCTCAGTGCTTTGCTGCCTGCTTTTAAATCAGATGTCACTCTGAACATAAACACAAGCTACATGTGATGTCTCTGATGTGTATCTGTTTCTACCCGTGCTGATGCTAGCATGACTAAAGCTAGCCAAGCAGCAGTAAATATGTGAAGTAAGGCAGAAGGATATACTCATCAAACAAACAGGATCATAAGAATATAAAACCACGAGCACTACAAATGTAACAGAAATATGTTGACATAAAATGGCATGTTATTTGAAATCTACACGAAACAATGACACAACTACTTTTTTTCAATTTTTTCAATTTATTTATTTTTTACCAATTGTCCAAATTAGTCTGTGATTGGCCTTAGTGTGACAGAAATCATATTTATATACAACTAAATATGACTCAGCAAACATGTTTTAAATGGATGATTCCTCACTTGATGACAAATGATCCATTTCCATATTTGCTGAGTCTTAAATTTGATGTCAGTGAACTTATCAGTGGTTGGTGTTAAAAAAAAAGCCCCCAAATCCCCTATGAGCAAGCACTTGGCGACAGTGGAGAGGAAAAACTCCCTCTTAATGAGGAGAAACCTCTGACAGAACCGGGCTCAGGAAGGGGTGGCCTTCTGTCTCGACCGAGAGGGGTTCAAATGTTCACTGACAATTTAGTTGTATATAAATATGATTTTTAGGACTTGATGTTGAGACCAATTATGTGAAATTGGGGACGCGCACAGTTCCGCTTCTTCTTGTTCTTCTTCTTACTTGGCGGAATCTCTGGCAGGCTCTTAACTTCATTCTCGAGTTCAGCCACCTTGACATTGAGCATTTTCTGTTTGTCTTGTAGACTTTGCAAAGATTCCTGTACAGAAAATGCAGCTGACTCTTCTTTTTTTATCTTCTGTTGTTCTGTGGTGTCTTTTTCTTTCTGAGGCTCTTGCAGAGACATTGCAGTGGATGGCAGTGAGTCCTCTTTCTCCATCTTCTCCTGTTCTCCAGTCTCGTTTTCTTTCAGAGGCTCACATTTATGCATTTCATTTGCAGCAGTGGAATTTTGTTCTTTGTGCTGCTGTGGGATTTTCAGTGAGGAAGCTTTGGCCCCTTTCAGCTCTCGCTCAACAGACTCTACCTTCAAATCATGAAGGGCCTTGTTGGGGCAGAGCTGGGATTTCAGGTCACTGATTTCCAGGTTGAGTGTCTCCTGCTCCTGCCTATGTTTAACGGCCTGCTCTTCAAGCTGATTTTGAGCTGCTAGGAGCTGTTTCTGGAGCATCTCAATCTGCTCTTGCTGAATCCTACATTTGAGCTCAAATTCAGCCTCCTTAGAGGACTTCAGTCCTACAGAGTCAGTGTGTGAAGCCTCTGTGGTTGGAGTGGCAGACTCCACACACTGCTCTGTGGTAGGGTGGCTGATTTGGTCCTGCAGGGTAGCTATCACCTCATCCAATATGACAATAGCTTCATTGTCATTTGCGAGAGTGTCTGTCTCACTGATGTCATTGGGCTTATTACTAGAAGCCTCTTCCAGGTGCTTTATGAGGTCTTTAATCGTTTCCTCGTGATTTTGCTTGTTCTCATGAATTTCTTCATGGAGTTTGTTCACCTGAAACTGGTGATAAGAGGCCCTCTTGTTTGACCCGTTTTCACCCGTGCTGTTTTGAGCTTCAAGAAGAGCCCGGGCATATGCCCGAGTAATTGGTCTTCTTGGTTCTTCAGCCACTCTTTTCTGTTTTTGCTTTTTTTCTTTCTTTGGTTTCACAACCGTTTCCTTTGGTGGTTGTGCCACAGGAGACTTTTTAGTATTTGGTTGTGTGGCTTTATCAACCTCAGGTTTTGGTGTGATGACCATTTCTATTTTTGCTTCTGCCATTGTAGATGCGTCAGCGTTTGCGTCTGCGTTTCTCTGCGTCTGCCTTGTCTTTGCTTTAACAACCAGGTTGCTTTGTGTTTCTGCCATCCGAGATCCACTAAAGTCGGTTGAATGTCTCCCCTATTTATAGGTTTTTCCAGTAGAATGTGCACAGTGACATCACAGGCTGTTCCTGTCATGTGATGTTCCTTTGAAGTGCCATGATTGGAACAATTCAAAATAAAATGCCCACAAACCTAATGTAAAGGAAAGGCTTTTATTTTGTAGCACATACTGAATTAACACTATAAAAGCTACTCTACAGGAATTGCAGTAAAAAATAAAACAAAAGCAAAATATGTTTTTTAAATGGTTGTTAAAAAAACTAACCAAAGTAGAAGACAACTGTTTAGTGGAAAGTATTCGACATTCTAGAGATTCTCAGGCATAATAACTTCTTTCATAATTTAAACAAGGACAGGTAGAAAACGTTCATATTTAGTGAAAGATATTTATTAACATTATCCAATGAGAGTTACTGAATGTCTGTAGGCAGTGAGATCTTGGTGGTTGCCGAAGCGACAGAATGTCATCTATGTTTTGTTTTAAATTCAGTTTCAATGCTGAATCTAAGAAACAACAGACTGCAGAGGGAGACTTTAATAGAGGTTTACTAACTCTTACTATCATATACATTGTGGAAAAATCTGTCTTTATTTAGCATAATATATTTGTTATAAGCACTAAATATGTTTTCTGATTAACTGATGAACACTAACGTACCAAGCTGAAAATTCTGCTCACCAGTCAGCAGCTTATATTCACAAAAAACGGATAAATCTGCGATCCATGCAACTCTAACCAGCCAGCAAAAACATGTGTTCATAATACAAAACAAGTTTACTTTGTGAAATGTTAAAAGGTACAAAAAATAAAACAATAAAATAAAAAAAGATGTTTTCAAGACTTTTTCACAAGTTCCTATATCTCACTGAAATGTTACTCTGTAGCTGATTTCTCGTATTTTAAGTGTGATGAGAAATTTTGACTAGAAACAAGACAAATATACTTGATAAGATTTTGAGTTTTTGCAGTGTATATGCAGCTGATTGATTTGGTCTTTAACCAACATGGAATCATTTATGTTGGGCAGCTGTGGCTATGTGTACTAATCAGTGCTTCAGTCCCCAGTGCTATCAGTCCACACGTCAAAGGGCAAGATACTGAACCTTCGATTGTCCCCAATGCATTTGGGTGTGAAGGAAATGTATGACTATGACTTCTAGTTCAAAAAGGGCTATTTATGTATTTAAGTCCAGTTGTTGCTCATTCACTGTTACCTTGAACGTGTCATGCTATCACCACTCTGTGTAACAGATATTTCCTATATAAGCAAATATGTTTTACACTATTTACCTACTGAAATGAAATCGTAACACCAGAAAAATGTTTAACTGTTTATTTCTGGAATAATAATAATGCATTTCTTGCATTTCTCATGGGTTCTAATGGGGGCCTTTCTTAAAATTACTGGTCCCAGTAACAAAGACGCTTGTCGACTCAGAAATCGAGGGAAAACCAACAACACACCCGGCAGAACATTATGTTATTTACACGGGTGCACATAAGTGGTCCGCAGGTGCGCATTCGCTGTCAAAATAAAAGACGCGCACCAGATAAGAAGTTGCAACACGCGTTTGCGTCCATATAAAAGGCACTGTTTTTGTCCGCTAGAGTGGGATTTTCACGGCACATTCTGCACCACATCTCTGTGCGTTCATCATTTGTTTGAAGCCAGCTCACCTCCTGCAACCACTTTTCCGAGAATACGCGCTTCTTTTGTGGTTCGGACTCCTTCTGACATTTCTTTGGAGGTGGGGGAACATCACAGTAATTGCTTAAAGGAGCTTGCTTCTTCGACATCTTTAAGAGTTCTAAAGAAATGTCTGTCCTCCTCCAGAAAATCTTATGTACGCAAACACGCGTTGCAACTTCTTATCTTGTGCGCGTTTTTTATTTTGACAGCGAATGCGCACCTGCGGACCACTTATGTGCACCCCTGGTTATTTAGCTCGTCATATTGCAGCCACAGAAATTCTTTTGTCCATGAAACCATAAAGCTGCACTTTCTTTTTGTTCTTTTCCGTTTTGTGGTAAGCTTTTCTTTGGCTGTCACTTCTTCACCCTGACCTGTCTTATTTGGCTGAACTAAAATATATATCCTGCTGCTTTTACACACGCACTCACGTTGTCAGCGATTCTCTGCGCGATCAACCTCTCACATGTTTAAGCTTGCTGCGGGAGATTTCACTTGTCATGTTTGCATAGTAAGCTGACGATTGATAAGATGATGTCAGAGGAATTGGTGCGCAAATTATCGTCACTCACCAATCAGTACTGTCGCTCTCTATACACAGTTTGCGCGATTGTAAATATGTGAAGTAAGGCAGAAGGATATACTCATCAAACAAACAGGATCATAAGAATATAAAACCACGAGCACTACAAATGTAACAGAAATATGTTGACATAAAATGGCATGTTATTTGAAATCTACACGAAACAATGACACAACTACTTTTTTTCAATTTTTTCAATTTATTTATTTTTTACCAATTGTCCAAATTAGTCTGTGATTGGCCTTAGTGTGACAGAAATCATATTTATATACAACTAAATATGACTCAGCAAACATGTTTTAAATGGATGATTCCTCACTTGATGACGAATGATCCATTTCCATATTTGCTGAGTCTTAAATTTGATGTCAGTGAACTTATCAGTGGTTGGTGTTAAAAAAAAAGCCCCCAAATCCCCTATGAGCAAGCACTTGGCGACAGTGGAGAGGAAAAACTCCCTCTTAATGAGGAGAAACCTCTGACAGAACCGGGCTCAGGAAGGGGTGGCCTTCTGTCTCGACCGAGAGGGGTTCAAATGTTCACTGACAATTTAGTTGTATATAAATATGATTTTTAGGACTTGATGTTGAGACCAATTATGTGAAATTGGGGACGCGCACAGTTCCGCTTCTTCTTGTTCTTCTTCTTACTTGGCGGAATCTCTGGCAGGCTCTTAACTTCATTCTCGAGTTCAGCCACCTTGACATTGAGCATTTTCTGTTTGTCTTGTAGACTTTGCAAAGATTCCTGTACAGAAAATGCAGCTGACTCTTCTTTTTTTATCTTCTGTTGTTCTGTGGTGTCTTTTTCTTTCTGAGGCTCTTGCAGAGACATTGCAGTGGATGGCAGTGAGTCCTCTTTCTCCATCTTCTCCTGTTCTCCAGTCTCGTTTTCTTTCAGAGGCTCACATTTATGCATTTCATTTGCAGCAGTGGAATTTTGTTCTTTGTGCTGCTGTGGGATTTTCAGTGAGGAAGCTTTGGCCCCTTTCAGCTCTCGCTCAACAGACTCTACCTTCAAATCATGAAGGGCCTTGTTGGGGCAGAGCTGGGATTTCAGGTCACTGATTTCCAGGTTGAGTGTCTCCTGCTCCTGCCTATGTTTAACGGCCTGCTCTTCAAGCTGATTTTGAGCTGCTAGGAGCTGTTTCTGGAGCATCTCAATCTGCTCTTGCTGAATCCTACATTTGAGCTCAAATTCAGCCTCCTTAGAGGACTTCAGTCCTACAGAGTCAATGTGTGAAGCCTCTGTGGTTGGAGTGGCAGACTCCACACACTGCTCTGTGGTAGGGTGGCTGATTTGGTCCTGCAGGGTAGCTATCACCTCATCCAATATGACAATAGCTTCATTGTCATTTGCGAGAGTGTCTGTCTCACTGATGTCATTGGGCTTATTACTAGAAGCCTCTTCCAGGTGCTCTATGAGGTCTTTAATCGTTTCCTCGTGATTTTGCTTGTTCTCATGAATTTCTTCATGGAGTTTGTTCACCTGAAACTGGTGATAAGAGGCCCTCTTGTTTGACCCGTTTTCACCCGTGCTGTTTTGAGCTTCAAGAAGAGCCCGGGCATATGCCCGAGTAATTGGTCTTCTTGGTTCTTCAGCCACTCTTTTCTGTTTTTGCTTTTTTTCTTTCTTTGGTTTCACAACCGTTTCCTTTGGTGGTTGTGCCACAGGAGACTTTTTAGTATTTGGTTGTGTGGCTTTATCAACCTCAGGTTTTGGTGTGATGACCATTTCTATTTTTGCTTCTGCCATTGTAGATGCGTCAGCGTTTGCGTCTGCGTTTCTCTGCGTCTGCCTTGTCTTTGCTTTAACAACCAGGTTGCTTTGTGTTTCTGCCATCCGAGATCCACTAAAGTCGGTTGAATGTCTCCCCTATTTATAGGTTTTTCCAGTAGAATGTGCACAGTGACATCACAGGCTGTTCCTGTCATGTGATGTTCCTTTGAAGTGCCATGATTGGAACAATTCAAAATAAAATGCCCACAAACCTAATGTAAAGGAAAGGCTTTTATTTTGTAGCACATACTGAATTAACACTATAAAAGCTACTCTACAGGAATTGCAGTAAAAAATAAAACAAAAGCAAAATATGTTTTTTAAATGGTTGTTAAAAAAACTAACCAAAGTAGAAGACAACTGTTTAGTGGAAAGTATTCGACATTCTAGAGATTCTCAGGCATAATAACTTCTTTCATAATTTAAACAAGGACAGGTAGAAAACGTTCATATTTAGTGAAAGATATTTATTAACATTATCCAATGAGAGTTACTGAATGTCTGTAGGCAGTGAGATCTTGGTGGTTGCCGAAGCGACAGAATGTCATCTATGTTTTGTTTTAAATTCAGTTTCAATGCTGAATCTAAGAAACAACAGACTGCAGAGGGAGACTTTAATAGAGGTTTACTAACTCTTACTATCATATACATTGTGGAAAAATCTGTCTTTATTTAGCATAATATATTTGTTATAAGCACTAAATATGTTTTCTGATTAACTGATGAACACTAACGTACCAAGCTGAAAATTCTGCTCACCAGTCAGCAGCTTATATTCACAAAAAACGGATAAATCTGCGATCCATGCAACTCTAACCAGCCAGCAAAAACATGTGTTCATAATACAAAACAAGTTTACTTTGTGAAATGTTAAAAGGTACAAAAAATAAAACAATAAAATAAAAAAAGATGTTTTCAAGACTTTTTCACAAGTTCCTATATCTCACTGAAATGTTACTCTGTAGCTGATTTCTCGTATTTTAAGTGTGATGAGAAATTTTGACTAGAAACAAGACAAATATACTTGATAAGATTTTGAGTTTTTGCAGTGTATATGCAGCTGATTGATTTGGTCTTTAACCAACATGGAATCATTTATGTTGGGCAGCTGTGGCTATGTGTACTAATCAGTGCTTCAGTCCCCAGTGCTATCAGTCCACACGTCAAAGGGCAAGATACTGAACCTTCGATTGTCCCCAATGCATTTGGGTGTGAAGGAAATGTATGACTATGACTTCTAGTTCAAAAAGGGCTATTTATGTATTTAAGTCCAGTTGTTGCTCATTCACTGTTACCTTGAACGTGTCATGCTATCACCACTCTGTGTAACAGATATTTCCTATATAAGCAAATATGTTTTACACTATTTACCTACTGAAATGAAATCGTAACACCAGAAAAATGTTTAACTGTTTATTTCTGGAATAATAATAATGCATTTCTTGCATTTCTCATGGGTTCTAATGGGGGCCTTTCTTAAAATTACTGGTCCCAGTAACAAAGACGCTTGTCGACTCAGAAATCGAGGGAAAACCAACAACACACCCGGCAGAACATTATGTTATTTACACGGGTGCACATAAGTGGTCCGCAGGTGCGCATTCGCTGTCAAAATAAAAGACGCGCACCAGATAAGAAGTTGCAACACGCGTTTGCGTCCATATAAAAGGCACTGTTTTTGTCCGCTAGAGTGGGATTTTCACGGCACATTCTGCACCACATCTCTGTGCGTTCATCATTTGTTTGAAGCCAGCTCACCTCCTGCAACCACTTTTCCGAGAATACGCGCTTCTTTTGTGGTTCGGACTCCTTCTGACATTTCTTTGGAGGTGGGGGAACATCACAGTAATTGCTTAAAGGAGCTTGCTTCTTCGACATCTTTAAGAGTTCTAAAGAAATGTCTGTCCTCCTCCAGAAAATCTTATGTACGCAAACACGCGTTGCAACTTCTTATCTTGTGCGCGTTTTTTATTTTGACAGCGAATGCGCACCTGCGGACCACTTATGTGCACCCCTGGTTATTTAGCTCGTCATATTGCAGCCACAGAAATTCTTTTGTCCATGAAACCATAAAGCTGCACTTTCTTTTTGTTCTTTTCCGTTTTGTGGTAAGCTTTTCTTTGGCTGTCACTTCTTCACCCTGACCTGTCTTATTTGGCTGAACTAAAATATATATCCTGCTGCTTTTACACACGCACTCACGTTGTCAGCGATTCTCTGCGCGATCAACCTCTCACATGTTTAAGCTTGCTGCGGGAGATTTCACTTGTCATGTTTGCATAGTAAGCTGACGATTGATAAGATGATGTCAGAGGAATTGGTGCGCAAATTATCGTCACTCACCAATCAGTACTGTCGCTCTCTATACACAGTTTGCGCGATTGTAAATATGTGAAGTAAGGCAGAAGGATATACTCATCAAACAAACAGGATCATAAGAATATAAAACCACGAGCACTACAAATGTAACAGAAATATGTTGACATAAAATGGCATGTTATTTGAAATCTACACGAAACAATGACACAACTACTTTTTTTCAATTTTTTCAATTTATTTATTTTTTACCAATTGTCCAAATTAGTCTGTGATTGGCCTTAGTGTGACAGAAATCATATTTATATACAACTAAATATGACTCAGCAAACATGTTTTAAATGGATGATTCCTCACTTGATGACGAATGATCCATTTCCATATTTGCTGAGTCTTAAATTTGATGTCAGTGAACTTATCAGTGGTTGGTGTTAAAAAAAAAGCCCCCAAATCCCCTATGAGCAAGCACTTGGCGACAGTGGAGAGGAAAAACTCCCTCTTAATGAGGAGAAACCTCTGACAGAACCGGGCTCAGGAAGGGGTGGCCTTCTGTCTCGACCGAGAGGGGTTCAAATGTTCACTGACAATTTAGTTGTATATAAATATGATTTTTAGGACTTGATGTTGAGACCAATTATGTGAAATTGGGGACGCGCACAGTTCCGCTTCTTCTTGTTCTTCTTCTTACTTGGCGGAATCTCTGGCAGGCTCTTAACTTCATTCTCGAGTTCAGCCACCTTGACATTGAGCATTTTCTGTTTGTCTTGTAGACTTTGCAAAGATTCCTGTACAGAAAATGCAGCTGACTCTTCTTTTTTTATCTTCTGTTGTTCTGTGGTGTCTTTTTCTTTCTGAGGCTCTTGCAGAGACATTGCAGTGGATGGCAGTGAGTCCTCTTTCTCCATCTTCTCCTGTTCTCCAGTCTCGTTTTCTTTCAGAGGCTCACATTTATGCATTTCATTTGCAGCAGTGGAATTTTGTTCTTTGTGCTGCTGTGGGATTTTCAGTGAGGAAGCTTTGGCCCCTTTCAGCTCTCGCTCAACAGACTCTACCTTCAAATCATGAAGGGCCTTGTTGGGGCAGAGCTGGGATTTCAGGTCACTGATTTCCAGGTTGAGTGTCTCCTGCTCCTGCCTATGTTTAACGGCCTGCTCTTCAAGCTGATTTTGAGCTGCTAGGAGCTGTTTCTGGAGCATCTCAATCTGCTCTTGCTGAATCCTACATTTGAGCTCAAATTCAGCCTCCTTAGAGGACTTCAGTCCTACAGAGTCAATGTGTGAAGCCTCTGTGGTTGGAGTGGCAGACTCCACACACTGCTCTGTGGTAGGGTGGCTGATTTGGTCCTGCAGGGTAGCTATCACCTCATCCAATATGACAATAGCTTCATTGTCATTTGCGAGAGTGTCTGTCTCACTGATGTCATTGGGCTTATTACTAGAAGCCTCTTCCAGGTGCTCTATGAGGTCTTTAATCGTTTCCTCGTGATTTTGCTTGTTCTCATGAATTTCTTCATGGAGTTTGTTCACCTGAAACTGGTGATAAGAGGCCCTCTTGTTTGACCCGTTTTCACCCGTGCTGTTTTGAGCTTCAAGAAGAGCCCGGGCATATGCCCGAGTAATTGGTCTTCTTGGTTCTTCAGCCACTCTTTTCTGTTTTTGCTTTTTTTCTTTCTTTGGTTTCACAACCGTTTCCTTTGGTGGTTGTGCCACAGGAGACTTTTTAGTATTTGGTTGTGTGGCTTTATCAACCTCAGGTTTTGGTGTGATGACCATTTCTATTTTTGCTTCTGCCATTGTAGATGCGTCAGCGTTTGCGTCTGCGTTTCTCTGCGTCTGCCTTGTCTTTGCTTTAACAACCAGGTTGCTTTGTGTTTCTGCCATCCGAGATCCACTAAAGTCGGTTGAATGTCTCCCCTATTTATAGGTTTTTCCAGTAGAATGTGCACAGTGACATCACAGGCTGTTCCTGTCATGTGATGTTCCTTTGAAGTGCCATGATTGGAACAATTCAAAATAAAATGCCCACAAACCTAATGTAAAGGAAAGGCTTTTATTTTGTAGCACATACTGAATTAACACTATAAAAGCTACTCTACAGGAATTGCAGTAAAAAATAAAACAAAAGCAAAATATGTTTTTTAAATGGTTGTTAAAAAAACTAACCAAAGTAGAAGACAACTGTTTAGTGGAAAGTATTCGACATTCTAGAGATTCTCAGGCATAATAACTTCTTTCATAATTTAAACAAGGACAGGTAGAAAACGTTCATATTTAGTGAAAGATATTTATTAACATTATCCAATGAGAGTTACTGAATGTCTGTAGGCAGTGAGATCTTGGTGGTTGCCGAAGCGACAGAATGTCATCTATGTTTTGTTTTAAATTCAGTTTCAATGCTGAATCTAAGAAACAACAGACTGCAGAGGGAGACTTTAATAGAGGTTTACTAACTCTTACTATCATATACATTGTGGAAAAATCTGTCTTTATTTAGCATAATATATTTGTTATAAGCACTAAATATGTTTTCTGATTAACTGATGAACACTAACGTACCAAGCTGAAAATTCTGCTCACCAGTCAGCAGCTTATATTCACAAAAAACGGATAAATCTGCGATCCATGCAACTCTAACCAGCCAGCAAAAACATGTGTTCATAATACAAAACAAGTTTACTTTGTGAAATGTTAAAAGGTACAAAAAATAAAACAATAAAATAAAAAAAGATGTTTTCAAGACTTTTTCACAAGTTCCTATATCTCACTGAAATGTTACTCTGTAGCTGATTTCTCGTATTTTAAGTGTGATGAGAAATTTTGACTAGAAACAAGACAAATATACTTGATAAGATTTTGAGTTTTTGCAGTGTATATGCAGCTGATTGATTTGGTCTTTAACCAACATGGAATCATTTATGTTGGGCAGCTGTGGCTATGTGTACTAATCAGTGCTTCAGTCCCCAGTGCTATCAGTCCACACGTCAAAGGGCAAGATACTGAACCTTCGATTGTCCCCAATGCATTTGGGTGTGAAGGAAATGTATGACTATGACTTCTAGTTCAAAAAGGGCTATTTATGTATTTAAGTCCAGTTGTTGCTCATTCACTGTTACCTTGAACGTGTCATGCTATCACCACTCTGTGTAACAGATATTTCCTATATAAGCAAATATGTTTTACACTATTTACCTACTGAAATGAAATCGTAACACCAGAAAAATGTTTAACTGTTTATTTCTGGAATAATAATAATGCATTTCTTGCATTTCTCATGGGTTCTAATGGGGGCCTTTCTTAAAATTACTGGTCCCAGTAACAAAGACGCTTGTCGACTCAGAAATCGAGGGAAAACCAACAACACACCCGGCAGAACATTATGTTATTTACACGGGTGCACATAAGTGGTCCGCAGGTGCGCATTCGCTGTCAAAATAAAAGACGCGCACCAGATAAGAAGTTGCAACACGCGTTTGCGTCCATATAAAAGGCACTGTTTTTGTCCGCTAGAGTGGGATTTTCACGGCACATTCTGCACCACATCTCTGTGCGTTCATCATTTGTTTGAAGCCAGCTCACCTCCTGCAACCACTTTTCCGAGAATACGCGCTTCTTTTGTGGTTCGGACTCCTTCTGACATTTCTTTGGAGGTGGGGGAACATCACAGTAATTGCTTAAAGGAGCTTGCTTCTTCGACATCTTTAAGAGTTCTAAAGAAATGTCTGTCCTCCTCCAGAAAATCTTATGTACGCAAACACGCGTTGCAACTTCTTATCTTGTGCGCGTTTTTTATTTTGACAGCGAATGCGCACCTGCGGACCACTTATGTGCACCCCTGGTTATTTAGCTCGTCATATTGCAGCCACAGAAATTCTTTTGTCCATGAAACCATAAAGCTGCACTTTCTTTTTGTTCTTTTCCGTTTTGTGGTAAGCTTTTCTTTGGCTGTCACTTCTTCACCCTGACCTGTCTTATTTGGCTGAACTAAAATATATATCCTGCTGCTTTTACACACGCACTCACGTTGTCAGCGATTCTCTGCGCGATCAACCTCTCACATGTTTAAGCTTGCTGCGGGAGATTTCACTTGTCATGTTTGCATAGTAAGCTGACGATTGATAAGATGATGTCAGAGGAATTGGTGCGCAAATTATCGTCACTCACCAATCAGTACTGTCGCTCTCTATACACAGTTTGCGCGATTGTAAATATGTGAAGTAAGGCAGAAGGATATACTCATCAAACAAACAGGATCATAAGAATATAAAACCACGAGCACTACAAATGTAACAGAAATATGTTGACATAAAATGGCATGTTATTTGAAATCTACACGAAACAATGACACAACTACTTTTTTTCAATTTTTTCAATTTATTTATTTTTTACCAATTGTCCAAATTAGTCTGTGATTGGCCTTAGTGTGACAGAAATCATATTTATATACAACTAAATATGACTCAGCAAACATGTTTTAAATGGATGATTCCTCACTTGATGACGAATGATCCATTTCCATATTTGCTGAGTCTTAAATTTGATGTCAGTGAACTTATCAGTGGTTGGTGTTAAAAAAAAAGCCCCCAAATCCCCTATGAGCAAGCACTTGGCGACAGTGGAGAGGAAAAACTCCCTCTTAATGAGGAGAAACCTCTGACAGAACCGGGCTCAGGAAGGGGTGGCCTTCTGTCTCGACCGAGAGGGGTTCAAATGTTCACTGACAATTTAGTTGTATATAAATATGATTTTTAGGACTTGATGTTGAGACCAATTATGTGAAATTGGGGACGCGCACAGTTCCGCTTCTTCTTGTTCTTCTTCTTACTTGGCGGAATCTCTGGCAGGCTCTTAACTTCATTCTCGAGTTCAGCCACCTTGACATTGAGCATTTTCTGTTTGTCTTGTAGACTTTGCAAAGATTCCTGTACAGAAAATGCAGCTGACTCTTCTTTTTTTATCTTCTGTTGTTCTGTGGTGTCTTTTTCTTTCTGAGGCTCTTGCAGAGACATTGCAGTGGATGGCAGTGAGTCCTCTTTCTCCATCTTCTCCTGTTCTCCAGTCTCGTTTTCTTTCAGAGGCTCACATTTATGCATTTCATTTGCAGCAGTGGAATTTTGTTCTTTGTGCTGCTGTGGGATTTTCAGTGAGGAAGCTTTGGCCCCTTTCAGCTCTCGCTCAACAGACTCTACCTTCAAATCATGAAGGGCCTTGTTGGGGCAGAGCTGGGATTTCAGGTCACTGATTTCCAGGTTGAGTGTCTCCTGCTCCTGCCTATGTTTAACGGCCTGCTCTTCAAGCTGATTTTGAGCTGCTAGGAGCTGTTTCTGGAGCATCTCAATCTGCTCTTGCTGAATCCTACATTTGAGCTCAAATTCAGCCTCCTTAGAGGACTTCAGTCCTACAGAGTCAGTGTGTGAAGCCTCTGTGGTTGGAGTGGCAGACTCCACACACTGCTCTGTGGTAGGGTGGCTGATTTGGTCCTGCAGGGTAGCTATCAACTCATCCAATATGACAATAGCTTCATTGTCATTTGCGAGAGTGTCTGTCTCACTGATGTCATTGGGCTTATTACTAGAAGCCTCTTCCAGGTGCTCTATGAGGTCTTTAATCGTTTCCTCGTGATTTTGCTTGTTCTCATGAATTTCTTCATGGAGTTTGTTCACCTGAAACTGGTGATAAGAGGCCCTCTTGTTTGACCCGTTTTCACCCGTGCTGTTTTGAGCTTCAAGAAGAGCCTGGGCATATGCCCGAGTAATTGGTCTTCTTGGTTCTTCAGCCACTCTTTTCTGTTTTTGCTTTTTTTCTTTCTTTGGTTTCACAACCGTTTCCTTTGGTGGTTGTGCCACAGGAGACTTTTTAGTATTTGGTTGTGTGGCTTTATCAACCTCAGGTTTTGGTGTGATGACCATTTCTATTTTTGCTTCTGCCATTGTAGATGCGTCAGCGTTTGCGTCTGCGTTTCTCTGCGTCTGCCTTGTCTTTGCTTTAACAACCAGGTTGCTTTGTGTTTCTGCCATCCGAGATCCACTAAAGTCGGTTGAATGTCTCCCCTATTTATAGGTTTTTCCAGTAGAATGTGCACAGTGACATCACAGGCTGTTCCTGTCATGTGATGTTCCTTTGAAGTGCCATGATTGGAACAATTCAAAATAAAATGCCCACAAACCTAATGTAAAGGAAAGGCTTTTATTTTGTAGCACATACTGAATTAACACTATAAAAGCTACTCTACAGGAATTGCAGTAAAAAATAAAACAAAAGCAAAATATGTTTTTTAAATGGTTGTTAAAAAAACTAACCAAAGTAGAAGACAACTGTTTAGTGGAAAGTATTCGACATTCTAGAGATTCTCAGGCATAATAACTTCTTTCATAATTTAAACAAGGACAGGTAGAAAACGTTCATATTTAGTGAAAGATATTTATTAACATTATCCAATGAGAGTTACTGAATGTCTGTAGGCAGTGAGATCTTGGTGGTTGCCGAAGCGACAGAATGTCATCTATGTTTTGTTTTAAATTCAGTTTCAATGCTGAATCTAAGAAACAACAGACTGCAGAGGGAGACTTTAATAGAGGTTTACTAACTCTTACTATCATATACATTGTGGAAAAATCTGTCTTTATTTAGCATAATATATTTGTTATAAGCACTAAATATGTTTTCTGATTAACTGATGAACACTAACGTACCAAGCTGAAAATTCTGCTCACCAGTCAGCAGCTTATATTCACAAAAAACGGATAAATCTGCGATCCATGCAACTCTAACCAGCCAGCAAAAACATGTGTTCATAATACAAAACAAGTTTACTTTGTGAAATGTTAAAAGGTACAAAAAATAAAACAATAAAATAAAAAAAGATGTTTTCAAGACTTTTTCACAAGTTCCTATATCTCACTGAAATGTTACTCTGTAGCTGATTTCTCGTATTTTAAGTGTGATGAGAAATTTTGACTAGAAACAAGACAAATATACTTGATAAGATTTTGAGTTTTTGCAGTGTATATGCAGCTGATTGATTTGGTCTTTAACCAACATGGAATCATTTATGTTGGGCAGCTGTGGCTATGTGTACTAATCAGTGCTTCAGTCCCCAGTGCTATCAGTCCACACGTCAAAGGGCAAGATACTGAACCTTCGATTGTCCCCAATGCATTTGGGTGTGAAGGAAATGTATGACTATGACTTCTAGTTCAAAAAGGGCTATTTATGTATTTAAGTCCAGTTGTTGCTCATTCACTGTTACCTTGAACGTGTCATGCTATCACCACTCTGTGTAACAGATATTTCCTATATAAGCAAATATGTTTTACACTATTTACCTACTGAAATGAAATCGTAACACCAGAAAAATGTTTAACTGTTTATTTCTGGAATAATAATAATGCATTTCTTGCATTTCTCATGGGTTCTAATGGGGGCCTTTCTTAAAATTACTGGTCCCAGTAACAAAGACGCTTGTCGACTCAGAAATCGAGGGAAAACCAACAACACACCCGGCAGAACATTATGTTATTTACACGGGTGCACATAAGTGGTCCGCAGGTGCGCATTCGCTGTCAAAATAAAAGACGCGCACCAGATAAGAAGTTGCAACACGCGTTTGCGTCCATATAAAAGGCACTGTTTTTGTCCGCTAGAGTGGGATTTTCACGGCACATTCTGCACCACATCTCTGTGCGTTCATCATTTGTTTGAAGCCAGCTCACCTCCTGCAACCACTTTTCCGAGAACACGCGCTTCTTTTGTGGTTCGGACTCCTTCTGACATTTCTTTGGAGGTGGGGGAACATCACAGTAATTGCTTAAAGGAGCTTGCTTCTTCGACATCTTTAAGAGTTCTAAAGAAATGTCTGTCCTCCTCCAGAAAATCTTATGTACGCAAACACGCGTTGCAACTTCTTATCTTGTGCGCGTTTTTTATTTTGACAGCGAATGCGCACCTGCGGACCACTTATGTGCACCCCTGGTTATTTAGCTCGTCATATTGCAGCCACAGAAATTCTTTTGTCCATGAAACCATAAAGCTGCACTTTCTTTTTGTTCTTTTCCGTTTTGTGGTAAGCTTTTCTTTGGCTGTCACTTCTTCACCCTGACCTGTCTTATTTGGCTGAACTAAAATATATATCCTGCTGCTTTTACACACGCACTCACGTTGTCAGCGATTCTCTGCGCGATCAACCTCTCACATGTTTAAGCTTGCTGCGGGAGATTTCACTTGTCATGTTTGCATAGTAAGCTGACGATTGATAAGATGATGTCAGAGGAATTGGTGCGCAAATTATCGTCACTCACCAATCGGTACTGTCGCTCTCTATACACAGTTTGCGCGATTGTAAATATGTGAAGTAAGGCAGAAGGATATACTCATCAAACAAACAGGATCATAAGAATATAAAACCACGAGCACTACAAATGTAACAGAAATATGTTGATATAAAATGGCATGTTATTTGAAATCTACACGAAACAATGACACAACTACTTTTTTTCAATTTTTTCAATTTATTTATTTTTTACCAATTGTCCAAATTAGTCTGTGATTGGCCTTAGTGTGACAGAAATCATATTTATATACAACTAAATATGACTCAGCAAACATGTTTTAAATGGATGATTCCTCACTTGATGACGAATGATCCATTTCCATATTTGCTGAGTCTTAAATTTGATGTCAGTGAACTTATCAGTGGTTGGTGTTAAAAAAAAAGCCCCCAAATCCCCTATGAGCAAGCACTTGGCGACAGTGGAGAGGAAAAACTCCCTCTTAATGAGGAGAAACCTCTGACAGAACCGGGCTCAGGAAGGGGTGGCCTTCTGTCTCGACCGAGAGGGGTTCAAATGTTCACTGACAATTTAGTTGTATATAAATATGATTTTTAGGACTTGATGTTGAGACCAATTATGTGAAATTGGGGACGCGCACAGTTCCGCTTCTTCTTGTTCTTCTTCTTACTTGGCGGAATCTCTGGCAGGCTCTTAACTTCATTCTCGAGTTCAGCCACCTTGACATTGAGCATTTTCTGTTTGTCTCGTTGACTTTGCAAAGATTCCTGTACAGAAAATGCAGCTGACTCTTCTTTTTTTATCTTCTGTTGTTCTGTGGTGTCTTTTTCTTTCTGAGGCTCTTGCAGAGACATTGCAGTGGATGGCAGTGAGTCCTCTTTCTCCATCTTCTCCTGTTCTCCAGTCTCGTTTTCTTTCAGAGGCTCACATTTATGCATTTCATTTGCAGCAGTGGAATTTTGTTCTTTGTGCTGCTGTGGGATTTTCAGTGAGGAAGCTTTGGCCCCTTTCAGCTCTCGCTCAACAGACTCTACCTTCAAATCATGAAGGGCCTTGTTGGGGCAGAGCTGGGATTTCAGGTCACTGATTTCCAGGTTGAGTGTCTCCTGCTCCTGCCTATGTTTAACGGCCTGCTCTTCAAGCTGATTTTGAGCTGCTAGGAGCTGTTTCTGGAGCATCTCAATCTGCTCTTGCTGAATCCTACATTTGAGCTCAAATTCAGCCTCCTTAGAGGACTTCAGTCCTACAGAGTCAGTGTGTGAAGCCTCTGTGGTTGGAGTGGCAGACTCCACACACTGCTCTGTGGTAGGGTGGCTGATTTGGTCCTGCAGGGTAGCTATCACCTCATCCAATATGACAATAGCTTCATTGTCATTTGCGAGAGTGTCTGTCTCACTGATGTCATTGGGCTTATTACTAGAAGCCTCTTCCAGCTGCTCTATGAGGTCTTTAATCGTTTCCTCGTGATTTTGCTTGTTCTCATGAATTTCTTCATGGAGTTTGTTCACCTGAAACTGGTGATAAGAGGCCCTCTTGTTTGACCCGTTTTCACCCGTGCTGTTTTGAGCTTCAAGAAGAGCCCGGGCATATGCCCGAGTAATTGGTCTTCTTGGTTCTTCAGCCACTCTTTTCTGTTTTTGCTTTTTTTCTTTCTTTGGTTTCACAACCGTTTCCTTTGGTGGTTGTGCCACAGGAGACTTTTTAGTATTTGGTTGTGTGGCTTTATCAACCTCAGGTTTTGGTGTGATGACCATTTCTATTTTTGCTTCTGCCATTGTAGATGCGTCAGCGTTTGCGTCTGCGTTTCTCTGCGTCTGCCTTGTCTTTGCTTTAACAACCAGGTTGCTTTGTGTTTCTGCCATCCGAGATCCACTAAAGTCGGTTGAATGTCTCCCCTATTTATAGGTTTTTCCAGTAGAATGTGCACAGTGACATCACAGGCTGTTCCTGTCATGTGATGTTCCTTTGAAGTGCCATGATTGGAACAATTCAAAATAAAATGCCCACAAACCTAATGTAAAGGAAAGGCTTTTATTTTGTAGCACATACTGAATTAACACTATAAAAGCTACTCTACAGGAATTGCAGTAAAAAATAAAACAAAAGCAAAATATGTTTTTTAAATGGTTGTTAAAAAAACTAACCAAAGTAGAAGACAACTGTTTAGTGGAAAGTATTCGACATTCTAGAGATTCTCAGGCATAATAACTTCTTTCATAATTTAAACAAGGACAGGTAGAAAACGTTCATATTTAGTGAAAGATATTTATTAACATTATCCAATGAGAGTTACTGAATGTCTGTAGGCAGTGAGATCTTGGTGGTTGCCGAAGCGACAGAATGTCATCTATGTTTTGTTTTAAATTCAGTTTCAATGCTGAATCTAAGAAACAACAGACTGCAGAGGGAGACTTTAATAGAGGTTTACTAACTCTTACTATCATATACATTGTGGAAAAATCTGTCTTTATTTAGCATAATATATTTGTTATAAGCACTAAATATGTTTTCTGATTAACTGATGAACACTAACGTACCAAGCTGAAAATTCTGCTCACCAGTCAGCAGCTTATATTCACAAAAAACGGATAAATCTGCGATCCATGCAACTCTAACCAGCCAGCAAAAACATGTGTTCATAATACAAAACAAGTTTACTTTGTGAAATGTTAAAAGGTACAAAAAATAAAACAATAAAATAAAAAAAGATGTTTTCAAGACTTTTTCACAAGTTCCTATATCTCACTGAAATGTTACTCTGTAGCTGATTTCTCGTATTTTAAGTGTGATGAGAAATTTTGACTAGAAACAAGACAAATATACTTGATAAGATTTTGAGTTTTTGCAGTGTATATGCAGCTGATTGATTTGGTCTTTAACCAACATGGAATCATTTATGTTGGGCAGCTGTGGCTATGTGTACTAATCAGTGCTTCAGTCCCCAGTGCTATCAGTCCACACGTCAAAGGGCAAGATACTGAACCTTCGATTGTCCCCAATGCATTTGGGTGTGAAGGAAATGTATGACTATGACTTCTAGTTCAAAAAGGGCTATTTATGTATTTAAGTCCAGTTGTTGCTCATTCACTGTTACCTTGAACGTGTCATGCTATCACCACTCTGTGTAACAGATATTTCCTATATAAGCAAATATGTTTTACACTATTTACCTACTGAAATGAAATCGTAACACCAGAAAAATGTTTAACTGTTTATTTCTGGAATAATAATAATGCATTTCTTGCATTTCTCATGGGTTCTAATGGGGGCCTTTCTTAAAATTACTGGTCCCAGTAACAAAGACGCTTGTCGACTCAGAAATCGAGGGAAAACCAACAACACACCCGGCAGAACATTATGTTATTTACACGGGTGCACATAAGTGGTCCGCAGGTGCGCATTCGCTGTCAAAATAAAAGACGCGCACCAGATAAGAAGTTGCAACACGCGTTTGCGTCCATATAAAAGGCACTGTTTTTGTCCGCTAGAGTGGGATTTTCACGGCACATTCTGCACCACATCTCTGTGCGTTCATCATTTGTTTGAAGCCAGCTCACCTCCTGCAACCACTTTTCCGAGAATACGCGCTTCTTTTGTGGTTCGGACTCCTTCTGACATTTCTTTGGAGGTGGGGGAACATCACAGTAATTGCTTAAAGGAGCTTGCTTCTTCGACATCTTTAAGAGTTCTAAAGAAATGTCTGTCCTCCTCCAGAAAATCTTATGTACGCAAACACGCGTTGCAACTTCTTATCTTGTGCGCGTTTTTTATTTTGACAGCGAATGCGCACCTGCGGACCACTTATGTGCACCCCTGGTTATTTAGCTCGTCATATTGCAGCCACAGAAATTCTTTTGTCCATGAAACCATAAAGCTGCACTTTCTTTTTGTTCTTTTCCGTTTTGTGGTAAGCTTTTCTTTGGCTGTCACTTCTTCACCCTGACCTGTCTTATTTGGCTGAACTAAAATATATATCCTGCTGCTTTTACACACGCACTCACGTTGTCAGCGATTCTCTGCGCGATCAACCTCTCACATGTTTAAGCTTGCTGCGGGAGATTTCACTTGTCATGTTTGCATAGTAAGCTGACGATTGATAAGATGATGTCAGAGGAATTGGTGCGCAAATTATCGTCACTCACCAATCAGTACTGTCGCTCTCTATACACAGTTTGCGCGATTGTAAATATGTGAAGTAAGGCAGAAGGATATACTCATCAAACAAACAGGATCATAAGAATATAAAACCACGAGCACTACAAATGTAACAGAAATATGTTGACATAAAATGGCATGTTATTTGAAATCTACACGAAACAATGACACAACTACTTTTTTTCAATTTTTTCAATTTATTTATTTTTTACCAATTGTCCAAATTAGTCTGTGATTGGCCTTAGTGTGACAGAAATCATATTTATATACAACTAAATATGACTCAGCAAACATGTTTTAAATGGATGATTCCTCACTTGATGACGAATGATCCATTTCCATATTTGCTGAGTCTTAAATTTGATGTCAGTGAACTTATCAGTGGTTGGTGTTAAAAAAAAAGCCCCCAAATCCCCTATGAGCAAGCACTTGGCGACAGTGGAGAGGAAAAACTCCCTCTTAATGAGGAGAAACCTCTGACAGAACCGGGCTCAGGAAGGGGTGGCCTTCTGTCTCGACCGAGAGGGGTTCAAATGTTCACTGACAATTTAGTTGTATATAAATATGATTTTTAGGACTTGATGTTGACACCAATTATGTGAAATTGGGGACGCGCACAGTTCCGCTTCTTCTTGTTCTTCTTCTTACTTGGTGGAATCTCTGGCAGGCTCTTAACTTCATTCTCGAGTTCAGCCACCTTGACATTGAGCATTTTCTGTTTGTCTTGTAGACTTTGCAAAGATTCCTGTACAGAAAATGCAGCTGACTCTTCTTTTTTTATCTTCTGTTGTTCTGTGGTGTCTTTTTCTTTCTGAGGCTCTTGCAGAGACATTGCAGTGGATGGCAGTGAGTCCTCTTTCTCCATCTTCTCCTGTTCTCCAGTCTCGTTTTCTTTCAGAGGCTCACATTTATGCATTTCATTTGCAGCAGTGGAATTTTGTTCTTTGTGCTGCTGTGGGATTTTCAGTGAGGAAGCTTTGGCCCCTTTCAGCTCTCGCTCAACAGACTCTACCTTCAAATCATGAAGGGCCTTGTTGGGGCAGAGCTGGGATTTCAGGTCACTGATTTCCAGGTTGAGTGTCTCCTGCTCCTGCCTATGTTTAACGGCCTGCTCTTCAAGCTGATTTTGAGCTGCTAGGAGCTGTTTCTGGAGCATCTCAATCTGCTCTTGCTGAATCCTACATTTGAGCTCAAATTCAGCCTCCTTAGAGGACTTCAGTCCTACAGAGTCAGTGTGTGAAGCCTCTGTGGTTGGAGTGGCAGACTCCACACACTGCTCTGTGGTTGGGTGGCTGATTTGGTCCTGCAGGGTAGCTATCACCTCATCCAATATGACAATAGCTTCATTGTCATTTGCGAGAGTGTCTGTCTCACTGATGTCATTGGGCTTATTACTAGAAGCCTCTTCCAGCTGCTCTATGAGGTCTTTAATCGTTTCCTCGTGATTTTGCTTGTTCTCATGAATTTCTTCATGGAGTTTGTTCACCTGAAACTGGTGATAAGAGGCCCTCTTGTTTGACCCGTTTTCACCCGTGCTGTTTTGAGCTTCAAGAAGAGCCCGGGCATATGCCCGAGTAATTGGTCTTCTTGGTTCTTCAGCCACTCTTTTCTGTTTTTGCTTTTTTTCTTTCTTTGGTTTCACAACCGTTTCCTTTGGTGGTTGTGCCACAGGAGACTTTTTAGTATTTGGTTGTGTGGCTTTATCAACCTCAGGTTTTGGTGTGATGACCATTTCTATTTTTGCTTCTGCCATTGTAGATGCGTCAGCGTTTGCGTCTGCGTTTCTCTGCGTCTGCCTTGTCTTTGCTTTAACAACCAGGTTGCTTTGTGTTTCTGCCATCCGAGATCCACTAAAGTCGGTTGAATGTCTCCCCTATTTATAGGTTTTTCCAGTAGAATGTGCACAGTGACATCACAGGCTGTTCCTGTCATGTGATGTTCCTTTGAAGTGCCATGATTGGAACAATTCAAAATAAAATGCCCACAAACCTAATGTAAAGGAAAGGCTTTTATTTTGTAGCACATACTGAATTAACACTATAAAAGCTACTCTACAGGAATTGCAGTAAAAAATAAAACAAAAGCAAAATATGTTTTTTAAATGGTTGTTAAAAAAACTAACCAAAGTAGAAGACAACTGTTTAGTGGAAAGTATTCGACATTCTAGAGATTCTCAGGCATAATAACTTCTTTCATAATTTAAACAAGGACAGGTAGAAAACGTTCATATTTAGTGAAAGATATTTATTAACATTATCCAATGAGAGTTACTGAATGTCTGTAGGCAGTGAGATCTTGGTGGTTGCCGAAGCGACAGAATGTCATCTATGTTTTGTTTTAAATTCAGTTTCAATGCTGAATCTAAGAAACAACAGACTGCAGAGGGAGACTTTAATAGAGGTTTACTAACTCTTACTATCATATACATTGTGGAAAAATCTGTCTTTATTTAGCATAATATATTTGTTATAAGCACTAAATATGTTTTCTGATTAACTGATGAACACTAACGTACCAAGCTGAAAATTCTGCTCACCAGTCAGCAGCTTATATTCACAAAAAACGGATAAATCTGCGATCCATGCAACTCTAACCAGCCAGCAAAAACATGTGTTCATAATACAAAACAAGTTTACTTTGTGAAATGTTAAAAGGTACAAAAAATAAAACAATAAAATAAAAAAAGATGTTTTCAAGACTTTTTCACAAGTTCCTATATCTCACTGAAATGTTACTCTGTAGCTGATTTCTCGTATTTTAAGTGTGATGAGAAATTTTGACTAGAAACAAGACAAATATACTTGATAAGATTTTGAGTTTTTGCAGTGTATATGCAGCTGATTGATTTGGTCTTTAACCAACATGGAATCATTTATGTTGGGCAGCTGTGGCTATGTGTACTAATCAGTGCTTCAGTCCCCAGTGCTATCAGTCCACACGTCAAAGGGCAAGATACTGAACCTTCGATTGTCCCCAATGCATTTGGGTGTGAAGGAAATGTATGACTATGACTTCTAGTTCAAAAAGGGCTATTTATGTATTTAAGTCCAGTTGTTGCTCATTCACTGTTACCTTGAACGTGTCATGCTATCACCACTCTGTGTAACAGATATTTCCTATATAAGCAAATATGTTTTACACTATTTACCTACTGAAATGAAATCGTAACACCAGAAAAATGTTTAACTGTTTATTTCTGGAATAATAATAATGCATTTCTTGCATTTCTCATGGGTTCTAATGGGGGCCTTTCTTAAAATTACTGGTCCCAGTAACAAAGACGCTTGTCGACTCAGAAATCGAGGGAAAACCAACAACACACCCGGCAGAACATTATGTTATTTACACGGGTGCACATAAGTGGTCCGCAGGTGCGCATTCGCTGTCAAAATAAAAGACGCGCACCAGATAAGAAGTTGCAACACGCGTTTGCGTCCATATAAAAGGCACTGTTTTTGTCCGCTAGAGTGGGATTTTCACGGCACATTCTGCACCACATCTCTGTGCGTTCATCATTTGTTTGAAGCCAGCTCACCTCCTGCAACCACTTTTCCGAGAATACGCGCTTCTTTTGTGGTTCGGACTCCTTCTGACATTTCTTTGGAGGTGGGGGAACATCACAGTAATTGCTTAAAGGAGCTTGCTTCTTCGACATCTTTAAGAGTTCTAAAGAAATGTCTGTCCTCCTCCAGAAAATCTTATGTACGCAAACACGCGTTGCAACTTCTTATCTTGTGCGCGTTTTTTATTTTGACAGCGAATGCGCACCTGCGGACCACTTATGTGCACCCCTGGTTATTTAGCTCGTCATATTGCAGCCACAGAAATTCTTTTGTCCATGAAACCATAAAGCTGCACTTTCTTTTTGTTCTTTTCCGTTTTGTGGTAAGCTTTTCTTTGGCTGTCACTTCTTCACCCTGACCTGTCTTATTTGGCTGAACTAAAATATATATCCTGCTGCTTTTACACACGCACTCACGTTGTCAGCGATTCTCTGCGCGATCAACCTCTCACATGTTTAAGCTTGCTGCGGGAGATTTCACTTGTCATGTTTGCATAGTAAGCTGACGATTGATAAGATGATGTCAGAGGAATTGGTGCGCAAATTATCGTCACTCACCAATCAGTACTGTCGCTCTCTATACACAGTTTGCGCGATTGTAAATATGTGAAGTAAGGCAGAAGGATATACTCATCAAACAAACAGGATCATAAGAATATAAAACCACGAGCACTACAAATGTAACAGAAATATGTTGATATAAAATGGCATGTTATTTGAAATCTACACGAAACAATGACACAACTACTTTTTTTCAATTTTTTCAATTTATTTATTTTTTACCAATTGTCCAAATTAGTCTGTGATTGGCCTTAGTGTGACAGAAATCATATTTATATACAACTAAATATGACTCAGCAAACATGTTTTAAATGGATGATTCCTCACTTGATGACGAATGATCCATTTCCATATTTGCTGAGTCTTAAATTTGATGTCAGTGAACTTATCAGTGGTTGGTGTTAAAAAAAAAGCCCCCAAATCCCCTATGAGCAAGCACTTGGCGACAGTGGAGAGGAAAAACTCCCTCTTAATGAGGAGAAACCTCTGACAGAACCGGGCTCAGGAAGGGGTGGCCTTCTGTCTCGACCGAGAGGGGTTCAAATGTTCACTGACAATTTAGTTGTATATAAATATGATTTTTAGGACTTGATGTTGAGACCAATTATGTGAAATTGGGGACGCGCACAGTTCCGCTTCTTCTTGTTCTTCTTCTTACTTGGCGGAATCTCTGGCAGGCTCTTAACTTCATTCTCGAGTTCAGCCACCTTGACATTGAGCATTTTCTGTTTGTCTTGTAGACTTTGCAAAGATTCCTGTACAGAAAATGCAGCTGACTCTTCTTTTTTTATCTTCTGTTGTTCTGTGGTGTCTTTTTCTTTCTGAGGCTCTTGCAGAGACATTGCAGTGGATGGCAGTGAGTCCTCTTTCTCCATCTTCTCCTGTTCTCCAGTCTCGTTTTCTTTCAGAGGCTCACATTTATGCATTTCATTTGCAGCAGTGGAATTTTGTTCTTTGTGCTGCTGTGGGATTTTCAGTGAGGAAGCTTTGGCCCCTTTCAGCTCTCGCTCAACAGACTCTACCTTCAAATCATGAAGGGCCTTGTTGGGGCAGAGCTGGGATTTCAGGTCACTGATTTCCAGGTTGAGTGTCTCCTGCTCCTGCCTATGTTTAACGGCCTGCTCTTCAAGCTGATTTTGAGCTGCTAGGAGCTGTTTCTGGAGCATCTCAATCTGCTCTTGCTGAATCCTACATTTGAGCTCAAATTCAGCCTCCTTAGAGGACTTCAGTCCTACAGAGTCAGTGTGTGAAGCCTCTGTGGTTGGAGTGGCAGACTCCACACACTGCTCTGTGGTAGGGTGGCTGATTTGGTCCTGCAGGGTAGCTATCAACTCATCCAATATGACAATAGCTTCATTGTCATTTGCGAGAGTGTCTGTCTCACTGATGTCATTGGGCTTATTACTAGAAGCCTCTTCCAGGTGCTCTATGAGGTCTTTAATCGTTTCCTCGTGATTTTGCTTGTTCTCATGAATTTCTTCATGGAGTTTGTTCACCTGAAACTGGTGATAAGAGGCCCTCTTGTTTGACCCGTTTTCACCCGTGCTGTTTTGAGCTTCAAGAAGAGCCCGGGCATATGCCCGAGTAATTGGTCTTCTTGGTTCTTCAGCCACTCTTTTCTGTTTTTGCTTTTTTTCTTTCTTTGGTTTCACAACCGTTTCCTTTGGTGGTTGTGCCACAGGAGACTTTTTAGTATTTGGTTGTGTGGCTTTATCAACCTCAGGTTTTGGTGTGATGACCATTTCTATTTTTGCTTCTGCCATTGTAGATGCGTCAGCGTTTGCGTCTGCGTTTCTCTGCGTCTGCCTTGTCTTTGCTTTAACAACCAGGTTGCTTTGTGTTTCTGCCATCCGAGATCCACTAAAGTCGGTTGAATGTCTCCCCTATTTATAGGTTTTTCCAGTAGAATGTGCACAGTGACATCACAGGCTGTTCCTGTCATGTGATGTTCCTTTGAAGTGCCATGATTGGAACAATTCAAAATAAAATGCCCACAAACCTAATGTAAAGGAAAGGCTTTTATTTTGTAGCACATACTGAATTAACACTATAAAAGCTACTCTACAGGAATTGCAGTAAAAAATAAAACAAAAGCAAAATATGTTTTTTAAATGGTTGTTAAAAAAACTAACCAAAGTAGAAGACAACTGTTTAGTGGAAAGTATTCGACATTCTAGAGATTCTCAGGCATAATAACTTCTTTCATAATTTAAACAAGGACAGGTAGAAAACGTTCATATTTAGTGAAAGATATTTATTAACATTATCCAATGAGAGTTACTGAATGTCTGTAGGCAGTGAGATCTTGGTGGTTGCCGAAGCGACAGAATGTCATCTATGTTTTGTTTTAAATTCAGTTTCAATGCTGAATCTAAGAAACAACAGACTGCAGAGGGAGACTTTAATAGAGGTTTACTAACTCTTACTATCATATACATTGTGGAAAAATCTGTCTTTATTTAGCATAATATATTTGTTATAAGCACTAAATATGTTTTCTGATTAACTGATGAACACTAACGTACCAAGCTGAAAATTCTGCTCACCAGTCAGCAGCTTATATTCACAAAAAACGGATAAATCTGCGATCCATGCAACTCTAACCAGCCAGCAAAAACATGTGTTCATAATACAAAACAAGTTTACTTTGTGAAATGTTAAAAGGTACAAAAAATAAAACAATAAAATAAAAAAAGATGTTTTCAAGACTTTTTCACAAGTTCCTATATCTCACTGAAATGTTACTCTGTAGCTGATTTCTCGTATTTTAAGTGTGATGAGAAATTTTGACTAGAAACAAGACAAATATACTTGATAAGATTTTGAGTTTTTGTAGTGTATATGCAGCTGATTGATTTGGTCTTTAACCAACATGGAATCATTTATGTTGGGCAGCTGTGGCTATGTGTACTAATCAGTGCTTCAGTCCCCAGTGCTATCAGTCCACACGTCAAAGGGCAAGATACTGAACCTTCGATTGTCCCCAATGCATTTGGGTGTGAAGGAAATGTATGACTATGACTTCTAGTTCAAAAAGGGCTATTTATGTATTTAAGTCCAGTTGTTGCTCATTCACTGTTACCTTGAACGTGTCATGCTATCACCACTCTGTGTAACAGATATTTCCTATATAAGCAAATATGTTTTACACTATTTACCTACTGAAATGAAATCGTAACACCAGAAAAATGTTTAACTGTTTATTTCTGGAATAATAATAATAATGCATTTCTTGCATTTCTCATGGGTTCTAATGGGGGCCTTTCTTAAAATTACTGGTCCCAGTAACAAAGACGCTTGTCGACTCAGAAATCGAGGGAAAACCAACAACACACCCGGCAGAACATTATGTTATTTACACGGGTGCACATAAGTGGTCCGCAGGTGCGCATTCGCTGTCAAAATAAAAGACGCGCACCAGATAAGAAGTTGCAACACGCGTTTGCGTCCATATAAAAGGCACTGTTTTTGTCCGCTAGAGTGGGATTTTCACGGCACATTCTGCACCACATCTCTGTGCGTTCATCATTTGTTTGAAGCCAGCTCACCTCCTGCAACCACTTTTCCGAGAATACGCGCTTCTTTTGTGGTTCGGACTCCTTCTGACATTTCTTTGGAGGTGGGGGAACATCACAGTAATTGCTTAAAGGAGCTTGCTTCTTCGACATCTTTAAGAGTTCTAAAGAAATGTCTGTCCTCCTCCAGAAAATCTTATGTACGCAAACACGCGTTGCAACTTCTTATCTTGTGCGCGTTTTTTATTTTGACAGCGAATGCGCACCTGCGGACCACTTATGTGCACCCCTGGTTATTTAGCTCGTCATATTGCAGCCACAGAAATTCTTTTGTCAATGAAACCATAAAGCTGCACTTTCTTTTTGTTCTTTTCCGTTTTGTGGTAAGCTTTTCTTTGGCTGTCACTTCTTCACCCTGACCTGTCTTATTTGGCTGAACTAAAATATATATCCTGCTGCTTTTACACACGCACTCACGTTGTCAGCGATTCTCTGCGCGATCAACCTCTCACATGTTTAAGCTTGCTGCGGGAGATTTCACTTGTCATGTTTGCATAGTAAGCTGACGATTGATAAGATGATGTCAGAGGAATTGGTGCGCAAATTATCGTCACTCACCAATCGGTACTGTCGCTCTCTATACACAGTTTGCGCGATTGTAAATATGTGAAGTAAGGCAGAAGGATATACTCATCAAACAAACAGGATCATAAGAATATAAAACCACGAGCACTACAAATGTAACAGAAATATGTTGACATAAAATGGCATGTTATTTGAAATCTACACGAAACAATGACACAACTACTTTTTTTCAATTTTTTCAATTTATTTATTTTTTACCAATTGTCCAAATTAGTCTGTGATTGGCCTTAGTGTGACAGAAATCATATTTATATACAACTAAATATGACTCAGCAAACATGTTTTAAATGGATGATTCCTCACTTGATGACGAATGATCCATTTCCATATTTGCTGAGTCTTAAATTTGATGTCAGTGAACTTATCAGTGGTTGGTGTTAAAAAAAAAGCCCCCAAATCCCCTATGAGCAAGCACTTGGCGACAGTGGAGAGGAAAAACTCCCTCTTAATGAGGAGAAACCTCTGACAGAACCGGGCTCAGGAAGGGGTGGCCTTCTGTCTCGACCGAGAGGGGTTCAAATGTTCACTGACAATTTAGTTGTATATAAATATGATTTTTAGGACTTGATGTTGACACCAATTATGTGAAATTGGGGACGCGCACAGTTCCGCTTCTTCTTGTTCTTCTTCTTACTTGGTGGAATCTCTGGCAGGCTCTTAACTTCATTCTCGAGTTCAGCCACCTTGACATTGAGCATTTTCTGTTTGTCTTGTAGACTTTGCAAAGATTCCTGTACAGAAAATGCAGCTGACTCTTCTTTTTTTATCTTCTGTTGTTCTGTGGTGTCTTTTTCTTTCTGAGGCTCTTGCAGAGACATTGCAGTGGATGGCAGTGAGTCCTCTTTCTCCATCTTCTCCTGTTCTCCAGTCTCGTTTTCTTTCAGAGGCTCACATTTATGCATTTCATTTGCAGCAGTGGAATTTTGTTCTTTGTGCTGCTGTGGGATTTTCAGTGAGGAAGCTTTGGCCCCTTTCAGCTCTCGCTCAACAGACTCTACCTTCAAATCATGAAGGGCCTTGTTGGGGCAGAGCTGGGATTTCAGGTCACTGATTTCCAGGTTGAGTGTCTCCTGCTCCTGCCTATGTTTAACGGCCTGCTCTTCAAGCTGATTTTGAGCTGCTAGGAGCTGTTTCTGGAGCATCTCAATCTGCTCTTGCTGAATCCTACATTTGAGCTCAAATTCAGCCTCCTTAGAGGACTTCAGTCCTACAGAGTCAGTGTGTGAAGCCTCTGTGGTTGGAGTGGCAGACTCCACACACTGCTCTGTGGTAGGGTGGCTGATTTGGTCCTGCAGGGTAGCTATCAACTCATCCAATATGACAATAGCTTCATTGTCATTTGCGAGAGTGTCTGTCTCACTGATGTCATTGGGCTTATTACTAGAAGCCTCTTCCAGGTGCTCTATGAGGTCTTTAATCGTTTCCTCGTGATTTTGCTTGTTCTCATGAATTTCTTCATGGAGTTTGTTCACCTGAAACTGGTGATAAGAGGCCCTCTTGTTTGACCCGTTTTCACCCGTGCTGTTTTGAGCTTCAAGAAGAGCCCGGGCATATGCCCGAGTAATTGGTCTTCTTGGTTCTTCAGCCACTCTTTTCTGTTTTTGCTTTTTTTCTTTCTTTGGTTTCACAACCGTTTCCTTTGGTGGTTGTGCCACAGGAGACTTTTTAGTATTTGGTTGTGTGGCTTTATCAACCTCAGGTTTTGGTGTGATGACCATTTCTATTTTTGCTTCTGCCATTGTAGATGCGTCAGCGTTTGCGTCTGCGTTTCTCTGCGTCTGCCTTGTCTTTGCTTTAACAACTAGGTTGCTTTGTGTTTCTGCCATCCGAGATCCACTAAAGTCGGTTGAATGTCTCCCCTATTTATAGGTTTTTCCAGTAGAATGTGCACAGTGACATCACAGGCTGTTCCTGTCATGTGATGTTCCTTTGAAGTGCCATGATTGGAACAATTCAAAATAAAATGCCCACAAACCTAATGTAAAGGAAAGGCTTTTATTTTGTAGCACATACTGAATTAACACTATAAAAGCTACTCTACAGGAATTGCAGTAAAAAATAAAACAAAAGCAAAATATGTTTTTTAAATGGTTGTTAAAAAAACTAACCAAAGTAGAAGACAACTGTTTAGTGGAAAGTATTCGACATTCTAGAGATTCTCAGGCATAATAACTTCTTTCATAATTTAAACAAGGACAGGTAGAAAACGTTCATATTTAGTGAAAGATATTTATTAACATTATCCAATGAGAGTTACTGAATGTCTGTAGGCAGTGAGATCTTGGTGGTTGCCGAAGCGACAGAATGTCATCTATGTTTTGTTTTAAATTCAGTTTCAATGCTGAATCTAAGAAACAACAGACTGCAGAGGGAGACTTTAATAGAGGTTTACTAACTCTTACTATCATATACATTGTGGAAAAATCTGTCTTTATTTAGCATAATATATTTGTTATAAGCACTAAATATGTTTTCTGATTAACTGATGAACACTAACGTACCAAGCTGAAAATTCTGCTCACCAGTCAGCAGCTTATATTCACAAAAAACGGATAAATCTGCGATCCATGCAACTCTAACCAGCCAGCAAAAACATGTGTTCATAATACAAAACAAGTTTACTTTGTGAAATGTTAAAAGGTACAAAAAATAAAACAATAAAATAAAAAAAGATGTTTTCAAGACTTTTTCACAAGTTCCTATATCTCACTGAAATGTTACTCTGTAGCTGATTTCTCGTATTTTAAGTGTGATGAGAAATTTTGACTAGAAACAAGACAAATATACTTGATAAGATTTTGAGTTTTTGCAGTGTATATGCAGCTGATTGATTTGGTCTTTAACCAACATGGAATCATTTATGTTGGGCAGCTGTGGCTATGTGTACTAATCAGTGCTTCAGTCCCCAGTGCTATCAGTCCACACGTCAAAGGGCAAGATACTGAACCTTCGATTGTCCCCAATGCATTTGGGTGTGAAGGAAATGTATGACTATGACTTCTAGTTCAAAAAGGGCTATTTATGTATTTAAGTCCAGTTGTTGCTCATTCACTGTTACCTTGAACGTGTCATGCTATCACCACTCTGTGTAACAGATATTTCCTATATAAGCAAATATGTTTTACACTATTTACCTACTGAAATGAAATCGTAACACCAGAAAAATGTTTAACTGTTTATTTCTGGAATAATAATAATGCATTTCTTGCATTTCTCATGGGTTCTAATGGGGGCCTTTCTTAAAATTACTGGTCCCAGTAACAAAGACGCTTGTCGACTCAGAAATCGAGGGAAAACCAACAACACACCCGGCAGAACATTATGTTATTTACACGGGTGCACATAAGTGGTCCGCAGGTGCGCATTCGCTGTCAAAATAAAAGACGCGCACCAGATAAGAAGTTGCAACACGCGTTTGCGTCCATATAAAAGGCACTGTTTTTGTCCGCTAGAGTGGGATTTTCACGGCACATTCTGCACCACATCTCTGTGCGTTCATCATTTGTTTGAAGCCAGCTCACCTCCTGCAACCACTTTTCCGAGAATACGCGCTTCTTTTGTGGTTCGGACTCCTTCTGACATTTCTTTGGAGGTGGGGGAACATCACAGTAATTGCTTAAAGGAGCTTGCTTCTTCGACATCTTTAAGAGTTCTAAAGAAATGTCTGTCCTCCTCCAGAAAATCTTATGTACGCAAACACGCGTTGCAACTTCTTATCTTGTGCGCGTTTTTTATTTTGACAGCGAATGCGCACCTGCGGACCACTTATGTGCACCCCTGGTTATTTAGCTCGTCATATTGCAGCCACAGAAATTCTTTTGTCCATGAAACCATAAAGCTGCACTTTCTTTTTGTTCTTTTCCGTTTTGTGGTAAGCTTTTCTTTGGCTGTCACTTCTTCACCCTGACCTGTCTTATTTGGCTGAACTAAAATATATATCCTGCTGCTTTTACACACGCACTCACGTTGTCAGCGATTCTCTGCGCGATCAACCTCTCACATGTTTAAGCTTGCTGCGGGAGATTTCACTTGTCATGTTTGCATAGTAAGCTGACGATTGATAAGATGATGTCAGAGGAATTGGTGCGCAAATTATCGTCACTCACCAATCGGTACTGTCGCTCTCTATACACAGTTTGCGCGATTGTAAATATGTGAAGTAAGGCAGAAGGATATACTCATCAAACAAACAGGATCATAAGAATATAAAACCACGAGCACTACAAATGTAACAGAAATATGTTGACATAAAATGGCATGTTATTTGAAATCTACACGAAACAATGACACAACTACTTTTTTTCAATTTTTTCAATTTATTTATTTTTTACCAATTGTCCAAATTAGTCTGTGATTGGCCTTAGTGTGACAGAAATCATATTTATATACAACTAAATATGACTCAGCAAACATGTTTTAAATGGATGATTCCTCACTTGATGACGAATGATCCATTTCCATATTTGCTGAGTCTTAAATTTGATGTCAGTGAACTTATCAGTGGTTGGTGTTAAAAAAAAAGCCCCCAAATCCCCTATGAGCAAGCACTTGGCGACAGTGGAGAGGAAAAACTCCCTCTTAATGAGGAGAAACCTCTGACAGAACCGGGCTCAGGAAGGGGTGGCCTTCTGTCTCGACCGAGAGGGGTTCAAATGTTCACTGACAATTTAGTTGTATATAAATATGATTTTTAGGACTTGATGTTGACACCAATTATGTGAAATTGGGGACGCGCACAGTTCCGCTTCTTCTTGTTCTTCTTCTTACTTGGCGGAATCTCTGGCAGGCTCTTAACTTCATTCTCGAGTTCAGCCACCTTGACATTGAGCATTTTCTGTTTGTCTTGTAGACTTTGCAAAGATTCCTGTACAGAAAATGCAGCTGACTCTTCTTTTTTTATCTTCTGTTGTTCTGTGGTGTCTTTTTCTTTCTGAGGCTCTTGCAGAGACATTGCAGTGGATGGCAGTGAGTCCTCTTTCTCCATCTTCTCCTGTTCTCCAGTCTCGTTTTCTTTCAGAGGCTCACATTTATGCATTTCATTTGCAGCAGTGGAATTTTGTTCTTTGTGCTGCTGTGGGATTTTCAGTGAGGAAGCTTTGGCCCCTTTCAGCTCTCGCTCAACAGACTCTACCTTCAAATCATGAAGGGCCTTGTTGGGGCAGAGCTGGGATTTCAGGTCACTGATTTCCAGGTTGAGTGTCTCCTGCTCCTGCCTATGTTTAACGGCCTGCTCTTCAAGCTGATTTTGAGCTGCTAGGAGCTGTTTCTGGAGCATCTCAATCTGCTCTTGCTGAATCCTACATTTGAGCTCAAATTCAGCCTCCTTAGAGGACTTCAGTCCTACAGAGTCAGTGTGTGAAGCCTCTGTGGTTGGAGTGGCAGACTCCACACACTGCTCTGTGGTAGGGTGGCTGATTTGGTCCTGCAGGGTAGCTATCAACTCATCCAATATGACAATAGCTTCATTGTCATTTGCGAGAGTGTCTGTCTCACTGATGTCATTGGGCTTATTACTAGAAGCCTCTTCCAGGTGCTCTATGAGGTCTTTAATCGTTTCCTCGTGATTTTGCTTGTTCTCATGAATTTCTTCATGGAGTTTGTTCACCTGAAACTGGTGATAAGAGGCCCTCTTGTTTGACCCGTTTTCACCCGTGCTGTTTTGAGCTTCAAGAAGAGCCCGGGCATATGCCCGAGTAATTGGTCTTCTTGGTTCTTCAGCCACTCTTTTCTGTTTTTGCTTTTTTTCTTTCTTTGGTTTCACAACCGTTTCCTTTGGTGGTTGTGCCACAGGAGACTTTTTAGTATTTGGTTGTGCGGCTTTATCAACCTCAGGTTTTGGTGTGATGACCATTTCTATTTTTGCTTCTGCCATTGTAGATGCGTCAGCGTTTGCGTCTGCGTTTCTCTGCGTCTGCCTTGTCTTTGCTTTAACAACCAGGTTGCTTTGTGTTTCTGCCATCCGAGATCCACTAAAGTCGGTTGAATGTCTCCCCTATTTATAGGTTTTTCCAGTAGAATGTGCACAGTGACATCACAGGCTGTTCCTGTCATGTGATGTTCCTTTGAAGTGCCATGATTGGAACAATTCAAAATAAAATGCCCACAAACCTAATGTAAAGGAAAGGCTTTTATTTTGTAGCACATACTGAATTAACACTATAAAAGCTACTCTACAGGAATTGCAGTAAAAAATAAAACAAAAGCAAAATATGTTTTTTAAATGGTTGTTAAAAAAACTAACCAAAGTAGAAGACAACTGTTTAGTGGAAAGTATTCGACATTCTAGAGATTCTCAGGCATAATAACTTCTTTCATAATTTAAACAAGGACAGGTAGAAAACGTTCATATTTAGTGAAAGATATTTATTAACATTATCCAATGAGAGTTACTGAATGTCTGTAGGCAGTGAGATCTTGGTGGTTGCCGAAGCGACAGAATGTCATCTATGTTTTGTTTTAAATTCAGTTTCAATGCTGAATCTAAGAAACAACAGACTGCAGAGGGAGACTTTAATAGAGGTTTACTAACTCTTACTATCATATACATTGTGGAAAAATCTGTCTTTATTTAGCATAATATATTTGTTATAAGCACTAAATATGTTTTCTGATTAACTGATGAACACTAACGTACCAAGCTGAAAATTCTGCTCACCAGTCAGCAGCTTATATTCACAAAAAACGGATAAATCTGCGATCCATGCAACTCTAACCAGCCAGCAAAAACATGTGTTCATAATACAAAACAAGTTTACTTTGTGAAATGTTAAAAGGTACAAAAAATAAAACAATAAAATAAAAAAAGATGTTTTCAAGACTTTTTCACAAGTTCCTATATCTCACTGAAATGTTACTCTGTAGCTGATTTCTCGTATTTTAAGTGTGATGAGAAATTTTGACTAGAAACAAGACAAATATACTTGATAAGATTTTGAGTTTTTGTAGTGTATATGCAGCTGATTGATTTGGTCTTTAACCAACATGGAATCATTTATGTTGGGCAGCTGTGGCTATGTGTACTAATCAGTGCTTCAGTCCCCAGTGCTATCAGTCCACACGTCAAAGGGCAAGATACTGAACCTTCGATTGTCCCCAATGCATTTGGGTGTGAAGGAAATGTATGACTATGACTTCTAGTTCAAAAAGGGCTATTTATGTATTTAAGTCCAGTTGTTGCTCATTCACTGTTACCTTGAACGTGTCATGCTATCACCACTCTGTGTAACAGATATTTCCTATATAAGCAAATATGTTTTACACTATTTACCTACTGAAATGAAATCGTAACACCAGAAAAATGTTTAACTGTTTATTTCTGGAATAATAATAATGCATTTCTTGCATTTCTCATGGGTTCTAATGGGGGCCTTTCTTAAAATTACTGGTCCCAGTAACAAAGACGCTTGTCGACTCAGAAATCGAGGGAAAACCAACAACACACCCGGCAGAACATTATGTTATTTACACGGGTGCACATAAGTGGTCCGCAGGTGCGCATTCGCTGTCAAAATAAAAGACGCGCACCAGATAAGAAGTTGCAACACGCGTTTGCGTCCATATAAAAGGCACTGTTTTTGTCCGCTAGAGTGGGATTTTCACGGCACATTCTGCACCACATCTCTGTGCGTTCATCATTTGTTTGAAGCCAGCTCACCTCCTGCAACCACTTTTCCGAGAACACGCGCTTCTTTTGTGGTTCGGACTCCTTCTGACATTTCTTTGGAGGTGGGGGAACATCACAGTAATTGCTTAAAGGAGCTTGCTTCTTCGACATCTTTAAGAGTTCTAAAGAAATGTCTGTCCTCCTCCAGAAAATCTTATGTACGCAAACACGCGTTGCAACTTCTTATCTTGTGCGCGTTTTTTATTTTGACAGCGAATGCGCACCTGCGGACCACTTATGTGCACCCCTGGTTATTTAGCTCGTCATATTGCAGCCACAGAAATTCTTTTGTCCATGAAACCATAAAGCTGCACTTTCTTTTTGTTCTTTTCCGTTTTGTGGTAAGCTTTTCTTTGGCTGTCACTTCTTCACCCTGACCTGTCTTATTTGGCTGAACTAAAATATATATCCTGCTGCTTTTACACACGCACTCACGTTGTCAGCGATTCTCTGCGCGATCAACCTCTCACATGTTTAAGCTTGCTGCGGGAGATTTCACTTGTCATGTTTGCATAGTAAGCTGACGATTGATAAGATGATGTCAGAGGAATTGGTGCGCAAATTATCGTCACTCACCAATCGGTACTGTCGCTCTCTATACACAGTTTGCGCGATTGTAAATATGTGAAGTAAGGCAGAAGGATATACTCATCAAACAAACAGGATCATAAGAATATAAAACCACGAGCACTACAAATGTAACAGAAATATGTTGATATAAAATGGCATGTTATTTGAAATCTACACGAAACAATGACACAACTACTTTTTTTCAATTTTTTCAATTTATTTATTTTTTACCAATTGTCCAAATTAGTCTGTGATTGGCCTTAGTGTGACAGAAATCATATTTATATACAACTAAATATGACTCAGCAAACATGTTTTAAATGGATGATTCCTCACTTGATGACGAATGATCCATTTCCATATTTGCTGAGTCTTAAATTTGATGTCAGTGAACTTATCAGTGGTTGGTGTTAAAAAAAAAGCCCCCAAATCCCCTATGAGCAAGCACTTGGCGACAGTGGAGAGGAAAAACTCCCTCTTAATGAGGAGAAACCTCTGACAGAACCGGGCTCAGGAAGGGGTGGCCTTCTGTCTCGACCGAGAGGGGTTCAAATGTTCACTGACAATTTAGTTGTATATAAATATGATTTTTAGGACTTGATGTTGACACCAATTATGTGAAATTGGGGACGCGCACAGTTCCGCTTCTTCTTGTTCTTCTTCTTACTTGGTGGAATCTCTGGCAGGCTCTTAACTTCATTCTCGAGTTCAGCCACCTTGACATTGAGCATTTTCTGTTTGTCTTGTAGACTTTGCAAAGATTCCTGTACAGAAAATGCAGCTGACTCTTCTTTTTTTATCTTCTGTTGTTCTGTGGTGTCTTTTTCTTTCTGAGGCTCTTGCAGAGACATTGCAGTGGATGGCAGTGAGTCCTCTTTCTCCATCTTCTCCTGTTCTCCAGTCTCGTTTTCTTTCAGAGGCTCACATTTATGCATTTCATTTGCAGCAGTGGAATTTTGTTCTTTGTGCTGCTGTGGGATTTTCAGTGAGGAAGCTTTGGCCCCTTTCAGCTCTCGCTCAACAGACTCTACCTTCAAATCATGAAGGGCCTTGTTGGGGCAGAGCTGGGATTTCAGGTCACTGATTTCCAGGTTGAGTGTCTCCTGCTCCTGCCTATGTTTAACGGCCTGCTCTTCAAGCTGATTTTGAGCTGCTAGGAGCTGTTTCTGGAGCATCTCAATCTGCTCTTGCTGAATCCTACATTTGAGCTCAAATTCAGCCTCCTTAGAGGACTTCAGTCCTACAGAGTCAGTGTGTGAAGCCTCTGTGGTTGGAGTGGCAGACTCCACACACTGCTCTGTGGTAGGGTGGCTGATTTGGTCCTGCAGGGTAGCTATCAACTCATCCAATATGACAATAGCTTCATTGTCATTTGCGAGAGTGTCTGTCTCACTGATGTCATTGGGCTTATTACTAGAAGCCTCTTCCAGGTGCTCTATGAGGTCTTTAATCGTTTCCTCGTGATTTTGCTTGTTCTCATGAATTTCTTCATGGAGTTTGTTCACCTGAAACTGGTGATAAGAGGCCCTCTTGTTTGACCCGTTTTCACCCGTGCTGTTTTGAGCTTCAAGAAGAGCCCGGGCATATGCCCGAGTAATTGGTCTTCTTGGTTCTTCAGCCACTCTTTTCTGTTTTTGCTTTTTTTCTTTCTTTGGTTTCACAACCGTTTCCTTTGGTGGTTGTGCCACAGGAGACTTTTTAGTATTTGGTTGTGTGGCTTTATCAACCTCAGGTTTTGGTGTGATGACCATTTCTATTTTTGCTTCTGCCATTGTAGATGCGTCAGCGTTTGCGTCTGCGTTTCTCTGCGTCTGCCTTGTCTTTGCTTTAACAACTAGGTTGCTTTGTGTTTCTGCCATCCGAGATCCACTAAAGTCGGTTGAATGTCTCCCCTATTTATAGGTTTTTCCAGTAGAATGTGCACAGTGACATCACAGGCTGTTCCTGTCATGTGATGTTCCTTTGAAGTGCCATGATTGGAACAATTCAAAATAAAATGCCCACAAACCTAATGTAAAGGAAAGGCTTTTATTTTGTAGCACATACTGAATTAACACTATAAAAGCTACTCTACAGGAATTGCAGTAAAAAATAAAACAAAAGCAAAATATGTTTTTTAAATGGTTGTTAAAAAAACTAACCAAAGTAGAAGACAACTGTTTAGTGGAAAGTATTCGACATTCTAGAGATTCTCAGGCATAATAACTTCTTTCATAATTTAAACAAGGACAGGTAGAAAACGTTCATATTTAGTGAAAGATATTTATTAACATTATCCAATGAGAGTTACTGAATGTCTGTAGGCAGTGAGATCTTGGTGGTTGCCGAAGCGACAGAATGTCATCTATGTTTTGTTTTAAATTCAGTTTCAATGCTGAATCTAAGAAACAACAGACTGCAGAGGGAGACTTTAATAGAGGTTTACTAACTCTTACTATCATATACATTGTGGAAAAATCTGTCTTTATTTAGCATAATATATTTGTTATAAGCACTAAATATGTTTTCTGATTAACTGATGAACACTAACGTACCAAGCTGAAAATTCTGCTCACCAGTCAGCAGCTTATATTCACAAAAAACGGATAAATCTGCGATCCATGCAACTCTAACCAGCCAGCAAAAACATGTGTTCATAATACAAAACAAGTTTACTTTGTGAAATGTTAAAAGGTACAAAAAATAAAACAATAAAATAAAAAAAGATGTTTTCAAGACTTTTTCACAAGTTCCTATATCTCACTGAAATGTTACTCTGTAGCTGATTTCTCGTATTTTAAGTGTGATGAGAAATTTTGACTAGAAACAAGACAAATATACTTGATAAGATTTTGAGTTTTTGCAGTGTATATGCAGCTGATTGATTTGGTCTTTAACCAACATGGAATCATTTATGTTGGGCAGCTGTGGCTATGTGTACTAATCAGTGCTTCAGTCCCCAGTGCTATCAGTCCACACGTCAAAGGGCAAGATACTGAACCTTCGATTGTCCCCAATGCATTTGGGTGTGAAGGAAATGTATGACTATGACTTCTAGTTCAAAAAGGGCTATTTATGTATTTAAGTCCAGTTGTTGCTCATTCACTGTTACCTTGAACGTGTCATGCTATCACCACTCTGTGTAACAGATATTTCCTATATAAGCAAATATGTTTTACACTATTTACCTACTGAAATGAAATCGTAACACCAGAAAAATGTTTAACTGTTTATTTCTGGAATAATAATAATGCATTTCTTGCATTTCTCATGGGTTCTAATGGGGGCCTTTCTTAAAATTACTGGTCCCAGTAACAAAGACGCTTGTCGACTCAGAAATCGAGGGAAAACCAACAACACACCCGGCAGAACATTATGTTATTTACACGGGTGCACATAAGTGGTCCGCAGGTGCGCATTCGCTGTCAAAATAAAAGACGCGCACCAGATAAGAAGTTGCAACACGCGTTTGCGTCCATATAAAAGGCACTGTTTTTGTCCGCTAGAGTGGGATTTTCACGGCACATTCTGCACCACATCTCTGTGCGTTCATCATTTGTTTGAAGCCAGCTCACCTCCTGCAACCACTTTTCCGAGAATACGCGCTTCTTTTGTGGTTCGGACTCCTTCTGACATTTCTTTGGAGGTGGGGGAACATCACAGTAATTGCTTAAAGGAGCTTGCTTCTTCGACATCTTTAAGAGTTCTAAAGAAATGTCTGTCCTCCTCCAGAAAATCTTATGTACGCAAACACGCGTTGCAACTTCTTATCTTGTGCGCGTTTTTTATTTTGACAGCGAATGCGCACCTGCGGACCACTTATGTGCACCCCTGGTTATTTAGCTCGTCATATTGCAGCCACAGAAATTCTTTTGTCCATGAAACCATAAAGCTGCACTTTCTTTTTGTTCTTTTCCGTTTTGTGGTAAGCTTTTCTTTGGCTGTCACTTCTTCACCCTGACCTGTCTTATTTGGCTGAACTAAAATATATATCCTGCTGCTTTTACACACGCACTCACGTTGTCAGCGATTCTCTGCGCGATCAACCTCTCACATGTTTAAGCTTGCTGCGGGAGATTTCACTTGTCATGTTTGCATAGTAAGCTGACGATTGATAAGATGATGTCAGAGGAATTGGTGCGCAAATTATCGTCACTCACCAATCGGTACTGTCGCTCTCTATACACAGTTTGCGCGATTGTAAATATGTGAAGTAAGGCAGAAGGATATACTCATCAAACAAACAGGATCATAAGAATATAAAACCACGAGCACTACAAATGTAACAGAAATATGTTGATATAAAATGGCATGTTATTTGAAATCTACACGAAACAATGACACAACTACTTTTTTTCAATTTTTTCAATTTATTTATTTTTTACCAATTGTCCAAATTAGTCTGTGATTAGCCTTAGTGTGACAGAAATCATATTTATATACAACTAAATATGACTCAGCAAACATGTTTTAAATGGATGATTCCTCACTTGATGACGAATGATCCATTTCCATATTTGCTGAGTCTTAAATTTGATGTCAGTGAACTTATCAGTGGTTGGTGTTAAAAAAAAAGCCCCCAAATCCCCTATGAGCAAGCACTTGGCGACAGTGGAGAGGAAAAACTCCCTCTTAATGAGGAGAAACCTCTGACAGAACCGGGCTCAGGAAGGGGTGGCCTTCTGTCTCGACCGAGAGGGGTTCAAATGTTCACTGACAATTTAGTTGTATATAAATATGATTTTTAGGACTTGATGTTGACACCAATTATGTGAAATTGGGGACGCGCACAGTTCCGCTTCTTCTTGTTCTTCTTCTTACTTGGTGGAATCTCTGGCAGGCTCTTAACTTCATTCTCGAGTTCAGCCACCTTGACATTGAGCATTTTCTGTTTGTCTTGTAGACTTTGCAAAGATTCCTGTACAGAAAATGCAGCTGACTCTTCTTTTTTTATCTTCTGTTGTTCTGTGGTGTCTTTTTCTTTCTGAGGCTCTTGCAGAGACATTGCAGTGGATGGCAGTGAGTCCTCTTTCTCCATCTTCTCCTGTTCTCCAGTCTCGTTTTCTTTCAGAGGCTCACATTTATGCATTTCATTTGCAGCAGTGGAATTTTGTTCTTTGTGCTGCTGTGGGATTTTCAGTGAGGAAGCTTTGGCCCCTTTCAGCTCTCGCTCAACAGACTCTACCTTCAAATCATGAAGGGCCTTGTTGGGGCAGAGCTGGGATTTCAGGTCACTGATTTCCAGGTTGAGTGTCTCCTGCTCCTGCCTATGTTTAACGGCCTGCTCTTCAAGCTGATTTTGAGCTGCTAGGAGCTGTTTCTGGAGCATCTCAATCTGCTCTTGCTGAATCCTACATTTGAGCTCAAATTCAGCCTCCTTAGAGGACTTCAGTCCTACAGAGTCAGTGTGTGAAGCCTCTGTGGTTGGAGTGGCAGACTCCACACACTGCTCTGTGGTAGGGTGGCTGATTTGGTCCTGCAGGGTAGCTATCAACTCATCCAATATGACAATAGCTTCATTGTCATTTGCGAGAGTGTCTGTCTCACTGATGTCATTGGGCTTATTACTAGAAGCCTCTTCCAGGTGCTCTATGAGGTCTTTAATCGTTTCCTCGTGATTTTGCTTGTTCTCATGAATTTCTTCATGGAGTTTGTTCACCTGAAACTGGTGATAAGAGGCCCTCTTGTTTGACCCGTTTTCACCCGTGCTGTTTTGAGCTTCAAGAAGAGCCCGGGCATATGCCCGAGTAATTGGTCTTCTTGGTTCTTCAGCCACTCTTTTCTGTTTTTGCTTTTTTTCTTTCTTTGGTTTCACAACCGTTTCCTTTGGTGGTTGTGCCACAGGAGACTTTTCAGTATTTGGTTGTGCGGCTTTATCAACCTCAGGTTTTGGTGTGATGACCATTTCTATTTTTGCTTCTGCCATTGTAGATGCGTCAGCGTTTGCGTCTGCGTTTCTCTGCGTCTGCCTTGTCTTTGCTTTAACAACCAGGTTGCTTTGTGTTTCTGCCATCCGAGATCCACTAAAGTCGGTTGAATGTCTCCCCTATTTATAGGTTTTTCCAGTAGAATGTGCACAGTGACATCACAGGCTGTTCCTGTCATGTGATGTTCCTTTGAAGTGCCATGATTGGAACAATTCAAAATAAAATGCCCACAAACCTAATGTAAAGGAAAGGCTTTTATTTTGTAGCACATACTGAATTAACACTATAAAAGCTACTCTACAGGAATTGCAGTAAAAAATAAAACAAAAGCAAAATATGTTTTTTAAATGGTTGTTAAAAAAACTAACCAAAGTAGAAGACAACTGTTTAGTGGAAAGTATTCGACATTCTAGAGATTCTCAGGCATAATAACTTCTTTCATAATTTAAACAAGGACAGGTAGAAAACGTTCATATTTAGTGAAAGATATTTATTAACATTATCCAATGAGAGTTACTGAATGTCTGTAGGCAGTGAGATCTTGGTGGTTGCCGAAGCGACAGAATGTCATCTATGTTTTGTTTTAAATTCAGTTTCAATGCTGAATCTAAGAAACAACAGACTGCAGAGGGAGACTTTAATAGAGGTTTACTAACTCTTACTATCATATACATTGTGGAAAAATCTGTCTTTATTTAGCATAATATATTTGTTATAAGCACTAAATATGTTTTCTGATTAACTGATGAACACTAACGTACCAAGCTGAAAATTCTGCTCACCAGTCAGCAGCTTATATTCACAAAAAACGGATAAATCTGCGATCCATGCAACTCTAACCAGCCAGCAAAAACATGTGTTCATAATACAAAACAAGTTTACTTTGTGAAATGTTAAAAGGTACAAAAAATAAAACAATAAAATAAAAAAAGATGTTTTCAAGACTTTTTCACAAGTTCCTATATCTCACTGAAATGTTACTCTGTAGCTGATTTCTCGTATTTTAAGTGTGATGAGAAATTTTGACTAGAAACAAGACAAATATACTTGATAAGATTTTGAGTTTTTGCAGTGTATATGCAGCTGATTGATTTGGTCTTTAACCAACATGGAATCATTTATGTTGGGCAGCTGTGGCTATGTGTACTAATCAGTGCTTCAGTCCCAAATGCTATCAGTCCACACGTCAAAGGGCAAGATACTGAACCTTCGATTGTCCCCAATGCATTTGGGTGTGAAGGAAATGTATGACTATGACTTCTAGTTCAAAAAGGGCTATTTATGTATTTAAGTCCAGTTGTTGCTCATTCACTGTTACCTTGAACGTGTCATGCTATCACCACTCTGTGTAACAGATATTTCCTATATAAGCAAATATGTTTTACACTATTTACCTACTGAAATGAAATCGTAACACCAGAAAAATGTTTAACTGTTTATTTCTGGAATAATAATAATGCATTTCTTGCATTTCTCATGGGTTCTAATGGGGGCCTTTCTTAAAATTACTGGTCCCAGTAACAAAGATGCTTGTCGACTCAGAAATCGAGGGAAAACCAACAACACACCCGGCAGAACATTATGTTATTTACACGGGTGCACATAAGTGGTCCGCAGGTGCGCATTCGCTGTCAAAATAAAAGACGCGCACCAGATAAGAAGTTGCAACACGCGTTTGCGTCCATATAAAAGGCACTGTTTTTGTCCGCTAGAGTGGGATTTTCACGGCACATTCTGCACCACATCTCTGTGCGTTCATCATTTGTTTGAAGCCAGCTCACCTCCTGCAACCACTTTTCCGAGAACACGCGCTTCTTTTGTGGTTCGGACTCCTTCTGACATTTCTTTGGAGGTGGGGGAACATCACAGTAATTGCTTAAAGGAGCTTGCTTCTTCGACATCTTTAAGAGTTCTAAAGAAATGTCTGTCCTCCTCCAGAAAATCTTATGTACGCAAACACGCGTTGCAACTTCTTATCTTGTGCGCGTTTTTTATTTTGACAGCGAATGCGCACCTGCGGACCACTTATGTGCACCCCTGGTTATTTAGCTCGTCATATTGCAGCCACAGAAATTCTTTTGTCCATGAAACCATAAAGCTGCACTTTCTTTTTGTTCTTTTCCGTTTTGTGGTAAGCTTTTCTTTGGCTGTCACTTCTTCACCCTGACCTGTCTTATTTGGCTGAACTAAAATATATATCCTGCTGCTTTTACACACGCACTCACGTTGTCAGCGATTCTCTGCGCGATCAACCTCTCACATGTTTAAGCTTGCTGCGGGAGATTTCACTTGTCATGTTTGCATAGTAAGCTGACGATTGATAAGATGATGTCAGAGGAATTGGTGCGCAAATTATCGTCACTCACCAATCAGTACTGTCGCTCTCTATACACAGTTTGCGCGATTGTAAATATGTGAAGTAAGGCAGAAGGATATACTCATCAAACAAACAGGATCATAAGAATATAAAACCACGAGCACTACAAATGTAACAGAAATATGTTGACATAAAATGGCATGTTATTTGAAATCTACACGAAACAATGACACAACTACTTTTTTTCAATTTTTTCAATTTATTTATTTTTTACCAATTGTCCAAATTAGTCTGTGATTGGCCTTAGTGTGACAGAAATCATATTTATATACAACTAAATATGACTCAGCAAACATGTTTTAAATGGATGATTCCTCACTTGATGACGAATGATCCATTTCCATATTTGCTGAGTCTTAAATTTGATGTCAGTGAACTTATCAGTGGTTGGTGTTAAAAAAAAAGCCCCCAAATCCCCTATGAGCAAGCACTTGGCGACAGTGGAGAGGAAAAACTCCCTCTTAATGAGGAGAAACCTCTGACAGAACCGGGCTCAGGAAGGGGTGGCCTTCTGTCTCGACCGAGAGGGGTTCAAATGTTCACTGACAATTTAGTTGTATATAAATATGATTTTTAGGACTTGATGTTGACACCAATTATGTGAAATTGGGGACGCGCACAGTTCCGCTTCTTCTTGTTCTTCTTCTTACTTGGCGGAATCTCTGGCAGGCTCTTAACTTCATTCTCGAGTTCAGCCACCTTGACATTGAGCATTTTCTGTTTGTCTTGTAGACTTTGCAAAGATTCCTGTACAGAAAATGCAGCTGACTCTTCTTTTTTTATCTTCTGTTGTTCTGTGGTGTCTTTTTCTTTTTGAGGCTCTTGCAGAGACATTGCAGTGGATGGCAGTGAGTCCTCTTTCTCCATCTTCTCCTGTTCTCCAGTCTCGTTTTCTTTCAGAGGCTCACATTTATGCATTTCATTTGCAGCAGTGGAATTTTGTTCTTTGTGCTGCTGTGGGATTTTCAGTGAGGAAGCTTTGGCCCCTTTCAGCTCTCGCTCAACAGACTCTACCTTCAAATCATGAAGGGCCTTGTTGGGGCAGAGCTGGGATTTCAGGTCACTGATTTCCAGGTTGAGTGTCTCCTGCTCCTGCCTATGTTTAACGGCCTGCTCTTCAAGCTGATTTTGAGCTGCTAGGAGCTGTTTCTGGAGCATCTCAATCTGCTCTTGCTGAATCCTACATTTGAGCTCAAATTCAGCCTCCTTAGAGGACTTCAGTCCTACAGAGTCAGTGTGTGAAGCCTCTGTGGTTGGAGTGGCAGACTCCACACACTGCTCTGTGGTAGGGTGGCTGATTTGGTCCTGCAGGGTAGCTATCACCTCATCCAATATGACAATAGCTTCATTGTCATTTGCGAGAGTGTCTGTCTCACTGATGTCACTGGGCTTATTACTAGAAGCCTCTTCCAGGTGCTCTATGAGGTCTTTAATCGTTTCCTCGTGATTTTGCTTGTTCTCATGAATTTCTTCATGGAGTTTGTTCACCTGAAACTGGTGATAAGAGGCCCTCTTGTTTGCACCTACCATTTTACAGTAAAGGTTGTTCTGATGGTATTGGGAGGCTTCCAGTTGGTGTCTGAGAGCACCAATCTCGTGCCAGGGATCAAACGGGGGTCTAAATGTGGGAATGGGTTGATATTGCCAAGTCCCTCCATTAGGCACAGGGTCTGGTCTGCTGGGGTTCTTCCCATTTCTCTCTCTCTCCATGTCCTCCTTTGCATTTGAAATGGGGAGGGATTCAACCTTTTGTCTTTCGGAAGTGGCTTCAGTGTTTTTTTGCATTTCTTCATTTTTCGGGTTTGCTCCATCACCCGTGCTGTTTTGAGCTTCAAGAAGAGCCCGGGCATATGCCCGAGTAATTGGTCTTCTTGGTTCTTCAGCCACTCTTTTCTGTTTTTGCTTTTTTTCTTTCTTTGGTTTCACAACCGTTTCCTTTGGTGGTTGTGCCACAGGAGACTTTTTAGTATTTGGTTGTGTGGCTTTATCAACCTCAGGTTTTGGTGTGATGACCATTTCTATTTTTGCTTCTGCCATTGTAGATGCGTCAGCGTTTGCGTCTGCGTTTCTCTGCGTCTGCCTTGTCTTTGCTTTAACAACCAGGTTGCTTTGTGTTTCTGCCATCCGAGATCCACTAAAGTCGGTTGAATGTCTCCCCTATTTATAGGTTTTTCCAGTAGAATGTGCACAGTGACATCACAGGCTGTTCCTGTCATGTGATGTTCCTTTGAAGTGCCATGATTGGAACAATTCAAAATAAAATGCCCACAAACCTAATGTAAAGGAAAGGCTTTTATTTTGTAGCACATACTGAATTAACACTATAAAAGCTACTCTACAGGAATTGCAGTAAAAAATAAAACAAAAGCAAAATATGTTTTTTAAATGGTTGTTAAAAAAACTAACCAAAGTAGAAGACAACTGTTTAGTGGAAAGTATTCGACATTCTAGAGATTCTCAGGCATAATAACTTCTTTCATAATTTAAACAAGGACAGGTAGAAAACGTTCATATTTAGTGAAAGATATTTATTAACATTATCCAATGAGAGTTACTGAATGTCTGTAGGCAGTGAGATCTTGGTGGTTGCCGAAGCGACAGAATGTCATCTATGTTTTGTTTTAAATTCAGTTTCAATGCTGAATCTAAGAAACAACAGACTGCAGAGGGAGACTTTAATAGAGGTTTACTAACTCTTACTATCATATACATTGTGGAAAAATCTGTCTTTATTTAGCATAATATATTTGTTATAAGCACTAAATATGTTTTCTGATTAACTGATGAACACTAACGTACCAAGCTGAAAATTCTGCTCACCAGTCAGCAGCTTATATTCACAAAAAACGGATAAATCTGCGATCCATGCAACTCTAACCAGCCAGCAAAAACATGTGTTCATAATACAAAACAAGTTTACTTTGTGAAATGTTAAAAGGTACAAAAAATAAAACAATAAAATAAAAAAAGATGTTTTCAAGACTTTTTCACAAGTTCCTATATCTCACTGAAATGTTACTCTGTAGCTGATTTCTCGTATTTTAAGTGTGATGAGAAATTTTGACTAGAAACAAGACAAATATACTTGATAAGATTTTGAGTTTTTGCAGTGTATATGCAGCTGATTGATTTGGTCTTTAACCAACATGGAATCATTTATGTTGGGCAGCTGTGGCTATGTGTACTAATCAGTGCTTCAGTCCCCAGTGCTATCAGTCCACACGTCAAAGGGCAAGATACTGAACCTTCGATTGTCCCCAATGCATTTGGGTGTGAAGGAAATGTATGACTATGACTTCTAGTTCAAAAAGGGCTATTTATGTATTTAAGTCCAGTTGTTGCTCATTCACTGTTACCTTGAACGTGTCATGCTATCACCACTCTGTGTAACAGATATTTCCTATATAAGCAAATATGTTTTACACTATTTACCTACTGAAATGAAATCGTAACACCAGAAAAATGTTTAACTGTTTATTTCTGGAATAATAATAATGCATTTCTTGCATTTCTCATGGGTTCTAATGGGGGCCTTTCTTAAAATTACTGGTCCCAGTAACAAAGACGCTTGTCGACTCAGAAATCGAGGGAAAACCAACAACACACCCGGCAGAACATTATGTTATTTACACGGGTGCACATAAGTGGTCCGCAGGTGCGCATTCGCTGTCAAAATAAAAGACGCGCACCAGATAAGAAGTTGCAACACGCGTTTGCGTCCATATAAAAGGCACTGTTTTTGTCCGCTAGAGTGGGATTTTCACGGCACATTCTGCACCACATCTCTGTGCGTTCATCATTTGTTTGAAGCCAGCTCACCTCCTGCAACCACTTTTCCGAGAATACGCGCTTCTTTTGTGGTTCGGACTCCTTCTGACATTTCTTTGGAGGTGGGGGAACATCACAGTAATTGCTTAAAGGAGCTTGCTTCTTCGACATCTTTAAGAGTTCTAAAGAAATGTCTGTCCTCCTCCAGAAAATCTTATGTACGCAAACACGCGTTGCAACTTCTTATCTTGTGCGCGTTTTTTATTTTGACAGCGAATGCGCACCTGCGGACCACTTATGTGCACCCCTGGTTATTTAGCTCGTCATATTGCAGCCACAGAAATTCTTTTGTCCATGAAACCATAAAGCTGCACTTTCTTTTTGTTCTTTTCCGTTTTGTGGTAAGCTTTTCTTTGGCTGTCACTTCTTCACCCTGACCTGTCTTATTTGGCTGAACTAAAATATATATCCTGCTGCTTTTACACACGCACTCACGTTGTCAGCGATTCTCTGCGCGATCAACCTCTCACATGTTTAAGCTTGCTGCGGGAGATTTCACTTGTCATGTTTGCATAGTAAGCTGACGATTGATAAGATGATGTCAGAGGAATTGGTGCGCAAATTATCGTCACTCACCAATCGGTACTGTCGCTCTCTATACACAGTTTGCGCGATTGTAAATATGTGAAGTAAGGCAGAAGGATATACTCATCAAACAAACAGGATCATAAGAATATAAAACCACGAGCACTACAAATGTAACAGAAATATGTTGACATAAAATGGCATGTTATTTGAAATCTACACGAAACAATGACACAACTACTTTTTTTCAATTTTTTCAATTTATTTATTTTTTACCAATTGTCCAAATTAGTCTGTGATTGGCCTTAGTGTGACAGAAATCATATTTATATACAACTAAATATGACTCAGCAAACATGTTTTAAATGGATGATTCCTCACTTGATGACGAATGATCCATTTCCATATTTGCTGAGTCTTAAATTTGATGTCAGTGAACTTATCAGTGGTTGGTGTTAAAAAAAAAGCCCCCAAATCCCCTATGAGCAAGCACTTGGCGACAGTGGAGAGGAAAAACTCCCTCTTAATGAGGAGAAACCTCTGACAGAACCGGGCTCAGGAAGGGGTGGCCTTCTGTCTCGACCGAGAGGGGTTCAAATGTTCACTGACAATTTAGTTGTATATAAATATGATTTTTAGGACTTGATGTTGAGACCAATTATGTGAAATTGGGGACGCGCACAGTTCCGCTTCTTCTTGTTCTTCTTCTTACTTGGCGGAATCTCTGGCAGGCTCTTAACTTCATTCTCGAGTTCAGCCACCTTGACATTGAGCATTTTCTGTTTGTCTTGTAGACTTTGCAAAGATTCCTGTACAGAAAATGCAGCTGACTCTTCTTTTTTTATCTTCTGTTGTTCTGTGGTGTCTTTTTCTTTCTGAGGCTCTTGCAGAGACATTGCAGTGGATGGCAGTGAGTCCTCTTTCTCCATCTTCTCCTGTTCTCCAGTCTCGTTTTCTTTCAGAGGCTCACATTTATGCATTTCATTTGCAGCAGTGGAATTTTGTTCTTTGTGCTGCTGTGGGATTTTCAGTGAGGAAGCTTTGGCCCCTTTCAGCTCTCGCTCAACAGACTCTACCTTCAAATCATGAAGGGCCTTGTTGGGGCAGAGCTGGGATTTCAGGTCACTGATTTCCAGGTTGAGTGTCTCCTGCTCCTGCCTATGTTTAACGGCCTGCTCTTCAAGCTGATTTTGAGCTGCTAGGAGCTGTTTCTGGAGCATCTCAATCTGCTCTTGCTGAATCCTACATTTGAGCTCAAATTCAGCCTCCTTAGAGGACTTCAGTCCTACAGAGTCAGTGTGTGAAGCCTCTGTGGTTGGAGTGGCAGACTCCACACACTGCTCTGTGGTAGGGTGGCTGATTTGGTCCTGCAGGGTAGCTATCAACTCATCCAATATGACAATAGCTTCATTGTCATTTGCGAGAGTGTCTGTCTCACTGATGTCATTGGGCTTATTACTAGAAGCCTCTTCCAGGTGCTCTATGAGGTCTTTAATCGTTTCCTCGTGATTTTGCTTGTTCTCATGAATTTCTTCATGGAGTTTGTTCACCTGAAACTGGTGATAAGAGGCCCTCTTGTTTGACCCGTTTTCACCCGTGCTGTTTTGAGCTTCAAGAAGAGCCCGGGCATATGCCCGAGTAATTGGTCTTCTTGGTTCTTCAGCCACTCTTTTCTGTTTTTGCTTTTTTTCTTTCTTTGGTTTCACAACCGTTTCCTTTGGTGGTTGTGCCACAGGAGACTTTTTAGTATTTGGTTGTGCGGCTTTATCAACCTCAGGTTTTGGTGTGATGACCATTTCTATTTTTGCTTCTGCCATTGTAGATGCGTCAGCGTTTGCGTCTGCGTTTCTCTGCGTCTGCCTTGTCTTTGCTTTAACAACCAGGTTGCTTTGTGTTTCTGCCATCCGAGATCCACTAAAGTCGGTTGAATGTCTCCCCTATTTATAGGTTTTTCCAGTAGAATGTGCACAGTGACATCACAGGCTGTTCCTGTCATGTGATGTTCCTTTGAAGTGCCATGATTGGAACAATTCAAAATAAAATGCCCACAAACCTAATGTAAAGGAAAGGCTTTTATTTTGTAGCACATACTGAATTAACACTATAAAAGCTACTCTACAGGAATTGCAGTAAAAAATAAAACAAAAGCAAAATATGTTTTTTAAATGGTTGTTAAAAAAACTAACCAAAGTAGAAGACAACTGTTTAGTGGAAAGTATTCGACATTCTAGAGATTCTCAGGCATAATAACTTCTTTCATAATTTAAACAAGGACAGGTAGAAAACGTTCATATTTAGTGAAAGATATTTATTAACATTATCCAATGAGAGTTACTGAATGTCTGTAGGCAGTGAGATCTTGGTGGTTGCCGAAGCGACAGAATGTCATCTATGTTTTGTTTTAAATTCAGTTTCAATGCTGAATCTAAGAAACAACAGACTGCAGAGGGAGACTTTAATAGAGGTTTACTAACTCTTACTATCATATACATTGTGGAAAAATCTGTCTTTATTTAGCATAATATATTTGTTATAAGCACTAAATATGTTTTCTGATTAACTGATGAACACTAACGTACCAAGCTGAAAATTCTGCTCACCAGTCAGCAGCTTATATTCACAAAAAACGGATAAATCTGCGATCCATGCAACTCTAACCAGCCAGCAAAAACATGTGTTCATAATACAAAACAAGTTTACTTTGTGAAATGTTAAAAGGTACAAAAAATAAAACAATAAAATAAAAAAAGATGTTTTCAAGACTTTTTCACAAGTTCCTATATCTCACTGAAATGTTACTCTGTAGCTGATTTCTCGTATTTTAAGTGTGATGAGAAATTTTGACTAGAAACAAGACAAATATACTTGATAAGATTTTGAGTTTTTGCAGTGTATATGCAGCTGATTGATTTGGTCTTTAACCAACATGGAATCATTTATGTTGGGCAGCTGTGGCTATGTGTACTAATCAGTGCTTCAGTCCCCAATGCTATCAGTCCACACGTCAAAGGGCAAGATACTGAACCTTCGATTGTCCCCAATGCATTTGGGTGTGAAGGAAATGTATGACTATGACTTCTAGTTCAAAAAGGGCTATTTATGTATTTAAGTCCAGTTGTTGCTCATTCACTGTTACCTTGAACGTGTCATGCTATCACCACTCTGTGTAACAGATATTTCCTATATAAGCAAATATGTTTTACACTATTTACCTACTGAAATGAAATCGTAACACCAGAAAAATGTTTAACTGTTTATTTCTGGAATAATAATAATGCATTTCTTGCATTTCTCATGGGTTCTAATGGGGGCCTTTCTTAAAATTACTGGTCCCAGTAACAAAGACGCTTGTCGACTCAGAAATCGAGGGAAAACCAACAACACACCCGGCAGAACATTATGTCATTTACACGGGTGCACATAAGTGGTCCGCAGGTGCGCATTCGCTGTCAAAATAAAAGACGCGCACCAGATAAGAAGCTGCAACATGCGTTTGCGTCCATATAAAAGGCACTGTTTTTGTCCGCTAGAGTGGGATTTTCACGGCACATTCTGCACCACATCTCTGTGCGTTCATCATTTGTTTGAAGCCAGCTCACCTCCTGCAACCACTTTTCCGAGAACATGCGCTTCTTTTGTTGTTATACTTGATAAGATTTTGAGTTTTTGCAGTGTACAGCAGCAGAGGTTTTATGACTTCATGGAAGTAGTAGTCAGACTTTGAGTACAATTACCAAATGTTTCCTGACTTAGGGACAGCCCACAATGCTTCACAATTAGCCTTCAAGTCAAGCCTTTGTTTTTAGCATTTTATACCACTAAAGAAAGGAAATGCAGGGGATATATCCATGGAATATATAGAACAGATGCATCCGTCTCTCCTGATAAAAGCATAAAAGAAGCAGAGGATTCTCATTCTGTTCAAATGAGTCTTTTTCCCCAACATAATACACCACAAATATGATTTATGAGTTCATAAAATCCCTGAATCTTCCTTGGAAAACAGCATTATTTTCTCTGTCTCTCTCTCTCTCTCTCTCTCTCTCTCTCTCTCACACACACACACACACACACACACACACACACACACACACACACACACACAGAAACGCACACTGCTGTGATTTTAGTCAGTATCTGCACAGCACCCCTTCCTCTCTTGTGGCGCCACATGGACGCGGTCAGGTAGATATGAAACAGCCAGAGGGAACAATTGAAGGAGGAGGAGGTCTGATGTTTCCTCTCCAAACAACTTTAATCAAAGTAAGCCGTGAGCCACCAGTTTGAACAAGTCTGTAAACTATTTTCTTTTTAGGTATTTTAGCTTAAATAACATAATTAAAGATGTCCAAAGTTCTTATAAATTGTCTAAAACACACACACATTTTTTTTTCTTTTTGTGTTTATTTTTACATATATTTGCCATCAATTCATGCTAAATTTGTGCGTTATATTCCTCCATGATGCAGGAAATGAAGTGTCTCGGAGTAAAGCAAACATTTTCAGCCGCAATCACCTTCATTTTCACTCTCCTTTCGTTGCGTTTCCTGACACTCAAACATGTCTCAGGCACAGAAAATTTCCTCGCTTTTAAGCCCTGCCTGTGCCCCGCCGAGCCAAAAACACCCCTCCTTTCATCTCCCTCTGCTTCCCTGTCCTCACATTCACCCTCTCTTCCCATTAAAGCCGCCACCCTCCTGCTCACTTTCATTACAAATCTGAGCCAACAATTATATTTTCCAACATTTTTATGCTTCTCCCCTTTGGAAGAGAACTTCCCTGCCTGTCTGTCACCTCTAGGCTTTTATCTTCTGCACGATCTTCCTCTCTGTCACTTATTCGTGTACTTGCAGAACTTGGCACTGCACGTTTAATCCCTTTCAAAGGAACCTTGAAAACTAAAACTGGGTGTAATCCCTCTATATTTTTTCCACAAGACTAGATTCAACTATGCAGATGTTCTTCTATGTTTTTCTGTTGATAGGGATGAGCCCCATTAGGCCCAGCAGTGACTAAGTAAGGATCCTTAGACTTTCATACAAGCAGAGTAGGACGGAGGCTGCTGCGGCTAAAGCTTGGCAGCGGGGACAGTGACTAATCAGTCTGGGCATCTACATGTATCATCAGGCAGAAGTAATCAGTCTGACATGGTATTATCAAACACTCCAGCAGCGGGTCAGCCATGAAGCCAAGCCTGCTGAAATGTAGATTCAACAGTGCGAGGTGCACGACTCTTATAAATCCGTCACTAAGTCCTTCTCGGCTAGACCTGAAATAAATCTTTGGCCACGAGGCGGGAAACAGAAATACGCTGATACTGTGAACTTCCTAGCAAACAGCTGCTTAATCTGCAGCAGATGAGACCTATTCACGTACATATGGAGTTTCTGGCTACGTCTCTTCGTCTGCAGATTGGTGAACAGGGACTGCAGGGCGCACAGGGTCAGAGCAGATCTGTAGTGCCAAGTTTAAAACTGTGACACTCCTTCATCTGTCTGTCTGATCATCTTCATCAGCCACATCTCCGTGCTCTCCCCATAGCTGTTATCCTCTCCCTCTCCATGTTCTTCCCTGTATGATGCTTGCTGTCTCTCCCTCACTTCCTCCCTGGTGTGTGAGAATTAGTAAGCAGTTTTCCGAGGGTGAACATCAAAGCCGTGGATAATCTCCTGTGCCATTTTTCTTCAAATAACGGAAGTTTTGAAATGAAGGCTTTAATTTTAATTATGAAGGAAATGTTGAGTTTGTGTGAATATTGCAGTAATGCAGTACATTTAACAGAGGCAGCAGATCAAAAGAAGCCTATTATTATGCGACCAGTTGTGTGCACAGACCATTTTCTTCTAAGTCCTGTCATGTTTCCTGGGTCGTACCCGGTGATTTACATTCTAGTTCTATATTGTGTTTCATCCTTTGACTACAGTATTATTTCCCAGCACTTCTGAGTTGTGTTATCTAAGTTTCTAGTTCTCAGTTCCTTGGTTGTTGTTGGTTCCCTTTTGTTTCCAGTCTGCCCTGGTGTCGTGTTGGTTTGATCTCTGAATGAGGTCAGCCTTGTCTCTGTGTGTTTCCCTTTCTGTCTTTGTGTCGAGTCTGCATTTCTGTTCCCGCATTCCTGACGTATTCTGATAGTCTCTCATTCTGTGTGTGTTATGTTCCGCTTTGCTTCTCTTCGGTTCATTAGTTGGATTCTGTTCAGCTGTGTTCCCTCACGTGTCTCCACTTTGCCTTTACCTCACATCTAAACTTTGGTCCTCAGTTTTCTTCTGTCCTTTGTTGTGTCATTCCTCATGGTCCCTATATCCTTGTGCTGTGTGTCTTCCTTGTTCCCCGTTTTCCTTTTGTGTAGTAAGTTCTGACTTCCTAGCATTCTAATTGTAATAGTATTCTTGGTAGATTTTTCTTCCTAGAACCACCTTATGAGTTTCAGAAATAAAGCTCTATCTCTGAGCATTTCCCTGAGTCTGCCTATCAAGCAGCACTAGATATGACAGTAGTATACATTTACAAGCTCGTACTCCTCAGATTAAAGTTGCTCTCTCACTCAAGGATTCAAACTGCGACTTCATGAATCAACTTGTGCACCACATGCCTCTGGTTGCAGTTGTCTATACTGGTTTTTGATCTGGTTCTGTGTGGTTTATCCTAAATATCATGGGTAGCCTGCCACGTTAGCCCAAAGTTTATTATTTATGCAGGACTGCTGGTTGTAGCACTGCCTTACATGTCGATGCAAAGGGTTTCCAGCTGTGTATCTTAGTTTCGGATCCTTGTTAAAGAGTATAAGCGAGCCCATCCTTTGTAAACGGAGCTTGCGCCACAGTCAGTGCATATCTTGTTATCCTAACCCAGCTATCTTTATTTGGCAATTTAGTGTGATATTATAACTTGGAGTGTGTCAGTTATTTGATTTAAAAATCTTCATAGTTTAAATCTTTCAAAACCAAGTTTGAGGTCAGAAGTGTTAAATAAATTACATTTTCTTGTAGGTTAGCTTCAGATGAGCCAGGCAGCAGGTACATCTAGTAAAACCATGAACAGTGTGCTCTAATCTTCAGTTCTCCAAGACATCTGAACCTGTGTGCACAAGCCTTTAATTCAATTTCTTCGTTTTATTTATTGCCTTCCCTCCTTTTTGTATCTCTGCCTCAGAAGCAACTCTGTTTCTTTCAAGCAAATGAAATGAAGAAGACTCTCTCCTCCTCCTTCTCCTCCTCTTCCTCACGCTCCCTAAGCGCTTTTCACCCTCTATAATAGCATTTCTTCAGGGAAGGCTAAAGTTCCCCGCTTTCCAGCCATGCCTTTTCTCTCCAAGCCTTAATGAATGGGACACTTGAATGGGTGTGCTGGGGGTGGGTAAAGGCTGAAAGGGTTTAAGGAGATGTGGCGGTAAATTTAAGCTGACTGCAGCAGACTGCTGTACTGTCGAGGCTGGTCACACAGCCACAGCTTTATAAACCCTGATGCAGCTTTATTGTATGCACTATGTGCGTAAATGGCCTAATCGATGCCGTTAGACACACAAATACAGTGGAGCACAAACATGCAACATATGCAACAGATGGTCTGCTGAATGGGCACAACAGAGATGGGTTTTTGTTTGCCTGGAGGTGAAAATAACCGGGTTATAAATCTGTCAAACCAACAGGGAAAACATAAGTGAGGTATATCAGCTGATGTTGTTTTCAACCAATTCAAAGCACTACAATACCCAGAAATATAAAGGAAAACCTTGAGATGGCATTGAGATACACTCACGGGCATTACTAGATACAGACTCTGGCTACAAATGAGTTCACAAAGGACTGTTCTCTGTATTTTCTAGGAATTCTGCTTCTTTAGAAATCCTTATCATTGTAAAACAAACAAACAAAAAACATTATCAAGAACTGTCCTCTGAAGTTGGCGGAAAAAACAATAGAAATGTTTGGACATTTTTATTTCTCCGTACCGTATAAATTTTAACTGTACAAAAAGAAGCTGTAGCTATGTTTAAACAAAGAACGTGATTTACATTTTACCCTCCAACAAAAGGCTTAAGGACCAAAATAGAGGTGATGACTGTTTTTCACACTGCATATAATGCAAATGTATTTCTTGCCACTCTGTGGAAACTGCTGCTTTATCAGAAACTTGCTTTCAACCACAAGCAGCTGTTGGCTGATTCACTTGACAAATTCTGTTTAAAGTCATGCATGAATGCATGAGGGTGGTGTTTACACATGAATATCATATATTCAAGTTTTATTGTTTTTCTAAACCATGAAAGATACAGCTAACTTACAACCTTTACCAAGGTGAATGGTATATTTCTTAATTTTAAAAAAGATGATCCTAACCCATACCAGAGAGTAATTATTTCGCTCCTCATTTTTTTTCCCTACATACAATAAATATAAGCATCCCTCCCCTTGCCAAAGACAGGTTGACCTTCCCCAGAAGAAAAATCTCCATTTGAATAAAATGTTTTTAAACCAGGGTGGCATAAGCCAGCAAGGGCTTCCCTGTGCCTTTAAGGTTTCCTCTTTCATACTCTAGTATCCTTTAAGTCCAAGAAGCACATGCTTGATTAACTGATCCTAAAGTGCAGATAGGTGTGACTGATCGTCTCTCTCTCTCTCTCTCTCTCTCTGTCTCTCTCTCTCTCTCTGTCCAGGATTTACCCTGTCTTTTCCCTGAATTGGTAAAGGAAGTGGACAGATGGAATATTTTTAACCAGTTGCTAAAACCAGATACCTGAAGATGGTGGGTTGGCCAATTAACCCAAAAACAAAAGTCGGCAGAGGCAATAGTTTTAACATTGTCAGCTGGCCTCTTATATCCACTTTATGTCTCAAATTAAATGTTTTAAACATAAACTGTTAAATTTATGTTCAGAAGATTAAGCATTTTATAACATCACAGTAAACTTAACAGTTATATTTGTATGTATGTGTGGCGGGGTGTGGCCTGCGGTGCCGTGCAGAGGAGGCGGACGCACCTGCACAGCATCCGCAGGCCACGCCCCGCCACAGTATGTTGTTCTGCTTTTAAGTCTAATGTCATTTACAATTCTATGTCTAAAGGTTCCTGCAGTTTCTAAAGGGGCACCACTAACAGATCAGAATTACCCAAGTTCGTTAAAATAAAACGATCCGCATGGCTGTTCTCCTTTATGTTTCATTAAAGTCTGGTGAAAAGGATTTGTGACGTTAACCACAAGTCAGCGACACTATGTGGACAAGAGTGTGATGAATTGAAGCGCTCAGGACCCAAATATGGATACATGGAAATGGGTTAGCCAAACTTAAACTTAAAGCAAGCCTTTAATTTTGTTTGCTGAAAGTCCATAAAGCAAAGTCCACCAGAAAAACAAACAATTCAAAACTGGAAACTACAATTCATATAAGACACAGAAGATAACTAACAAGCAGAATAAAACATAAACTAAGAATCCAAGACTGAAAACACTAAGAAAATACATGAAGCCTGAAATGTAAACTGTAGACAAGAATCAAACAGAGAATATGTAATAATAAACTCAACGCGTCACATCTACAGGAGCCAGTGAAACCTGTGCCATGAAGCTCCCGGCGCACAGTTTTTGTGCTGATGTTAATGCCAGAGGAGGTTTAGAGCTCTGCAGTTACCGAGTGAGCAGAGAGTTGGTGACTCACACATCACACACAATCCCCGAGCTCAGTGAGTTCTTCATAATGAATATCAAGGAAAAGTGTTTATACACCAGAATCAAAGATTAGGAGGCGTGGCCAGCATTTTCATCACCATGCTGTAGTTGTTAGACTTTGTTGTAATTTATAAAACAAAGACACAAGTCTGCTATGATTATGGATTAAAGAGAGGTAGTAAAAATGTTTACATATTAAAAATAAAAGCGTTTCCAGTTAACAGATTCATCTTTACATCTTTAAAATTGCGATAAAACAGGGAAACCATTGGATCTAATGTGAAACATATGAATTTCTATCGCATGTCTCAGTCCTAGCTGTGTCTAATATGTTTCACATTATATCCAAAACACGGTTACATGAGCAGATCTATCAGAATGTGTGAAAGCTTTCATAAAGGACAGCACAGTCTCTCTGAGCAAACACCCAGGCATCACAGGATGTTTGAAATAAATATCTAAAGGGTCACGCTTTCAAAGCGTGGGGCAGCGGCCACGCTTTCATGTGTGGTCCCACCACACGCCTACGTCACCGCCTGCCCCACACCGCTAGAGTGTGACATTTAGGCCCCTTTGTCTTCTTCTGAGTGGTTTCAGGTCTCTCTCTGCTAATTTTTTCCCTCAGAATCAGTGACAACTGCTGTGTAGGTGTACCGAGGCAGAGTTTAAGGAACTGGAAATCACAAAGGTGTGACATTAAAGTGAGAGGTCAGCGAGAGATAAGAGGAAGGGGTTCAACAAACTGACACCTTCACTGTTATTTCTTCAAAATATCAAGTGACTCAGCTGCTAAAACCCCGACATTCACATACTGTAGGATGGTCAACAGCTAAAAGTCTCCTTTATAAATAGCTCTATAGATTTATTAGCTTTTTGAGCAACAGAGACTTATATAATCCATTGTTTCTCAATGTTTCCTTTGCTAGCTGTGAGACACATTAAGCGAAAACAAGCTAGCTTTCCATCTTTGCTTTATCTTTGAATGAAACTTAAAAGTTAAATAAATTATTGTGGGAACTCTTTGTCGTTTTTATGTCTAGTTTCTTTACAAATCAAATAGTTAAGTTTCAGAGCCAAACCAGCTCCTTTTCTATTTGTGATGAGCTGAACTAGCTGTTAGCTTGCGTATAGCTGATATTAGACTGGCATCAATGTTCTCGAGCAACTTCTTGTAAAACATAGAAGAGCGTAGGTTACTGCTGCTAAGAATTTGTTATAAAAGCGCAGATTTTTTTCTCATGCTCTCTCTTTGTGCTCTCCACTAACCTGTATTTAGGTTTTATCCTTGTTCTGATGTGACCTAAAACTTAACCTATAGATTATAGGGATAAAATATTCAAAACCCAACTCAGCATAAGGTGATACAGTTCAACAGTGGCCTCCGGCATGAGCATAAACCTGTATTAGAACCTTTACAGAGCAACCACAATGGATCATCTCAATGAGGGTAGGATTGTAAACAGGAATAGAACTAAAGTGAGGGAATCTAACGCTTCTATTTTCTGCTGACAAAATAAATTATGACAGAAAGAAGACTAAGCCTCTGTTTACACTACAAACTTTTCAGACCAGGCAGCTTGAGGCTAAAGTCAAGGACAAGGTTATATGTTAATGAAGCTGAGCACGCACACAACAGGAAACCGGTTAAAGGATGAATAAATCCTATCATATCAAGCATTCGTGTTCAAGTGTGAGGAGAGGAAGTGCCCCTCAGACTTTAATGACAAACCAAATATACAGACACGCTTGTGTCTTTCATAAATCACAGCAACCGGTGAAAACATAACTTTTTTTCTAATAACAATTAGGTGATTATTTTTTATAAAATAGGTGGTTGTCTTGTGGTTTAATCCTGGTATAAATGTGAATGAATTTTTGTTTGTTATTGTAGAAACTGAGCACGTGAAATACCTGTCAAAGTATCCTGTCACTGTAGGAGTGAAGGGTTTATGTTTTTCTTTTAATTAGTCATAGGGTGTCTGAATGTTTGCTGACGCACAGCTGGGGCCATCAACAGTAAGAGGCTGCTAACAACATTGCTTGTCACCATGGTAATAAATTGAGCATTGCATGAACAGAAGAGATGAGGCGTAATGGACGGTGACTATGGCATCGCACCTTTCGTTAGTGCGTGCACAAAAATCAGAGGATGCAGAGGAAGTAATTTGAATAAAAGCTTGTCAGTGAAGGTCATTATCATCAGGAGAGTTGAACACAAACAGCTCCGGTCTAATCAGTGTCTGATGAGGCCATGTTCAGTTTGTGGAAGTCTGCTGCCTCCCTCATCTCCTGGTTTTATTAGTGAGGGAACACAGAGGTGAGACATTCTTCTTTATAACGTCGCTTCACTTTGTTGAGATTTTCATTTATGGCCCGCAGTCTTAAGATCCCACAAGAACATTTCAATCAGGCTGAGTTCTGGACTTTTGCTGGGATACTGCAACACCTTGATTATTTTCTTTATCAGCAATTCTGTTGCAGATTTGCTGCTGTACTTGGAATCTTTGTCCCATTGCATGACCAAATTTAGGCCAAGCTTTAGCTGTCAGACGGATGTCCTCACATTTGACTCCAGACCACTTTGGTACAGAGGAGGAGTTTGTGTAAGTCTAGCTGGCATGTTCTTTCTAGAGGTAAGAGGCTTTCTCTTGGTAGTCATTCCAAACAAGCAACACTTGTCGAGTCGTTTGTATAGTTTCTTTAAGAACTTTAACATTTAACCGAGGCCTGTAGAGTCTGAGGTGTAGCACTTGGGTTTTTCTGTATCTCTGAGTATTGTATGGTCACTGATCTTGGGGTCAATTTACTGGCCTTATAAACCTTCCCCAGACCACAAAACCTAAAGAGAGTGTACTTTCTTTTTACGTGACTGTGGGAAGCTAGACATTTTCTGCAGCAGTTGGTGGGGACCAAAAGTAGAGCTAAAAGTGAGATAATATTGATTTACATTCATCAATGTTAAGTAAACATGAATTTAAATGAAGGACATTACTCCATGTGCTGGATATGAAAATGTAAATTGGTACAGAAACTATAAAAATTCACTGTGTAGCACATGCCTCTTACCAGCATTTGGCAGCTAAAAAGTTCCATCCCTAAAAATACTGTAACTAAAAACTTTATATTACCCACAAGCTTCCATGGACCCTCTTAAACTTCGCAACAATATATTAGGCCTCAGGGGACACGAGTACCTGGGCTGGCTATGCATTCGACCTTGACCTTCATTGTAATTTGGCCTTGGTTGATTCTATTCATCTGGACATAGCGTTGTCAGTGGGAGAAACATTTCGTCACTTATCCACAGCTTCGCTGTGCTAATGTGAAATCCCTCAGTCAGAACATGGTATATCATCTTTAGATGGAAACTAGTGAACTCTAACTTTTCATGGATGCCTGGATGTTTAACTTCATTTATTACACCTGATAGAGCAGCCACACTGACCATTTTATTACAGATTAAACAATGTAGATAGTTTGTAACTCTCAATGTTGCCACAGTGTTTATTTGACTTTGGGACATGAAGCGAAGTTTGGACCCAGAAACAGCTAATGACATCAGACTTAAAGACTGGATAATAAAAACATCATAAAATATCAAAGTATTAGTACAGCCCTCATTCTTAGGGGGATTTACACTCTTTGAATACTCTTCAGTGCTATTTTAAATAATTCTCATTATTTATGCTCCTGCTCCTTATATTGGCACACTCTTACACCTTCCTTTTGGCCTCTTGCATCAGCTTAGTTTAGCTTGTTATCGCTTTCTGTTTTGCACTATGGTGCTTTTGAGGCTAATGGGAATCTTGCAAGTTTAGCCATTTAAAAAAGTTTTTTTAAATTGTTAGTTGAAGCCACTAACAGTGTAGCTGGCAAAGACAAAGACACACATGCATAAACGCACACACAACTCTTTTTACGGAAACCCTCACAGACACTTAACCTCAGCTGATTCACCTCGAGGATATGCATTTTATGTCTTTAATGAATTCAGTTCCTGATCTCGTACTGGCTTCTAACCAGCTGCTGGCAAGTCAACACAGTAAGCGCTACGTGGAGCAACGAGCATTCTCAGAAATTTATATCGTGAGGACTGACAGTTTTCAGGCAGATGTGAGATTGTGAGTAATGGTGAAGATGTGGGCTTTTGTTCACTACATGCTAGACACGCTGAACAAACTCTATAAAATTGTCTGGGTGCAAAAATAAAATGTAATTAGCGTGAGAGGAAAATGTGAGTCATAATGAGACTAGAAGCAAACGGAAACATTAAATATCAAAAAAGGACAGAAGTTTTTTTTGTTCTCGAGCCTGCCCTTTAGTGCGACTAGTCCTGTTAATAATTATTTATCTCATAACAGCCTCTTTTAGATCATTTAAATGTTATTTTTTAATCTTTAAAAGACAGCAGAAGTAAAAGTGCATTTCGTTGCCTTGTATTTGTGACATGTGCAATGACAATAAAGTTGAATTCTATTCTATTCTATTCTAAAAGTTGTTTCAGTCCATGTGTTCGCTTGGTTTTAATGGCATCATAACCTCGCTGTAAGTATAAACTACAGTACAGACGTGCAGGAGATGCAGTATAGTCATGGCTGTGTGGACCCTGTAACCCCAGTCCCAGCGAGACACCATCGTCCATTTATGAGTACTTCATAAAGATCGTAATCATAAGAATCAGACTTTGACCCTTCACCTGGAACCACTTTACCCTGGGAGGCCCTACTGGGGCAAATAGGCCTCAGGGGCATACATAAACCTCTCCATCTTTTTAAGGCGCCTATTCATGGACGATTCATGACGAGGGTTCCTCCTTGTCACCATAAGCTCACTTGGTTGAGCTTATGGTGCTCCAAATACCAAAGGTTGGAGCAGTTGCATGTATTCAAGTCTCCCCCCGCAATAACCCCACTTTCTCCTTGCTTTCTTGTCTACTCTCTGCACCGTACTGCCAAATAAAGACTATAAATAGAATTAAACAAAAGAAAATCATCCCACAACACTGAAATTTAGAACGGAAACTGTAACACTTTGATAAGAGATGACTGTACTGGAAGTGTTTGGATGTTATCTGAGGAGAAAGCAAAACTAAATTATGCCAAAAGCCTTCAGCTTGTCCTTCACAACAAACCGAATTTGTTCCAGGTGGCATGTGCCAGAAACATCATTATGGTGAGAGTATAATGAATTAAAACAGTCAAGGTGTGAGGACACCAAAGCATTCATCCATCCTTCAACTCCTTTGTCTTGTTTTGGCAAATTCAAATCATCAAATTGTAAATGTGATATCAAGAGGCATCTTTGTGCTTCATGACTTGTGGCTCGATTTGACCCCATACATTAAGGAACTTCAGGAAGGAAACTATTTTCACATATTTTCTGTAGATGATGATTTTGCTCACTTTTTCAAAACTTTCTCTTTGTGAATTTGAATCATACAGCTTCGACTGCCCATAATTGGCAACCATAAGCTTGATTGTTGATGAATCAGGAGAATAACGGCAGAATAATTGCACAGACATGTTTAAAGTCCAGTGGCCCCTGTGATTAACAACTTTCCTGTCTGGAGGTTGGCATCAGCGTGGATTGGATAGATCTTGTTCAAAGTCCTAAGCTGATATAGAAGGGGGTCAATCAGCCCGCAGGTCTGTTTGTGTTTTTGATGTTAAAACAACAATAAAGCAATCTCATGAAGGTGCCGTCATTAATAACCTCAAAGAACCACCTGAAGCTCAAAGGTCAACTTGCCATCAAGCACAGCTTGACAGCATTTGTACTACTGCTTAAACTCCACAGCCGAGAGAATCATATTATCTACGAGCATCTCTCCAAGAAGCAGCACTACACCACTCTGAAACCTCTGCAGGGTCTTTATTGCTCAGCAGAAACACAATTACTGAGTCATCTGTACACTTAGAAGTATGGTGCCTCATGAATTGGGCACCTGTTAGTGTACAACACAAATAAAACACACCCCTGAAACCATCAGGTGGATTTACTTCATTATATCAAATACGTAGAGGTTTGGGCCTGCAGGTGTAGGGTGTTTTTGGGCACCTCCTGGCATTTTCTCCTCTCTTTGACATAAACTCTGACATAAATGTTTATGTGAGTCTGTGACTGTGTGCATGCAGTATATACACAATTATATATACACAGATATACAACATACAGCTGTAATGGTTGGTTAAATGCATGTATTTCTGGAGGCAGATGGGTCTGCCTATCGTGCACTAAATCAAAAATGCATTTCATTTTAGAATATTTTATCTTGTGCTGATAAAAAATAGCAATGCTATTGTACAATAATGTTATTTTTTTTAATTCAATTTCTGCAGTTCTTCCTGGTCGTTCTGGAAGTCTGGACTCCCAAATATAACTAAATATTTATAATTCTTCTTGTTTTAATATTTTAAAAAATGTTATTTATTTAGAAACAATTTCTGATGGCAGCAAATTTGGAAAGATGGTCAGGAAACATGAAAAACTGCCTGTGGAGTCCGGTCAGAGGGAGTTATACTGACAGCTGCAGACGGCTGAATAGTAATTTGGCTCAAAGTCTTTTCTCCTCGGTGCTGCCGTGCCCATGCCTGCCTGTCTGACTGACTGACTTCATATTTGTGGAAACAACACACTAAACAGCTTTATCTGAGAAACACTGCAGTCCTGCCTGCTTTTGTACTTACTTGGTGATGTATGAAACGTTACTGCCATGCATAAAAGTTTTAGACGTGCACTCCTTTACATTAATCTGAGAACACATTACATATTGGCATCTACTGGGCAGCAATACAGAAAAAACATCTGGCATCCAGCAGTTTTCAGTCTTCACCAAGACTGTGATAAAAATTCTTAGTCATTTATACACCTCACTGCATTTAATTATTTGCTATTATTAATCTATGTCTCTCTTCCACAGCATGTCTTTGTCCTGTCTTCATCCACTCACCCCCAACCGGTCGACCCTCCCTGAGCCTGGTTCTGATGGAGGTTTCTTCCTGTAAAAGGGAGTTTTTCTTTCCCACTGTTGCCAAAGCGATTGCATAGGGAGTCATATGATTGTTGGGGTTTTTCCTGTTTTCTTTGTATCATTGTAGGGTCTTTCCCTTACAACATAAAGTGCCTTGAGGCAACTGTTGTTGTGATTTGGGGCTGTATAAATAAAACTGAATTAGATTTTTATGTGGGGTTCAATTTACTAAGGCACGAATAAAAATTACATTTTAGTCAATTTATTTGACTAAAATGTAATTTGATAATGTTTCATTCAAGCGTTATCAAATGGCTAGATTGCTTTGTTGTACTTATGTTCATAGATTAAGATCAGTCATAATTAGGTCATTCTGCAGAACAAATGATCACAAGCACAGCAGTCAATCTAATGTCAGATCTCGACCTAATTGAAACACTGTGATTGGACCTTAAGAGTGCTGTACATAAACAAAAACCTACAAACCTCAATGAACTGAATCAACACTCCTCCACAACAATGTGAGACTGATAAGATCATACAGAGAACGATTACTTCAATTTACTTCAAGTTATTCCTGCTAAAGGTGGTTCTACAAGCTTCTGCAGGCTGTAGTTATTCATTCGTTACTTTGACATTTTGGTTTAATTTTAGTTGAAACTGACTGGCACAGTGTAATATGTCTTGTGTTTTTGTTCCTTTCAGGTTGCGTTTAACAAATTCTGAGACCTGATATAGACCAAATACTTTTTTTTAAATATATAATGACAAATAAAACTTTAGAACTGACAGATGGTGTACTACTTTTTATTATGACTGTAAGATGATTGGCAGGGTTATGGGATTTTAGAGATGACATACTTGGTTGATTACAGCCCTCAAGGAATGGTAACTAAAACAGATGGTTCAAGTCAAACCACATGAGAGAAGCAGTTAGATGGTGGTTGAAGGTGGTGTGATCAGGAGGCTGCTGCTAGATATTTTTGGTTGCAGCTCATTTCACACCCATGAAGTGATGTCCTTAAAACTTAAAGAAAGGTATTCTACTACAGCTTAAGTTATCTCTACTACAAAAACCTTTAAATATCCAAAATACGGAACCCCATATATTGTTTCAATTCCTTCTTTTAAAAATTAATCAGAAGAAGAAAAAAAACAAATTTATATTTTTTAGATTACAGGTCTGTTCCCTATTTATTCTGGACTATAACGCAAGCATTCGTGTAATTACCACATTTGGCCACAGAGGGTGCTGTTGCCCCCACACAACAAAAGCTACATAGTGTTGCTTTAAGTGCACGTAAGGATGAAGGTTAAAAAGACATTTCTTCCTTTGAGATGTTCCCTCTGTTATGGGGTTAAAACACAGCGAGAGAGCAGGAGGAAGACAAGGCGAAGCACTGAGATAAGGCCTCGAATGCTTTAGACACTGCTGGTTACCATGGTAAATGGATGGAAGTGTCTACATTTCTCAGGCTTCGCACACATACTGCACACAGAGGGTTTGACAACATATCACGCATGCATAAGTTGTGAAAACACAGGCGACAGCTGATTATAGACTTGTTGCTGAAGGTTTTTGCAGCGCTGAGACCTCGAGGAGAATGACAGATAAAAACTACCAGCTTCTTCCCTCTACTGTTTCCTTGTTGGTCATCTGATGGAGGCTGTTAGCCTGACAGGACAGGAAGAGGCTCATTGTGGTGGAAGTGGTTACATAAGATCTTTTTTTTTTTTTAATGCATTTGTGTTGTGCATATACTGGCACAATGAGGCACATAATGCATGTGCACACATAAAACACACAGTGTCAGCACAATAAAAGCAGCCAAAAGCACAGCGCCCTTCCAGGGATACGCTCTGGGACGCTTTTCTCACAGCCACAGAGTTCAGCAACCGGACATTTTGATAGAGCAGCTGAGATTGTGATGGACAGATAGAGACAGGAGGAACAGAAACAGAAAACTTCACGGTTGACTTCTTTTAGAACAATCATGAAAGAAAGAAAGCGAAAATAAAAACAGCCCAGGCAGTTTTAATAGGTGTGCATAGCCTGTGTTTTGGTGTAAGCATTCCTCACATGTTATTCAAGCTCCAAAGGCCAATCACACGTCGACGCTCAGAGAGAAACGTGGTGAAACTTGTCTCACTCGACCTCAGACTTGGTTATTTTTAGTGGCAAATGCCAATGTAATCACAACACAGCATAAGATTTAAAAAAAATCTTCTTTGTAGTCCTGTTTTACCAATGTATTATCTAATCAGAGCAAAATGTCTTCCCCTGCCTACAGGAATATCAAGTTCTTACTATACATCAGAGCACATTTCATTCATAAATTAATGCTTTTATCTTTGTGTGACTGAGCTGCTGTGAATATCAAGTGATTGCAGGCGACTTCACGTAAACAAAATAAGAAGCGACTTTTTCATCTCTCATCAAGCCGACAACAAGATAATCAACATTCAGTCAGATTTTAGAGTGAAATAAAGTTCAAAAGCTACCTCTGTCACATAGATGAGTGGAATATCGCTGTAGTTCTTCCTCATGTCTCCTCTTCCTCACACCCTGAGGTCAAAGTGCATTCCAGCGTGGTTTTCAGGAGACCTCTGAAATCACCACAGAGCTCTGTCTGGCTCTTTGAAGTTTTACGACTCCCCTCTAAGAGGAGGCAGTAGTGTGTGTGCCTGTCTGTCGACTTCTGTGTGCAATGCAACCGTCTTATTGTGAAATCTAGTGCTTCCTGTCTCAGCAGAGCTGTCAGAGCTCCACCAGCACTGCACTCACTCCTCCTGAGCTGCCCTGTTCTTTTACTCTCCTCACACACTTGTGCCTTTCAGGCGGAAAGGCCACCTTAAAAGGCATGAGGGAGCCTGAGTAGGAATTGTCCTGATCCTTATCGGCCACCCTCCACCGGCCGGGACACACTTTGCACACAGTAACAACAACAGCAATTCTCCACTGCCAGTCAAAAGGGAAGAAGCAGAGGATTATGAGATGAGGAGGGACTGAGATAGGGACAGCCTTGGAGAGAGGGAGGGAGGTTTAAGGGAATGAAAGAGTGTGGGAATGCTGAGTTAATGCAGGAATCTCCTGCTCCCTGAGGGTGAACGCACTCTGACAGCACTGCTAATCTGCAGCGTCAGATAACAGCCTCTGTGTGTGTGTGTTTGTGTGTGCTGGACTTTGCACCCGCTCCCACTCAAACTACACACATAGAGGACAATAAACAGGGCTTATTTATTATCTCTTTATTGTTATTATTAACAATTCCACTGAAGAGTGAGGAATTTTAGTAATATCTGCTTGCTAATGTCTCAGGGCTATAATCCTCATATCCTTCTGAATACCTTTAAACGATGACGCTGGTGACACTTTTCCTCAGTGTAAACCAACAATGATTTAATGCAGTCAGTATAACGTCCAGAGCATAAACTGTTTATAAAAGAGGAGAGTAATCTCCCTGACGTTACGCACTGGCTGATTGGCTCAACCATGAGCCAATAAAAGAGAGCCAATCTACTTCCCTATTTGTACAGATATTGGAGCAATTCAGTTGAGGGTGCAGTAGGGAGCACTTGCGAAATAGCACGAGTAATAAATATATATAATATGCATTTGCATGCTTGCTGATTGGTTCAGTAAAGATTTACCACCATAGACAATGTAAACGATGAAGGCAGCTACAATGATGTCATCCAGTGCATTTAAAAGGCTAAAAGTCTGAATTTTGATGCTTTTTTGGAGGCAGGTGATTTTGTATATGGATGAAGGAGCTAACTCTTGCAAGAATGAAAAACAAGCTGCAAAGTGTCACAATCCTGGCATTTACTTGAACTGTCAAGTTGAACGCCAAACCTGCAAGAAGCAATACCTTCCTGAAACACACCTGCCTGTCCGCTCTCCATCACTGTTCCTTCAGTTGTTCTGGCAGCTCACCTGCCAGCCAGTAATCACCAAACAGGACACAACGACATAGATATTATAGATAGATTATCTGCTAACCAGTGCTAACAGACCAATGAAATACTAGTATTTCACCAAAACTTAATATTAGTCAGGTAATCTGTCAGATGCACCTGTCAGTTAACTTACATAACCCACAGCAGAGTTGTGTTTGAAAAGGTTATCCACAGAGGCAAAAACCGTTTTTGTTACCAGGCTGCTGACCTTTTTATATTTTATGTTTATTTCCCCTGTGTAGAGACTTGCTTCTGGAGTAAGACTCAAGTGGCCACTAAAGGAACTGCAGATTTTGGCACTTTTGCATTGCCTTATTTTTTCTTGGTCTGAGGTTACAGCTTATTGCTTGCTTTATGATCAATTGGGTCATTTTGAATCTGTGCAAAGGGGCATGAGGGCCGGGCTGCGCAGATATGCTTGTGTGCAGTTCACCAAGGAGACCAAGCAGCCCACACACCTGTTTTTTGTCACACTGCCCCCAGGTGACGGTAAACAGCTAAAACATTAAAGCTGCTCAAAGGCTGTGCATAGAAGCAACACAGAACAATTTCCCACATAATCCAGAGACTTTATTCCACTGTGTCTGTGAAGCTCTGCTGCTATTATAATGAACCAGGCTTCACTGAAGGGCATGCTGCTTCATTACTATGGAAAATACACAGTAGTTTTTAGTAAAACTGCTCACTAGATCGCAAAATGTTCATTAAAACAACTCACCAACATTGCAATATCTATTTAAGTGACATTTATTACAATTATTAAGCCAAACATTTGATCGGCAGTTATATTTGATTTTGGTACCATCTGGAACAAAATGTCCTTCTGTAAACATGAACCTTTTTATTTATTTGAAAAAACCTGGATATGCAGTTTCACGTCTCAGAAACTAGAAATTGAGGTCATGACACACAAGTACCAAACACTGGCAGAAGGAAATACTTTCCAAGTTGTGTGCTCCTAACACAACCTTTACAGGAGTTCTATTATTCTGTACCTCGTTTTCTCTCATACATGCGCTGCCAGGTTGTGGCTGTGGTTCAGGAGCTGCACAGGGTCATCTACCATCTACTGAGTGGGAGGTCAGAAGTTTGATCCCTTGTATCCCTGGGCGAAATACTGAACCCCACGTTGGCCATGATGCATTCATCTGTCACCTCTGCTAAAGCAGGCGGCATGGAGATGAGGGAGTGAGGACCCAAATGCAGACAACGGAGATGGAGGTGGATATTAACAGAACGTAAGCCTTAATTTTACATGAACAGAACAATAAAAGCAAAGACTGACTAACACAGAGCTAACAAAACCTATACTGGGAAAACTAAACACTACATGACAGCTTAACAACAAACAAGAAACCTAAAAAGCTGGAAACACAAGGAGAACAAAAGAAGAGGAAATGCAAAAAAACGATTACAGAGAGAAGACAGAGGACTAAATACACAAGA